>NC_084930.1:18750000-19375000 GCF_958298935.1 Phragmites australis | reverse complement strand
TGGCAACAGCGTGTTAGATGCTGTTGCCTCTGCAATGAACAGTTGGGGATTCCATTCTATTTGTCGTGCCACGCAGGGTGAACTTTTGCTTAATATTAGCATAGTCGTTATAAACGATGTATGAGTTGTGTCTTAGATGAGATTGCAGGGTATTGATTTTACCTTTTACCATGCGTGTTTGAGTCACGTGGGCCATACCTCTTCATGCGGGGAGGGGAATTTATACCCCTTTGATTTGTTGGTTGTGCCTCTCGGAGGCTAGTGGGTTTCGCATTTCTTCGGTACGGAGGCGTTTGCCTTCAAGATGCCTCGGAATTTTGTTCGATAGATCTTTTTAGAACCTCTACGTCTGGAAGAGGTTTTTTGGAAGACATCCCCATTTGCGGGGCTTTTTGAAGACTCTCCGTCTTGTGGAGATTTTTCCAAGGCTCTCCATTCCGTGGAGGTTTTTTACAAGACATCCCCATTTGCGAGGGTTTTTGAAGGCTCTCCATCTTGCGGAGGTTTTTGCAAGGCTCTCCATCCTGCAGAGGTTTTGTAAGACTCTTTGTCTTTTGGAGGTTTTGAAAGTCTCTCCAATTTGGTGGAGGTTTGGTAAGACTCTCCGTTTTGTGGAGGTTTTGGAGGATTCTCCTTTTTTGCCAGAGGTTTAGTAGGACTCTCTGTTTTGGTGGAGGTTTTTGTAAGATACTCCCTCTCACGGTGGTTCTGGGAAGTCTCTCCAGTTTTGTCGGAGGCTTTGTAAGACTCTACATTTTTGCTGGAGCATTCGCAGGACGTTTCGTAAGTCTCTCCATTTTTGCCGGACGTTTCGTAAGTCTCTCCATTTTTGCTGGACCATTTTTTCTGGATGTTTCGTAAGTCTCTCCATTTTTGCTGGAGGTTTTATGGGGCTCTCCGTTTTTGTCAGAGGTTTTGTAGGACTCTCCGTTTTTGCCAGAAGTTTTGTAGGTCTCTCCAGTTTTGCCGGAGGTTGTGTAAGTCTCTCAATTTTTGTCAGAGGTTTTGTAAGATTCTCTGTTTTTGTCAAAGATTTTGTAGGATTCACCATTTTTGCAGGAGGTTTTGTAAGTCTCTTCGTTTTTGTCAGAGGTTTTGTAAGATTCTCCATTTTTGTAGGACTCTCCATTTTTGCCGGAGGTTTGGTAGGCCTGTCTGTTTTTACTAGACATTTTGTATCCCCTTTGGCATGTATTAATGCCAAAGGCTCTACACACCATTGGAGCTACGGAATACATTCCAGGAAACCTAAGCAGTCTTGCCTTCCAGGTGACCTAGACATGCTACGCCCGCGGTGTGTAGGCTTGTCGTGTGTAACACCTAGTTTTAAACGTACAAAACTGAGCACAACACATGTATGCCAGGATCAAGTTTCATACATGTGCTTACTTCATTAGTGTATCATCACAGTGCCAAGATTACAGTGATAATAAACTATTACAAAAGGACCTGAGGGTCTAGAAGAAAAACACAACACAACTAAGAAGAGGTCTTCAACGCCAGCAGGGACTCCATCTTCCACAGGCATCGACCGGGGGCACGCCAGCCTAGAAAAGCAACTCTGGGTCAATGTCATTCGAAGGTAGCAGCTTGAGTGCCGACTTCTAAACAGCAGTAGAATGCAAGGGAGGGGAGCAACAAGTGTGAGTACAAAGATTGTACTCCGCAAGTGGAGGGAAACATGATATGTGGTTTAAGTCAAGGAGAAGTTTAGACGCAGGCTATCTGCACTAAGCAACATGAACCTATGATTCCAACAACAGGCATCCTATTTACTAAGTGAAGACATAACTATGACAATAGGATTGACTCATCGGATTTCATTCGACTACCAAGACTCACCAGGTAATACCATTACCCGGCTACCCATCCAACCTGACCAAACCCTGATTCCAACTAATCTTGAAGAAGTCCAAGTTCACTCTTGACCGTGAGCACGACTGGTTAATCAGTTTATATTTTGCAGAGTTTGCACAGCTTTCCCCACAAGTCGTGATTCCCGTGTTGCTTCACACTTCCGGGGTGTGGAGTCGGGGTTTCACTACAAGGCCTTTACAAAGCTCCCACTAACCTATAGGCACTCACTGAGGTTTCACCGCTAACAAACGATTCCATCGCTGTAGAGGCCCCCTCTTGTGCCACATAAACGTCCAATAGTGCCCACAGAACAAGAGGGGTGGCTAATTAATTGGCCAGACCGTACCCATTTAGGCCTCGTGGTTGTGCAAATCTAACTTGGTTACACGTTCAAGAGCCAGTCCTTAGGACCCCACATAGGAACAAACACAAGCTTGCCATAGGCGCTACCTCAAACCATCCATCCTGCTAGGATCCCTATACCATGTAGCTATAAAAAATTACCCTTTCCCGATTCTTGTTCCATGATTCATTAGTCAAGATTAACATTTTTCCCAACCCTGACTACACTAGCATACCTACCCATTTTATATTATGGATAAACAACGGTGACAAGGAATATTCAAGGGAAACTAGTAAACCCTATCATGGAGTTTCATATTTAGACAAGCAGGCACAATGAAGGATAAAACTACATCTGCAAATCCTAAAACAGGGTAAAGAAATGCTCAAGGGAACTTGCCTTCGACAGGGTGCTGCACAAAATCTTCAAATGGTTGGTCTTGGATACCGCCGAATTGCTCAGCTCCTAATCGACATACCGGAAAAGCACACACAAAGGAAAACCTAAGAACAGTACACTAAACAGTACTAAAACTAGACAAAAAAAAACCCTACAAAAAGATTCTACACGTCGCTACAAACATTTGAACACGAAAATTGCCCAAATCGGAGCTACGAGCAAAAAGTATTGAGCTTTTGAAGTTATAGGGACTATTCTGCAAATTTTACTTTATTTTCCAAAGAAACCTGAATTGTTTTTATATTGAAAAGTTGAATTAGGACGCAATAAATGAATTGCCGAATTGTTTTGCTATAGAAAAACTCGTGGAATATGTCCATGAGCCCCGTGGACCACGGCCTTATGGCCAGTCCACGAGTCCATGGTGGACCGAACAATCCAAGGGGTGTCTAATCTTGACCATAAACAAGGGATCAGATGGCCAAGATTGAATGGGGCGGTGGCTGGCGGCACGGGACAGGGTGGACGGCGGCCTGCGGTGGCGGAGACAGCGGCAAGCTCACCGGAGATGCGTGAAATGCGCATCCGACCATGGTTTTTGACGGTGCTGAGCGCAATAGAGAGAGGACAGGACGAGGAGTCTCACAGCGGGTTTATCGGCGGCGGGGGAGGTCCGGAGACGACCGACGGTAGAGAGAAACGGGCGACGACCTTGGAGCTTGGTGGGGACAATGTTCGGTGGCGGGAAAGGCTCCAAGAAGTAGCAGGAGACGTTGACCGAGGCTCTGCGACACCGATTAAGCGAAGAACAAGATCAATTGAGGCTTGGCCACGGAGAAATACGGCGGCGGCCAAGCTTCTTATCAGCGGCAATGGCGGAGGCGGTGGCTGGGGCAAATTCAAGCGCAAGAGAGAGGGGAAATGGGTTCTTCAGGTGCGGAACGACGCAAGGAAGTTGGTGAAGGGCTTATATAGCCGAGAGGGGGAGGGAGATGGCTGGATTTGAGAAGATTGGCCGGCGGCCCCTAATGGCAATAAAGCAAATGTTTCCATGCAAAAGAGAGGGGAATCAAGGGGGATCACGGCCATGCACATTAATTGGGGAGATATGGACCGGGGTGGCGGGATTTGAAGCGGGCGTGCAAAAATTGGGGGCGATTTGGTTTCGGCCGAAGGAAAAAGAAGGTGAGCCGGCCAGTGGACGGCTCAGCTGGTGGCTCGGTCGGGCCTGCACGCAGGGAGAGAGAAGCGGGGAGGGGAGTGGCTCGGGTGGGCCCCACCTGGCAGCGGCAAGGGCGGAAAAGGGGGCTGGCTAAGCGGGTAGGGAGGTCGGCTGGCCTTGCGGGCCGGCGCAGGAGAAAGGAGGGCCACACGGTTAAGGAGAGAAAGAAGGGAGGGGAGATGGGCCGAGGGAGAGAGAATCGGCCCAAAGGCATTTTCTAATTTCCAAAGCCTTTTCCAAATTGATTTTCAACACATTTTCAAAAGGTAGTTTTAAACGAGCGAATTTTAGCAAAATTTTTCCACACAATAAAACCTTAATGCATCTACAACGGCATGAATGCAACAAACGTTTAACCTAGGCCAATTAAATTTAGAAATTAAATTTTCCTATTGAACAAAATTGCAACCACCTAATTAATTTCTAGCAAAATTTTAAATTATTGCAAAAATTGAGATTTAGGGTGTTACATCGTGCTTACGAGGAAACGCCCCGGGTGCACCGCAACACTGTCTACCAAGGGTGTGCCCTGGCATGTGGCATTTATACGACCGAAGCAATGCAATACCTTCCAGGAAACCTAGGCTTGCTGCCTTCACGGTGACCTAGGCATGTTGTGCTCGCGGTATATAAGCAGGTCGTGCAACGAGGATTCCTTGCGATAGGATTCCTCAGAGCACCACATCCTCACATCAAGGTCATCCCTTGATATGCAGTGTCCACACTCCCGAGTCTATGCAATGACTTCCAGGACACCTTGGCATAATCTGCCTTTTGGGTGACCTTGGCATGCGTCTCTGCTGCACGTGTGTGGGCTCCACTACCTACCAGGGCAAAGCCTACCCTCTGGGAAACCTTTTCAGGTGACTTTAGGTTTAGGCAAGCAATTTTTACAGGTGCCTGGGTGTGTCACGCCTCCCGAAGAAATCCTTTAGCGGTACCGCAACTACATTACCAAGGAAGTCCCTTGATAATCGGCATCTACACACTATCAAGGCTATGCAACGCCTTCCAGGAAACCTAGGCTTGATGCCTTCATGATGACTTAGGCTTACTATGCCCGCGGTGTGTAGGCATGTCGAGCAACGAGGATTCCTTGCGATAACATTCCTCAGAGCACCGCATCTCCGCCCCCAAGGACATCCCACGGGGCATGGCTTCGACACTACCGAGGCTATGCAATGCCTTCCAGGACACCTTGGCATAATCTGCCCTCTGGGTGATCTAGGCATGCAGTGCAGCTATAGGTGTGTGGGCCTCACTATCTACCGAGACCACGTGATACCTTCTAGGAAACCTAGGCAGTCTTGCCTTCCAGGTGATCTAGGCATGCTACGTCCGTCGTACGTGGGTTTTTGCATGGTTATGTACTAGTTAAGTTTTGTAGTCTACTGTTGGCAATAAACAGCTAATTGCAGTATAAGACATAGCTAGTTCAGATGACTATTCATAAGTCGTGTCAAATGAAGATGTAACTTAAGTTCTACTGCTTACAGCTAAACAGGGACGTAATCTAGGTTTACCATTTCTACCTACTAGCTATTTGTTGCAAAAACTTCTAGCAGTAAGGTTGGAGGCCTCCAACATATTTTGATTTTACTCTACGAAAGATAGACAAGCCAGGTAAACTATCGATAAGTAATAGTGGGTGTACCTTTGCCAGAATGAGGCCTCTATTATGAGGCTTGAAGTCCTCGAAGCTGAAGGCTAGCTAGAAGAGGTCGTCCTCCACCCCCTCGGCCCTTAAACATTGCCCGGCTCCAGAGGTAATCCACCTAGAGCCTGGCGAAGGTGTGTCGGAGGTGGAGCCGAAGGCTAGTCGGGAGAGGTGGTCCTTGACCCCCTCGGCCCTTAGACGTTGCCCAGCTCCGAAGGTAATCCGTTCGGAGGCTAGCGACGGCGTGTCAGAGGTGGAGCCAAAGGCTAGTCGGGAGAGGTGGTCCTCGACCCCCTCAGCCCTTAGTCGTTGCCCGGCTCCGGAGGTAATCCATCCGAAACCTGGTGACGGTGTGTCGGAGGTGGAGCCGAAAGCTAGTCGGGAGAGGTGGTCCTTGACCCCCTCGGCCCTTAGACGTTGCCCAGCTCCGAAGGTAATCCGTTCGGAGGCTAGCGACGGCGTGTCAGAGGTGGAGCCTATGGTTAGTTGGGAGAGGTGGTCCTCGACCCCCTTAGCCCTTAGGTGTTGCCCATCTCCGGAGGTAATCCGTCCGGAGTCTAGCGACGGCGTGTGGGAGGTGGAGCCGAAGGCTAGTTGCAAGAGGTGGTCCTCGACCCCCTCAGCACTTTGCCATTGCTCGGCTCTAGAGGTAATCCGTCCGGAGCCTGGCGATGGTGCTCTCTAACTCAGTCCTCGTCGTTGGGATATTGCACCGTCAATGGCGGAGTTGGTGGCGGCAGAGCGAGGTCAGAGGGCCAGGGATTTTCTCGGGAGTTTGCTCCAGGCTTCCGACCCTTATGCCGTCCTTCGCCAGTTCCCTTTGTGGCCAGGTATCCTACTTGTCTTCCGAGGTACTCCTCCCAGAAGGTCATGAGGGTTCAGCAGTCATTGGTGTTGTGGCCACACCTTGGTCTGTGCAGGATGCACCCGTGTGCCTCCGGGGGTACTGGAGCTTGTGGTAGACGTTGAGGTCGCTACCGGGGGCCACATGCCCCGAAGCCCGTGGTTTCCCTAGGGCGTCCATTCCTTTGGTGAGACCATCAAGGTTATCCGGTGAACCGGCTTTCGGAGCCGGAGTGGCTCCAATTATGCCTCTGTGGGTGAGGTGGACTTGGGGTTCTGTCCAGGCAGTTGGCATCACGAGGGCTAAGTCAGAGACGCTGGCAGGGTTTGCACACTCCGGAGCCTCATGCCTCCTCGGAACCCTCTTTCGCCAGAGAGGCCCGAGGAGGACGCTGGGTGGACAAATTCTCCGAAGATGTTGGCTTGCCCGGGGCATCCCAGGTGCTGTTGAAGGAGATACCTTGGGACCAAGGCCAAGCGAGAACATCCCTGGATCCGACCACCTAGAACCACTAGAAAGCGGCCTGCTTGGCTGCGACCTTGGCCGTGACCTCTCCTAGTGCAGCGAGGTCTTTGCCATGCAGATGTTGGAAGGCCTCCATACCGCCTGGAGTTTTCTTACCAACTCAAGGTTCTGGGTCGGTCAAGGCTGGAGGAACATCATCCCATACAGCTGGGGGGCTGAAGGGTGCATGCGGTGTGCATGGCTGAGACAGCCCCGCATATGGTTGCAACGGTGGATATGGTGGCTAGCACATTGGAGGTTTTTTTGGTAGATTCCTACCTCTCTTTAGCACTTCTGTGTTCGAGTCCCCACGAACGGCATGCTATTGGAGCAAGAGATTGTCTTGCCCCAACATGTACGGTGAGAGTTTCTTCTAAGGAGGAGACTCAAGCTTGGAGACGAAGTTTGAGAGGGAGGAACACCGCAAATGTATTAATAGTAGAAAAATGGATTTGTCCAGAGGGGACTATCACAGCATGATTTTCTGTGTCTTGTGTGTTTCCTTGAGCGTTCTCCTTGTGACCTCTCCCTGCCCAGATGACCACGACCCCCTATTTATAGGGTGGTACATAGCTTAGTGTACAAGTTATCACGATGTACAAATATCTAGAACATGGCCGAATTACTAGGCCTTATCCTAGATAACTACTTTTTACCCTACATAGAAGATAAATACCTACCATGGTAACTATTGTTGTGCCTTCCCCCTGAGGGGTAAGCCGGTTGCCAATTGCGGCCTAGAGCTGCTCTGCCGGGGGTGTCAGGATGACTTTCATCACACCTGGGTATCAGGATAAGCACCACTTGCACCGGCATTAATTGCCCGTCACCTCACGTTAGGTTGGCTACAGGGGAGTGTCCTTTCTTTCCTGATATTATCTCTGGAGATTGGTTGCATCTTTAGGCTTTGGAAGGGAGCACAGGCACCATAGGGATGGCCCAAAGGGGTCCACAGCCTCCAGGGGCCAGGTCTCCTGCTGAGGGTCCGGAGACCGAAGGCTCCAGAGGGGCTTGCTATAGCTTCGAGTTTTGGGAAGGCCGCATATGTACCGGAGAGGTGGCCCAAAGGGGCCCGTAGCCTCCAGAAGTCGGGCCTCCTACTAAGGGTCCAGAGACCGATGGGTCTCGAGGGACCTTCGATAGTGATCTTCAACCATTATCCTCTGGCTGGTTTATTTCCCCCAATAGATACCCCCATATATACAGAACCGGGGGACCCTACGGAGAGAGGAGGACAAGTTATCACAAGTGATATAAGTTCCACAAGCCTAAACTTGCCAATAGAAGCCAAGGAAGAAGTCGCCAACTAGGTTAAGATCCATCTAGGCTAGCTGCCCCCTAGTAACAGGCTCTGATCAATACAAGGCAAACAACACATAGGGTTATTATCCTCAAGGAGGCTCAAACTTGTCTAAAAAACGTAGTGTGTTTCCCTTGTGGTCCATCCTCAAAGCAGCCCCCTATTCTTTAATAAGTTCGTTATATCAGCGATTTATCAATCATCGATAGCTAGATTCGCCACCATCTCTCTCGACCGTTCATGATGTCTTCCATATATCACAATTGAAGAAATTCCTTCAAGTCCCAACCGAAGCGATTGACTTGGAGAGCCAAGACTTCCAACCTGATCTATCCAATCACGAACATCCAATTTTAATTTTGGATGAAGCTGAGCACAAGACCCAAAGTCACTCCATCAAATTTGTCATGGAACAATTGAGTAACCACGCAGAAGATGAAGGCACTTGGGTGCAATAGGATCAAATCCACTTCATATATCCCAACCTATTTGTGAACTATGAATATTGTTCCATTTTTGCATACATTAGACATCTTGCATGATCATAGTTTCATCATCTTGCTAATAGAGAATATAACCAAATAACACGGTTAGAAAAATCACAACCGGAGGAAAATACCTTCTCCTGGTGGTCTAGTCCACGAGCCTACAAGTCTGACTGCCAGATGTGAGGAGTTCCATTTTGGGTCTCTATAGAGTGTTTTGATATCACCTTTAGCCAAAGGTGTCACCAGAGTCATCGCCAGTGACCTCACAGAAGTGCTACTGGCTGGGCTCGATGGTCCGACCACCACCTGGGCTGGTCTGATCGCCAGGATGAGACTTTGCCGGTTAAAGTTAGTTTCAGACTCCATAGTCAAAAGTCAGATCCCCAGTGTGGATGACTTGGCTGCCAGAGGTCTGGTCTAACCGCCCTAGCTACTTACAAACATTTCCTCTCTGTTCGACCCCCATGGTCTGACCGCCACCCTCTCGGTCTGACCGCTAGTTACTTAGAAACCCAGTAAGCCTAGATTTCTCCTATGCAATGATAAATCTTTTCTAGCCCAATCAAATCAAGTGTTCTTTTGCAAATGTTTTCATGACATGTCACATTGCACCTCATTCATGTTCATGCATCATAAAGCATACCTTGTTTTTAATTCATTTGATGTGTTGTTCCAATGATTAGAGAGTGATGTGTCAACAGGTCAAGAGGATGAGACCGAGACCGAACCAAAGGTGTACATGAGTAAAGAACCGAAGAACCAAGGCAAGCATCTATGCATAATTCACCCTTATTTTACCAATGGCCATGTGGATGAACTTGCTATTATTATTATATGGTTTAGTTGCATTAAGTAAGTTTTCAGTTATCAACATTTAATGGGTAGATCATATATTGTTGCATTACCTTCCTTGTTATTGATGTTACCATTTCCTTGTAACCATGGGCAACGATTAGAACCAAGTCTAGTGTTATCGATATATGCTTAGCGTACTGATAGAAGTCGAGCGGTGGAGGTGTTTCCATCGTTCGCGAGTATTAGGACTTGTGACAATGAATATTGGATATACCATATCCGAGTACCCTAGGGTTTCCCATAATTCTCAGGGTATATCTTTATCTCTGGGAAGGGGATCCATAGAAGAAAGAAAACTACCTATAGATATCCATGGCGTCCTGCAACCGAAAAGGTTTATCTCCAAGAATAGATAGGAGGAGTGCAGAGGACGTATGACACCCCCATATATATAGGGAGCTAAGAGGAAGCCAAGGAGGAAGTTGCTGACTAGATTCAGATGCATTTAGGCTCACCACACCCACATTGTAACATGCTAAGATCAATACAAAACAAATAAGATGTAGGGTTATTATCCTCAGGGAAGCTCGAACCTATCTAAAAACCCATGTTTGTTCTGCTTGTGATTTGTCTACTCAAAGCATCACCCAATACTTGAACAAGTTCATTTTTTAGATCGATGGTTCACCAATCGTTAACAGCTGGCACCATCCGTGGGGATCATGAAAAAAGGCATTGAAGAGTCGACACCCGACATGCCATCGACATCACCCAAAACTTCCCTGAAAATCGGTTTTTCAAATGAGGGGTTCTACAATAACTTTATCTCTCTTCGCAACAAACCAGTGATCGATCTGGTGGATTTTGGCCCTGAACTTTCTAGCGACGATTCAAGTGATGAGGAAAGTCATTTATGGATCATTGCGCCAAAGGTTACAGCATTGAGTTCAAACCACTGGGTTGCCAAGACAACTGTGAATGTCTGATTCACAGCAAGTAGGGATTAATCCCCGTAGTTTCTCATAACATGGATTTTCAAGATAGCAACCTAGAGCAATTTGATGAAGCATCCATGGTGGATCTAGACACCTCCTCTAGTGAAGATTACCCACGAGAAGTTTTCACTATCGACAATAGGAGTGACAATCTGGGTCATCCTCTGGCCATAGCGGTGGGTAATGGTCAGCCATAGGTAGGCACACCACCTCCGGTCCTTATCGGGGCCCCAGCCTTACACTCTCCTGAACAGAATTAGGGTACTAACCACTTTAAATCCGCAACTGCTAAGAGGATCCTCCTTCTATAAGAGGCCCTCATGTGCCCTCTGACCATAGAATTGGCTACCCCAACTAGTAAGGATTGGGCGAACTTGGCGATTGACTTAACAAAGGAGATCATGCTCTAGGTTGAGAACTCTTATATAGCCCTAGTCGAGAATAGCACTAACTGGGGTAGGATAGGCAATACCCCGTTGTGAGACACATGACCCAGAAAGACATAACACTAGGAACAAGGCTTCCCGGGTCACAATCACGCAAACAACCACCATTGGACCTTATTGGTCAAAGGTCATCCGATCAATGACTTACTTTAGGTCATCGATTCTCAGCAATGATGCCCGGGGGCTTTTGAAGAGGCTTCTTCTACCCTCTCATCGATCTAATTGGGAAATGTTGTAACATCGATCAAATCAAGACCAATCTTCGATCACCGTGGGAAAGACTCTCAGGGGTGTTGGAACCAAGCAAGGTGCCATCAATGGATTCCTGGCCTTCTCTCCAGATCTACAGAATATAAGCTAGCTGGCAAGGTACTGGCATGGCATGATCGAGAAATGCAATGGAAGCATAAATACCATTGAGTTTCTCCAGATTTATACCATGACAATCTAAGCAGCTGGTGGGGATGGAAACGTAATGGAGAATTACCTCCCCACAACCCTTGAAAGGGCAGCTAGGACATGGTTGACTAATCTATCGTCAAGGACAATCTACTCCATGGACTAGCTTTGTGATGTGTTTCGAGCTAACTTCCAAGGTACCTATGTTTGCTGTAGCACGAAAGATGATCTCCACTGTTGTGAGCAGATGCGGAACGAAACCTTGCATGAGTTCGTGCAATGCTTTAGCAACACACAGAACGCCATCCCCAAAATTAGTGACTATGATGTCATCCATGTGTTCACTCAAGGGTTAAAAGCCAGTGTTTCGTTGAATACGTTGCCAAAAAGGAGCTCAAAAAGGATAAGGATCTCATGCAGATTGTCGATAAGTCTGCTAGGTACAAGGATGAGCTCCCCTATGTTAAGGAAAGGACTTAGGGCATCAAGCATCCCCAACCTGGGCTTGGCGGCGACAAGGTCCAGAGCAAGCACAAGAAGACCACCAAGGGAGGTAAGGGCAAGAAAGCTAAATCAGACGAAGTTTTTGCAAATATACTAGACATCCATCCCATCCAGTGCTCTAATCTTTTCCAGGGTAAAAGCTTTGCACTAGGCTCCAGCGAACGAGATGAGAAGCCTTGGTGCGACTTCCACCAAACTGACAACCATAGCATCTACAAAGTGCTACCTCTGGAAAAAGTTGGTCAAAGCGAAAGTCGAAATAGCAGCCAAGGAAAAGAAGATCTAAGTCACAACCCAAAGCAGGGATTCTGACTCAGATGGCAGAGAGGACGATACCAACCCAATGTCTTTCTACCCAGGCACTAGGATGATCGACCACATATTCGGTGGTTTTGCATCCTCCAAGTCCAAGTGGTAGTACAAGACGCTATCCCTAAGGGACGTCATGTCATGAAGTGGTCGTACAATAAAATCTCCTTCAGTCAAGAAGACTGCCTTGTTAACTTCATACGACTAGGCCACTTCCTAATAGTGGTCAAGCCTACGATAAATAACTGCAAGGTTACCAGAGTCCTTATCGATGGAGGTGAATGTACTTGATGTCGCCTAGAGGGGGATGAATAGGTGTTCCTGAAATTTAAAACCTCATAGCGGATTAAAGCAGACCCGGATACTCTGGTAGAGTCCAGATACTCCGAGGTCCAGAGTATACGATCTAACCCGGATTATCCGTCCTATACAAGAGTGTGAAAACAATGTAAGTTGAGAGAAGTTTTATATGATCTAAAGGTCACCACAGGTCCTAATTGGTGTATGAGCTTCTTTTCAACAAGAACCTGCAGCTAGAGACTCACAAGCACAAAGATCGGGAAAATCCCCAAAATTAACTAGAACAAAGTAACCTTGCAAGAATGTAAATGAGACAAGGAATTTATCCCGAAGTTCAACCACTCCACAAAGAAGTGCCTACGTCTCCATTGAGGAGCTCACAAAGAGCCGAGTCTCTTTCAACCCTATCCTCTCCTAGCGACCACAAAGATCAAGCTAGGGTACTTACTCAACTTGATGATGGACTAGAAACTTTCTGTGGCACTCCACAGATCTTGGGTGCTCTACGGGTGATGCCTCGCCGTCTAGGAGCATGAAGCTCCAAGAGTAAAAGGTGGCAAATCAAAAGCTTGATGATGAATCAAATGCTCAAAGATTTGCGTTTTGCTCTCAAGCTCTTAATCTCACTCACCAAACCCTAAATATCAAATCTAGCAAGAAACAAGGCTGTAGATGGGGTTTCGGAGGGCTCTTTAATGCTTTCCAGGTGTTTGTCGACATGTAGCTCAGCAAAAGCAGCAGCATTCAATTGGACGGGGAGAAGAGGTATTTATACCCTTCCTCCAAAAACTAGCCGTTACTGTGCTGGTTGATTTTTACCAGAGTATCCGTACTAGCCCAGAGACTCCGGCCAGCACAGAGACTCGAGCTCAGAATGCTATCAGAAACTAGCTGTTACGGTGAAATTTGAATTGACACGAAGACTCTAAGCTTGCCCAGAGACTCCAACCTTAAATATTTAAGCCCAAACAAAGAGGCTCTGACAAAGTCTTACTCAGAGACTCCGGCTAAAATGCCAGATCCCAAAGTATCCGGTACCACCTGGACACTCCGACATTAAATATCCACTTGGAGTCAAGCCTAAGGTCGTTGCGACGAACATCCCGACAAGAAATTCCACAAACCTCGAAACTATCAGAAAGAAATGCTGGACACTTGTTAAACTTCCTTGTATTCAAAAGAAAGATTACAATCATACACATGTATTCAAATAGAAATAGGAATTTTCCATTTAACAAGGTTTTTTGATCTCTTTTACAGATATGCTAATGGATAGATGATTACAAAAAGTCCTAATAGAAATACCTGGCGAAGTCGAAGGAGAGACTTCCCTAACTCTCTTGCCCAATGAGAGGTTATGGTTAGTAGCGCCCCAACTCCTGGCTGAACTCACCAGTGTCACAGCCCAAGATGATCGAAATCTCCAACGATGACAAGTTGGGAGAGGCATTGACTCCTCACCGCCAGTTGCTGCTCTACAACAATGGTTTGGGGGAGGTATTGGCTCCCATCTGCCATCGTTGGGGCCATCACCTTGGCTACTCCCTTTGAATAGCCTTGCTGGAATAACATGAGGATGGAGAGGACTTCTTTTTCATCTATTTCCACCTCCAAAAGGTCCCGGTCCACCTCATCTTGGACCTGAGGTGCTAGGGGCTTGCCATTTTTAATAGGGATGCCTCGAGTCACCATCCTTTCTTCAACCTCCTTGTCGGAGGAGACATCAATAATCTCCACCACAGAAGTAGATTCTGTGGGAGACGATGGAGGGGTAAGGGGTGTTGTCGGAGGATGAACTCTGCAAGCGGGGATCCTGAGGGACCCCCTTTGAGACTCGACCGGGGGGATGATTCTGAATCTACCTCGTACATGGATTTAATGCAAATATGTGAGATGTAGGCAGGATGTATGATCATCTGCTAGTGGGAGTAAATGCTCAAGGGATTTTAGACAGGTTCGGGCCGAATGGAGCGTAATACCCTACTCCTGTGTGTATGCTATTAATGCTCTGGGAATGCCTCTCTTTGGATTTCTGTATTACAAGGTTTTTTGTCTAAGTCTAGAGCTTCGGTCTTGCTTCGAGCTTAGTGAACCTCTGCTCTGCTTCTCAGACTTGTGTGTTGTGCTCGTCCAAAACTTGTTCGACCTGACCTTCTCTAGAGTGCAACCCCCCCTCCCCTTTTATCCCGTCGGGGGAGGCTTGGCGTGCCCAGAAAGGAGGGCACGAGTTCCCATGAGCCATAAATGGAAAGCAACCATCATGGGGCTGCAGTTTAACATTACAGGGGGTTGAAAATGCGCCCTCGGCCGGTCCTGTCGCCCATTACGCCAACTTTAGTAGGTGTCGGGGGGCCCACCGGCAGCTGCCGGGCAACCCCGCATGCCTGCTCTGTAAGAGCAGGTCTGACACAGTAGGCGGCAGGCGATATGCCTCGAGCCCAGCAATGATATATCTGAGCCGTTCCCCTTATGGACCCCACAGGGTGGCGTGCGATGGACCCGTCGCATTAAATGTTCCCACGCCTTCGTGCCAGTCATGGCAGGGATTGACGTACTCAGTACGACAGGCGTGGGGGGAATGGTTGGAAGTGACAGGCCACGCTCCCTCTTAAATGCAGCATCAGGCCTCTCACCAATTGACACCTCACCGCTGAGCCTTTGTGGGGTCCACCGGCAAGGGGCTTCTCAGGTCCTCGGGGAACTCTGGGTGCTCAGGGACTACTGTTCATAGCCCCGAGCGCCCTCTCGCGGATATATCTCTTCTCAGTCCTCGGGGAACTCCGGGTACTCGGGGACCACTGTTCATAGCCCCGATCACCCCTCCGGGAACTGACTCTTCTTGGATCTTCGGGGAACTACGGGTACTCAGGGACCACTGTTCATGGCCCCAAGCACCTGTCCTGGAACTGGGTCTTCTCGGGCCTCGGGGAGGTGGTTCCTGAGGGAAGGTGCCACATGGCATTTGCTGTCCTGGCCTTGGGACTCGGGAGAGGAAGGCGTGTACTCAGGAGAGGGAGGAGGATCCATAATTAAACTCAAGTTTGGTGCAGCTGAAATCCGGCGTACGAAGCTTTATATAGACCAATGGGTCAGGAAGCAAGACTCCTCACCTCCCGAGCATTAATTCTAGTCACAGCTGCATTATGAGTGATAGGTGCCCATGTGACACTCAATCATCAATGCTACGTCTTTTCAGCTAACTAATGCAGACAAAGGAGTGGACTTTGGTGTAGTCATTTACCAGCTAGGTTTTTCAGTGCAAGGGATCAGTCGAAAGGATGGCCCGACAATCCCTTCGTATTCATGACATAGAATCTTTTTCACAACCATGCAAAAGTTTCTGCTGCTATGATTGAACTTTCGAACCTAACCAGCGACGAGTCCTTTCTCCCTTGTACTTGGGAAGGATGGGATAATTTTTCAGGCTGAATAGAAAACCTACCCGGATGAGACAAATAATCCAGTACTCTCTTGAGAACTTGGAGGCATTCGAAATCCAGAGTAGGTGATCTTAGAACCCAGGAAACCTCGTTAGATGCTTTATCCGAATTAGAAATCTGAGTCTACTCGATGACATGGTTGGACAAAAAGCTTATCTTTGATGGCTATGTACTTGAACCATCGAAGCCCCATTTCATGTACTGATTGGGGTTCATGATGAATATTGGATAGTTACCATATTCGGGTACCCTAAGGTTTCCAATAATTCTTGTGTCATATCTTTATCTTTAGGAAGGGGATCCTTGGAAGAAAGGAAACTACCCACAGATATACAAAGGTGTCCTGTAACCGGGAAGGGTTGTCTCCAAGAATAAAAGGAGGAATCCAAAGGATGTACGAAACCCCCATATATAGATGGAGCCAAGGGGCCATTGCAGAGGACAAGTCATTAAAGAGCACCACAAGCGAGAAAAACCAATAGAAGCCAAGGAGGAAGTCACCAACTAGGTTTATATCTATCTAGGCTAGCCACACCCCCATTGTAACAGGCTCAGATCACTACAAGACAAACATTACATAGGCTTATTATCCTCAGGGAGGCCTGGACCTATTTAAAAACCCCTATGTGTTCCCCTTGTGATTCATCTACTCAAATGATCCCTCAATTCTTCAACAAGTTTGTTAGTAGATGGTTCACCGATCTTCGACAATTTCTAATATAATCTTTGCGATGAAAGTTAAGTCAATGTAGTAAAGTGGTGTTGGTTTCTGAGACTTGACCGGGTGTTAGGGATAAATGAGAAAGGTGTCTCAGATGTCGTATCCCCACTTGAGTTGATTAAGGACCGTTCTAATATTTTCATGTGCCCAACAGTTACCATACTTATCAAATATTCGTATATGGGACGGATGATCTGAATAATTTAAGTTGTGTGCACCGACTAACCTGTGGCCCTACGGTGCGTCGAGAAAAATGATAAGATGGAGAGGTTTATATTGGAACGGCGATGACCCGAGGGGAATTCAATGGGGAAGAGGCTCAGCGAAAACTAGGTATCCTCAAAGCGTAAACATGTGATGGTCTAACACAACGCATATGAGAAAGGTTGACACGAGTACACTCTTGTGTGACCGGCGGGTCGCATGAGTAAAATGGTCATGTGTCGTGTGGGTAAAGTTGTACCCTCTGCAGGGTGTAAGAATAGCCACGATCGCGATCATGAGCTTGCTTGGAGACCTAACACTTCATCATAGAGTCATGTGATGATCTTGAGATGATGGTCAGGCTCATAGGGGATGAGTATGTTAGTGAATGGTTGATGTGATCCCTTTGGGTTGACCACCTATTTATGTTACTCATTATAGTTATGGCTAGGATTAGGGACAATAATGGTCTTGTTGGTTTTGAATCACATGTCTTTATACTCAGGTGCTCATGTATAAAGATGATTATAATGGCATTTAGGAAAATGTGTTAGATTATGGCTTAGTTTCCTTTCCACCATCCAAATGCATTATCCTTTGAGTCGGGAATATAAACCCCCATATTGTTGAGTTTTTGTTGCAGCCTCTACTTTCACTTCAACTGCTTTCGAGCCTGCACCAGTAGTGTTTGAGGGGAGATCATCTCGCAACGTGAAGCCCCTCAACACATTCAGCAACAACATCCCCAACAGCTGATGATCGGCGAGCTTGGTGAGAAGGTACCGAGGTCTAAATCTGTTTCTCATGCTCATTTCAATGATTCTGCATTTGTTGCTTCTTTTGAGCCTCATGATGTTGGACATTCTTTATCTGATTCGAGTTGGGTCAATGCCATAGATGAAGAACATGAAAACTTTGGAGAAACCAAGTTTGGGTCCTAGTAGAGCCACCCCCAAATGTTCACACCATAGGCACCAAATGGGTTTTCAGAAACAAACAGGGGGAGGATGGGTCTGTAGTAAGAAACAAAGCTAGACTAGTATCTCAAGGTTTCACTTAGGTAGAGGGGATAGACTTTGGAGAGACCTTGGTACTAGTAGCTAGGCTAGAAGATATTATGATCATCCTTACATTTTTGGCATCCCGAGGTTTCAAATTGTATCAAACAGATGTCAAGAGTACTTTCCTAAATGGTTTCATAGAGGAAGAGGCCTATGTCAAGTAACCACAGGCTTTAAGCATCCTAAATACCCTCATAGAGTATACAAGCTTCAGAAATCTTTATATGGGCTTAAGCAAGCACCTAGGGCTTAGTATGATAGGCTTTGGTCTTTCTTGCTAGGTCATGGGTATGTGATGGGATCAGCTGATAAAATTTTGTTCACTCTCAAGTATGGCAATGATTTCTTAGTTGTTCAGATTTATGTGGATGATATCATTTTTGGTGGCTCTTCTCATGCACTTGTAGCTTTGAAGGAACTATGAGCAGAGAGTTCAAGATGCCGATGATGGGCAAGGTCAACTTCTTCCCTGAGCTGCAAATCCAGCAATACAAACAAGATGAAGATGGCGAGGAGGTGGACCAGCGAGAGTACAGGAGCATGATCGGCTCCCTCCTGTACCTGATGGCGAGAAGACCCGACATCCACTTCGCTGTCTGCTTGTGTGCTCGCTTCCAAACTTCACCGAGGACATCTCACCGCCAAGTGGTGAAACGCATTCTGAGGTATCTCAAGCACGGTGTCGAGTATGACCTTTGGTTTTCTGCATCCTCTTCGCTTTCTCTTCGTGGCTTTTCGTATGCGGATTTTGCTGGGTGTGGAATTGATAGGAAGAGTACCTCTGGTACTTGTCATTTCTTTGGTACTTCTCTTGTGTGTTGGTCTTCTTGTTAGCACTCAATTTGTGGATGGTTGCTACCTTGAGAGATTTTGGGTTAGATTTCAAGAGTGTGCCACTTTTGTGTGACAACACCAGTGCCATAAGTTTAGCCAATAACCAAGTTCAACACTTCAGAACTAAACACATAGATCTCCACTTCTTAAGAGACCACAATGAGAAGGGAGACAATGAGTTGAGCTACATAGATATCGAACACCAGCTAGCCGATATCTTTACCAAGCCTCTAGAAGCAACAAGGTTTGCCTTTCTGAGGGGAGTGCTTTGTGTATGCCATCCCTATGGCATTGTGTGAGGGGAGTGGCCTTTGTACATACTCTATCTTACTTTTATTGCATTTGCATTGCATAGCATTTTTGTAAGATAATCTTGTTAACATGCTTCACTTATATGTTGTTTGCACTTTCTTATACTAGTTGTGAATTTGTGCTAAGTGTAGTGGATGTATAACAATTTGTGCAAACTTAGGCTCTTATTGAAACATGGCATAAAATCTGTTGAGCAACCTTGTCGGTTCTAAGAATGAACTTGAAATGTTGATATAATCTCTTGTCACCCTTGAGTGTTTGGTTTAGCTTGATCATTGCTTAAATTAGGGCTAATTCTGTAAAAAAGCTTATGCTAGGCCGCTTTGTTCAGTTCAGCGGATTTGGGGTCTTTGATCTTTGTTGATGTAAATGTTTAGCCCATGATAAACCCTTGGGAGAGCATATGCTCTTTTCTGTTGTAAAGGCACAACTTGTTTTGGCTTTGTAAAAAAATTCGTATCTTGAATCCTATGTTGAGTTAATAAAATGAATGATCAAGTTTTGAGCTAAAATTAAATCCAATATAGTGACTGAAGGTTTCATGTGGTTTGCCAAAGAAGTAAACCCATGGTTGCTTAAAACTTACTTGAGGATAGTTAAATGATCAAATGAGAAAGTTAACTTGTGCTTTTTAATGTGCTAAGAATGTTATTTTTCATGTTGTCAAACTAAGTCTTGGATTAATTTGCGGGTGTTTGCATAGCCCGTCGGGTTGAACTCGGTTGCCTAGTTTGAACTTGACATAGCACTTGTTTCTCTAATTTTTGCACTGATCATGAAACTGTGGATACTTTTGTGATGAAATCTTTTGGATAATTGAACAATATGATCAAAACTGGCTTCACTCCCGGTGCTTGTGACGTGAACTCACTTCGAGACTTTGTGCGCCTTTGAGTTATATTGTTTACTCCTCCTAGTGCTTTGACATCTCTAGTCCTTGCAAGTGCTTTGTGATCTATATGCGAAGCTTTGTAGGCTTGAATTTCATTTGCGCATCTTTTGCATACTCTTGTATCCTTGATGTTTGCATTGCCAAAGGGGAAAAAATATGCCCAAAGATATTATGCACAAATATTCAACAAAGGGGGAGAAAATTGCATTTGTCTAGAAATGAAAGGAAAAAAATAGAATATGTGCAATCATCGAGGAGCATGTGTTATTGGGTTTTTGAGTTTTTCTTGCTCTTTTGAGATTTTTGGCTTGTCTTTGCCTCTCTTAGGGCTTTTGGAACCTTTCTTATACCAAGTGACATATTTTTCTCTTTCTCGAGATTTTGTCACTTGGATGAGCTTATCTTAATTTCTTCGTACCAAAATTATTGTGCTTTGAGGGTTGTCAATGCACTCATCAAGGGGGAGATTGAGAAAACAAATTGAAATGTACTTTGGTTTACTTGTGATGAGTGATTGACATTGGTATTTATTTTGCTAATGACCTTTGGTTTTGCATGAGCTTTGACGTAATTTGAATTGATTTGGGATTTCATTTGAGCATATTGATTATGGACTAACTAGAATTGGAGTTGGAGATATGTGTTTGCTTGTCTCATGGTATGCAGGTGATAGATGCAACTTGGCGGTCGACGGCGGGATGATCGAGGCCAAGCGGAGTACTTTGTACCAGACGATCAAGGAGGCCGGGCGTAGTCAATGGTGATTCTAGCTGAACACGTGGAGGTCAAGCAAAGCATGGAAGGAGGATGGAGACAGTGTGTTGACAAAATGAAGCGAAGAAGATGCCGATGCAAGTGACAAGGTGGCCTGAGGGATCAAGAACGGGAGAGACTTGCCGGCGGTTAGGATCGTAAGATGGAGTACACGCGTCGATATCGAAGCGCTTGCTTAAATTGTAAGCAAGGCAGGGAGTTATGCTTTGAGAAACGTGCAGGCGGTTTTGCAGTTTGGTCTCAAAACCGTGCGAGGATTGGAGGAGTACGTATCACCATCGTGAAGCTTGCATTGAGGCGAAGCTAAATCGTGATGGCGTCACGATCGTCTGATGAATGCAGAAGAAAATGGACCAAAATACCCTCAATGGTAGGTAGGAGTGTACTACAAAAGAGGGGTATTTTGGAATAAAGGTAGGAAACTTAAGGGTCAAATTTTCTAGGACTATAAATAGAGGGGTAGGGCTATGAGAGTGTTTGAACCAGCGACTTGAGCCCCCTTGTGTCACCTATTTGAGAGCTTAGAGTTAGGGTTTTAGATAAGAGAAAGATGAGTGCTTAGCCTATACAATAGGTGAGAATTTTGAGAAATAAATCTTTATAATTCGCTTAAAATAGTATTGATCTTTTGGAGTAATGAAGTTTATGTTTTTAAATATGTTTGAATTCCTCTCCTTTTAGTTTCCCTCTATTGGTTCCCTTTCAAATTTGTAAGTTTTTTCGGTTTCCAGTTTTAATTTTTGTTTTTGTTTTTGGGCTGAAATTTCAGCACCTTATGAGGTCATTCTTCTTGTTGCTAGAGCATAAAATTCACATACACACTTGTGTGATGGGATCTTGAATTCCCATGCCTCTAGACAATCAACTTGGGGAGTTTCGTTACTCGGTGTTCATCTTTTGTTCTTTCTTTGCAAGTTGTGATATTTCGAGTGCTAAGACACATGGATTGATAATAAATGGAATCTATGGTTTATATATCATCCCTGGAGTCGTGTTGCCTCGATTTTTTTTTTAAAACTTCTCTCTATTTTTGTTTCCGCTTAAGTTTTAAGGTGTATTGGGTGATCCAAATAGGAGAATATCATTGATTTTGCAAGAAATTTATTGAAGCGCCTACTCACTCCCCCTGCCCCCTCTAGTCGCCAATCTCGTTTCTACAGAAATCTTTTAAGACATTGATTCAGGCACTCCGTTTGGCCAGTAGTCTGTAGATGATATGAAGAGCTCATGTTCAAACGTGTCTGATAGCTGAAACAGCTCCTGCCATAGGGTGCTTGTGAAAATACGATATTAATCAGAGATGAGCACTTCTGGAAGTCCATGTAACCGATACACTTCGTTCGTGAAGAGTTGGGCTACTTGTAGAGCTATGGACGGGTGGGGTAAGGGCAGAAAGTGTCAATATTTTGAGAATTTACCAATGACAACCAGAATTGTGTTGTAGCGTTGAGAGGTAGGTAAACCTTCAATGAAATTCAAACTCACAGTGATCCAGGCACGAGTAGGGACTGGTAAGGGTTGGAGGAGACTCGGTGCCTTTTGATGTGTTCGACTTTGGCTTGTTGGCAGATCGAGTACTCTTGCACATAAGTTTGTACTGATTGCTTCAAGTGCGGCCAAGCGAACAGCTGCCTAATGCGATGATACCACTTGTGTGCAAGGCCTGCAAGATGTGATTCTGAGCCAAAGAATTAGCACCCACCCATACTCTGCCCTTGTAGCGGAGGACACCATTGTGAAGAGAAAACCCCTTGTTGTGAGGATGAACACTTAATTCAGTGAACAACTGCTTGGAAAAGGGATCATCTTGATAACCTGTAGTGAGATTATCCAACCATTGGGGTGTAGCCTGAGATATTGCAGAGATTTCCATGTCAGATGGCTGGTGAGAGAGAGCATCTTCTACAGCATTAGTGACACCCTTCTTGTACTAGATAGAATAGTGCAACCCCATCAATTTGACAAAGGCTTTGTGCTGAATTCCTGACTGCAACCTCTGTTCTGACAGGTGTAATAGGCTCTTATGGTCAGTGCGGATCACAAAAGGATTATGCTACAAATACAGTCGCCACTTTTCTACAGCCAAGAGAATTGCTAAGCACTCTTTTTCGTATGTAGAGAGGGCTTGATTCCGTTTGCTCAAGAATGCAATGGGGTGTTGATCCTGCATTAAAACTGCTCCAATACCGGCATTGCTAGCGCCTGTTTCAAGAACAAAAGGGCACTGAAAGTCAGGGACTGCAATCACCGGTGGAGTGACCATAGCTTTCTTCAATGTGGTACAAGCAGTCTCTTGTTCTGGTCCCCACACAAATGGTACTGCTTTCTTCAGCAACTCAGTGAGAGGCCGGCATATGATACCGTAGTGCTTCATGAACTTGTGATAATACCCTGTCAGACCCAGAAATCCCTGCAACTCTTGATAGGATTAGGTGTCAGCCAAGCCACGACAGCTTCAACTTTGGATTTGTCAGTGGATACCCCTTTGGGGCTGATGATGTGGCCCAAGTATTCCAACCGTTGCGGCCCAAAGGAACATTTGCTTTTCTTCAACAAGAGCTGATTTTGATGCAGAATGGTAAAGATCTCTCGAAGATGAGAAATATGTGTGGTTAAATTCAGGCTGTAAATCATAATGTCGTTCACTAACACAAGCACATACTTACGTAGAACTGAAGCAAACAACTGGTTCATTAGGCTTTGGAATGTGGCTGGGGCATTTGTGAATCTAAATGGCATGACTTGTAACTCATACAAGCCTTGGTGGGTGTCCTGAAAGGTATTTGCATAGCCTTGGGTGTCGAAGTCACACCCCGGGGGATGTCCTTGGTGGCGGAGTTGCGGTGCTCCGAGGAATGCTATCGCAAGGAATCCTTGTTGCACGACATGTCTACACACCGCGGGCGTAGCATGCTTAGGTCACCTAAAAGGCAAGACTGCCTAGGTTTCCTAGAAGGTATTTTATAACCTTAATAGTGTGTAGATGCCGGTTATCAAGGGACTTCCTTGGTAATATAGTTGCGACACCCTCGGGGGATTTCTCCGGAGGCGTGACAAGCCCACGCACCAGTAAGCATTGCTTGCCTAAACCCAAGGTAACCTAAAAAGGTTTCCCGGAGGGTAGGCTTTGCCCTGGTAGGGAGTAGAGCCCACACACCGCAGGCATAGCATACCTAGGTCACCTGGAAGGCAAGACTGTCTAGGTTTCCTGGAAGGTATTGCGTAGCCTCGATAGTGTGTGGACCCTGAATATTAGGGGACTGCCTTGATGTGAGGATGCGGTTCTCTGAGGAATGCTATCGTAAGGAATCCTCTCTACATGACATGCTTATATACCGTGGACGCCGCTTGTGCCTAGGTCACCTGCAAGGTAGATTATGCCCAGGGTGCCCTAGAAGGCATTGCATAGCTTCGGTCATATAAATGCCACGCGCCAGGGCACATCCTTGGTCAACAGTGTTGCGATGCACCCGAGTGTTTCCTCGGGAGCACGACAAGCCTACACACCGTAGGTGTAGCATGCCTAGGTCAGCTGGAAAGCAAGACTGCCTAGGTTTTCTAGAAGGTATTGCGTAGCTCCGATAGTGTGTAGGACCTTCGGCATTAATACATGCCAAGGAGTCTTACAAAAACCTCCAACAAAAACAGAGAGTCTTACAAAAACCTCTGACAAAAATGAAGAACTTTACAAAAACCTCCGGCAAAAATGGAGTCTTACAAAAACCTCCGACAAAAACGGAGAGTCTTGCAAAAACCTCTGACAAAAACAGAGAGACTTGCAAAACCTTCAACAAAAACAGAGAGTCTTACAAAAACCTTTGATAAAAACGGAGAACTTTACAAAACCTTCGGCAAAACGGAAAACTTTACAAATCTCTGACAAAAACGAAGAGTCTTACAAAACCTCCGACAAAAACAGAGAGTCTTACAAAACCTCCGCACAACGGAGAGCATCATTAAACCTCCGGTAAAAATGGAGAGCTTTACCAAACCTTTGAAAAAACGGAGAACTTTACAAAACCTCCGACAAAAATGGAGAGTCTTACAAAACCTTTGACAAAAACGGAGGGTCTTACAAAACCTCCACACAATGGAGAGCTTCACCAAACCTCCGGTAAAAAACGGAGAGCTTTACCAAACCTTCGGTAAAAACGGAGAGCCTTACCAAACCTCCGGCAAAAAATGGAGAGCTTTACCAAACCTCTGCACAACAGAGATCCTTACAAAACCTTCGGCAAAATAGAGAGACTTCCAAAAACCCCCGCAATGGGGATGTTTCCGGAAAACTCCGCCAGGCGAAAAGGTTCTGAAAGGACCTAACAGGAAGAGTACCCTGGCATCTTGAAGGCTAATGCCTTCATGCTGAAGGGATACGAAACCTGCTGGCCTCCAAAGAGCATAGCACAGAGATCAAAGGGGTACAAAAATCCCCTTCCCTACAGGGAAAGGTATGACTTGCGTGACTCAAACACGTATGGTAAAAGGTAAAATCATTACCCTAGCATCTCCTTTAGAAAAACATTTCATATGTCATTTCATGAGTATTACACTAACATTTAATAAAAGCCCACACTTCGTGGCATGGGAAACATAGTGGAACCCTCGACTGTCCATTGCAGAGACCGCAATTCATGGCGCTATCGCCAGGCTTCGAACGGAGTACCTCCAGAGCCGGGCATCAGCTAAGGGCTGAGGGGGTCACGGACCACCTCTACCGCCTAGCCTGCGGCTTCACATCCGACACGTTGTCGCCAGGCTCTACACGGAGTACCTCTGGAGCCGCGCAACGGCTAAGGGCCGAGGGGGTCACGGACCACCTCTCCCGCCTAGCCTTCAGCTTCACCTCCAACACGCTATCGCCAAGCTCCGAACGGAGTACCTCTGGAGTTAGACAGCGGCTAAAGGACGAGGGAGTCATGGACCACCTCTCCCGCCTAGCCTTCGACATCGCCTCCGACACGCCGTCGCCAGGCTCCTGACGGAGTACCTCCGGAGCCGGGCAGTGGCTAAAGGCCGAGGGTGTCACGGACCACCTCTCCCGCCTAGCCTTCAGCTTCGCCTCTGATGCGCCTTTGCCAGGCTCCGGACGGGTACCTCAAGGGTCAAGAAAAGCCATGCCGAAGGATCCGGATAACCCATATTTGTCCCAACATGGACCCCAGAAGTACACCACATCCATCGACGTCCCTCTAACCCAGGGTCCCTACGTCGTGCATGATAACTCCAACAAGCTCCGGGGCAGATCGCCACCACCAGTACAACATCAGCCTTGGGCTCGCCATCAACGTCCAAGGTTTCTAAAATGAAAAAAACTTCTTAAAGGACAGAATTGCCACCAGGCATTCTTGATGCTATACCAGGCTGTGGTTGATTTTTCCTCTGCATCCTCTCCCACCTCCGAAACATCAGGGCCCGAGAATGAGGTGGTACTGTTGGGGAGAAAATAAACCAACCTGAGGATAATGGTTGAAGATTACCATCTAGGTCCCTCTGGAGCCTTGGTCTCTGGACCCTCAGTTAAAGGCTCGATCTCCGAAGTCATCAGATCCCTTCACGGTACCCCTTCGTACCTACGAACCCTTCCCTTGGCTCAACCGTCTCAGTCTCCCGAGGCCTCCCAAAAAACTGACCTCCCGAAGCCTCGGTCCCCCGAAGCTTCGGCCTCCCGAAGCCCTAGCCTTCTGGAGTCCTGCTTCCTAAAGCTTTCACCTCTCGGTTCCATGCCTCCCGAGGCCCCGCTTGGGCTGCTTGAGCTGCCTTCTCGAAGACAGCAAGGTGAGTCAGCAGGCCTTAGGAAAGATATGCCAGAAGGGGAGCACCAGTCGTGCTTTGCCTACAAGGAAATGACCGGCATTAAAAGCCTAGGCTTATGGATGCCGCTCTGACACCCCGGCGTGATGAAGGCTATCCTGACACCCCTAACAATGCGGCACCAGGCCGCAATCGGCGACCAGCTCGCCCCCTTCAGGGTGCAGGCACCACGATAATTATCACAGTGGATATTTATCTCCCCGATAGGGTAGAAGGTAGTTATCCAGGATAAGGCCTAGTAATTCGGTCATATTCCAGATATTTGTACATCATGATAACTTGTACGTCAAGCTACGCACGGCCCTATAAATAGGAAGCCATGGTCCTCTGGGCATGGGACGATGGGGCAAGACAGCAAAAAAGACACAAAGGTGAAAAACGCCAAGTCACGCTGTGATACTCCTCCTAGAGTGATCCATTTTTCTACCATTAATACATTCATGGTGTTCCTTCCTCTTAAACTTTGTCTTTAAGTTTGAGTCTCCTCCTTAGAAGAAACTCTCGCCATACTTGCTAGGGCAAGATGAAATCTTGCTCCAACATGCACCTTGGAGGGTTGAGCTGCAATTGGGAGGAAACTGATGTTGTGCATTTGGCAGGGGTCTGCTGCAATTGGCCAGCAGTTGACCATGTCAATCTTGGGGGGCTAGCAGTCTACTATATTTGGCCAGCAGTTGACCATAGCAAACTTGGGGGCTAGCCAACACAAGGTTTGAGGTGCCTTTTTCTTCTTTGGTTGAGGTCTATTTCCTGGAGACATAGGAGTAGTTTGCCAAACACAAGAATATAGAAATTAAACAATTAACTATATGAGTATAGAAACAAGAGTAAACAAATGTGCATGTCGAAGTTATATGTAGAAATTAAATGAGGTTTAATGTCCTTATAATGCATGACTTAATGACCCTAGCCTAGTGTATGAAAGGGTTAGCACCTTAACTTGTCGTAATTCTTCTTCTTCAAGATTAGTGTCATCTTCCTCACTTTCATTAGCGGAATCGCGGTCTGGATCATATTTAGCTTCAGATCCTTCTTCGTCAGGAACAACACTCTTGTTGATGCCAGTGGAGAAAAAGCTATTAATAGTCTTTGCTACCGTAGGCAGACCAAAAGACTATAGAAAAAAATTCATTCTTCCATATGTTCTCATTCCTTTTCTTCTTGTACACCGAAAGAGGCATTGCTTTAAATAATTTTTATGATAGAATGCAGATACAGAACAAAAATAATGTAATCAAGACCCCATCACAACCTAGCTGATGCAACATATGGCCCTCCTCTACCATATGCTCAAAAACTTTTGATGAAACAGGGCTTATCACTCATAATCAGAGCACTGATCGCTCATATTAGGCATCACAACTTTTATCAACTTCTGAACATACCATGTACGAAGGTTTTCGGTGGTTTATTATTAAAAGAAATACAAAATCAAGGAGTCATTCTTCAGATCATGATATATTGGATTATAGTGTATTGGCAAGCGACATGGTTTTTCTGTAAGAAGAGAAAAGAACTCAAAATGTACCAAAACATCATGCTCTACCAAACTATCAACTCAAAACTTTCCAAAAGGAAAAAAAGGGTGAAACACATGAGTAAAAACCGCAAAATAGATATGTTAGGGTTGAATCACATCGGGTCTTGGGAGCAAGACAAGGTGTTCTTGGGGGATGCTGGAGAGGAGGGCGCGGCCATCGCGGATGTCACGGCGATGCCATTGATGCGAAGAGCGGTGGCATCTGGGTCGACGAAGGCGTAATAGGAAGCGACAGAGCAGCGGGGTGGTTGTGTGAGTGGAGGGCAGAGGGAAGAGGATGTGGTCGGGTGAAAGTAGGTCGGAGGTGTAAACAACAAAACAAAATATATGTCAGGGTTGAATCACTTGCGACTTGGGAGGAGGACGTGTCGTTCTTGGGGGACGGTGGAGAGGAGGGTGGGGTCGTTGCGAATGTCACGACAATGCCATCAATGCGAAGAGCGGCAGCTTCCGACTCAATAAAGGCACAATAGCCAACGGCAGAGCGGCGGGGCGGATGGGTGAGTGGAGGGCACAAGGGAGAGGATGTGGCCGAGTGAGACGGCGGAGGCGGATAGGATAAAATGGGGATTGATTTAGGGTTAGAGGAGATGAGGGGATTTGGGGGGGAGACTGTAGTGGGTTCACATTGTCATTGGCAGTGGAACGGCGCGCTAGTTCACCATTTTTCCGGGGACAGTAGCAAAATGACATGCAGGAGATGAAAATAGGCGCGGGAGTGTGTGGTGCGGTTGCAAAAGAGCAGCAAAAATGTTTAGGAGATTAAAAAAAGAAAAATTGGTTCTAATAGATACAATTAGTTATATTTAATAAAATATGTATCAAAAATTGATTTTTTTTCCATATTTGCACTTTCCATGTTTATCGGGTAAATATTATGACCAAGGGGGTCTAAAAAGAACCATCATTTGTGAAATTTTTTGAGATTCGTCCGTCTCAACGATCAGGTTTCACTAATGTTTGATAGGGTTATAATAATGGGTCGTGCTATCGTTCACTCCACTGAAAACGCATTGATCCATTTTTGAGCTCCTCCGTAGTCGGCACCTTGTAGGCCACCGTAATTCCACCCACCGGTCATCACCCCCCACAAGGATGCCCACCTCCCCAAAGACCCCTTTCGAAGTCTAGCAGCACAAAAACCAACCCTAGCAGCCCAAATCCCCAAACCCTAGCCACTAACCTCACCGGCATTTGTACGTAGAGAGATTATAGTGTAAAAAATATGTATATGAATATGTTACAGTTCAAAGATACATAAGTTACATCATTGAGCATGCTTTCATAGGGTGAGATCGATAACACCAATACATGAACTCATTGACCTAAATGCTTCGACATGCATTCTTAGGGTTCACAGGTACATACATGAAGTTATTCAGGGAAGTATCGGATGGTGATCACTAATAGCCGATAAAAGGAGCTTCTTGTTTCAAGTCATCGACGTAGGTCAACTAGATCCATCGGACAAAATTTGCACCTATTTACACCTAATCCCCGAACAATTTTTTCACATAATCCCTATTCATTCATGTAAATTTTGGACAGAAAGTATTTTGAACTTGGACAAATTTTGGTAAAAATTTATCTGAATTTGAATGCATTTAGAATTTGTGCAAATCATGTCTGACTGATTGGTGGCCTTGTTAGCATATGGCCCACCTACCGACCACACAATCTTATCATGAGGGGAACCAATCTTATCATTCTCCCTTACACCAGCATGGAGCCTGCTTTTGTAGGGCAAGATCTATAACACCAATACATGAGCTCATTGATCTAAATGCTTCGACATGCATTCTTAGGGTTCACAGGTAGATACATGAAGTTATTGAGGGAAGTATCGGATGGTGATCACTAATAGCCGATAAAAGGAGCTTCTTGTTTCAAGTCATCGACGTAGGTCAACTAGATCTATCGGACAAATTTTCACCTAATCCTATTCATTCATGTAAGTTTCAGACATAACATGTTTGGAATTTGGACAAGTTTTGGTAAAAAATTATTTGAATTTGAAATGCATTTGGAATTTGTGCAAATCATATCTGACTGGCTGGTGGGCCTTGTTAGCATATAGCCCACCTGCCAACCACAAGATCTTATCATGAGGGGAACCGATCTTATCATTCTCCCGTGCACCGTCTGCCCAGTTTCCCCTTTCTCCCATGCACTGTCCGCCCAACAATGCATTGTCCCCTAGCTGTGTGTCATCCTCCAGCCCCTCCTTGCGTCGCTGCTTTTCTTCTCTCCCTTTCCCATCTTCCTTGCACCGCTATTGCTGCTATCCATCGTGCGGTCCCTCCTGGCTGGTTCTCTACTCTGCAGGCTATCGTGCACTGCCTCATCTGCAGCTAGTGCTTGTGTCCCAGTCCTAGTGATTTGAAGCTTTCATCAACCATGCGCAGCACAAGTTCGAAGGCCCCACCAGAGATTGGATTGACCACTGGGCTTCCCCTGATCCAGTGCCCAACTTGCAAGGTGTACAACGTGATTGAGCTAACATGTACAACTGGTGAGAACAATGGGAAGATATTCTTTAAGTGCCTTGCCAATGACCGTGAAGTGAGAATTGCTCCCAATTTTATGTTCTTGCTTTAGGGTTCCTCAATTTCTGAAATTGTCATTTGATTTACATATTGTAGATGCCAAACACATGCCCCTTTTTCAAGTGGGAAGCAACATACAGAACGATTGTGTCGAATAAGGCTGAATCTGCCTCTTGTGGATATGAACTGTTACTTGACCAGCTTAAAGCAACATGTAGCTTGAAGGAATGAGTGGAAGCATTGGAGAAGGTTATGTTTGAGGATAAAAACATGACATAGAAAGTGAAGAATGCAGTAACCGATAGTGCATTTGAGCTAGGAGGATGGGAAAAGCTATACTGATCTTGGGTTTCATGAATGTTGTTCTTTTAGTGTTGTCCATCTTAGTGCAACTTCTTAAGTAAATGTCCAAGGCCAAACAGTTGAACACCTACCGAATTCTGCCCTCTCTCTGATCATCTGTGAGCAGAAAAAGTATTTTTGGTCTCCTAGTTGCAGGCTAGTAGTAGAAGTATGCCATATTTCAGTGATTCTTGCATGTACTCAGTGCACAAAAGCACTTTAGCAGCAATGACAATGTAGTAGTGTGACAATAAATTGTAACAAAGCTCAAATATGATCCACATATGTTGAAAACATGGCTCTTTGTCTAATATTATGGAAGCAATGTGATGACAGCAGACTTATGTTCAGAAATGAATTGTTTCTTTTGCTTGTAATATGCAGCAATATCAGGATAGGTATTGCAATTTTCAGAAACGTTGAGAAGCAGAAATAAAAATGATCTGAACATAGCCATGTTGTGAATATGCAATTGGGCACTGAGCATTGATCAAAACCAGAGAGAGATAAAGTTGAAAAGTACAGGAGTACATGTTAAAGTTACAAAGTTTTGCTAATATTATGAATTGCATACATTACTCATCATCACTTTCATAATCTGAGGCATTGCCCTCATTAGTATTACAATACTCCATTAATGTGTCATCATCATCTTCACTATCAATTTTGTTGCCATGAGGTGGTGCTTCACGGTTGCAGATCTTGTCAACAATCTGAGAATTGATATTAGTTGTAGTCTCATCAGCACGGTGCAACAAATCCATATCAGTATTAATGCCTCCAGGACACAACCTTCTGATAAAGAATTATCTACTTGATATGCCACTTTAGACCTCACATGTAGTTCATTTTTGTTACTCTAACTTTTATCAGATTCAATCATGTCATATATGTGCCTGTGATCAAAATCCTGCACAACTCACAAACCTTTGCCAAATTTTATATCTTCCAAGTAAAACACCTATGATGCTTGTGTGGCAAGAATGAATTGATCATTCTTGTACCAACGACCTCCAACATTAATGCTTTTGAAGTAACCATCATATTTCATACGGTTATTCTTTCCCTCCAGATTGAACCACTAACATCGTAATAAAATCACGCATCTAGTCCCATTCTTATTTGCAATATAATTCAACTCTATAATTTTTGTTAGGATCCCAGAAAAGTCGATAGTTTCATTATACTGAGTACCTTCAGTCTTAATGCCACAATTTGAGTTTTCCTGTGTGCCTGACGAGCGACAGTGTGGTATCGAACACCATTTATCACACATGCAGAGTATGATCTCACACGCATATCAGGACCACATGCGAGTGCAAAAAGGTTGTCATCGACATCTTCTGTCCCTCCATGATGTAACCTGCAAATCTGTAGGCAAATAAAGCAAACTATCGATTATGATATTTTAGAAAAATCAGAAACAAACTGAGACTTGCACTTACATGGCTCTAAAACCACTCGTTGGAAATTCTTTCTCTATTCTTTGCTCAATGTTATAAGCATTTTCTTGCTCCAATACATCTCTAAAGATCCTATGGAACACAGAATATATGTGAGTTTGTAATGGGAGTACATTGAATAACTTTGCAAATTTATGCAAATTGAGACTTACTCTTTGTATTGATCAACCTCAGGACAATTATTAAGCACAAACCAAACCATCAATTCATATTCACTATCCATGTATTTCAGTTTTGAAGCTCCCAGTACTACGTACCATGTGCAAAACTGATAAATCATCAGACAAGATATTTTCTCGCCCATCTTTGTTCCTTTCTTACCTCCTGAATTTTGTTTGAATGTCACTGAAATAGTTTGAGCTATGTAAAAACATTCATATGCGCTATATGCTTCTGCAACAGATCCTTCTGGTCTTGCTTTATTGCGCACAAATCTCTTGAAGGTGTACAACCGTCATTCAATGGGATACATCCATCCATATTGAACCGGGCCCCTTAGAATGGCCTCATCAAGTAAATGCACAGCTAGATGAACCATGACATCAAAGAATGTAGGAGGAAAAAATTGTCTCTAGCTTGCACAACATTAGTACGATTTCATCCTTTAACCGATGCACAACAACAACTTTTAGTGTCTTAGCACATAGTTGTCTAAAAAAGGTTCCCAACTCAGCTATTGCCTCGTATACATCTTCTCGCACCAATCCTCGCAGTCCAGCTAGTAAAATATGCTGAAGGAGTATATGGTAGTGATGTGTTTTTAGCCCATGCACTTTACATACATCAAGATCCATACATCTTGATATGTTAGAGGCATATCCATCTAGAAATTTAACTGTACTAAGAAACTAACAAAACTTTCTCCTTGCCTCCTTGTTCATAATATAGCATGCTTTTTACTTGGAGTAGGAATTACGTTCTTCCTGCATATGCATCTCTCTCCTTATACCTTGATCTCCCAAATCAAGTCTAGCATTAATTGTGTCCTTTGAGTTGCCCTCAATGTCAAGGGTCCCAACGATGTTATAGCATATGTTCTTTTCTTTTCTATATGCATGACATCTAGGTTGTGTTGTAACTTAAGTTTCCGCCAATATGAAAAATCATACAAGCTAACCTTAATATGCCAGGTTGGTTCATCTTTGTTTGTGCATTTTGTCTTCATATTTGCAGGATGCTTACCTGGAACATCTTGAACTTTCTTCAACATCTTCAACACTTCATCAACAGAAAATTTTCTTGGTTTATCCCTATTTTCAGTCTTCCCATTGAAAGCTTTATTTTTCCTCCATGGATGGTTATGCGGTAGAAATTGATGGTGGCCAACATACCCAATTTTGTTTCTCAAACCTTCCGAGCACGGATCCTCGTCACAGTGCACACAGGCGAAGTTGTGCTTCTCCCTGACAAAATGCCTAGTGCAAGATAATCGTAAATTCCCTAAATAATCACTACGCGCAGTGAAAATTGTTCTCTACCATATGCATCATAAGTAGAAACTCCATTCCAAAGACAAATCAAGTCTTCTATCAAAGGTTGCTCTTGGTCCTGGAATAAGTATAGCCAACATATAATTTGATTGCTCCATGCACATCCATGGCGAAAAATTATATGGTACTACTATCACTAGGCATATGCTATACACGTTGCTCATGTTACCAAACAGGTTGAAACCATCTGTAGCAAGGCCTAGCCTTAAATTGCAAGGATCTTGTCCAAATGACTCAAAGATCATATCAAAATCTTCCAAGCTTCTCCATCTAGAGGATGTCTCATTTCATTTTCATTGGGCACCCTCTTCTCCTTGTGCCAGCATACAAGCAGCTCTGTCCTTTGACACAAAAAGCCTTTGCAGTTTAAATTATTCAAATATACCGAAGCACCTTGTGGGGAACTCCCTTTTTCCCGTCACTATTGTCTTTCCACCTTGACTCACCACATACTAGACACTGGATATCATTTGCATGTTCCTTCCATAATAATGCACAATCATATCTGCAAACATGAATTGACTAATATCCAAATCCAACTTGCTGAAGTATAGTCTTGGTTTCATTGAAGGACTTTGGTAGAGCGGTACAATTTGGCAATGCCGATGAAAGTAACTGAAAAGGACTTTGGTAGAGCGGTACAATTTGGCAATGCCGATGAAAGTAACTGAAGCAATGCATTGAAACCTGAGTTTGTAATCCGATTTTATACCTTTATATGAAGCAATTTAATTAGGAAAGACAACCTTTAGAATTCTATATAGCCTAGGCAAAATTCCTGATTTGCTTCTTCCATCAATTTTGCATATATGTTTCCACTAGTGCCATGGCTTGCAGCTATGTACAAATCCTCAATTAAACCTTGAAGTCCACCATCCTTCTCTTCTATGTCATCTTCACAATCTCCAATCCCAAGACCCTCACGATAAAAGCCTTGGTGATCTTCACCATAACCATGGGCATCATCATTGCCATCATATTCCTCATCACTAGCTGATTCTCCATGGTGTATCAACCGAGTGTAGGTCCTTGACATATCGGAAATATTAATGTGATCCTCCACTTCATCTTGAGATAGCAATTTCTGATTAAGGCATCAGCGGCAAGGGCATTTTATTTCTTCATTTTCACAAAAATGACCTCTAACATGTTGCACCGCACCAGTCAGATAATTTCCATTACCTACAAGAATAGGTTCTTTCTACCAAGTTCATCACAAATCTATGACCATGTTGCTTTACTTCAAATGAGTCTCTTCCATTACATATTGTATGATAGAATACAAACTCATGTATGTATGCCTTTAGTTTCTTAAATATGTTGGGACACATAGTTCCAGTCCACCTTTCAACATTGTCCCTCATTTGTTGAATCGTAGCCATTACTTTGCATCTAATTGTCTCAAGCATTGTTATGATAGGGTAGAACCTTGCATCTATTATCCATTTATTGAAAGACTCGCACATGTTATTGTCTAAAGAATCACATTAGAACCTAACTTGAACCATTCCCTACTCCAGTATTGTGGGTGTGTGTTCACCACTGCCCTAGCCCATTCAGGTGTATCTTGTGCCAACAGTGCCATAGCCAGATTGAATAGGGTGACATTAGGTGCCTTAGCAAATCTCCACCATTTCTTCTGGTACTCCTTCTTGAACATTTTCCTCCAATTGGCATAGATATGCCTGGCATAATTTCAATGCTCTACTAGTGGAGCCCATTTTCCAACTGCATTGAGGATAACCTGTCATTTAGAATAGAAATATAGTTAGACTTATGCAATATCTATGAAATGTCATTAATCATGCAAAATACTATATTGAGCATATCTTTTGCTGATCAGAAATAATTACCCATCCATCTCCATCACCAACTTGAACATCTCTAAACAAAAGGTCACAGAACCAATCCCATGAATCATTTGTTCCGTCTCAACCATTGCCCAATCTATTGGGTACATCTGGTTGTTTGCATCACGGCCCAAAGCACATAACAGTTCACCATTTGTAGCTCCCTTGAAGAAACAACCATCTAATCCTATGATCTTCCTACATCTAGCCATAAATCCCTTCTTCAATGCTTCCAAGCATAGGTAGAATCTCTAGAAATCTGGTTTAGATTCATCAGGATCAAGTTTCACTATCACAGTGCTCCCTAGATTACATCTCAAGAGCTCAAGTTTGGTAATCAAACACTCTGATGTACTCACCCTTTGTTGTGTTATACATCCTATCCATAACTATAGCCTTGGCTATCCTAATTTTGGACATACTAACATCTGCAAACATTTCTTCTTGTATAGTGGCCTTCATGTGAAGCATATCCCACTGAGAGTTAGCTCTAATTAGGTTATCAAACTTGTTAGCTACCCTCCTAGTAGTAACTAGTTTGTTGTCTCTTCTAGAGGGGCAAGTGTGTTCATCTATGAAAGTACTTATTTGCCAGCTATCTGACCTACTATTAGTGGACAGTACTCATACCCAAGGGCAATTGGCCCAGTCACACTTTGCCCTCACTCTATACCCTTTATCCTTGACAAAATTAATCACCTTCCTTCATACCAAAGCATACTTGATCACTGCATCCTTAAAGACCTTCTTATCTACAAATTTCATTCCCAAAAAGTAAACAAAGGAACAAATCCTTTACTCTTAAACCTAGGGAAATTATCTACTTGCCAAACTAACTTCCTATCCCTTCCTTCCTCAAATGTATCCTCATCATTAGCACTACTGTCAGCATCAGGTGTCTCATTGCCATCATCCAATCCCCCTAACTAAGCATAAACTTCTACAACAACATTGCCAGAGCACATCACATCATCTAAATTTGCAATCTATCGTGCCCTCAACTGCCTCTTGTACTCCTTAAAATTCTTTTGAATTTGTTCTGCTTCCTCATTAGCTTCAGAAGAACTACAATCACCAGGTAAGAAGTCACTATCAGAGCTGTTGTTTCCTTCACTTGAAGGCACTTGGGTCATTGTACTTGCACTGCCTACTGTTAGCTTCTTGCTGCACTTTGGTTTCTCCCTCCCTGAACCCTGGCTACTGCTTTTCCCATAAAACTTCCTAAAAGAAGCTAAATCATTCTCATAATTTAATAGAGAAGATACAACATTATTAATCACCTGGAATGCATCATCACTGTCTTTAACATCTAGTACGTTGCATCCTTCCATTTGTTGCTCAAAATCACCGTTTGTATGTTCCTGACCTTCTTCTTCAAAATACCCTTCCAAATCTATAGCTGACTCCACATATACCTCTGCTACTCCACCATCTGTGACATAGTCTGCCATGAACTGAAATGCTTTGTGATTAGTAAGCACTCTCAGTCCGTCAGACAGCTCCTTACTGGGAAACAACTAGTGAAGCAACATCCCTTTCTCAATGTGAGAGTGATCCTTCAAGTGTCCTACTACCTTCGGCAATGATACTTTATCATGGTCAATGTAAGATAGTGCTTCAGAACCACCGCAATCGTGTAGCTTCTTCTCATCATGAACGAACTCTCCCCGAAAATGAAACCCAATCGTGAGCTTCTCAAGGCCATCCATCTAGCCACGCTACAAGGAAATAAGAACCAAACTACTCATCAAAACGAACCAGATTTCAAGCCTAAAACACTTTCATCTCCCTAGATCTACAACCCCATACATAACCCTACAAAATGGAGAAATAGGCACTCACCTTCGCAACAACAATCTCCTGAATGGAAGTTGTTCAAATTGGCATCAAGATGCGTCGGATTTGCCAATACCAAGCACCGTCCCCAGAGCTATTGCCGCCTGGAATTGCCATTGTCATCTTGTTATTTCACTCGAACAGAAAGGGGAAAGTTAGAGAGAGAGAGAGCCAGGGATGAGTCCTCTCGGGGTTCTTGTTTCGGCGAGCTAACCTGGATGGGTAGGTACATGTGGTGTACGACTTTGGTCAAATCTGGGTTGAAAAGGGGGTGAGGGGTCATTTGCATGGTTTTTGAACCTCAGGGTTGAATGATTTCCGGTTTTTGAGGGGGGGGGGGGGCACAAACTGACACCATAGTTTAGGGAGTCAAATTAGACTTATTCCTTAATTTTCAGTGTATAGTCCCGGTTGACTCTTCTGTTTTGAAAGTTCAACCACTGATTCACATGTTTACTCTCTTCAACGTTGTAGACATTAAGGTACCTTTTGGTGCATCAAACAAATCATACATTTACCAACAAATGCTGCAATATCCTCCATTGTATGTATCGCTTTGTTGGCTGAGATCTGTTTGGCTAGTTATTAGTTGCTGCATATGCTTACAAATTGATTCTTCAAGGATCTAACAAAAGTAAATACTAGATGTGCCACATGCGTCATGTTTACAGCTGCTCTATTGATGCCATTCCTAATTTCTTAGGGATGAGATCCCTGACTTCAACGTCACTGTAACTTCATCACTAACGTATAGGCCTAGCCCCACGCGTCAGTGACTAATAGTGAAGTCAGGGATCGTCATCTAATTTCTTATGCTAACTAAACCTGCACAAGTAGCTAACTACAGTTTGTAGATAAGAGGTGCTTGATTTGCAGTTTTTCATTTGCTGCTGTCTTTGTCCCAGCATATATCCATCCTCTAAAATTTGAACGCGTTTCTACGCTCACAGCCCTTCTCTCCCTGAATTAAAAACGCAGCTATGAGCAGGAGCGAGCATGCAGCAGGAGCAGGACAGTCTCCGGCCGATACACATGCAGCCGCTGTCATCTTTTGTTGGCTTCTTCGTCGCCACTCTCTCTCTCTCTGACTTGGATTTGTCCATGCAGGAACAAGAAAAAGAGAAAAACTCACTCCAAAAAACACTCATCCACACACAGGCACACTGGCTGCAAGCCCGCAATAATTCGCAGAAGCGACCAAAGCTGCACTTGCACTCGCGGACAAAGCTACCCATCCAACGAATCAATGAAATCTTTGCGAGCTTGCGGTCGACATGCCTCCTCCATTCTCCCATAATACTCCCCGGACAGTACAGACTTGCCATCATACTCAACACTAGCTAGCTAGCTCAATAGCAGCACGCCAGCACCAGCGCAAAACAACGTTACAACAACCTACCGTAACGCATCATTTCTTCCATTGCATAGCATCTGTGCACTGTCTGAGCTCCAGGTGTGACGTAGTGGCTACTGGCTAGATATTTGCGATGCTTGCGGTGTCTCCGGTCGGGTGCCCCGATATGGAGGAGCGCGCCGGATGTGCCGGCATGGAGATGAAGGCGATTGGGCCTGTGTCCGACCTGGATTTCGATTTCACGGTTGATGACATAGACTTCGGGGACTTCTTCCTCGGGCTAGATGACGGCGATGCGCTGCCGGACCTTGAGGTCAACCCTTCCGACATCTTCACCGACTTTGAGGCGATCGGCACCGGTGGCGATGGTGTTATGGACCAGGAGGTGCCCAGTGTCCATCCCTCGGTGGATACGGCGCACGTAAGTGCCGTGGATCCATGCAGCGGTCTCCTTGGCAAGGAGAACATTACGTTTGTAGATGTTGAAGAAGGGAAATGGGAGTGCATCCATATTGCCGAGGATGTGGTAGTCGGGAATGGTGACTTTGGCGCCGATGAAGCCGTCGCGGCTGAGGAGAAATCGCCATCTTCTACGACATCATCGTCGCAGGAGGCTGAGAGCCGGCACAAGTCGTCCAGCAAGAACTCCCAAGGAAAGAAGAAAGCAAAGGCAATATGCATGCATGTTGGCAAGCCCTAAAAGCAAGCAAAAAGATTAGATTGATGAGTCTCGTGACATTACACGTTGTGCCATATCTGCAGGTGGACTGGACGCCGGAACTTCACCGGAGGTTCGTGCAGGCGGTGGAGCAGCTCGGCATTGACAAGGCAGTGCCGTCAAGGATACTGGAGATCATGGGCATCGATTCCCTCACGCGACACAACATAGCCAGTCATTTGCAGGTCCGTGTTCGTGCACTGCGTGCACAGCGTTTTTCTGTTCTGATGGCAGTCATTTGGATTGAAATTGTCGAATAATTATTTGCGTACTACCTCTAAAAGATTTTATCTTTACGTTTTCAAATGTAAAGTGTATGAACTTTGATGCAGGTAAATTAAGTTGTAGGGATGTGGGTAGTTTATCTGTGTTTCTTGAATACTTTTCAGTATGTTTTTGCCATAGGTATTTATAAGTGCAATCAACAAGTAACCAGTAATGTAAATTTTTTCTGTAATACATTTGGACTTCAGTAAAAACTTTCTTTAATAGAATAAGGGCCAAGTAACTCTTGGTTCCATTTAGCTGGTCTAGATTGTGATTAGAATATCCGAGCTAATACTCAACAAACATGCAAAGATGTAGCAAAATTGTTTAGGTAACTATTGGTTGTAACACATGACTTCTAGATTTTATAATAATAACAAAAGGCATTCAAAAATAAAAATAAGGGGCATATATGTAATTTTCTTGACCATTGCAAATTAACTTTCATATCAGTCTATATATTATATTTTCTAAAAAAAAGCAATTTTTAAGTTTTGCAGATGATTTCGAATGATTTGGTAATGGATATATAATCATAGTTGAAGCTATCTATATTCAAAGTCTCAAACTTCAACAAATATAACATCTGTCTCAATGATATAGGCTACCAATGGTGCTTTACTACTTTATTTTCACATGTTGAAAATGATTAATTTTGAATTTTCTTTTACCTCCAACATTTATTGGAACCTTACCACTACTCCTTCAGTTTGGCAAATAAAGAAAATAGGGTCACTGCGATCAACTGATTCTGAAGCTTACCACTACTCCTTCAGTTTATTTGTTCACTATTCAAGTTATTGCATGACTTTGCCAGGGCACGAAAATCTATTGTAAGAAACGTATATGTATTTTAATCTACTCAATCTAAGGACATCACTTTTTAAAATCAATAAGATCACCCTTTGAGCAGCATGTATTTGAACATTGTAATGCTATAGCGTCTCGAAGATGAAACCAATTTGTTCAGTTACTTTGAGACCATACTTGTTGACCACAAGGAAATCAGGTGTACAATCTTGTTGATAGAAATTAGTAGGTACATAAATAAGGCACTCAATAGCTCCATACGTTCTTTATATAAAAATTAGTCCGTCAAAATAAGACATGGGTGAATGATTTGGTTTTTGTTTTAGCACGGACTCCACCCGTGCAAGTACCTACAAATGCCGTAATATCTTATAAATGTACTTTTAAAGAGTTTTTTATGGTTCCTGTTAGGTACCTACCTATTTTTATTTTATTTTGGTTACTCCTCATAAGATAGGAGATACTGTAGAAGGAACAATTTTATGGTAACTCTTGGTAATTTCCATGTACCCAAAAATACTCACCGATAGATATTCATAAGAATGCAGAATACATTTGACTGACAAAACATCCCGTTCCGTCAAGAAGTCCACGAACCACACCACAAACTCAGTACTACAAGTTCAGAACTTTCAAACTGAAGCAACAGCTAGCATTAGAATTAGCTAAGACATAATACTAAGAGTTTAATCAGAACTCGTTACCAAAGCATAAGCTGCAGATCGACACTCTCGTTTTCTGCTGTATCAGAAAATGCTGCAATTTTACCGTTCATTCGTGTGTTCTGCGTCTTAACGACATGTACGTGCTATGTATGATGCAGAAGTACCGGTCACACAGGAAGCACATGCTTGCAAGGGAAGCTGAGGCGGCAAGCTGGACCCAGAGGCGGCAAATGTACGCCGCAGGGGGAGGCGCCACAGCCGTGAAAAGGCCAGACTCGAACGCGTGGACCGTGCCGACAATCGGCTTCCCTCCGCCGCCACCGCCGCCCCCTCCTCACCCTATGCAGCACTTCGGCCGGCCGTTGCACGTCTGGGGCCACCCGACCCCAACAGTGGACTCGCCCAGGGTGCCAATGTGGCCGCGGCACCTGGTCCCCCGCGCCACGACGCCGCCGTGGGCTCCTCCTCCGCCGTCTGACCCGGCATTCTGGCACCACCCTTACATGAGGCCACATATGCCGGACCAAGTGACTCCTTGCGTGGCAATACCAATGCCAGCTGCGGTGAGCGTTCATCAACAAGCTCGTATCGTGGAAATTGACATTTGATTTTCATCCAAGAGCAACGTTTGGTAAGGTTAATGTCTTTTTTTTCAGAGATTTCCTGCTCCACCTGTGCGAGGAGTTTTGCCGTGTCCATCTCCAATGTACAGACCACTAGTTCCTCCAACACTCGCGAGCAAGAGTAGTCAGCAAGATACGCAGCTGCAACTACAGGCACAACCGGTACGTAAAATACTAAGTACATATTTGAGGCAAAATCAAGATGAAATGATTATATAAACCTATTTTTGTAGCAGTTTTAATTCGGGATTTTTTTTTTAATCCTTTCAGTCAAGTGAGAGCATAGATGCAGCGATTAGTGATGTTTTAACAGAACCGTGGCTGCCACTGCCTCTTGGCCTGAAGCCGCCTTCAGTGGACAGTGTCGTGGGCGAGCTGCAGAGGCAAGGTGTGGCAAATGTGCCTCCGGCTTGTTGATGATCTCTGGAAGATGGACGATGCATGAATCCATAGCTGTTCGTCCGATCAGTCCGACAAAAAAAATTTGCCGACATGCCTTTTTTTCTGTAGTTTTTGTGAACCATTTATGGACCACTCTCTTAACTTGTGCAGAGTTAAGAAAAAAAACAGAGACTACGTCTTTGTTTCAGCTTCTAGAGAAATTAACCTGAGTACATCCATGTACGTTGTGCTGTTTGTCGGAATAAAGTAATATGTACCTGTAGGCTTGGCCTTAATCATGTTTGCGATAATCTTACTTCAGACTTCTAGTTTAGCTTAAAGGCCTCTCAAAGGGAGTTGCGGTGTCTGAAAGGTATTGTTCAAAGTTTCTCTCAGTTCACGGACTTGAAAGTGATCTACGTCGAGTCATGTCTGGTTCCAATTAATGTTACTAGTGAGAAGGTTAGTCAGCTAGTAGGGTGTTTGGGTGCAAGGTTGGATCTCTCCCGTGTACGTATCTTGAGCTGCCTTTGGGTACCACATGACCAAAAACTGAGGCCTACACTCCACTGATGAACAAAATTGAAAGAAGGCTAACGGTAACATCCTCCGTGTTAGGTTTGGTCGGCAAATTGACTATGATAAACGCGGTTCTCTCTTCTCTGCCCACCTACACTATATGCACCCTGAAGCTGCCAAAAAAGGTGATAGAGATGATTGACAGGGTAAGAAAGCACTGCCTGTGGAGTGAAAGTAATGCGACAACAAAAGGAAAGTGTCTGGTAGATTGGAAACAAGTTTGCACTCTCAAAAACAAAGGAGGAATGGCGGTGATTAATCTCCAGAACGAGGCTCTTCTTGCAAAACATCTTCACAATTCTACAACAAAGCGAACATTCCTTGGGGAAACCTTGTGCGGAACACCCATTATGAATGAGGGTGTGTCCCGCATGCCATGGTGGTTAAGGGTTCCTTCTGGTAGAAGGATATAATAGATTTCTGTGACCTCTTCAGAGGCATTGCCTCAGGAGTGCCGGATAAGCAAGATGTTGCTTACCTATGTCACCTAAATTTCTAACAGTGATGCCAAAACTCACTAGAAACTAGTTAAATATGGATCTTGTTCCACTATATGTTATTAGAGGGAAATGGTTTCAAACTATTTAGTGGGAGTATCTTTTGTTAAATTGTTTAATGAAAGGTTTAGATAAACATAGTGCTAAATTTAGCATATTTATTTCTGTTGTACATCATGGCACCAACTGTTCATGCCAATTTCAGTTTTAATTTGCATTCAATTCTTGAAAAAAACTATCTAGAACAAACTTTATTGATTGGTATAGAAATCCGAGAATTATTCTCGAACAAGAGAAAAAGGAATATATTCTAGAGGTTTCCTATCCTGATGAACCAGCTGATAATGCATCGCCGCTAATCGGAGGGCGTACGAGAAGCATACCAATAATTCACTCGATGTTAGCTATCTCATGCTTGCTACTATGTCCTCTGAGCTTCAGAAGTAATATAGGAATGAGGATGCTCACGATATGATTGTGAGACTCTAAGGTATGTTTGAGAACTAAGCTAGGGTCAAGAGGCTCCTCCAAGTCCTTGTTTGCATGCAGGTTGATAGAAGGTAGTGCAGTTAGTCCTCATGTGATCAAGATGATTAGTTACATTGAGATCTTGAAAAAACTTGGTTTTCTCCTTAGTCCTGAGTTGGCTATGGATGTGATTCTCCAATCGCTTCTTGCAAGCTTCGAGCCATTCATTTTGAATTTCATATGAATAGTATAGTGAAGAGCATGGCTGAATTGCATGGGGTGCTTAAGACTACTGAGGAAAGCATTCAAAAAAGCTCTAATCATGTGATGATGGTTCAGAAGGATAGCAAGAAGAGAAAGCATAAGGTCAAGGCTAAAGCATCAGATGAGATATCGAGTTCAAAGCCTAAACCTATCGAAAAGTTCAAGGCTAGCCCTGCTGCTTCTGATGCTTGCCACAACTACCATAAACCTGGCCATTGGCGGAGGAATTGCAAGTTATACTTGGAAGAACTCAAGAAGAAGAATGGGAAGTAAGACTTTCACTTCATGTATAAATGTTATTGAAATTAATCTTGCTACTTGTCCTAATAATTCATGGGTATTTGATACCAGATCGATGATTCATACTTGCAAATCGTTGCAGGAATTGAAAAAGACTAGGAAGTGTGTGAGAGGCGAGATGGATGCTCGTGTCGGCAATGATGCAAAAGTTGCTGCATTGGCCGTTGGTGTTTATTCCTTATCGCTACCCTCAGGATTAGTTTTGGAATTAAATTATTACTATTACATTCCTTCCTTGAGCAAAAACATTATCTCTTCTTCATGTTTGGAAGAAGATGGATATGATTTCATAAAAAAGAACAAGTGTTGTTCAATTTATTTGAATGGTATGCTCTATGGTAATTCTCCATTGATGAATGGATTATATATTCTAGATATTGAGGATGTCCCTGTCTATAATATTAATATGAAGAAGCCTTGGCTTAATGATTTGAATCCCACTTTTATTTGGTATTGTTGCTTAGGTTATATAAATGAGAAACGCATGCGGAGGCTCCATAAAGATGGTCTTCTTGATTCATTTGACTTTGAATCATTTGATACATATGAATTTTGTTTACATGGTAAGATGACTAAGGGACCTTTCACCCGTAAAGAAGAGAGATCGAGTGAGTTGTTGGCCCTGGTACATACTGATGTATATGGACCAATGAGCTCTATCTCTAGAGGTGGTTTTCAGTACTTTATTACTTTTACCAATAACTTTAGCAGATATGGTTACATCTACCTAATGACGCATAAGTCTAAGTCCTTTGAAAAGTTGAAGGAGTTTCAGAATGAAGCACAAAATCAACTTGGTAAGACAATTAAATTTCTAGGATATGATCGTGGAGATGAATATTTGAGCTATGATTTTTGTGATTATCTAAAGCAATATGGAATTGTTCTACAGTTGACTCCACCTGGGACGCCTCAATGGAATAGAGTGTCCAAATGGAGGAACCGGACTTTGTTGGACATGGTCTAGTCCATGATGAGCCAATCTGGTCATCCATTATCCTTCTGAGGATACACTCTGGGAACTACTGCATTCAATTTAAATAGGGTTCCATCTAAAGTCGTAGAAAGACATCATATGAGATATGAACTGGAAAGTGTCCCGGGTTGTCTTTCCTTTAGATATGGGGTTGTGAGGCTTATGTATATAGGTCACAAGCTTTTTCCAAAGAGCAGGGGTATAAAGGTAATAAAATGATTTGAGAAGGTGCGCTACCTCCGTTTCTCTCTCTCTCTCTCTCTCAACTTTGGCTACATTGACTAAGTGGTCGGATCTGAGAAGGTGGGCAGATCCGACTAGATGGTCGCAGCAACTAGGTGGTCGAACCCGAGTCGGTGATCGAAGTACCTGGTCGGACCCTGAGTGGGTGGTCGGAGTGACTAGTCGGAACCCTGAGTGGGTGGTCGGAGTGACTAGTGGTCAAACCTGAGTAGATGGTCGACTTGACTAGTGGTCGAACCTAAGTAGATTGTCAAATTCGAGTAGGTGATCGAACACAACTAGTGGTCGAACCTGAGTTGATGGTTGAACCCGACTAGTGGTCGAAGCAAAGTAGATGGTCGAACATGACTAGTAGTTGAACCTGAGTTGATGGTCGAACTTGACTAGTGGTCGACATGGCCTGTGACACAATCTCGACTAAAGCAGACAAGGGCAAATCGAGATACACGATGACTAAGACAGCAAAAACTCGACACTAGAAAGTAGAATATGATGACTCGACCAGCAACAAAGACACCAACGATGGACTAAAACTCAACAACGTGAAAATTGGAAACAAAATTATGAAAAGCTCAAAGTGGTTTGGACAGCAGAAAAACTATGATCTAAATATTTTTGTGGGGCAATTTTTCTGGACTCTAGACAATGGAACAAGACTAAACAAAAGGGATAACTGAAATTACCTAACGGGTAACCGAGGTCTGATACCATTTGATGTGTGTTTGCCTGATCTTCCGAAAGATAATATGATAAGTCGATTGGTGGAGCTTCGACGTCGATGATTCAAAGGCTCCAAACAGAACAGATCGAGAACCCTCGCAACCACTACAGCACTACTCCGTGGTTATCAATCGTACCAAGATGCAGTTGACCTTGCCAAGAAGTCTTTTCCTGCAAGCGAATTGAGAATACAAGTAAGAACAGGTAGATGCAATCTGAATATTGCTAATTACTAATGAAATACTCGAGTTTGGGGTTCAACAAACCGATAAACAGTGAAACTATTTAAAATAGAATAATCTAAGCTAAACCTGAACCTAAACTATGATGGCTACCGTATATTTATTGGGAGATATGAGGGGGTCAACCTAGGGTTGTGCAGCCGTGGAAAGAGGCATGCACAACCTGGACTCCGATCTCGACATGATTACAAAACCTAACAGGGTCCAGAACGGTGACATAGCACCTTATTCCTTCGACTCTAACTAAACTATAAGGAATATTTGGTCGAACATAGATCCATTGGAAAGGGATCGATATAATCTTTGCAGCAAGTCCAAGAACGCCTAAAACGGACTTTGTATGAGAGAGTTATGCCCGTTTTATTGATGTGCTATTTTGAGACTCGACCAAAACCACGACCTCAACCAGAGCTCAGCCTTGAGTACGAGTAGACTTGGCCTTTAAGGGGTGACATCTGGGTAAGGTTGTAGTGCTTCTCCCATATTCCTAAGCAATAAAATATCATAAGAATTTAGTAGTAATCCATTCAAGTAAACGTGAATAGCTAGAAACGAGTTCACCTTGTGGTCTAATTGTCGTGCACGTGCTCTTGTAATTGGACTTTGTATGATTTGAGAATTATTGGCGGTATTGATCGTATCTGAAGGAGCCATAGGCTCATCAACGACTGTCGGAAAGGATCAGTCGCATATCTGAGAGGTTTATATTCCTAACCGCAGAGTAGCACGATATTTTATTGTTGGACAATAATGAACCTAAGACCTACTCGGAAGCCGTGGTGGATGGCCGCTAGCTATGAGATCTGAGATAGAATCTATGCACGATAATCAAGTTTGGAACATGGTTGATCCACCCAATGGTGTTAAAGCAATTGAGTGCAAATAGGTTTCTAAGAAAAAGATAGACATTGATGGGAATGTTCACATCTAGAAGGCACGATTGGTGGTGAAAGATTTTAGGCAAATTTAAGGTGTTGATTATGATGAAATATTTTCGCTTGTCGTAATGCTAAAGTCTATTAGGATCATCCTAGCAATTGTTGTATATTATGACTATAAGATATAGAAGATGGATGTCAAAACGGCTTTCCTTCATGAAATCCTAAGTGAGGATGTGTACATGACATAGCCTGAAGAGATACCAACGATTTACTCGATGTCAATCCGAAAAATACTAGGAAGATATGCAAGCTGCAAAAGTCCATCAATAGGCTGAAGCAAGCTTCTCAAAGTTAGAATCTTTGTTTTGATGAAGTGGTCAAAGGATTTGGTTTCATAAAGAATAAAGAAAAGCCTTGTGATTATAAAAAAGCAAGTGGGAGCACACTTGTGTTTCTGGTCTTATATGTATATGACATATTATTGATCGGGAATGATATTCTAATGCTTGATGCTATCAAATCTTCATTGCAAAAGAGTTTTTCAATGAAAGATCTAGGAGAGACAACATACATATTGGACTGTTTCTCATGTTTTATTGTATTCTGTATTTTAATTTGTAAAAGGGTGTACATAATGTTATTTTGGTCTAAAAAATATCAAACCTCCTCATAATATTCGAGGAAAGGTCTTGAAGGTAGCGTTAAATATTAAGAACTCAAATGATATTATTTTTTAACATTCTATAAGCTTCGAATAAATACTTGAATACTAATTCTAGAGATTGAAGAATACTATTATAAAATAAAATTACAATTTTAGAAGAGCGTTTGTGGCCCTCGACTATCGGCAAAATTTACTTTTGGCCCTCGAACTCTAAAACTAGATAATTATGACCCCTAAACTATCAATAACGTGCATGTTAAACCCCTCGACGAATTCCGAAGGTAGTTGTGGCTGACACGTGGCAGTAGGGCCCATATAGCAGACCCTCACTTACTCTGCTCTCATTTTCCTGTTCACTTCTCTCATCCTCTTCTCCCTCGTTTTCCCCTACAGCCGCCGACACTCCCTTCTCCGTTTCCCCAAATCAGCAAGCAGCCCATCTCCATCTCCAATCTGAGCCAGAGGAACTCCATTCCGCCACCATCACTTTCCTCCGTTCTTGGTACCTCCATCGCCAGCAATCCCGTTCCCATTCCTCTATTTTTTTCTCATCGCGGGAGCAGCTTCAAACTCAGAGCTGTGGCCCGGCCCGGCCGCCACGCCGTTGTTCCCGCCCCACAGCACCACGGGACAGCCCCTCCTCGTCTTTGTCGGTGCATCTTGAGCCGACTATCTCCTGGCAACACTGGTGAGATGCGGATCTGCGAATCCAGTTCAATCTGGAGAGCTTAGATGAGAAATCAGAATCAATAGAGATGATATATCAAGAAGCTTCTCATGCATCGAATTCGTCTAAGAATTGGTTTCGGAGTATATATGAAACTTTGAAAACTAATATATTTGCTGCAGCTACTATTTTTTATTGGTTGATATAGATATGCAGAAATAATATTATCTTTAACAGAAAAAATCTATTTCTTTATTACAGATTACTTTTTCATATACACTAGTTCTACTCGTAGTTTGTGTTATATTGATAGTAGTATTACGTACTGATTACTATAGTGACAATATATTTAGAGTGATTATCTCGAGAGTTCTTTTTTAACCTGTTTGAATAACAGTCTAGCATGCATATTGAAATCACTTTTAATAATTGCGTCTTAATAATCGCATCTAAGAGTTTTCATTCTAGCTTATTGACTTTTTTTTAGTTTTGTCATTTAGTTTCTTGTTTTAGCTATGTATATTTTAATTATATAAAAACTGAGAGGATATTATTATATTATATCACTTCCGTGTAATATTGAGAGGTAATAAAGTTTTCTAAGAAAAAAACTTGCCATGCAGGACAGTGCCACGCCTTGGGGAGTTCCGTCTGATCTGCACACAGGAGCCGGAGGCGAGTTGCAACCACGTCAGACGACCAACGAGACTGAGATTGACTACAGTTTCGTGCGATTTTTTCCACCGACAGCTAAATCGAGCTATAGCGCTCGGCACTGACGGAGGCGACGGCGGTGGCGGGACAGCATGTAACCGGAGAGTTGCTGGCTTGGTGCCATGGAGAGCTCACTGCCGGCGACACAGCAAAGCCTGAAATTATGAACGATGAAAAATTAGATTTATGGTGACATCGGCAAAAGAAAAGGGTTTAGGATAATGATAATATTGTCTAGATTAACATGAATCAAATTTGAAAAATCTATGCTTGGAATTGGTTAGTGATTTTATTCAGCGTGTCATGAGGATGAACATGATCGGTGACGATGACTTGGACTAAAGTTAAAGAGAAATCAAGGTCAACACGGTGAGAAGCTCACACGTGACGATCAGGCTAGAGAACTTTACATGTGAAGATAATTACACCATAAGATATACATAAACTATGTGTAGTCTATCATATGAAGGATCACGTCGTGAGATATGTGTTTGGTGTTGAAGGTTGTGTTCAGTAAGAGAACTGAGTATATGCATGAGTGCACTCACTACTTCCAAGCGGATTATCATATACGGTTGTTAAATTCTATCCTAAATGGATTTATTTTTTTTCTGCAAAACTGTCTGTGGTATTGAGATTGTCACAAATGGATAACACTACGTCTGTAATATAACAACACATAGATAATTTTTTTAGTGCCAGTGCATATCTTATGACACATCATAGATGATTTTAGTTAATATTTGTATGTATTTTTATATATCACAGACAGTTTTCCTTAATATCCGGATATGCTACTAATTTTTCAGAAAAATAGGATTTTGAATGTAGAAAAAATAAAAAAAGTTTTACGCACCTAGGCCACGTTGTCGCGGCCCCTGCCATGCCATTACACAAGTCATGTTATTTTTTACACGAAATACGCTCGAGTATGGTTTATGGGCATCGAACCTGTGACCTCCAACATTACGCATAGGCTCCTTTCCATGTCACCTATACATCATTGTTGATAGCAATACGATATTTTATCATTTTAGCCATTGTTGTTTGAAACTTTAAATAATTATTTGGGTATTTAAATAACTTCAAATATAAAGGTTATACACTGCACAGTTGTAGATCTCGAAGAGAACTACAATTTTTATACAAAGGTTTTCTTCATTTGACACAATTTGGAAATCCATATAATATTTACACTACAGACATAAACAGTTTTGCTTAATGTTCGTCTGTGTCTAATGACACATTACAGATAGTTTTTCTTAAAATCCGTATGTATCTTATTACACATCACAGATGATTTTCCTCTTAATATCAATATGTGACACCTCTCGGTTTTTTTTAATGCCTATCTTTGTCTTATGACACATCACGAACAACTTTTGTTATTGTTTATTTGTGTCTTCACATCACAGATAGTTTTTCTTAATATTCATTTATGTCTTCACTTTATAGACAATTTTTCTTAATATCTATTTATATCTTATGACACATTATAGACGGTTTTTCTTAATATCCGTCTGTGTGTTATCACATATGGTTTCTATCAAAAACCTCTGTGACTTTCGGCACACTAAGACGACCGGTCATGTTACATATACGTCTAGTTTAGCAACCGTCTCTAGATACTTTGTCAGTGACTGTGACAGCCCAAATGGCTTAAACATGTCATTAAGCATCATAATCATCATTAGCATCATATTTAATTATTTTGATGAATTATGAACATACACTTTCAATTAAACATAATTTGTGAAAATCAATGTTAATTGGTGCATTGTTAAGTAACTCACAATGTTGCTATACAACATAGGGTTGGAAATAATTTTAGAAAACAGTCCATGCAATATGAAGAATATAAATGAATTTTTCCAAATTTTTGGGGATGGTTTCGAAGGCATAAAAATTACCACAAGTTAAACAATGTTGTATGTTTGGGGAGTTTTAGTTTGAAATTTGCTCAGGCATTATGGGTCAAACAAGTTAAAATGGGCTACACATGAATTGTAGTTTCACACAAAATTTATTCCATGAATTTTGGACCACAAAAAGATCTTCATTTGGATGGATGAAGTGGTGGGGATGAATTTAACTGGTGGATCACTATTCATGCACCCACTCCCGTGTTTCCCCGCTCTCAGCTGCTCTCTTGGCCACCCATGTTGACTATTGCGGCTGACCGTCGAGTCACGAAAGCCGAGTTTTCGAGGTCAAGTGATCGGCCTCGCCCTTATTCCCCCCTCGCTGCTCTCTCCTCTCTCTCTCCCGCTCTCTCGTTCGGCCGAGTCTAGATCAGAGCAGCGCCGCACAGCAGCACACCGCGTCGCCGGCAAAATTCGACGAGCCGAGCTTGATTCAACCAAGCCCAAGCCATGAGGAGCAAAGGATGGGGTTGTGCGATGCTCCACCCGCATATTCCCGCTAGATTCCCCTTCTTCCGCGGCCGAAATTGGGCACACGCACCTTCTTCCCCATTTCCGGCGGCCTTCGTCGCCACATCTCCGTCAAGCCACCGTACCGTTGCTTCTCCAGACGAATCGGTCCTATGGTGAGCTTCCCCACGATCTCCTGAACCCTTTGCACGTGTAGTTTTCCCTTTTGCCTATTGCCAGCATGCTTCTCCGTGTCAACCGCCCGCCGCCACCACCTCGGCGCATGCTGCCGGCTGGGACGCTGTCGGGCCTGTCGAAAACTAGCAGTGCTGTTGAATCCACATTCCTGCGTAGATGCTGTAGGGGTGCTCGTTTAGCTTGATTGCGTCATCATTTAGCCGCCGGTGAGCCGAGCCGTGCTGCCGCTGTGCTATTTCCACTGTGCGCCGCCGCTTGCCGCCTTCCGGCCATTGCGGTCGATGACATGTACACAAGTCGAGTTCGTGCGCCTCCACTGATCACATTGTTGTCCTCCCCGGGCACCGACGTTGTGCCGTTCGCCTCCTGCCTGGGCGGGGGTCGATTTTTACCCGTGGTCAAACCAGCCGGGCCCACTGTCAACCTCAGTGGCTAGCCGACCGGGTGTGCAAAAAGGATTCCAGGCTGTTTTTAATTCGGATATTCCAGAAAATGCGAAATTGAATTTTGTTTCAACACATAATTCGGCTGAAACTTGTAAAATACATAGAAAATTGTATATAGCTCCAAAAATCATGAAAATTTTGTTAGGTTTATATGATCATTATCTACATGTTAAAAATACTGGGAGCTATGAAGTGTATTTAAATTGCATGGGTTAATAAAATAATTTTGAGCTTCATTAATCCATAATTAAATATTGGTAACTCCAAAATTGATGAGATCAATTTTGTAAATCTTATTAATTGATTCCAAGCTCATTAAAAATAATCACCCTCATGTTACACATGATACATTCCTAATTAGGATTAAGCTTTTTGTTAAGCTTAATTAATCCACGAAAATGAGTAGATGCTTAACATTAATCCAAATTAAGAAACTTTTGAGGCTTTAAAACTCATGTCATGATGCAATATATCTCCACCTTGTCATGCACTGTGGAGCATCCATCATTGCATGTCATTCGTGCTCATCATTGCCTGCGTTCTTCAGTAGTGAACGAAGAACCGGAGCGTGACGTGAGTGTGATCGAGGGCGACACCGAGGCACACCACTTCTGCGAGTTCTGTTCAAGAAGTATCGGGCAAACCCAACAGCAGCAAGGCAAGCATCTAAACATACCGCACCCTTTTGTTCAAATTAAATGGAGTCTAAAATGGATAAATTACGCTTTATGTATGTATGCATGTGTTGAGTCCAGTGTCGGGCTGATATGGGTAGAACCTATGTTGATGCATTATCTCTACCTTGACTTATTGATGAATCCTTATCCTTGTCGCCTTGATGATATATTTGGTGTCTATCTTCAAGGTCTATTCAAAAGGCTTAGCAATGCTTAGGTCCTCGGTAGAAGTGGAGCAACGGTGCTGCCGTTGTTCGCGAGGTTAGGGCTTAATCACTGTTTACGGATACAAAGATGAGGTTGAGATGGATGGTTGAGATGTGAGATTGAGGCGAGATATGAGCGGTGTTAAGGGTATATTCTGCCCAAGAGGAGTCCTCAGGGTAGTTCAAGAGAGGAGCCCGGATGCCATAGACCGCTGGCATCATTTAAGGTCGTCCGTCAGTATAGTTGACTCTAACACTTACCGTACTCACCACATGCTGATCTAATGGTAAGGTAAGCCAATTATCATATACCGTGCCAACACTTTCCTTGTGACTTTATGACACGTAAGAGAAAAAGAAAAGGAGAAGCAAGGTGATAGAGAGCCGGAGGTGTCTAGGACACGCTCGTGGTAACCCTGGTACTATAGGGGCATTGCAAGTGGGTAGTACCGGGTATGAGAAAGGTTAACTCGAGTACCCCCTCGTGTGTACTTTCATAAGTAGCACAAGCCGAATGGTCCTTAAGTCGTGTGGGTAAAGTTGTACCCCCTACAGGGTGTAAGAACAATTTGAATTGCCACTCTCTCGGTCATGAGCATGGTTACTATACATACATGTTCAAATTGTGATTTACAGAGTAGAAAGGTAGTTGTTTTTGGGGTTAAGTATAGATGCTCACACATATGTGTCTAGGTTGCTTACCATATATGTTTTACTTAACCTTATGGCCTACTCTTGCTAACAGCTCAATGCATAATCCTTGCAGTCAAGCTACGTATATGTGCTCTATATGGATTAAGTCTTGCGAGTACCTTCGTACTCATACCTGCATTTTCAGGTTCTGCAGGTGAGGGTGATGCAGTGTTTGGCTACTTCGGGTCCGCCGTTGCAGGTGGTGGGCAAGAGTAGTGCATCCTACTCTGGTGAGGCATAGCTTTTGGGGTGGAGCCTAAGGGCATATGGTTCCACTCTCCTTTTGTTGTTGTTAAGGTTTTAATTTTCCGCTGTGTAGTTGCTCTTTGTGTAAACTGTTGCAAATGGTTGCATGCTTAAGAACTTGTAATATAACTTTAATTACTCGCTCTTTCTTAAGCTATGTTGTGATGTACATGTTGGAAAGGCATGCGTTCCGATCTTGGGCACAAAATACGTTCCGGGACTACCAGGATGGTATTCTGGTTAATCATTGAGGTTGTATTTATGAATGATTATCCTCCTGATGATTAATTAGAATATTATTTGGACGGTTCCTCACAGCGACGGATCTTAGAAAATCATCTTTGATACTCCGTCTGCTTTCAATGTTTTTGTGGTAGTGACTGGTGCACATACGCATGTAGCTTCGTGCGAGGCAGCCCACACGTGCCGCAAGGCAGCTGGCCTTGGCGCGGGCCCATAGCCCAGTGCGACTGGGGCTGCCACATCCAAAAAGGCATATACATGTCATCGAGCATCATACTTATTTATGAGCATTATGTATCTTGGTTATGATGCATTTTAGTGGTCTTTTCTAGATTTTTAGGAATTTAATGGATGCCGTAAAATTGATAGGAGCCATGGTAGTAACCAAAATTGGAGAATTTTTATTTAAATTCCACATAGGCTTTGAGAGTGAATCAAATTCAAATGGGTTCGTCTTGAATTCTAGTTGCCGTGCAGAAATTCTTAGAATTTTTGGAGTACCGGAACACCATTTATGGAATTAAGAAGAGAAGGAAAAGAGAATTGCTAAAATTAGAAAAAAGACACTTACATGTGGACCCACATGAGATGAGCTGGCCCCACCACCTCTCCTCCTCCTTCAGCTCAGCAGCACTCTCCCTCTCCCTCACTCACCTCACTCTCTTCCTCTCTCTCAAAAACACTCAATGGAGAACACACCCCTCCCTCCTCTTCACCCAAAATCCCTCTCAGGAACATGGATTCAATCTATTCATGCTACACCATCGTATTCCCTAGTCTTCAAACTTTCCATCCATCCAAGAATTTCGCTCATACACAAAGGATTGACATCGTTCTTGCTCTCTCTTTTGGTTGAAGCAACAACGAGCAGTGGCATTTCTTCTTCCTTGACCACCTCTCTCTCTCTCTCTCTCTCTCTCTCTCTCCCCCCCCCCCCCAACCAGCATTCATCACCTCAATAGGGACATAAGGTAAGCTTCCTAGGATCCCATGGTGGCACTGCATGTGTTTACCTTGGGTGTAGCTCAAGCATTGGAGCTGCATTTTTGTGCTCACAAAGCACCGTCATGTTTTTGTTGCAAAAGAACCATTAGGAGAAAGTTTGTTTAGAGAGAGAGAGCACTTGTGTTTAGCTCGTAGGATTGGTAAATGAATCTTAGAATCTATGTCTTAGTGCAAGCACATGCTCCTGTGGAATGAGCATTGACATGCAAGTTGAATCAACTGAGAAATCGATGCGAACTCATGTGTGTCGATTTGGTTGGAAATTCCGACTTCTGGATCGAAACTTCCGATTATTTAAGAGAATGCCAACCCGAGAACCCCATGGTTTCAAAAACTAGAGTTTCCGATCACATCGGATGTTCTGACCCCAAAAATTGGAACTTCTGATTAAATAAAATCACCAACCCGAGGACCCCACAGTTGCAAAAATTGGAAATTTTAATATATCATCAGAAATTCTGACCTAGTACCCAACATCGGATGTTCTGACCCTAACATCAGAAAGTCCGATTAAATAAAATTAGCAACCCGAGAAACCAATGTTTCAAAATTTTGGAAGGTCCAACCAATTGAAAATTTTGATATTCCATTGGAAATTCTGATATTCCTATTGGAACTTCTGATATTACCAGGACGTTCTCATCATGGTGTTTTCCTTTCTTTCGTATGTTCATGTATTCATAGTTTAGTGTACTACATTCTCACACATTCATAAATCTTGAAGCATACTTCATAGCATTCATCATGTTAATTTGGGATGCATCATTTTTCCTTTTATCGATCAACGAATCGGAGGGCGGCGGGGGTATTCTTGAGGTGGGCATTGATTGTGTTGCTGAGCCCGAAGCTACTGAGCACCAAGGCAAGCATCAATGCATATTCACCCTTACTTTCAATCATATATTGTTTAATTTGATAAATTATTGATATAATATATATATATATATATGTCATGCATGTTTAGCGAGTCGATGTTGGAGTTTCGTGGGTATAACCTATCTTGTTGCATTGCATCTACCTTAATGTTGTCTATATCTTTACCCATTGTAACCTGGGGTGTCATCATGTAATTGTTGAACTTAAAATAAACGTGATGAGTTTAGCAAGCTTAGGTCACCAGTACAAGTCAAGCGGTGGTCCGTCCATCGTTTTTAGGGCTTAACAGTGTTACCAAAATAAATATGTTGGGATGATGAGATGCGAGGATAAGACAAGATTTGGGCGGGCATTAGAAATGGTTTGGGAACAGAGTCTCCAAGGTCATAGGCCCACCTAGGTCATTTAAACACTGATCATTGGTATCGTTGGCTTAAGAACTTGTTTGTACTGTCCACATATCCGAATATGATAAAGATGAGCCACCTTCTGTTGATGCAATCCTTTGGCTCGTATGTCTATAGTGTAAGTGCGAGGGCTTGTAGAGACACTTGAGATTGCTCCAGGTGTAGACCTGAGTGGCCTCTGCACCGAAAGACGTATATTCAAATGGTTGGGGCTAAATTGGGAAAGGTTGTCACATGTACTCTCTCTTGCAATTTGATCGGTTGTATGAGTCGCATGGTCTCGTGTCTTGTGGGTAAAGAAGTACCCCTACAGGGTGTAAAATCAATTTGAATTGCCACGCTCTCAGTCATAAGCATGCTTAATGTCCATTGGACACCAATAGTAGAGTTTTCAATGATTGGGTGTATGAGTTGGTATGTGGTATATTGGGAGTTGGATCGTGTATATCTATCTTGAGATGAGTATTACTTATAATGGTTATGTTTATACTTATGTTCTCATGATGGGATAGCATAAGGTTGAGATATATTAGGTACTCACACTCTTAAGTCAATAAATTGCTTTAGCGTATAAATTTATTTAACCTTGTGTCATACTCCTTACTACTCATTCTAAATGCATTATCTTTTATTATATGTACCCAATATGAATAATTCTTGCAAGTACCTTCATACTCATGTTACTATCGTTGAGTTTTTATAGGTATGGATGAATTACTGTACGACTACTTCATATCTGCTGATGTCGGTGATGGGCAAGTTTAGCGGTGTGCTACTTGTGGTAGTTCGGTGGTGCCTTATGACAAATGACATCACTTCTTTTGTTGGTTTAGATGATATTTTTGCTGTATAATGATATTAACATGCTACACTCCTACAAACAAGGCTTATATACTGGCCCATCACTACCGGTTGCTAATGGGCTGGCAGTGATGAAGGACATCACTGTCGGCTGATGCCTTGAGCTGGTAATGATGCTTCACTGCCGGGTGAAGGCACTAGCCGGCAGTGATTCCTGAACTATCACTATCGGCTCGTATTATGAGCCAACAGTGATAATCGGTATCACTGCCAGCTCATAAGAAGCACCGGTAGAGATAACAGATGAGCAATGACTGGTCAGGTGAATAGTGCCTGGTCGGGTATCACTTCCGGCTCGTGTTATGAATTGGCAGTGAAGGGGGTATCACTGCCGGTTCGTAACATGAGCCGACAGTGATAATGGATGACAACTTATCTTTAAAAATTCATACTATTCCATACAAAGTCGGATGGAGACAAAATTTATATAAAAATTGTAGCCCTTGACGAGATCTACAACTTTGTAGTTAATTTGTTTTTCATTTGAAGTCATTTAGATGTCCAAATAATCGTTTGAAGTTTTAGACAGAAGAGGTCAAAAGAATTGCATATGCTACTGTTATCACAAGCACTTATGTGGTGGGATGGTAAAGATGTATTGCGCGAGCTGAGAGGTCTTAGGTTCGAGTGCCACGAACTGCATGGGCGCGTATTTCACACGAATAATCGCTTGACTTGTGACTTGCGACGACGCGGGCGTTGGGGTTCCTAAGGTGCAAATTTATTTATTTATTTAGTTTTTTCGGCCCAAAAAATCAATCGGGGGTAGACTGTATCACTGCCGGCTGAAGCTTTTCAGTTGGCAGTGATAACCCATTCACTGCCGGTGTCTGAGAACCCACTACCGGTACTAAAATCAGCAGTGATGGTCACTTTAGAGCTGGCAGTGATAGGGTTTTCTGTAGTAGTGCTAGGATATAAACTTGATATATTTTGTTTATTCTAGCGCTTGTTCATATCTTTGTTGAGAGCCCGAACATAGTTGATTGGCTCTCATCCTTTAATTTCAGCAAGTAGTATTTTAAATTGTTAGACTTCTAATCATTCTAAAGACTTGTAATACATTTAAATTACTTGCTTTTTGTTATATCTTGATGCGATGAAACTTGTTGTAAACACTAGTAGAAAAATGATTTATACAAACGGTTCAGAAATCCCGTGCAGGACACTTTTTTGAACCGTCTGTGGAAAAGAGTCTGTGCAAATCAGATTTATACATAAGATTTTTAAACCGTAAGTATAAATCATTTGTACAGATGGCTCGTTAATGGAACCGTCTGTACAAATCATTTGTACAAACGGCTCATTATTGGAACCATCTGTACTAAATTTTCTAGAGCTAAAAAAATATTTTTCCTACCCACACCAGCCCCTATATTATTATGTAGGTGTGGTCGCAAGTCACACAATTTTAACGCAAAATACCACGAGTGTGTTTTCTAGGAGTCGAACCCGCAATCTCTAACCTCGCTCAAACTTTCCTTACCGTCTCACCTGTCATTCATTGTTGACTACTGTATAAAAATAATCTATATAAGATATACACTCAAAATAAGTGGGACACTATTAGTACAAACAGTTCTAGTTTAGAACCGTTTGTACTGTTCCTTTTTTATAATCGGTTTTAATTTAGAACTGTTTGTACTATTACTGCCAATTGTACAGACGATTCTAATTTAGAAATATATGTAAAAAAGGAACAGTACATACTGTTGGAACCTAAGTCCCTAGACAAGGAAGGCCTTCGATCTAGAGGGGAAGCCGAAGGCTTCGAAGTGTGACACGTATCAGAGGCTGAAATAATCTTAATTCCTGTGTCACCTCATTTACAATGCTAGCTTATTTATAGCCCGTACTCAACCACTCTACGCTAGGATTCATAGTTTCACCCCTTAACTGCCACATTCCCGGTATATTCGAGGGTATTATGGTACCATCAAGTACATCTGCACATTTACAACTATACTCTGAGCGGCTACATGGGCTTCGACGTCAACCGGGCACCTTCGGCCAGGCTCGGCACTGCACCCCGAGTCACCCTTCAGTTTCCATCTGAAGGTTTGCCAGAGTCTTAGCCTATTTCGATCACTGGTGCCGCGGGTCGACCTTTGGGCTCCGATCGATGGCCCACTAGATCCTTCACCTATGCTGACAGTCGGCGTCGCGGATCGACCTTTAGCCTCTGACCGAAGGCCCGCTAGAGCCTTCACCTGCACTTCTTAAAACACAACTACAATATTCTTCAATGTTCAACCACCGGCGGACTTCGACTCGCCATCTGAAGGGGCACGGGAGATCATCCCCCAACAGTAGCCCTACAGGTAAGGTTCATCTTCAGTCTGTTGAAGGCCCCCGAGGGCTAGTTTAACTTTTTAGCAGATTGTCCCCTCATGTTGTTCATTTTGACTTATTATTTTTATTTTTTGTTTGTATTTTTGTGTTGGTATGACCATTCTGCCCCTACACAACCATCGGATCGAGGATGTGAAATGTCTTCTCTTCATGCCAAAATGTCTTTTACGGCTACGGTTCAACTTCTGACGCGTCTCGTTTTAATCGCCATTACCCCCTGTTTTTACCGCTATAAATATGCTCCACATTATGGCTCAATTTTTATTGCTTGAACTCGCTGAAGCCACAGCTCTCGTACGAAGGTTTTCTTTCTGAAGTCTCTCGCAGTCACTTTTCTTTTGGAAGCTCAGCGCGAATGGATCTGAAGGGCAAGGCAAACCGTCCGAAGACCTACTGGATTGGACAATCTAAGGTGGACGATGAGGTCCTGGTTGGGCTGGTAAGGGAGGGTTTGATTAGTGATGTCTGGAAGGTTAGGCTCCCGGCGAGCCATGAGACTCCAGAGCCTGAAGATGATGAACCATCGTCTTTGTCAACTACTTCCAAGCGGGGCTCTGCCTTCCTTGCTATGAGGTGGTCTCAAAAGTTTTGAAATTGTTTGAAGTCTACCTGCATCAGCTAATGCCAAACGCTATTATTCGGCTTGGCCTTTTTGCCTGGGTGGCCTGTACCGAAGGAGCAAAGGCGTCAGCTAGGGCCTTTGCCGCAATCCATAGGCTTCACCATCAGTCGAAACCGGTCTTCACTTGGAGCATGCAAAGTGAAGCCCACTATGGATTCTTCAACTTTACTTACCGCGCTGGCTTGACCATGCTAGTCATGGTGTACAAAAATAAATGGCTAAAGGACTGGATGGAGTGGTGGTTCTACCACAAGGTTGACCGAGAAGAGTTTCTTGTGTCCAAGTACAAAGAAGTGAAGGGGAACCGCGCCCACAATGTGTAGCTAAAGGCCTCTCAAAGGCCAGCACTTGAGGCCTTCGCTAGGTGTGTGAAGTATCTGTCAACGTGCGATCTCGTAGAAGAGTTCGTGGCATCCGGAGTATGGCCCCTCAGCTAGGGCTAGACCATCCCGAAATTTGGTGACAAAGAGCCAGAGGGCTCTGCCGCCCTCATCCTGCTCTCCAAAGTTTCACAGGTATTATCTTTTATCACGTTCCTAAATGCACCTTGGCTGTCATTTGCTTATACTTCTTGCTTTGTGGCGGACCTAACGGTAGCCGAAGTGGAGGCTAAGGCCATGATGCTACTTAGGAAGTTCACCCAGGGCGAAACCCAGCTATGCGCTGACCAAGGTATCGGCCGGTGGCTTAAACGGATTTTTGAGTTTTGAGGTCTTTCCTATAAGGACAGACCGAAAGTGATTGCGCCTGTCGGTGGATGAACTCCACAAGTGAGGATCCGGAGGGACCCCCTTTGAGATTCGGCCGGGGGATGATTCTAAATCTACCTCGTATGTGAATTAAATGAGTAAATGAGATGCAGGTGGGATGGATGATCGGATGCTAGTGGAAATAAATGCTCAGGGGATTTTAGACAGGTTCGGGCCACATGGAGCGTAATACCCTACTCCTGTATATATGCTATAAATGCTCTGAAATGCCTCTCTGAGGATCTCTTGTGTTACAAGGGTTTTTGTCTAAGTCTAGAGCTTCGTGTGTCTTGTTCTTCGTCTGTTGAGCTTCTTGAGCTTCTTGAACTTCTGTGTTGGAGAACCTGTTCGACCTCTGTCGACCTGAAGCTCCTTGTCCTCTACTTCTCCGGGAAGCCAGCCCCTTCTTATACCCCGTCGGGGCGGCCTAGCGTGCCCATAAAGGAGGGTGCGAGTTCTAAGGCACTATAAATGGCAAGCAACCATCATGAGTTGTAGCTTGACGTTACAGGAGGGGTTGAAAACGCGTCCCCGTCCGGTCCTATCGTCATCATGCCGCTTTCCAGTGGATGTAGCAGGGAGGGAATACCGGGCAGCTACCGAGCAACCCCACGTGCCTGCCCGGTCAGAGCAATCCTAACATAGCAGGGAGGCAGGCGATATGCCTCGAGCCCTGCGACGATATCCCGAGGCGGGCCGATGACACGCGATGGGACCCGCCGCATTAAATGTCCCCACGCCTCCCTGCCAGGCTGGACTGACAGCAGGCGTGTGGGGAGTGGTTGGAAGTGACAGGCCACGCTCCCTCTTAAATGCAGCATCGAGCCTCTCACCAATTGACACCTCACCACTGAGACCTTGTGGGGTCCACCGGCAAGGGGCTTCTCAAGTCCTCGGGGAACTCTAGGTGCTCGGGGACTACTGTTCATAGCCCCGAGTACTCTCTCTTGGATATGCCTTTTCTCGGTCCTCGGGGAACTCAGGTACTCGGGGGCCACTGTTCGTGGCCCCGAGCGTCCTCTCCCGGAACTGTGTTTGCTTGGGTCATCGGGGAACTCGGGTACTTAGGGACCACTGTTCATGGCCCCGAGCATCCTCTCCCGAAACTTGTACTTCTCATGTCCTCGGGGAACTCGGGTACTCGGGGACCACTGTTCATGGCCTCGAGCGCCCTCTCCCGGAACTGTGTCTGCTCGGGTCCTCAGGGAACTTGGGTACTCGGGGACCACTATTCATAGCCCCGAACACTCTCTCCCAGAACTTGATCTTCTCAGACCTTGGGGAGATAATCCCCGAGGGAGGGTGCCACGTGGCACTCTGCTGTCCTGGCCTCGGAACTTGGGGACCCCTGGTTCCCATGTCACCGACAGCAGCTCCAGGACCCATTGGTAGGCAATGACCCAGAGACTGCGGATGGGGCCCTTATTTCTTCGAGGCTGATCCCAGCATCGACGCCACGTGGCTTGTTCTCCGACGCTGGATTTTTGCGGTCTTGACAGTCTTTCCGGCCCAGGCTTTTGGTACAGCCCAGGCGAGGAACCGAAAGGACGCGTGTCCTTCCGACTTCCGAGGAGAGTGATAACGAGGCGGGAGGCACGCGTGGCAACCGCGCGGATCAAGGGTAGTGCGCCTGGCAACCGCACGGATCGAGGGAGATTCGCCTAGCAACCGCACCGATCAAGGGGAATGCGCTTCGTAGAATGTGCTGCGAAAAGTGCCGTTTGAAATCCCCAAGATATAAAAAGAAGAGGGGGAGCGAACCGTTGCCCCTCACGCCATTTTTGAGATCGCCACTTCTGTCTTCTTCTTCTTCCTTGCGCACCGGGAGCTCTCGCCCTCTTCAGCCCCCAGCGCACCCTTTTTCTCAACCCTTCCAGCACACTCCCCACCCCCAAAAGATGCCGAGGGCAGGAAGCAGCTGCTAGGACACGTCGAGCTCCGACAGCGTTCTGCCGAAGTCCCGCCTTATGAACGGGGAGGGGGCGGAGAAGGTCCGCAAGCTGATGGTGCCCGTCGGCCAGCGGGAGGCGTCGGTGGTGACGCCGGCAAACTTTTCGTCCTCCACGCGCCGGCCGGAGCAGATTGTGATCTTCGTGTCCTTTGTCACCGCTGGACTGGTGCTGCCATTTTCGACGTTCTTCCTCCAGGTTTGGCACAGCCAGAATTAGCGACTCTCTCCAGCTGTGTGTCTTCCCCACTTAAGTAGAAAAAAATCCCCCAAAAAAAGACTTAAGTAGACAAATGGTATACCCGTTTAATCACCCCACCAGAGATGAGTTGTGTTGTCTCGGGTAAGGAATTCCTCAATGAATGATTCCGATCCAGTAATGTTTTCAGTTCAAGAGCGATTTTCACTTCTTCTAAAAATGTTGACCAATTGAAAAATAATTAGTTAATATTAGGACATGCTAAGCAAAAGATGCATGAAAACCCTGGGATGACACTTATTTTGTGTCATATGAATTGAATTTGCAATCAACGATGCATATAAAGCCTCTTATCTATTTATTTGAGGATGGACAAACACAAACACATCTTAATGGCGTTTGTGGCAATGTCGTAATCTAGTTAATATTGAGAATTTTCTGATGTACAAAATTTATTATGTCTAAATTATTCATTACTTCAGTGGTTAATGTTGTAGCCTAGTTAATCTTACGAATTTCACTCTAAATTATTCATTATGAGAAGAATATATACGAGCCAATTCTCTAACTTGGTCTCTAACTCATAGTCAAATAAATCTCGCTAGGTTTTCAAAATGACAAGGCTAAGCACGGTCCAGGTTGCTCGAGCTTGACCCGTCTGCAGCCATAGCCCATATTGGCTATCTCAATAACTTATCTGTATTTGTTTCTTATAAAGTCGACTGAAAAAAAATTTATTTTGTGTTTCCACTGGTTGTATTTTTATTTGGCGAAAATGATTTGGGTTCGAACATCGGAGATGCAATCTGTATGGGACCAAATTCGATTATTTTTCTCATCCCAATTTGTAGGAACCAATCGTCGTAGTTTCCTCCACCTCCTCATCCGAGCTCGGCCGAGGAGTCTTCACCTTCGGCTCATTGAGGAAGAAGTCCCACGTGTCATCGTTCTTAGAGGGGGACCCCACCGAGTCGCTAGAGTTCAAGGTAATCTCTGCCTCATCCGATGACCTAGCCGGTGGGGCCTCTGACTCGTCGCGGAGGCGGTGGTGAAGTGGCCAGAGAGGAAGAAGCATCACTCGGATCCATGACCAAAGCAGCGACGGCAGCAGTGGAGGGGAGAGGTTGAGAGTGAGAGAGAGAGAGACCGAGTGAGAGCAGTGATATGGCGAGAGTGATCAAGAGAGCACGCGATTTTAAAGGCGCTCAAGAGAAGCCAAGCAGGTGGGCTCAGGAAGTCATACGAATTTTTGAGTATCGTTGCCAGTTAGTAACTACAACCGACAGTGATAGCGATTAACACTGCTTGATATTAAATGTTGGTTCTAGCGATGAATCGACTGTGATAATTTGAATGTCACTATCGGTTCCTAATGGCTCGGGTTTTTATATACGTCTGGAGTTTACGAACCAGCAGTGTAAGGGGTTAGAATGACCCTTTCTGTAACAGTATTTGTGTATAAATATAGTAGTCACACAATTGCACGAAGTAATGGGATATACAGACCGAAGTCAGCCAGTCTCTGTGAACCAGGGCTAGGTGCAATTTTTTCTATCACATGTGGTTATTGCATCTGCATGACCCACTAGAAAACAAACTTTTTCGAAGAGAAAAAACAGTAAAATTTTAGTAATCATATTTTGACTTAAATTTCAGATATTTTGCCCGATTGACATTTTCTAATATAAAATTTGATTTCAAAATTTCAGGAAAGAGTTCCACTTGCAATTGGTTTTACCTGTCCCCCTTTAAAAAAATAGTTTTGCTGGTCGGTAAATGAAACAAGTTGTCAATTATTTAGTTTGGCAATCTTGCACTACTGCAGAACAGGTGATCAGTGCCGGTTCAAAAACGTGATCAGAGTCGGTTTATGAACCGGCACTGATTAATCGTACTGACTATCAGTGCCGGGTATGGAACCGGCACTAAAAATCACTATCAGTGCCGGTTAGTATTACCAACCAGTACTGATATGGGTGCTATCAGTGTCGGTTGTTTGTTACCAACCAGCATTGATAGATGTTTTCCACCTTTTTTAAAAAAACGTGGTGGTTGCCGTCACACTGTGCCATTTTCAAATTTTGGACGTTGCCGGCAATAGACACACATACATATCAAGTTTCATACAGCATATATACACAAGCACATATACATTTTATTTATAAAACATCAAGTCTCATCACAATATATATATACATGACATACTTATCAAGTTTCATTACAATAATCTTATGGAGTTTAAGATTTCTTGTGAACCGATGGGTCTGAACTCTACCCTTTTTATGGGTTGAAGGTAACGAGAAAGACGATCCAATTTCATGGAACTCGCCGGTTGGATTGATGATTTCGTCATTGATGAACCCGACAAGTTGTTCTTGAAGTGCATTGATTTCATGAGGCATGAGACGTTCTTTGGACAGCTCGAGGATCTGCAATTTCAAGAATTGAAGAAATCAATACATATGATTTTGGCGTATCGAACCTGAAAATTAGTCATCAATGTGTATACTGCCTACCTCAGGATCTTCCGGCAGGATCGAATCCTCTGCGTTGAAGCTGTGCATGAATTCCATTACATAAAAACCACACAAATTATTGCCTGGACTCTGCTTCCTACAAGGAAAGCCATGTCGGACTGTCCATTCTTTCGTGTATGGCATGTATCTAATGCTCTTCTTGGTGTATCGTGGGTACACTATGTATGTGTGTGATTATTACCGTAAGTAGACTTAGATTCAATCAAATAAAATATTACAAGAGCAGTAACGAAATGGTCGGTTTTTACCTTTGTAGCAAGTTAATGACAGGTTGGTAGGTTTCTTTCGGATTATTTTGTGAGTCAAAAATACTAATATCTGACTGGATGACAAGGAGGATCCAGTGAAAACTGTACATAGGTCATCATAGGTCAGTTGGTCCTAATTTCTAACGATGTATTGCTCAAAAAGAGTAGAAACACGTACCCCCAGTGGTAGGGTAAAAGTATGTATTTCTTTAATTGTAGCTCCAGAAGACACTTCAATACATAGTCCTCGGTTTTTTTAGGTCGGGAGATTTCATCATTGTCGGGTTGACAAGATATGGGTCGATGAATCCCACATGCATGATGCACTCCTTCCTGCATCTTTGTACCTCCATTCTACACAAGGAATAAGTTAAGAGACTCAATACAATGGTACAAAAATGTATATTGTGAATTATATGTATACAACACTTACAGAGTCCAACAACTCAAGATAGACATGCCGAGGGCATCATGCTGGTACAGTCGATACATTTCCTCGAAGAATATAAAAATACTGCCGTCCCCGTGGAGGAGATCTTGTTCCTTGACTCTGGCCTCGAAACTTTCCCTACCCTCCTTTGACTCATTCATGTACCATGCATGAAATTTCCGAAGTTGATATGTCAGTTTGGCCCACTCATCCGGCGCAACCAACAGTTCGCCCAGCTTAACTTGCCATCTCTCGGCTGCTTTGGGTGCCACGGACTCGTTAAAAAATTGCTCTCTTATCATATTGGCATCCTTAAGAAATCTTTCTAGTTGTTGTTCTTCCCGTATCTGGTCGATAGAAGCCTGCCTCAAGGATTTCTTTCCTTTGATACGCTCGTAGTCTGATTAACGCTTAGCCACAGCAGGTTTGCTCAGCGTCAAGAGAAACTTTTTTGTTTCTGCAGTGAGTGGTTTTTTCTTCTCAGGCTCTCACTTTTTAAAAAATTTCTCGACTTCGGCGTTCACTATTGCTCTGTTTTTCTCTACAGTTCTTTTATAAGGCAACTTCTCAGGTGCTACCACCTTCTTAGACTAAGAGCGTGTTGTCAACTTCGGAGGAGGAGTTGGCAATTTTGGTGGCACTGTTGCTAACTTCGGAGGAGGAGGAGCCGGCTCTCTTGGAGGCACTGGTGCTGACTTTGGAGGGGGAGGTGTTGGCTCCCTTGGTGGCACTGTTGCTGACTTTGGAGGGGGGGGGAGTTGACTCTCTTGTTGGCGACTTGCGTGGGGGAGGAGTCGGCTCTCTTCTCGGTGACGGTGGCAGTGGCGGCGACGGTGGAGGAGTTGGATCTCTTCCTGGTGATGGTGGCACTGGCGATGACCGTGGAGGAGTTGGATCTCTTCTGTGTGCTGGGTCCGACTCCGCATTAGACGACTCATCTATCTCATCTTCAAACAATATGTAGCGCTTTTGCCACAGAACGAAGCCACCCAAGTTTAATCCAAGCCTCTTTGAACCCGTCTCTTCGGGGTAATCCATGTCAAGCTTACGGTACGGCTTTCGCACGGAGTCCACGTGGACCTTAGCATATCCCTGTGGTCTCGGGAGATCGTTGAAGAGAGCCCCTTCGACGCATTGGTCGACCTGCCCCATAGCCATCGTGATGGTAATGTTCATGGTGGGCATGACAAGCTTGCACACCTTGCTTTCTGTGATGTCGTCCATGGGGAAACGGGCTAATTCTTCTTCTCCAAACCCCACGGACGCGCAGCTACTCCGACAACCACCAGGGCTCACAACATTTTCTTCGCCTTGCTGCTACCTGATTCCTTACTGAAATGATTCTTTGATTTCTCTGATTTTGGCGTCTGTCATCGGAGCTCTTGCACAAGTTCTTGTCGCACTACAGCCAGTAGGTCTTCTAGCTCTTCTCTCCTTTTCTTCCGACTCCTATAACTTTCGGCGGATTCTAGGAATCCCTCTTTCCAGGTACCACATCCTTGCCTCTGGTGCGACCTGGGTGCTCATTGGTTCCCAATACCAAGGTTAGCTGGTCGTTCTCCCTATCTGGCCTGAAAGAGCCTTAGGAAGACTGGGTATGGTCATCTACAATTCTCTGCATTACTTCCTGTTCTCTGTCGCTTTTGAAGTTCAGACTCCCATCTTCCGCCAAGGTCACCCCTCTCGCGTACAGATAGTGCTTCGCTCGTTCAATCCAGGGGGCCGTCTGAGGTGTGGCACTACTACGAGTTACCTGTTCTTTCATCTCATCCCACTTGTCGTATTTCCTCACGTACCCACGCGAGCCAATCCTGTGGGGGTACACGTTCTTCTGGGAGTTGGCTTTGTTGATCTCACTTAGTCGTTGTGCTTCCTCTGAACGCTTGTGCTCTATAAAATCATTCCAGAATGGTTGAACCGTCGGATAATGGTCCCATTTTGGTGTCCGGCCCACCAAACCATAATTTCTCCACAGCTTACCCTTGAAATTCTTGAACGCGATGGATATTGTTGATAGGGCACGACTCTTCGCTTTGGCCATGCTGCATCCTTCACGGAACTCAAACTTTAGTTATATATACAAAGCTAGTCCAATTATTGGAAAATTGCATGGTTTGAGATAAAAAAAAAAGTTGTACTGGTGCAAGTTGCCATGTTGAACTGGCTAGCTTTGACGCATTAAGTTTTGAAAACTCTAAACTACTCCTTATTCTTTAAGCTGAAACCAGCATACCTAAAGCAATGTGATAGCTAGCTTCAGGTTAAGTGAACCTAGATATGAGCATCCCTTTATCTTCATAGCACTAAGCTCAATACGGTGAAAAGCATGGCCTGATGCAGACATGCTCAGATAACGTATTAAAAGAATCTACATGCGCTTTTTAATACGATGAAATTTCTGTCCATTTGGAAAAAGAATCTACATGCGCTTTTTAAGGATTCTAAGCTAACAAAGGATTAGGGTCTATTTGGACGCAGCAACAAAAAGATAAACATAGGGATTATGTACGTATGCAAATATAAATAAGAGGATTGCAAAAGACATGAAAACTATAGAAATAATCATTTGGACGAATCATATGAAAATCACAGGAGTCGAAAGAGAGGACACAAGAATTCTTTCATGAGGTTGGATTTCATGTTAGATTTCCTACAAAATTTCTAGCGAATTGCAAAATTTTCAATGAAAGAAGTAATTCAAGTGAATATAGCAGGAATTTGTACGGCAATTTCTCTGTTCCAAAGAGCTCTTAGGATCAAAATGCTTTGAAATTCCTATATTGTTTTCTTTTGTCACAGAGGACATATAGAGGAATATGGCAGCAGTTTGGAATGACCTCAACTAGAATGCCCACCGCCTAATCTGAACTATCCTAGGGTTATAAAAAACCTCAAATAGCTGAATAGCTGGTAGATGGTTGGCAGCCAATACATGTCACATTATCGTCATCGATTGGATTATTAGAGGGGTGATTAGAAGGATGATCAAGAAGGGGGCCTGGCTAATTAGTACATGGTTGATTGTCCCCTTACTTATTATAAAAGAAAATATTTGGAAAAGGACCGGCAGATTGTGACATTATACTTTTTGACACCATTTCTTCCCCTTAATTTATTGAATTTTCTCCTACAAGGTGCTTTCAGAGTCCCACAAGACGCCATATATGTCAGCATTTAATTTTCATAGCACTAAGCTCAATATACTTGAACAAGAACTAATATATCCAGTCACTTGAATTTTCATAGCACTAAGCTATAGAACCCTAGTTCATAGTTCCTCTATTTCTCCCAAATTCTTCCATCCTTATCACAAATTTTGATGGGGATGACGGGATGGTGCTTACCCATTGGGCTTGAAGGGGATAGAGGAGAGCAGAGCAGGAGAGGTGGTCCTTGGCGTCGGCGTCAAGGGCGGCGGCGGCTCCTCCTCCGTGGGGGGTGACGACAGAGAGGGCTCTGGGGACGAATCGGCGTCGGGAGGAGGTGGCGGCGTGTCGGGGCGGCGTCGGGAGGAGGCAGCGGCACGTCGGAGTGGCGTCGGGAGGAGGAGGCGGTGTGTCGGGGCTCGGGTGACTGAAGCGAACGATGAGGGAGCGCTAGGGTGAATAGAGGAACGAGGATGCGGCTAAGTGTTGGAGACAAATATAGGAGACGTACCAGTGCCAGTTCTATTTTCTAGTTAGTAATGGTAGTATCAGTACCGGTTATATGTACAACCGGCACTGATAGTTGAAGTATCAGTACCGGTTACTACATAGAACCGATACTGATACAAGTTTTCCCAGCAAATTAATTCTTATAATATTTAAAAATGTTTTGTTTGACAAAATAAATGCTTTAATGTGCTTTGTTGCATATAAAATTAGTTTTAATTCTAGAAAATTGCAAATAAATTTTATAAAATCTTTTTAACTTGTTTTATGTTGAAAAATAATTCTAGAAAATTTCAATATGCACTCAATATAAATTAAAGCATATTATTATATCATTCATACATGTCCTTGACACAAAATAAAGCTTAACCTAAATATTATACAAATTTCACCAAATACATGAAGCTGCTTTCACTGAACGATTAATGCTTCGTTATGGTCGCGGCATATGTAGGTAGCTTCCGCAGTCTTCGTCGTCGACAACATCCTCAACACCAACGATCTTTCTTCTTTCTTGAAGAACCACGTGACGCTCCTCCTTGTTAGCTGGGTCCGGGTCCTTTACATAGAAGACTTGTGCAACATCGTTGGCAAGCACGAATGGTTGTTCTTTGTATCTGACGAGTTTGAGGTCCACGGTAGTCATACCGTACTTGTCGACCTTGACTCCCTCTGGCAGTCTGACCCATTGGCACCGAAACAGAGGGACCATCAACTCGCCATATTCAAGTTCTCAAATCTCCTCTATGAATCCATAGTAGGTCTCCCTGTTGCCAGCGTGGTCACAGGCATCAGTACGGACACCGCTACTTTGGTTAGTGCTTTTGTTGTCTTGTGCTCGCGTATAAAATGTATAGCCGTTAATCTCGTATGCTTGGAATGTGCAAATCGTAGTTGATGGGCCATTTGCCAATAGTTCCAACAGAGCATCGTCGGTATCCTTACCCATCATGAGTTGACGTAATCAATTACCAAAATTATCTCTGTGCTCTTTTGCGATCCAATCATCTGACTTCGTTGGATTTGTGGAGCGTAGCATGCTCACGTGCATTTTGACATACGGGATCACTATAACTGCCTGTTGCAGAACTGCAAAGTGTGCTTGAGTGAATGAAGCACGATCTTTGATATGGATTGAAGTATGACCTATCGTCCCTTTCCCCTTTAGCCTCCCCTCATAGCGAGATATAGGCATACCAATCGCGTTAAGTTTCATATAGTCAATGCAAAACTCAATGACCTCCTCCGTACTCCACCCTTGAGCAATGCAACCTTCCGGACGACCTCGGTTACGAACATATTTCTTCAGAACCCCCATGAACCTTTCGAAAGGATACATCTAATGCAGAAACACGGGGCCAAGGCTCTTTATCTCACCCACAATGTGAACAATTAGATGGGGCATTATATCAAAAAATGTCGAAGGGAAAATAGTCTCGAACTGACATATAGTATGGACCACGTCTTTCTGCAGCTTTGCCAATTTGTTCAGATCAATGACCTTCTGTGAAATTATGTTGAAGAACGAACACAGTTTAGTGATTGGGTCTCAGACCTTATCTAGCAGAATACCTCGAATTGCAACTGGAAGCATCTACATCATCATCACGTGACAATCATGAGACTTCATGCCAACTAACTTTGTATCTTTCATGTTTATAAAGCTCCTGATATTGGAGGAGTAACCGGTCGGAACTTTGACATCACGCAAGCAACCACACAGGTGGATCTTCTCTTCCTTGTTCATAGTGTAGCAAGCTGTGGGAAGTTTCTTTTTGCCGTTGTTTAATTGTATGTAGTGTAGGTCCTTCCTGAGGTTCATTTCTTCCAGGTCTAGCCGTGCATTTAGTGTATCTTTTGTTTTGCCGTGTATGTCTAGTAAGGTACCAATCAAGCTATCAAACACATTCTTCTCCACGTGCATGATGTCGATTGCGTGTCGGACTATAAGATACTTCCAATAAGGTAGCAACCAAAATATTAACATCTTTTTCCACATGGGAGCATTTTGCCCAGCCTGCATTTTTGTACTGTCTGGCCCCTTTCCAAGTACAACTCTAAGTGTCTTAACCATCTAAAATACCTTTTCTCCACTACGAATCTTCAGAGCTTGACGATGCTCCACTGTCCCGTCAAAAGCTCTTTTATTCTTGGGGTATGGGTGATCTGGACGGGGAACCTACGGTGACCCATGAAGATCATTTTCTGGCTGTTTTTCAGCCACCGCCCCTCCGTTTCCTCCAAGCACTGAACACATCCATTGTACCCTTTTACGGTCTGCCCTGATAGGTTACCAAGAGCAGGCCAATCTGAGATCGTCACGAATAGCATCGCGCGCAGGGTGAAATTCTCGCATCTGTACTCATCCCATACCCGTACGCCATGTTTCCACAGTACAAGAAGATCTTCCACCAATGGTTTGAGGTACACATCGATATCGTTGCCTCGTTGATTCGGCCCACTAATCAGCAGAGGCATCATAAGGTACTTTCACTTCATGCACATCCAAGGTGAAAGGTTGTAGATACAGAGAGTCACAGGCTAAGTGCTATAAGTACTTCTCATGTTGCCGAAAGGATTCATCCCATCCGTGCTCAACCTGAACCTTATATTCCTCACGTCATCTCTGAATTCCTTGTATTTCGAATCGAATCTCCTCCATTGCATGCCATTAGCAGGGTGTCTAAGTATTCCATCTTTCTTGCACTGTTCAGCGTGCCATCGCATCAGCAACTAAAATCCAACTAAGAATCAAATGTAGATCATCTCTATACCTCCAACAACTACAAAGTTGCAAACTTTACCTAAATTAGATCTCAACTACATCTCTAAATCCATAACCATGGAACAAGCACCATCCATCATCAACCCTAGAGCAATCTACCAAGTAATCTATCAAAAAATGAAATATAGATCATCTCAATAACCTTAAAATAGTTGACTCCTCCAAATTTTGAAGGCTCCCACGCAAAAAAAAAAACCTTGAATCGCCAAAAAAAATGGCAAGGAGGCACTGGAACACTGGGCTGCGGCGGCGGCGGCTCTCTTCTGAGTCGAGACGGGGAAGAAGATGGGTTATACATACTGTAGGATGCTATCAGTGCCGGTTTAAAGAGAAATCGGCACTGAAACACCACTATCAGTGCCGGTTCTAGCCACCAATCAACACTGATACCACTTTCAGTACCGATTCCTTTGAACCGGCACTGAAGGTGGCGGCTATTTTGTGGGGTTCTATGGAGTTGTATCTCACCCGGATTGTGTGCCTACATGGGGTTCCAAAGAAGATCATTTCTGATTGAGGCACACAATTCACTTCTCACTTCTAGACGAGTTTTCAAGAGGCTATGCAAACTGAGCTCTTTCATAGCATGGCATACCATCCTCAGACCGACAGCCAAACCAAGAGGGTAAATCAGATTTTGGAAGATATGCTCCGTGCGTGTGTTCTCACTTATGGGAAGAGGTGGACCTATGCTTGCCATTCGTGGAATTCTCCTACAACAATAGGTTTCAAGCAAGCATCGAGATGTCGTTGTTTGAAGCTGTCTATGGCAGAAGGTGCCATTTTCATATGTTTTGGTTAAGTTTCAGTCGCTCACACATATGTCAAGGAGGCTTAATGCATATGTTTTACTTAACTTGTGGTTCATCCTTGCTAATGATCAATGCATAATCCTTTGAGTCGAGCTATGTATATGTGCTCTATATGGTTTAAATCTTGAGAGTACCTTTGTACTCATGCCTGTGCTTTCAGGTACTCCTGTTGCTGGTGAGGAGGCTATTTTTGGCTACTTCGTGCCTGCTGATCAGGATGGCGGGCAAGAGTAGTGCATTCTACTCTGGGTGGTTATGCTTTTGTGATGTAGCCTAAGGGCACATGGCTCCATCCCCTTTTGCTGGTTAGGAGTTGAGCAGATTTTATTTTCCTCGTATCTCTCTTTTGCTGTACATTGTGATAAGTTGTTGCATGCTTCAGAACATGTAATATAATGTTAATTACTCGCTATTTCTTCAGCTTTGTTGTGATGTACATGTTGGAAAGGCATGTGTTCCGATCTTGGGCACAAAACACGTGCTGGGACTACCAGGATGATATTCTGGTTAATCATCGAGGTTGTGATTATGAATAATGATGCTCCTAGTGATTAATTAGAATATTATTTGGACAGTTCCTCACACATCTCCTCGCCTTGAGCTCAGCTAGCCCCACCAGAGCAAGGCCAGCCTCATCCCCTCGCCTCCCCTTCTTCAGCAGCGATAAGAGGCGAGGAAAGGCTCTATGGGGCTCGACCGGCCCTGGTGGAGCCCCTCAAAGCCGCCACCGGCAGATTCGGTGGAGCCCCTTGAAGTTGCTGCAGCCAGATCCGGTGGCCACGAGCTCACCGTCACCAGATCCGATAGCCACAAGATCCTGGTAGTCTAGATCTGGATGGTACGACATCAGCGAGCTTGCTGGTCGACCATGGGGACAAGAGGCTGAGCTTGAGCGGTCTTCACCGTTGCCGCAAACACTACTGCCTTCCTCGTCGGTGGAGACCGAGAGATAGAGGAGATGTGAGAGAGGAGAGAGGTCGGATGAGGCAGGAGACAGAGAGAGGAGAATGAGAGAGGAGAGAGGTGAGAGACTGGCACGAGAGGATAAGATTGAGGAGAGTTGAGCCAACGAACGTGTGCCGTTGAGATTAAAATTTATTCAATGCAAATTTCGTGTCCGATCATTTTATCAGTGTTGGTTCGTATCATGAACCGGTACTGATATTAGTTATGAGTGTCAGTTTTGACTGAACCAGCACTGATGAGGCGGCACTTATGACTAGTTCTGTAGTAGTGATGACTAATTGGAAGATCTTCAAAGCCATAATAATAGAGAAGTGGTAGCTATAGATTTCGTAGAATAGGGTAGGGTTTCGGATGGTGTAATTCGCCATGGTGACGTCGGCCCGACTTTTTTTCTTCGAAGTCATCGGTAATGGAGTTGCTATTCTCATCGTTCTCTCTGGTGATAACTCCAACAAGTTTACCTCGATGTGTCTGGTGCCTGTGTCTATGTTGCAATTGGGGGGTGAGCTTCCCCTATTTTTGCTGTTGTATGTTTCTTGATCGTTGGACTTTAGTTCAGTGACGACGGGGTTTTCTTCCGAACCGTCAACTTCGACTCTGAGGTTGCAGGTGCCGGCATTGTCTTTCCTCTACCGATTGCGGTGAGGAAGTTGCCGATATGCTTTCAATTTATTAGATGTGTTCCGGTCGTGTTTTCTGGGCACTGACTCTTGCGGTGTTTCAAGGTCTAGGCTTACTCGATGGATTCGGTAGGAGGACTTGCTCCAATCTTTGTTGGTCTATGCTGTTGTGCTGTGGTTTGCCGGCGAAGATCATCAAAATGGAAGAAGAGGACATGTAAGTTCTTCCTTGTAATTTAATACTTTTTCAGTGCCCTGTTTGTAACCTGGGATGTAATGTGCTGAGAAATTAATATAATTCCCCTCCGCTTTCGCCAAAAAAAAAGATCTTTAGACAACTTGAGAGTGCTCCTCACTCAAATGAGGGCTCCAGCTTTGCAGTAGGAGTCGACGATCTTTTGAATAGACTGAGCATCTCATATGCTCAGTACTTGTGTTTATCTGGTTTTTTTCTTTCATTTCTCAATTTTGGCTAAGGCTCGGAGTAGCGCGAGGAACGAAGGGTGGGATTAAACCCGTTGACTTCACCAGCTGAAATCGGAGGTGAACAGTTATTCCTGAGACGGTAAATAGTAACATTCCATCGAGTATCGTAGCATTACCTCCGATACTAATATTGTTGTTCATAGAATACTGTATCATCAAATCCTACCTGTTCATCTAAGATCCAACACCTCACGATGAAACAAAGTCACCTGACTTCAAGTGACTGTACTCTACCGTAAAGTCAGGTGATCCCGTTCCCGAAGAGTGCTGCAAGAGAGTATGACCCTAACAACCCAAGGTGACAACCGGACTAAGAGCAACTCCAATAGAGCCACTTGAGCTAGAGACAGCAACTCCACGCCGAGTTTTTAGCTAGCTGGTGGAGAGAGAGGGCGAGGAGAGAGAGTGTGCTGGTTCTCGATGAAGAGCTAGCCTCTGGTCAGAACGCTGTAGGCTTGTGGGTCCTGGCTATGGGATGTGAGAGAGAAGATGAGGTGGGATAGGGGAAGAGGATTAAAAAAAATTAATCGTGTGGATCCATGTTTATTTTGAAGAGTGTGAGAACTAAACGGTTAGAGTTGTAATTATTTATACCATCTTTTAAATGAGGTAAAGATGAGCTAGCATAATAAAAACTAGTAGCTAGCTCAACTGTTGTAGTTGCTCTAGCTGTGGTTTGCCGGCAGCAGTCTTGTCCCAATCTCTCTTAAGTTCTATTCTAATAGGGATGGAAACGAATTGAATACGTATAAAATCGAATTCGGATATTACGATTTACTATATTTTAATCCAAATGTGAATACGAATCCGGATATATTCAAATACGAATACGAATCTGCATTCGGATATCTACTCGATCTTTGAAATTCAGGTCGGAAATTTAAATTTTTGAAAAAAATTGACTGAAATTTGATAAAATTCGGCTAAAATTTGTTCTAATTTGATTGGGCCAGAATTTTAGAAATTTTGTTCAAAACTCATGTTGGAAATTTAAATTTTTGATCAAATTTAACTGAAATTTGATGAAATTTGACTGAAATTTGTTCCAATTTGATTGGGTTGGAATTTCGTTCATATCTGAAATTTCTAAAACTTTAGCAAAATTTGGTTCCTTGGTTGGCAGATACAGATACAAATCAGATATATCTCGAATTCGGATATCCACATTTAAATCCGAATCTCGAAAACGAATTCGGATATATCCATTTTAGAAACGAATACGGATACAAATATCCATATTCATATTTTAACAGATACAAAATCGGATAATTCAGATTTCCTACTATCCATTTCCACCCCTATATTCCAATCATAAACTGTCAGGCATTGCTGTCGGTTTGTCATAAATAATCGCCATGCATTACTGTCCATTCGTCATAAACAGTCAAGGATATAGCTGTATAGCTATAGTCTAACTCACTACGTGGCCACAAACCGTAACATTATTATTCTTTGCATTATTCCTGTTCAAAAGTTGTTGTGGAGTTCAAGTACGTCACCATTTCGGTGGCTATGTTTCGAGGTCACACTTAAGTTTTGGATGACCGTGTGACCTCGTTTTAGATAGCAGTCAGTTCAAGGCATTATACCATGCAGAACCTAACAAACGGGCGACGTATGTGACGGCAGCAGCCAATTAAATGCATGCAGACATAGTACTACGTGGAAAATAAATAAGAGTGACAGGTCATAACCCGCACATGTTACCTCAAACGCGTCACTGATGATATATAATAAGTGATGGATAAGGACTCGTCACCAATAAAATCATTGGTGATAAGTTAAAATTTGATCCGTCACTTATTAAGGTCATTGGTGATAGTCACCCTCATTTATGACTTGTTTGTGACTCATCATTTATGATTGATATACGGTTTTTACGTTTTTTAATGCGAAAAAAGTCAAAAAAATATTTTACTTAAGCCAATCCAACTCAGTCTATCACCACTCGTCACGTGTCTCTACCTATTTTTCAGACTGTTTTTAGAATGTGTGTTCCGTAGGAATCAAACTTGCGACGGCCCCTCGAGCGCGTAGCTACCTAACCACCTCAACCTCACGTACGTCCTGAAGGGACTTGGATAAAAGATCATTTTAACTATTTTACCGAGGGTCATAAGTGACGGGTCATTTATTATAAATCATAAGTGACGGATCACGATTATAACCCATTACCAATGTTAATTTTATAATAGACATACAAACTAGTTGACTCGGAGTGCCTTCGATTAAATAGCCATAACTTTTGCATACGGACTCCGATTTTGACGTTTTTTTTACTCTATGCGCATCTACAGAAAAAGTTACATCCATTTCTTCCTGACTTCGTTGGGTTCGGCAAATTTTTTGAGGCCTAAACCGGCTTGGAAGATTGAGTTCTCGCCTCCAAAAGTTTATGCACCGTTTTCAGAACGAGCGTTTGTGTCTATAGCCGTTACCCTTTACATCAAACTTGAGCAGAAATGTACAATGATTCATATTCAAGTGCTTCTGAAGTGAGAAAAAATAAGAGAAAAATAAAAAAATTTCAATGCTTAGATCATTTTCTGTATTTCTGAATAATGTCATTAGTGACGGGTCATAACTTACCTCTCACTTATGATAGACCTATGAGACCCATCATCGATGAGTTAGTCATTGGTGACAGGTCAATATAACGACTTGTGAGTGATGAGTTATCATTAGTAACGGATCAAGTCTTCATTCATCATCATAACTAGCATTAATGATGGATCACAAGTACAATCCGTCATTTATGTAGTATCTTTTTGTCTGTTTTTTAAGTAGTGTAAGTTGATGGATCGTAGAGGTGCACGTGTACTGCTTCTCCCTACTTGCGTACGTTAAGCAGCCTCAAAGCAGGGCACTTAAAAACGTGACTGATTTACAACGCGCAACCACTGTGTTGATGCATATCACCAGTCGTGCCACAGTTGCTGCACGCGCGAGCTTCTCTCCAGCGCGTAACTCGCTATGAAACCCTCGTGCGACGACCCAGCAGCAGCAGCAGGAGAAGCGTATTCTGGATTCAATTCGTTGGAGCCAAGCCATCGGTATGAATTCCCTCCAGTTGGAGCACGTCAGTTAAAATGGCCCAGGGATCACACAGCAGATCCCAAACAAAATTGGAGCCATGGTAGTGTCTGCGGGAGCGCCATGTAGGCCGGTCAATGCCATGCCTGATGTCAGCGGATTTCAGTGCACGTAAAAGTTGTAGGTGTGAGACCGACAAAAATCATAGTTGTATGGGAGGTTTTTGGAAAGTAACCAAACTTGCAGGATGGTTTCTGCATATTTCTCTGTCCTATCCACATTGCTTTAGGGTTTCTCCAAAAAATTTCCAAGGCATACAGGGAAGCCCGACTCAAAGAATAACTTAGGCTCTTTTTGGTTGGATTGGGTTTTTTTAAAAGTTGTTTTCAAAAGCTACGGTTAAAAAGTTGCTTTTGAATTAGTTTTTATATAGATGAAATGTATAATATATATAATATTTATCAGAATATTATCCTTCAGAAACTAAAAAACTCATATAGACCAGTTTCTGATTTCTATAATAATGATAGTTTTTATCAGTTTTTACTTCTCAGAAATCATTTTTAGAAATTGATTGTTTCATTCAGCCATCAATGGTACGTGACTAAACAAAGCAAATAGTTCCTCTTACTACTCACACATTACCAGTAATCCGTTGAACATACTTCCTCCGTTTAGAATTTTTTTTTTGGAAAAATTTAACTTTTTATACTTTGACTACCATTTAATCAAATTATAAGAATCTCTAGTGTATAAAAATTATATAATTAGGTTCATAATTAAAAATAATTTCATAAAATATAGGTTTTGTAGCTATAAATGATATATTTTATGAGAAAAATTTAATCAAAATTCAACTTTAAAAATCAAATCAAACTCAAAATAAATATAAATACTATTTTTAACAGAAGGAGTATTATATAAACATTCAATGCACTGCGCCTACTGTTGAGTTTGTGAAACGGACTCCCTAACTGATACTACGTGACCACAAACCATTATTAATTCTTCCATTATTGCTGTGCTGGGTGACTGTTGGGTTCCCGTACGTGGCCATTTCGGCAGCTATATTTTTTAGAGTACAAGTCGTTTAGAGGTCACATTTGAAGATTTTGATATCCCAGTTACATCTTTTATTTGGAATGATGTAGGATTGAGAATATTAATGAGAAGAAGTGAATAGATATCTTACTAAATTTTTGGATAGGTTTTTCTAATCTTTCACTCAACTTATCTCAAAACAATATGCAAAAAGAAAAACTCAAGAAAAACATGTTACACCAATAGATTCTCTAAGAAAGCATGGTTCTCATTGATAGAATTGAACACTAGGTTTTATTGAAAACTAATCAATGTATTATTGCACACAAAAGTTTAATTATACTTTGAGAAAGAAACATTTAAATCTAAGGAGATAATCATCATGTGAAGAAACTTTTTAAGTTGATGATTTAAAGACAAGGGAATTCAAGACCAATTCTGAATGTGAATTTTATATCTCTAGCTACCAGAAGAATAACTTCAATATTGTGAAATATTTCAGCTCTAAAATCAAAACAAAATCACAACGAAAACCCAAAAACTCATAACGAAACAAAGGGGGGCAACAGAGGAAAACTAGAACGAGATGAACATAAGCGTAAGAGGTAATAAGATCTTCATTATTTACAAATGACAACCTTATTTTTGGCAAATTACAAAGTATTTTACATAAAAAAGCTCTGACCTAATACATAAGGTAAGCACTCCTCTCTCCCCTAAAATCCTGCCACATAACTCTCAAATGGCTGGCTCAACGCTCTCTTTCTATTTATAGTCTAGGTTCCTTCACCTCCAAATTTCTTAGATTGTTACTGAAATATCTCACTCTTCCAGTGCACTCGTATATACCACCGTGGGCATTATCGTCCATCTTTTTTCTTGTCCATTGAACTAGCGTGGCACCTTCATAAATTAGCTTCATCTCGACGTAAATTTCATGATGATGCCACATGTACTTCACACTTTTCCACGATTTTGAGATCAAACCGCGAAACTACCTCATAGGCTTTTCAAAGCATGACTCACCACCACTTTCTTACACTTTAAGCAAGCCATCGATGTCGACACGTGTACTCCATCTTACTATCTTGACAGTCGGCAAGTTTCTCCCACTCCTGATCCCTCTGGCCACATTGTCACTTACACCAGCATCCCTTTTGCTTGACTTTGTCAACACAACGTCTTCATCCACCATCTCATAGCTTGCTTGACCTCCATATGTATAGCTAGGATCACCTTTGACTCCGCCTGACCTCCTTGATCATCCAGCACCAAGCACCCCGCTTAGCCCTGATCATCCCGCCACCGACCATCAAGTTGTATCCATCACCTGCACATGGCAAGACAAGCATATATGTTTCTCCAATTTCATCTTAATTAGTCATAATCAAGAATTCCTGTAGAACTACTCATCTCAAAAAAATCATGAACATTGGATGACTCGACGTGTATTGCTCTCTGATCACTAGACCATCCGACGCTTGTAATTCTAACTCCACTGAAAAGTTCCTGAAAAATCTTCCAGCGAAGCATCCGGTGTGCACTCCTCCATCGCCGGCCCATCCGGTGAGTGCAACCCATTAGACAAGTTATTTTGCAACTCTCTGGAACAAATGCTTTGATAAGGCATCCGACGTTCATAGATCCAATCGACAGACCATCGACGAGTACATCCTCACCAGACAAGTCATTTGCATCCTCTCTAGAGAAATTAGTCTGGTATGCACAGTACCCTATCACCAGACCATCCGGTGTAGTATTGTATATTCTCTTCTACCTCAAAACTGCCCGATGTGAATACCTTTTGTACACTGGACCATCCGGTGTGTACAAATTTTTAGAATCGAATTATCCGATAAGTGCAAATTTTTTTGTCTCAAAGACAAAAACACCAACTTTATTTTTCTTTACACCCTTGGTTAATCAGGATCATAATTACAATACATAGATACATTCATACAATATCCTAAATCATCAAACTAAATCAACAATCTTATCAATCACTTGTCACATGTAAATCGAGGCATATTTAAACATAATTTCTTATAGGATGACTCTGTCACCTTATCTAATAAACAAGCTAATTCGAGGCATTAAACCATACAAAACCTAACAAATAGGCGACGTGACGGTAGCGGCCAATTATATGCATGGGTACAAAAGTCGGCCGCAGTGGTACGTACTTACACCAAAGATTAACATAACGAATACATCCTTAATTAGATTCCAACCGCGTGATTATGTAGGACAATCCATATTCTAAGTTATTTTAGGATTTTGTTGGTAAAACTTTTTAAGTTCTGTCTATCAGTATATAAGAAATCACATACCGTGAAAAATATAAAAATAGCATCACTAGATTCCTCATGAAAAATTGTTTCATAATATATGATTAATTTTATTTGAATCTAAATTATTTTTGAAAAATTTAGATGTGAAAGTGTTATCTTAAAGGTCGTATCGGTAAGCTAAACAACTTGATTCATTGTAGTTTGGTCGTACGTCTCCTCCGGACGGCCTGAAGCGGCTACATCACTTTTTTTTTTCTTTTTTTTTTTGAAACGGTCGGCAGGAGGTCTGCCGAACTTGTATTAATAAAGAAGGAGAGCAAAATTTCTGAGAATTATAAGTGGCTGCGAAGCAGCACAAAAGAAAGTAACAATCAGAACAAAACAAAGAAAAACACAAGCGGCCACTCTCATTGGATGATTTGTCGTAGTCTATTTGCTCCTGCTAAGCACCATGCCATAGCCTCCTCCTTCATCTTTGCAAGTAGAGTATCTACGGGGGATTGCCGTTGATTGAAAACTCTCGAGTTCCTCTCCTTCCAAAGTTCCCATGCAACTAACAAAGTGAGCTAGAGTTCGGACTGCTACATCACAATAAAACACAATCATGTGGATGTGGCTACCACCTGTTCATAGCTTCTCCCCGGCTACATGCATGCACACATAAAGTCGTAAACAGCCTGACAGTCTCCGTGCGCAGCAAGCGGAGGCTCCCATTAATAGCTGCAGCGTGGCGGATGCAACGCGCAACCACCGTATCATGCACAGCAGTCGCGTCGCGTCGCGTCACACTTGCTGCATGGGCGTACTAGCTAGCTTCTCTCCACAGCTTGCTATAAAACTCGTACGGTGATCCGGCAGCGGCAGATCGATGAATATACCGCTGCAACTGCAGAGAAGGTAGCTAGGGTGCCAATAATGGCGTCTCAGACTACCTGCAAGTGCGATGGTCCCGGGGGCCATGCGTGGCACCTATTCTCCCTGCTTCTGCTGCAAATGGTGGTGCTGGTGATGGTACTTCTGCCGGGAGTCCGTGGAGAAGGCTCGGCTGGGAGTGAGAAAATCTCGGCCATCTTCATGTTCGGCGACTCGATCGTCGACCCCGGCAACAACAACCATAGGCTGACGGAGGCGAAGGCCAACTTCCCGCCGTACGGGCAGGACTTCCCCGGTGGCGTTGCCACCGGGAGGTTCTCCAATGGGAAGGTCCCCGGGGACCTGCTAGGTATGTTGGCGTGCTAATCTTTATATTTCCATGCTGTTGTCGGAGGTACTGCACGTATGAGATTAAATTAGAGAACTATCCAAACCTGTAGTTATGCTTTCTTTTTGAGGTTGTCTATCATCATCCAAACTCTTTATATACTTGGTAGTAGAATGTAATTAAGTATTTGAGAACATGGTTCAAAGGTGGCGAGATTGACTAGCTAGATGAAAGCTATATATATCGACACCGAAATTGTTAGTGTTAGGCAAATATATCTGAGTATGATACTATAAGTAATTTCATGAATTCATTTGTGTATTTTGATAAGCTAAAAACACCAAACAACAGGATCCAAATTAAATAGGGCAATGCAAATGCATGAACATGCAACAGGAAAACTAATATAAGCAGTTAAGATGTTGAATGGATTCAATGATTTTTTTTTGAAAAAAAGCAGTGATGAATTTAAGAAAATCGTTTGAACAAAATACCACCTCTTGTTCAAAAAGCAGCTCGTGAACTTTTCCATTCTTTGTCTCAAACTAGCTCAAAGAATTTCTAAGAGTCAAACTTTACGATGTCACAGTACTGCAACTTCCATAAATAGCGGTTTGTAAGGTTTTCTTTCATATTCGTTTAGATAGCTTTTCTTTTCTTTTATTTTGGTTTTTGTTCCCAGGTTTATACTGGCCTTTTTTTTCCTACTAAGCAATGAAAAACAGCTCTTCTGCTTTTTAGTCAAAAACAAATAAATAAATAGCAGTTACAGCGCGATAATGAGCAGAGAAAGGCTGCAACAACCTGAAAAGATATTGAAACAATGGAAGGCCAAAGCCTAAGACGAAAAATTCAAATTAATTGAAAAGTAAATGCAACAATATTATCAGATCTTAGAGCTGGTGCCAATGACTACTAATTCGTGCATGGCTAGCTCATAACTGGAAGCACTAATGCAAAAAAGGCTCATCAGTGTCGGTTGAAAAACTGGCACTCTTTACTTGACACTGAAAGTTCTTTTCAGTACCAGTTCTCTCCTCCAACCAACACTGATAAGGCTCCCGAGCCAAAAAAATAAACGAGTCGGCTCTTTTGAGCCGGCTCGGCTGCCACTCCTATCGTTGCCATTGCCATCGTACTCCTGCCACCGCCACCGCCGCCATGCTCCTGCCGCCGCCACTGCCATCATATGCTCATCAATACAACCATATCACACAATCAAGAACAAAACACAATGTATATTACTCAAGAATACAATCAAGAACACAACACATCGTATGCTCATCCATACAACCACATCACACAATCAAGAACACAACATAATGTATATTACACAAGAACACAACACATGGTATGCTCATCCATACAACCACATTGTATACTCACTGGACACAACACAACTCAAGAACACAACACAAGATCCCATCTCCGCGAGCCTCATCTGTGAGCAACACAACCCCAAAATCCCATCTCCATCATTGCGTGAGCCTCATCTGGCCTCTGCACGCGTGGGCACCTTGGTCCGCCTCCTGTGTTGTCGGGCTGGCATGTGGGAAGAGATAAAGGCCAAGCGGAGCCGGGCGTGAGCTTGTGAGCCAAAATTAGATAGATGAAAAGAATCGAGTCCGAGGCCTTCAGTGTCGGTTGGTTTCAGAACCGGCACTGAAGACCAACTATCAGTGCCGGTCTTAGTCGTTTAATCATTATTTATGCACAAGAGATTATGAACTGGCACTGATATATTTTCAGTACTGATTCTACCACAACCGACACTGATGAGGCGCTACTTATTGCATGTTCTGTAGTAGTGAAGGATTGGCGAGCCTACCTGGTCACCTTCTCGTCGCGTGAGGTCGCTGTTGTGGTATCTCTGATTTTCTCTCCATGCTTACGGAGAGGATAATGATGAAGGAATGTTTCGTTTGTTTCAATTTACATATTATAATATAAAATAAATGGATAGATTTTATAAAGTAGTTTTGAACAATGTAACCTCTAAATTATAATAGTACAACAATTTGTTTTTATCAGTTTATGTAAATTGTACTATTCAACTTTTTATGATCCAAAATTTATAAACTATTTTTTTATAATTTCTAACTAAAACAAACAAATACTAAGTTACATAGGAAAAGATATAGCTCTAAGAAAGAAACCTGCAAGATATGGAGAATGAAGGTGGCGTAGAATATCGGGCGGCATTTATCAGCTGGGGCCTGGAGTGAGCTGGAGTGGTTTGCCATGCTTCTGTGCTTAAAAAAAAACTAACAGAAATTTAAAGCAGACACTGGTAGAATAACGAGCCTGTCTTCCAAGTCGTTTCATGTCCTTCCATCGGACCTCCAGTGGTCCAACTAGGTTGTTCGTGTCATCATGTTTGGTCTGCATTGATTGCAAAGCCAACTACTCCAGCTGATCTCCTTGCTGATCGTACATCTGTGCCTACACTCGACAGTAGGAAACCACAGCGAAGGCTTCCGTAATTTGATCACGAACTATAAAATTTCTTCAGTATGATAGTGGAGTTAGCTCTTTTGCATGTATACCCTTGGAGATGCCAACCATGATTAATTGTACGTGCGCGACAAATCAAACCTCTTTCTTATTATATATTTATTTCTAAACAGCTTCTAAGTTGGGTGTTAAGGAGCTACTGCCTCCTTACCTTGGTGACGATCTTCAGCTAGATGACCTACTTACTGGTGTGGCCTTTGCTTCTGGAGGCAGTGGATATGATCCGTTGACATCCACAATCTCGGTACCTCTTTTTTTTTTTTATATCAAATTATACGAATCTGGAAGTAGTTAGTTCTTTTAGTTGTCTCTGATAATAAGACTGCTACGTAAATTGAAAAATGCAAATGAATGTAGACAGCCAGGTCGATTGCCGAGCAACTTGAATTATTCGTTGACTACAAGGAGAAGCTAACTGCATTGGTTGGAGAGGAGGAGATGACACGTGTTGTCTCTCAAGCTGTCTTCTTTACAGTCATGGGGGCAAATGACATTGTAAATAATTATTTTTCTGTTCCTTTGAGACGCCACCAATATGACCTTCCTTCTTATCTGGACTTTCTCGTCTCTTCGGCGATCAACTTCACCACGGTAATTGTTATGACTTGAACTGTACAGAATTTATTTAAAACTGTTGATATATATTTAAACTTTTAACGATTTCTCTTTTTTAGTCATATCTTCTTCAAAAAAAAGTCTCATCTCTTTGTGCACTTATCCTACTTTTCATATTTTTTCTCTCCCCATATGTTGTGCAAGTTTACAATATATCTCTACTTTCCACAGCGACTTTCATCTAACATTGAGTTTTCTACATAAAACACAAAAGATTGAGACGTTTTGTTGATTAGTATGGTAATTAGGGTCTGTTTGTTTCTCCTGTGGATTGTGAGAATCTGAATCGTAGATTGTGGATTGTAGAAGCTACTCTAAGGTGGATTGTGGATTATGCCACAATCCAGCTCTGGATTGCTACAATATGCTCTTAGAATCCGTCCATTTATTTGCATAATCCGATTGTAGAACACAATCCAGAATTCAGAATCTGAAAGAAACAGGGCTTAGACTATTAGTGTAGCTTACTTTTGATTTCCGTATGTAAATCCGTTTCTCTGTGCACTGAAACTTCCAATCTGCATTTAATATAAAAAAATGCTAAGGTTTTCATGCTCAACTTTTGTACAGACTCTGAATGATATGGGAGCTAAGAGGATTGGATTTGTTGGCGTTCCACCATTGGGTTGTTGTCCTTCACAAATAACACTTGGAGGAAGTCCATCAAGAGAATGCGAGCCATTAAGGAATCAAGCATCAGAATTATTTAATTCGAAAATTTCAAAGGCAATAGATCAACTAAATGCAGAACGAAATGTTTATGGATCAAAGTTTGCTTATATCGACATATACTACAATTTACTCGATCTAATTCAGAACCCTGCTTTTTATGGTAAGTCTTATACTTTCATTTGTTGTAACCCAATTTTGACGCGCTACAATTAGAATTTTAGAAAACTAATTTTCTTACTAGTATGGTCTTAAAATTTTTATCAATGGAAGGACGTAGCTTCAAGATATGGCCCCTAATCTTCGCAATCACAGGGTCTTAAAGATCTACGTAATGAATCACATAAGTAATATGATGATAGTTGGGCTTGTGTCTTCTTGCTGAAGAAGTGTTAATTGGTCGTTACAACCATTTCTATACTAAACAATATGGCACAATTATGTAGGTTTCAAGGACGTGAGCGAAGGTTGCTGTGGTAGCACAGTGTTAAATGCCGCCATATTCATTGCGTATCACAGTGCATGTCCAAATGCCATTGATTATATCTTCTGGGACGGCTTCCATCCTACCGAGAAGGCCTACGACATTGTAGTGGACAAGCTCATCCAGCAAAACAGGAAATATCTAATTTGAAGAAACTGTCTTCCTATACAAGTACAACGAAAATGTAATTCCACGCTCTAAAGTTGATTTAATTTTCATTACTGTGTTTCGGACAATTTGACCATTCATATGTACTACCTTAGTTATTTTTAACTTGTTATTTAGGCCATCGATACACTCTCTAATACACATGTTTTAATATAACTTTTATAATTACTTCGTAACAAACTTTCCTAAACATATACTCATATAAAAGTATTTTTCATAGCAAATCTACCCATACAATTTGTGTTTGTAGTAATGTTGTGACTATTAATAGTCAAAGTTTTTGAATTTTGACTGCACATATTTTAAAACGATATATATTTTGGAATGAAGGTAGTAAATTTTTAAAGACATTTGCCAAATGGCTAAACCTACTTGTGTGTAACGCACGTAGAAAGTTGTACTTGTCGGCTGAAAATATATATGATGACATTTTACAGAAATAATCATGGTGCTAATTTAACTAAACTGATACTTATTTTTGTTGTATCAATAATCAGAATATTACCTATGTGTGACAGAAGAAAACGCTTTATCACCTTAGATTAATGATGCCTAAACTATTGAACCTGTATGGTATTTTGATCTTCTGGGATACGTGTCTCTGCTATCCTGCGCTAGGTTAGGTTTTCACTTCCCTGACCTAGTCACTTGCCCACCAGAATACCATCTTAAAGCTCGTGGCACGCAAAATTGCTAATCGTACACCTTGCGCGCGTAGGTTTATCTTAAACTCACATTCTTAAGGCGTCCATCTGAAGATATTAAAATTACAAGGTAGAACTCCAGACTTCTTGAGGGTGTTTGAAGTTTATTGATGAGTAACTGTGGGAGAGTTCCTTACAGGAAAATAAAAAAAAACGAGTGTTAAAGGAGAACTGTAGAAAAAGAGAAAAAGAAAACACGAAGGATCTTACCAAAGGAGAGTTATGGAAGAAGAAAAGGAGAGAGAGAGAGAAAATATTACAGGGAGAGGGATTCAGCCCAGGCTACAACTGATCGGTCTTGAGTGAAAAACTCATTGTAAACAAATGAATCTCAACTTCAGACTTAAGCATGAGGAGCCAGGAGTTAAAACTAGGCCTAATATTCTCGAAGATATGTGCATTTCTAACTTTCCAAATGCACCAGGCTGAAATGATGAAAACTTCCATGAAGAAAGTATCATTGAAATTGCTTCTTGCTTCAGATAACTTGTCAACCACGTCAAGGTTGCTGCTCTATGTCGTCCCTAGTCTGTTCGAACATCTTTTACTGTATGTGCAGACAAAGAAGAGATGTGTTATGGTTTCCTCAATGTTGCTGCTGCAAACCACAGAGTTGTAATTTGGACATGCTTGAAAATTCTTCTTTCTCAGCAAGTTTTTGTTGTAATGTCTGTCCATGCACAATAACCATGAAACGAACTTTAACTTGGGGACACACTTGGACTACCAGATCCATGTTAGAGATGTCTGAATATGACTAGGATCTGCCTTTCTAGGCTTCCTCCTCAAGTGCTTGGCACCTTTATGAAAATCTTTAGAATTCTTCAAAGAGAGCTAAAACATGTATAACAGCCCAAATTCCAAAATCCTAAAATTAATAAGTGCGGAGAAAATTGATTAAAATAAATTGAATAAAAATTAGCTTAAATTTTAATTTCTTTAGTGCGTGTTGGTTGCTAGGAGTTGCTCTCTTTCTGTTTGGCTCCTTTGAGTGTTCCTAAATCAAACAAATAATAGAAAGGCAATTAGGAAATGCAAAAAGAGAAAATCCAGATAAATTCTACCTGGGCCAAATTCCTTTTTCCTCCCACAGCCCATTCGTGCTTCCTCTTGGGCCCAGCCCAGCCTCCTCTTTACTTGTCTGTCTTCTTTTGGCTCGCGTGCGTGCCTTGGCTGAACACCACCCGTAGCCCACCTCACCCCTGTGCCACTCCTTTCCCCTATGGGCCGCACCAAGTCACAACCCACCTCCCACCCACGCACCTCTCTCCCCTCCCTCTCTCAGTCACCGATAGCACAGATCCGTGTGCCATATCGTCTCCTACCTCGAGTAGGAGACTGTCTTCCTCACAAGACCAAATTGGCCACAGAAGATACTGGCCAAATCTGGCTAGGATTCAAGGGGGAAACTCATCTCTGTGGCTGATTTATCCCTGATCTCTAACCAAGCCCCATTTCAAACACGATTACAAGGAGGAGATAAGCCCCAGCAGTCGCAAAACCCTAATCGGGTCAATCCTGAACTCAACCTCGCTCTTGGATACAAATAGTTGGCACTATACCCTCCCAGGAGCACCACAAAGTGCCTCCACTCCTTTTTCTCTAGAAACCCAATGCTGACCAAAGGTCTCCACCACCCTTCGCTAGCGCCAACCATCTTTGCAGCCACCCCAACGATGGATCCCCACTGAATTCACTCACTGTTGTACATCAGTCATCGAAGAGAACCAAGCTGCGGAGTGCGATCGCATTGAAGTCTGGCCGTGCACCATCACAAACTGACTGTCGCAGTCATCTCCTAAATCGGAGACGGAGGAGTGTCGATCGTCCGATCAAGATTCAATGGCCCGGATTAGAAAAGATCTGCGTTCGATCCGATCCAATTTAATGGCCCCGATTAGAAAAGAGCTTTGCCCATAATAGATCACATAGTCCAATCCGAAGCCAACACGTCAGTTTTAAACAAACAAATGTGTGGTCAGCATGCCATGTCCTCACCACCTCAGCTACCACATTAGATCCACGTTGGTGCCACCTCAGTATCTGGTATGACATACCCAATTAGACTTTTCTTTTTCTTTTTAATTCCCTTGCTGGCGTCATGCTTGCGCAAAAAACAAGATTTTTAGTGGAAAAATAATTCTATTAATCCAATAATTAGTTAATAATCGGTGAATATTTGTTTAAATGTTTTCTTTTACAATAAATTCTAGAAAAAATCCTAGAATACCCCAGAAAATCTTAGATCAATACAGAAAATTCTCTTTTCACCTAGTTTCTCCTGTCCTTAGTCTTTTACCCTGTTATAATCTTCCAGGGGTTCTATTTTGTCAACCGTAGCTCCGATTTGACTGATTCCGTCACCAAATTCCCCAAAAATCTTCATTTATCTAGTTAATTGATTATTTGCATGCTATTTAGTTCATTTTTGTTTTTTTTGTTTATTTTTTATCTTTTCACTTGCTTTTGTGAGTAGACGCCAACATCCTAGAGGAAGAGCTAGGAGGATTGCAGGACCAAGACTTCATCAAAGACCGCAATGAGTATCGAGAAGGCAAGTTATTCTTGACCATATTGTACCCATGTTTTCAAATGTTCTTTTTTACAAACATGCATTGTAATAATACTGTCGGGAATCCCAAGTTAGGCTATATCTTAGTTTTTTCTTATTATCCTTGTTGCCGTGGTTTTTATGGGTTTATGGATGGGTAGATCACGCTTAGCCTTTCTTTGGGATGGGGTCATCATAATTGTTCAACTACCAGATAATGTTCTTATGAAACTATAATAAAACTGGTGGAATAATATTTTGTACCAACAGGGAATTATGATTTGAGCAAGTGGTTGGAGGAGACCAGTACGGGTTGCATGGATGGGTTGGTGATAATCTTGCTCAAATCATAAGGGCTAGTTCATAGAGTGGCCATTATGTATTAACTATACAACCGTAAGCCAATTATGGGATTAGTCTGTCCAATTAGTTAGCTATTTTTTCTAACATAGTGTAGTTCAATTGGTGGTGTAGGGCTAAAAGGGTCTACTTCCTAGAACTACGTGGCACAAGAAGGGACCTCTGGAGTGGAGGGGTATTCCCACGCGGGTGAAACCTTAGCGTAGTAGGCAAGCATATTTTTGGAAATGCTTTGTAAAAGCCTTGTAGTGATTCCTAGCTACACGCCCCCAAAGTGTGCAAGTGTTTAGCTGACACATCAACTAAGAAATGATGACTTGTTGTAAAATGTACAAACTCTGCAAACTAAAACTGATTAATCAACCATGCTTACGGTCAAGAGCGTTGAGGAACCCTCACATGATTAGAACTTGATGGTTTGGTCGGTTTGGTCAATTGTGGTGGTGGGAACTATAGTTGAGGTGTTTGGTTTTGATCCACCTTGTTGGTGGGAACTATGGTTGAGGTGGTTGGATTGTTGTTTAAGTCAAGATGTGAAAATCTTGAGGTTGATGTTTATTTATTGTCATTCATTTAATTGATTACTAACTTTCAAATTATTGTTTACAAATAAATATTGCTTTTATGCAAAACAGCCTTGCTATATTTATCCTTGTTAAGCCTCCATTTTCTTACTTTACCACAACTTTTTGAGTACAACATGTACTCATACTTGCTATACCCAAATCATAGTCCGTTGGGGAAGATCTTGAGGATTTAACGGAAGAAAGTGCATTCTAGAGAGGTGTTCTCTGCTGATTTCCTGTGGAGTCACCCGGAGGAATAAAGACTATGCTTAGATTCGTTGGAGTTTTATTGCTTCTTGACCCTCAAAGGTCTCTTTTGTAAGATGATTTTATTCAAATAAGTAATATATATTGTTTTGTTATTATCAATAAAGTCACTATGTGTGAAGATTAATTCCCGACTCTACACATGATAGTGATTGGAGTGTTTTTTTTTTGGTTCGGTCTTGACACTATGGAATAAGGAACACCCTTGATGGAGCACTTAATTCAACAACAATAAAATAGTCACTGAACCTATGGTTGTCCTAAAGAGCAAAAAACTTAGTACACTATGTCAAAATAGGGATGTAGTAACACACAGATATGTTACTTTATATCGGTAAATGTGTTACAGAGGTTTGTAATAACATATTTGATATGTGTCTTTGTTGCCTATACTACTATGGTAGTATCTATTGCCGCACATAATAGTATTTTCTATATATAATAAAAGGTGTTACAACTAAGCTATAGTAACACCTATGATATATGTTACTATAGGCAGTGGTAACATATTTTTTATATAGCTTGCATTTTTGAGAGGGGGGAAAGCAACTTGTGAGAATCAATCCAGGATAGCTCCATAGCAAGCAAAGTGTACTACCACTGCACTATTATGTCTTATCATGAATAGTTTTTTCCTTTTTTTCACATAGCTTTCCTACATATTATGTGTTCCTATAACGCTTCTTTCTGTAACACATTTTCTATTGCTTTCCTGCATATTATGTGTTCCTATAGCGCATCTTTTTATAACACCTTTTATGTAGCTTTCCTGCATATTATGTGTTCCTATAACGCTTCTTTTTGTAACATCTTTTCTATAGCCTTCCTGCATATTATGTGTTCCTGTAGTACTTCATTTTGTAATATCTTTTCATTTATGTGCTGTCGAAGATTAGTTCCCGACAATATATCTGTAAATTGACTGGGTACCTTAAAGAGTAGGGATTAATCATGAAGAGATACAGAACGATGTATACAGGTTCAGGCCTTCGATTGGAGTAATACCCTACGTCCTGTGGGGGTGTTGCTGCCTTGTATACTTGAGTATAAGCAAGGTGGCTAAGACTATTACAAGGAGTTGATTCGATCTAATCTATTGTCACACCCGGTTTTAACGGACAAAACCAGATGCTGCTTATGTGTGCCTAGGATGTTCAACACATATAAGGACGTCACATGTGAAGTAACAAAAATAATACTTTTATTAAATAAACATTAAACTCTTACAACAATTGACATATATTGTCTTATATGAAGATATCTGCAGCGTAACAGAAGCACTGGTACCCAACAACACCGCAGGCAACTGACCGGGAGACACGCGCTTAGAATGTCACAACCTCGTCTTGATAGTCTTCAACATCTTCACTCACTGAGCAGCAGCATACATGTCGCATGGTATAGGGAAAATAGCAAGTGTGAGCACATAGAGTACTCAGCAAGTGGGGGAAAAATAATGAGATGCAGGCTTATATCAAGAATAGGCTAACAAATGGTATTTTTGCGTAAATGCGAGTAATAAAAACATATTTGGACTCAAAAGCATTAAGCAATCATTAAGTGAATGTAACCCATACAGTCCAACACGTAGCATACAAGGCTCCCCACCTTGCATACCATAATCGTCTAGTACTCCCTGTACTATAACCAAAACCATCTAGTACTCCCTGTACCAGAACCATAACCACAATCATCTAGTACTCCCTGTACCAGAACCATAACCACAACCATCTAGTACTCCCTGTACCATAACCAAACCCATAACCACAACCCACTAATCATGTGAGGATTCAAGTCTCTCATAAGCGTGAGCACGGCTGTTATAACAGTTTTACACTCTGCAGAGGTTGTCCAGCTTTTCCCACGAGTCAGTGAATTCCATATTGCCGTGTTCACGAAACACTTAACACACGCTAGTGGTGTGCCGCCAAGAATCACTGTATGATATTTTTCACTAACAAGAGACTAATCCAGTATGTGTCTGCCCACTAGGTTTCACTGCCAGGCTTTACGTAAGCTAAGCTCCTACCCAGAAGCCCCCTTTTATGCTGACCCAACACACACTGGATAGACTCTAATCGGTATGTCACGCCTTACCCATATTAGCCTCGTAGTTGGTACGTTACTTCTTGGGTTATCGCTCCATGAACCGGTCCTTACTTAGGTTACTTGAGCAAACACTAAACCCACATCATAACCATGATATCCATCAAAACTACTTGGCTCAAGGCCTAAGATTCCATGTTACTAGACCATTAACACGTTAATGACCATTGTTGCTTATGTTCATTAGTCAAGATTATGACACTTCTCAACATCTCAAAGCATAGCTAAGCAATCTACCCATAAAAGACACCTAACCATAAACCATCTAGGTTCCAAGGGATGATAGGGGAAAATCTAGGGAAACCCTTACATAGGTGACTACTCATCATATTGACACTGCATGCAATTTTGTAAAACAAAACATTTGAAAACATAGGTTCAAGATGATCAAGGACACTTGCCTTTTTCTCAATGCTGCTCAGTGTTGTCAAAATTTTGGTCTTGAAGTCCCTCGAACTGCTCCGGAACGTTATCGACTAATCGTGAGAACTACCGACAAACAACACAAAGCAAACACTAAGAACAACATACCAAACATTATTAAAACACTTTAAAAAACACTATGGTTGGATAGGGATGATTTTAGAAACGTTTATCTTATGGTTGAACGGCGGCGCTCCGGCGATGCACAGACAGGGCAGCAGCGACTTCTATGTCTTAGGGCTTGGAATATGGATAGGAGAGGGCGTGCAACTCATATTTATAGAGCTAGGGATGGCTGGTTGAGGTGGAGTCCAAACCGAACACGAATTGGATTTGAGTTCGAGTCGGTTACGATTTCCTTTTTCGTAGCTTTGTATTCCGAGGATGATATCTCCGTCGTCCGGACTCCAAATTAGACGTTTCTTGATTCTAAATTGTAGTACTAGAAACGATCTACAACTTTGGTACTCATTGGAACTTCTGAAAACGTCTTCTTGATTTCCAAAAATGCACCACAAGATAAACTGTTTGAACTCAGACTTATCTGCGCAGCACTGATTTCGGGGTCCATAACTCCTAGCTCCATTATCCAAAAGAGGACTTCCATAGGTTCAAATCGAAGTTCTCGATGAGACCTACAACTTCGGTATTGTCAAGATTTGCATTTGAGACCGTTTTGAACTCCGAAACGTCATGCGAAGATGAGGCTATCCAGGACTCCGTGAAAATTTACAAATTTTGTGGATCCTTTGTTGGGCCATCTAGAACACTTGGCTAAGGGTTTGGACTTGAGCAAGATTGAGCCCAAAGACACTTTAGGTATATGTAAGGTTTAGAAAAGAAACTTTTGCAGAGAAATTTGAATAGGATTTGAATTTGAATTGAGCTTGAAGTGAATTTGGGAGAAACCATAAGATAAGGTTGAACAAGAATAGGAGTAGATGAGGAATTTGAATTTGGATTTGGGTAGAATTTGATAAAGAGGAGATTGGATTTAAACAAGGATTTGGATATCATTTGAATTTTATTAAAGAAGGATCAAGTATGATAAAGAATTGAATAGATGACGAATTCAAAGATTTTGAATTCCAACCATTAAGATCCTTAACTAATTCACTACTGAGTTTTGCAAAAACCTTTTCAAAATCTTTTTCACTCAAAACACCAAAGAGAAAGAAAAGGAAAAAGAACTCTAATGCATTTACCTGGCTACTAACAAAACTCAGCATGCAATGCACACAAAATAATAACCTATATTGATTGATTGTTTAAGAAAATAGGTTTTAAACCTATTCTACTGGTGAAGCTATTCAATAATCTTGGAAAATTTTAGAAATTTGAGAAATCTGAAAATCAGGGTGTTACATCTATCCTAGAGCTCAAGTTATCGAGTAACTCCTCTGTTGTTGCCTTCTGTGTTGCTCGTAATTCCTTGTTTGCGTCTGGTTCTCGTTATTCCTCCCCCCTAGTGTTTCCACCTTATATAAGAGCGAGGTACCGACTCCTATCCAGCCGTTGTCGATAGGGAGTTGTTTTCCTTGATTTTGAGGTAGATATACCTGTTTTGAATACAGATCATATTGGTTTGGGTAACCAATCTAATCCCTTTCGGTATGTACTTTCTTGATTCTGGGTGTATCAGGTACCACTGATTCAGTTCCACGATATCTGGAGCTGCCGAATATGCTTCATATATACCTTGTCAGCATATGATGTACTCCTTATATGCATATACCCTATAGTTAGATATTCAACAGTAGCCCCTCAACTCTACTTCGGAGGAGAGGTTTCCATAAGCACCTACTCGAGTACTGCCAAGTTTAAGCTTGGCCGAGTAATGTAGATTAGGCTCATGGTCGAAAGAATCGAGTATGGATGAATCCTTTCTCAAGTATCGAGTGGAAGCTTAGTCAGGTTGAGCACCCTGTGGCTAACCACACTCAAGACTCGGAGAAAAAAGATTTAAAGAACTCAACTGATCGACACCCAACTCTGAGTAGAGTTAAAAAAACTTTCGAAATATGAAACGGTGGGTATGTGCGCATTTAATGCGGGCAGAAGAGTGTGTAGAGATTCACACATCGTCATCATTCCTTTTTTCGTGTTGATTGAGGTGTTGCAAAGGTGGGAGTGGTTGAAACAGCGGTAACTTTTCAGTTTTTTGCCCATAAGACTTGGACGTGCGGCAACCATTCTTCATCCTTTGCCATCAGTCTACCTACACAGGCCTCTCTACTTTCTCTGCCTTGGCACGCACCACCACTAGAAATTTTTTAGATCCATGGATCCCAACCCTTCCTCAATGATTTCAACTTCCTCCTCGCCGGAGAAGCAGTCGGACGCAGCAACTGCCAGTGCCTCGCCTGATCAGTATGATGAGATACGGTTCATGATCGAGGCCTGGACACCTCGACAATGCAAGAGTCTCGGCTGGTGGAACTTGGAGCAGAAGGAGTGGTGCCGCCGTACACCCTAGTAGAATGGAGGACGGCATCGGGTGAGAGATTCGCTTCCTGCAAGATCGAGCACGAGTTCATAGTTTTTGAGTCTTTCTTCCGTTGTGGATTTAACATCCCTCCTTCCAAGTTTCTGCTCAATGTGCTGCATCGATACTAGATTGAACTCCACCACCTGAACCCCAACTCCGTCACCATGTTTAGTGCTTTTGTTCATCTTTGTGAGGCTTTCCTTGGCATCTTGCCAAGTTTGAATCTTTTTTAGTATTTTTTATAAATTGAAGAGGATTACCGAGAATAAATGTGTTGGGGGATGTGGTTTCTAGTTGAGGTGTAGAATGAGAAACTCCTATCTCTTGGTTCCCCTAACCTCTTCTTGTTCAAAGGATTGGAAGAAACTTTGGTTTTACATCTCCAATCCCGACCTGATCGGTTTTCCTTTAGTATATAGAGGTCTTTTCTCATCCAAAATCTTTCTTGGATGCAAGAGCATCGAGAGTCCAGCCACACCACCTACTTCGCCAACAAGATTGGCATGCTGAGGCATTTTTACCTTACTGGGTGGCATGTGGCCGGAGACTTCATTAGTAAGAGGTTAAGTCCCCTGAAGGCGCGATCGTGCCTGGCATGGGAGTACAGTGGGGATGTCGATGCTTCTAGGGATGCAGTCAGATGTAAGGCTTAGTTAGCACTTTGCCCTTTTCTTCAAACTTTGTTGAGTAAACCTGTTTTTTCTTTTTCAGCCCTGCCTGCACAGGATGTCAATGCCCGGCTGAACAAGCTTTATTCTTCCGACGCACCAGAGTGTAACATTGCGCTTTATTCCTTATCAAATCCTCGACCAGATGTAAGGATTTTCTTAATGGAATAGCAAGACCTGTTATTGTCTATTTTTTCTGACTTGTCTATGTGACTGCAGGCTCCAGTTTTCCATCAAGAACACATCCTTTCGAGCAAGGTCTTTGATCTCGACGACTCTACTTTCGCCGATACCGTCGACAAGGGGAAAGGATCGACCAACGAGGAGGCCGAGGGGTCTCTTCGATCGAAGAGATCATCCCCATCTTCTCATCTGTTATCGGATCTGAGCCCTCTCAAGCACAAGCAAAGGAGCCTTGGGGTATACTGATTGAAGTTCTTATTATATTCTTATTTCCTTCAAAATTATCAAGTGAATACTTGAATGCATTCCGTTTGGATGAGTGGCCTTTTGTTAGGGAATGGCGAGCGTACCAGGTCAATCGCCTCCTTGAGCAACCATCACTCTTGATGACCAAGCTGAAAAGGTAACTCTTCTCGAGTTATCGATTTCCTTTCGGTCATTCTATTAATGACGAGTTGCATGGATGGCTCTCTTTTTTTAGGGGACGTCTGGCACATCCTTGCAATCCCTAACTTGAGGGACTGTCCTGCCTGATGATTCGACTAGAGAGGTAATTTAGTCGAATTATAGCTCTTTGGTTGGTCATACTTTCACTTGATAATGCATTCTTATTTTCTGGTTCTTTGCAGGCTACTGATGACTTGACTCTACCTGGTCCATGTGTAACTCCTCCATCGGCTCCGCCTACCGGACCAAGAACAAAGAAGGTGACCACAAAAAGGCAAAAGTCAAACATAATTTTACATTTTCCGATTTCAAAAAGGTCTGTCTGGATTCTGATCTTGATTGGTCATTTGGCAGTCCTCTCTTTTCCTCTTCTCTTATTCTGTTAATTTTAGACTATCGATTGTGGTGCAAACCAAGGCTGCTAGCGCCTTGACCAGTCATCCGGGGCTAAGTTCCCCAGTTGACTCAGCCTTGGCTCCAACCAAAGATCCTACCTCAAGCACACCCGAAGAAGACCCACAGCTCAGGAGAAGTGAAACTTCAATATCAATTCTGATTGATGATCCGTGGTTGGTGATAAAAGCTCTTCTCCAGGCTACAAGCGCTCAGGTAGCCGTCACTGAGGCCAACCACCACAAGAAGCTTGAAGCCAAGAGGGAGAAAGCTGAATGTAAGTCTGTTCTTGATCACAAGTGCGTGATTCAATTATTGGGTGACTAGCAAAGAATTATTGTTTGGTTTACCTTTTTTGGGCCTTGAATCCTCCTGCAACAACAAGGAAAAGCTTCTTGCCAATGTGATGAAGAAGGTTAATGATGATGTCAAGTTTCGGGAGAGACTCAGGAACCAAGTGAACACCGCTCGAACTGAAAAGAATGTCATGATGGCTGAGAGGGATGCTGCTGTCCTAGCTCTTCAAGAGCTGAAGGCGCAGACCCTCGACCTCATGTAACAAGCAACCTCTGTAAGTACTGCCACATTGCTAGGTATTCTCAAGAGCTCGATAGAGAGCACACAAACATGAACTCGATAGAGAGCACACACAAGGCAAATTAGGACTTCAGAACCCTTTTGGCCGTTAGGCATGAGATGTTTGACAATCTCTGTGCCATTATGCCTCCTGAGGTATAGTTATCCGTCATCGACCCAACACATGCCTCCATTGGTTCTATTTATAGCGATCAATGTAGAGCCAGATAAAATGTTGCAAAAAAAACATATAAAAGAAATATGTATTACAATGTAGCCTCCGACTCTACGATAGTGGAAGAAAATTACTCGATTGGAGAGTAGAAAAGGACATACCTATACCATTGATCGGAGAGCAGTGTTATAGCTCAGAACTCTGTACTCGACCGAATCTCTCTCTCGCCCATGTGCTCGATAACGGAGTTGGTCGAAGAGTAAGGCTCATTCTTGACCATGTACTCGATAACGGAGTCGGTCAAATAGTGAGGCTCATTCTCGACCATGTACTCGATAACGGAGTTGGTTGAAGAGTAAGGTTCGTTCTTGACCATGTACTTGATAACGGAGTTGGTTGAAGAGTGGGGCTCGTTCTTGAATGAATGCTCGAGAATGCAAGATCCTGAGCATTATGGTTTGGACTGCAATATGATTATCGAGTGAACTCTAACCAGTGGGCAGGTGGGCATTAAAAGATCCTACTCCCATTTGTACTCGTTTACACTGTAACATTCATCTGAGGCTTCATAATGGCCGCCCATCCCTCTTTGCAGAGACGAGACAAGCTATAACGCCATCATGACTACAACCAAATGTGCCACGTGCCTAAGGGGATGCCATCGTTTTAGATCTTGATAGCCACGTTTACACAGTACAACCTATTACCCTCGCTATAAATAGAGGGAACTCGAAGCTGTTTGTCCATCGTCTCCTTTGTTTCCTTTTCCCATTGCTTCTGGGACTCCTAAAGCTTGAAGCCATGGCCTCAAGTCCATCTTAGCCTCTTGAGCCAATCCCAGAAGTCCTTTCCCCTAGGCCTCCCACCATGATACCTCCTGAAGTCATCATCACCACATCCTCCGATGACGAGGACTCGAGTAGAGGGCCTCAGAAGGAGAGGGAAGAAGCATCCACCATGGATCGTCGCCGTCCCCTCACTCAGCGCGTTCGCCGTTACATCAAGACCTATGCTTTGATGCAGCGCTTTGCACTAGAGAGGAATGAGGATGGTGGTGATCTCGACTAGATCATCGATCAAGCCACCATTGAGGTCTTCAGTAGTGGAGTCCTTGAGTCATCATCGACGAATGAGGCATGGGTTCTCTGGGTTGAATTCTCTAGCTTTGATATCTACGCAATGCCTGCTGATACTTAGCTGCTCGAATAGATGATCGATCTCGGTACTCCTCGAGTAAATTTATGCCATCCGCTCGTAGCTACTCCTGCCCTTCTTCGGAGTAACTTTCCACTTGAGGTGATCCAAACTGCAACTCAGTCGGGAGCATCGCTTCCGCTCCATAAACCAAGAAGAATGGAGTTTCACCAGTGGCTCTATTGGTGGAAGTACGAATGGCCTATACTACTAAGGGAAGCTCTTTCACCCAGCATTTTGTGTAGGCCTATTGCACCAGGGGGGTTGGTCTTCTCGAAGTACTGGAGCAGCTAGTGCCAGACTCCGTGATCAAGGGTTTTCGGCCCAAGGCACCTCCGGTGGAGATTCGCGCGGCTCTGGAGAACTTCCGGCATAACTTGTGGGCAAGGCACGGCCGGGGCGTGACGCTGCGGTACATGGCCGGTCATGTGACTCCAGGTACCACGAGAGGTCTTCATCCCGATTCTTTGCCGCGGGGTCCGACCCCTCATCTGGAGCCTGCAGGTGCTCTGCGCCCCTCTGGAGGACCTTCACTTCACGTCGTTGCCCCACAAGAGCAGTCTTCGTGTGTGGATGCCTCGGAGGTGTAGCTCTGTTGTAGGTCGTTTGTTTTTTGCTTTCTTTCTTTCTGAAGAGGGCAAGGTCTTAGTATGTTGACTACCCCCTTGTGCTTTATGTATTTGGGCTTTTTTCTTATATAAATGGAGTCATGTATGCCTTCTTGTGGTCTGCCTGTGTTGTACTGAAGTGTTCGTGCCTTCGAGGCTAATTGGAGTCCGATCTGTGTGTATAGGTGCGGCGGCCTGAAGCCGGAGGGGGCCTCACTGATCCGGGATGGTGCCTCCGGGGAGGGATCAAGTGTGTCCAGAGCGTCCGGGGCCACTCTGTCTGTCTGACAGGGGGGTCGCTTTGTTATGCCCCGTGATTCCGAGGGGCTCGTGGATCCGAAGGTGGCCGACATTGTCTTGGTCAAGGTCGAGCCGGAGGACCCCCTCGTATCTAGCCCGGATGTTTGTTTTGTTGTAAAAGACAGCTGGTGTGCATCTCAAACAGCTTGGGAGGTTGCCAGTTCATGCTTCTTCCAACGCCTTGTCCTCCCTCAGGATCCTGATGGAAGGGTGCCTATGGAAATTCATGAGCCTATCCTTGCCGAGGTGAGAATGGAGAAGGTACATGTTGCGAAGTCCCCATCGGAAGAACAGGAGGAGGATGAGATGGATTTCTCAGCCTTCGGCTCGTATCCCTTTCCAACGGGCCCTTCATCTTCCCAAGGCCAAGGGGGCTCTGCTTTAGGCAGTGGTTCCCTTCGTGGAGGGGATTCCCGTCGACCCCCTATGCGCAGTTACCGGGCTCCATCATCCAGGTCCCGTGGTGTTTCTAGGAGGCGTGGCGGTCGAGCGCCCTTGTCCTCCTGTAGTGCTCCAGGGACGCGTAATAGGTTAGTGAGTTTGCTAGGCATAGATTTGATGTACAATGGTTAGCTGAGTGCAGACTCTTTGTATGCCGTGTATGAATAAACTTGCATTGTGTTCGTTTTGATTTTATAATTTTATCACATCAATGCTTTGATATCGTATTGACGTTTCTCCTGCTCCCCCTATCCCAGACCCTTTGTATTTTGCAGCTTTTTAGTGGCCGTAGGGTGCGATATCCGAGGGGTATAGCGTAGCGTTAGGTGTGAGCAGGGAAGATATCATAGGGGGGAGATGATTTTGGCATGGAGACTTTTAGTCCTCAAGGTGCCAGAGGATCAATACTTTGTATGAATCCTTTTTGGCACGGAGGCTAGGCCTTCAAGATGCCAGAGAGGTTATCCCTTCGCCACATAGGTCAGCCAGGCCTTAAAGATGACGGAGGGTCTTATGCCTATCCGGCACGGAGGCAATGCCTTCAAGATGCTGGAGCAGTTTTTAACTCTCCGCTACGTAAGTTAGCTAGACCTTAAAGATGGCAGAGGGGAAAATGCCTGTCTAGCACGGAGGCTTAGGCCTTCATGATACTGGAGCGGTCTTTGCCTCTCCACCACGTAGGTCAGCCAGTCCTTAAAGATGGTGGAGGAATATACTTCTCTGGCACGGAGGCATTGCCTTCAAGATGCCGGAGGGATTTAGTTCTCTTGGCACAGAGGCAGTGCCTTCAAGATGCAGGAGGGTCTTACCCGTTCAACATAGAGGCAGTGCATTCAAGATGTTGGAGGGTCTTAGTAGGCCTTGTGTGGGCTTGTTTTTGCGGAGTAGGTGTTTTCTGGGAGGTGATACCTTTATGTAAGGTGGTTATTTCACTAATACACAAAACTTCATCACAGGCGGGTGGTAACACCTTTTCACAGGCATTTAGCGCACTCGCCTGGGACTGAAGGCCTGTGGAAATGAACGATTTCCACAGGCGCAACACAGACCGCCAGTGGAAAAGCATTTCCATAGGCAGTTGGCTTAATGTGCCGCCTGTGAAAATGGATTACCACATGCGGTTTATTAAGTAAACCGCTTGTGAAAATCTGTTTCCACATGCGGTTGACTTAAGAAACCACCTGTGGAAATCCATTTTCACAGGCGGTTCCTAAAGCCATCCGCCTGTGGAAACAGGCCACTTTAGCTGCCGCCTATAGATATAAAGATTTCCATAGGCGGTTCTGTAAGAGAACCACCTATGGTATGTATTTCTTTCAAAAAAATAATGAGCATATATTTTATTCCCTCCAGATTTCACACAGTTTCAATACAGATTTCAACATAACAGATTTCAATAGCATCAAAGACTTCACAAAATTCAATATTTAACACAAGTGCAATAATATTCACAACATCACAAGCTAATTCGCAAAGCCTTTCACAAGTGCAATAGAGATTGGTTGCTAAGAGCCTTTCCTCTCCCACTCACAAAGCCTCGAATGGCTAGCTAATTCGCCTCTGTGATAAAAGAATCTGCCACTCTTGTGGATGACTTCGTGAATAATAAATTGGCACATGTCACGTTGGACGTTTTGGATATCTTTATCTGTGAGAGATTGGTTGGTACGTTAGACCATCCTTGCCTGGAATGAAAACACAACTAAAAGAGTTAAAATACTACTGACAACATAAACATAACCAAACAAGAATGTGCAGGCGCAATGATGACTTACATCCTCAGGGTTTGTTGTGTACCTGTCATTTACCCTAAGAAATTGCCAAACATAGTATCCACAAAGAACGCTATTGAAACCTTGCTTGTGGCACTACAAATAGAAAAATAACATATTCGATAGTTCAATAAGACTCTTCATCATAAATAGTGAGATACAAGCATTAGAAGTGTGTTATTATCGGAAAGTGTGTACGGACCGTCATCGCATCTAGCTTGTCTGTATCTTGTATCCCACCTTTTGTTACGTACCACTTGAAGGCCCTATTCGAATGCCAATAAATAATTATCAATTCATAAATGATTTATAAGAATTTTATGTATGGTGATTTCCTTTACCTTTGTTAAACATTAATAAGATCTTGGTAGGATTTTTGTTGGAAATCGGCTGAGTGAAGGGCCACAAGTTTGCTCGATTTCGGCATCAGCATTATACATATATAGTGGTTGCTACATGAATACTTATATTAGATTCTTGATCAAGCAATTAAGTTGAATAATTATGTTAGGTTCATGACGTATCACACTTACTTAAAGTTGTAGGGAGCCAAGGTGCAGTCGTCAAGTTCACGACTATGTTGGGCTGGGAAATTCGTTGCGGGTTAATGAATCCGACGGGCCTCTTCAACTTTTCCGCATCGCTAAATTGCATACTATACAACAAGTCACTAGTCATTAGCTTCTAAGGCATTCATTGGTAGATATATGAACGTAGGGATAGATTGTAGGCTGTTACAGGCACCACACGCTTATGAGATTGACGTTGAGTTATTCATGACACAACAAAGCGTGCTTGTCCTTAAAATCCACCATGAGATAGGAGTCTCCGCTTAGATAAACGTTAGTGGGGACAGAAGTAGTGATTATGGAGAACCCCGCGCGACATGCCCTCATGTACCATTCGTGGAATTTCCTCATCTCCCGTGGACCTTCTTGGAGTTGAAACGATGGCAGAAATGGCTTTCCATGCTCATATTTCTTAGGAACATCCACTGTAGGCAAGCAATCCATCTGAGGGGTACTTAATGTTTTGCTGATCTCTTTCACGAGATTGCCCTTCGCTAGAGATTCCTGAGCAGATGATGCCTTTGCATTTGATGAGGTCAGAAGCCACCTCTTCACCGGATCAGATAGAGTCTTTTCGTACAGGGTAACCATGATAGGCACTCTCCGATGCTCAGGTGAGTGTGGTGGAGGCGCAAACGTTGGAGGCGGAGATGCTGGGGTCACAGACTCTGGAGGCAGAGGTGCCGGAGTCGCAAACGGTGAAGCATGATGCGAAGATGCCTGAGGCGGAGATATTGGGCATGGGGGCAAAGGAGCCTGAGGCGGAGAGGCTTGTCCCTGGGGCAGAGGTGGCTGAGGTGGAGAGGCTCAGCTCTGGGGCGGAGGTGGCTGAGGTGGAGAGGCTCAGCTCTGGGGCGGAGGTGCCTGCGGCAGAGATGCTGAGCGCGGGGCGACTGTGACGCTGGCGATTGTGACTTCTGATGGCTGAAGATGATATAGTCTGGGCCACAGAATGAAGTTGCCAACAGCCTCATCAAGAAGCTCGATACCCTCAGGTGTGGTGATTCTAGCTTGTACTTCATGAAAAGTGGTTGTACCGAGTTCACTTGTACCTTGGTGTAACCAGCCGGAATGTCTTGATTGTGAAACACATCGCCTGGAATGGCCTGGCTCGTGGCAACCTCGACAGTGAAGTCTCCCTTGGCGATCGGAACATGTATCATGATGGGGGTAGCCTCTGTGATATCATCCATAGGATATCTCTGGTTATCGGCCTGCGTGGACCCGACGCTGCTTTGAAAGCCTGGGCTGGTTGGTTGCTCTATCAGCATTAATGCTGCCCTTTCCTTCTCATTTTCATTCCACATCTTCATGAATTAGACCTTGACCTGTTCTTGTATCTGTTCCTCTAGGGTCTTCTTATATCTATTACGGGTCTTGTATTGGCTCGCGGTGTCTGGGAACTCATGCTTCTAGGCCACTTTTGATCCAATGCCTTGAGTGTGACCCGGGTGTTCCTTGTTCCCCAGGGCCTTGGTAAGCATGTCATTCTCCCTGTCGGGCTCTAGAGACCCTTCCTTAGCAATCCCTTGAATGGTCTGGGTCACCTCCATGGTCTCAGGGCTATTGAAGGATAAGTCCTCAGACTCGGTTCGTTGTGACCGAGCGTAGATCCAGCTCCTGCTTCACTCGTCACAATTTTCCAAAGGGTTCAGTTTCCCAGCCCGTGCAGCCTCTTCTTCTTGCCTCCTCCACTCAGGAATTTTGGGGCCGTACGTAGAGGAGCCCAGGTGATGGTGGCGCTTGTTCTTCTTCGCAAGGTGCTTGAACGATTCACCCAGTTTGATGGCCTCAGGTGTGGTCTTTTGCCTAAAAAACTCTACCCATTGGTTTGGTGTAATCTTTCCATATTTATTAAAGGGTACCAGGTTCTTCTTCATGGAGTCCCTATTCAGCTCACTCTTCCAGCCCCAGAAGCTCTTTCCCATAGTTTTCAATGCATTCTGTTTAGCGGCTTCCTCTGTTCCCGAGGGGAATCAGATGGTTCTCTGCAATGTTGCCCACATGAACTCCTTCATCTCATCTGGCAGCAACCGTCAATCAGTTATAGTGATTGGGACATACTCCTTGACAAGAAATCTGCAACTATTGTGTAATTTGGCGTAGGCCTCATGAGGTGCAACAGGCTCCCCTTCAACACTGACCTGTGTTACTGTATAAATGCCAGATGCAACTTGTTTCTGCTACACTCACCCCTTCTTTGTTTCAGCGTTGGCCCAGAGGGACCCGAAGTTTAGGGCACAGAGGTAGCGGTGGGTTGTGGCGCAGATGATCGACATGAAGATCTTTGCACCCTCACCCTCTAGAGAGAAAAAAAGAGAGTTTACATGAACAAAACATATTCCTCCATTTAAGAAGTATAAAATGCATTGACTTAACTAAATACCTCTTCGGTGGGATCGTAGTCGTTGTCACTTTCCCGATGTCGAATCTCCCGATCGCACGGGATAGGGCTCAGGCTGTGATACGAGCTCGAGCTTTCGCTACTGTTGGAGGAGGACGGCTAATGTGGGCTTAGGATCCTATCCGACCTCTTGCTTGCATCCGCCCCATCTTGTGTTGGGGCGTCCTCTATTGGGAGCGACCTCTATGCCGGGGCGTCCTCTATTGGGAGCGGCCACTTAGGCTCCATGGTACTTACTCGACAACTGGATTATTGTTACATAGAAAGATGCAATAATATTATTTGAGAGGAAAGAAAAGGAATCAATGTATGAGTTTTAAACTTTTCGTATAGGAAAGAAAAGGAATCAAGTGGCATTATTATTGAGCCATACTTAATTCAACTAACTCTTTGGCTTTTCTTAGTCTACATTTTTCGAAGCAAATTGTTGATAAATTCTGATGACATTTTGACATATCCATGTTGACATTTTTGAAGCAATAATTGAATGAAGAATGATTTAAGTTTGCACAAACATGAAGTTTCCATCAAGCATGACAAACATGATGTCAGAGGTAGTTCTTGTTGCACACCATTCTTAAGACTATAAACACACATAACAATAGATGGGCACCATAAATAATTTTCAAAATAGTTCAAGTGATAATTTGTGAGAGCTATATATATCAATGTAAGAGAACCAAATCAAGGAGAGCTAATACTCTTATTCTTTTAATTCGTCGCACTAACTCAATGCGAGTGCATCATTAATCATGATTACATGCACTGAAATTACAGAACAATGCGTACAACAACAAAAAAGGATAGAGAATGACTCTACATGATTCACAAATTATAAAGTCTATTCGCTTAACCAATCAAGTACTAATGATTTTTCTTAAACATTCTATTGTCTACTCAACTAAGAATGACCAAAGCTAGTAGCCAAGCACAACATATATGCAGGCAAATTCATGGATATTTCTTCAAAATTCACATGCATCCATCAAAATGCCATAAAATATCAATCTAATGGGAATTTTTCATAACCATACATACATTGAGTAACCAAAACTTACATATATGCAATATTAAGCAAAACTTCACTTGGGTGACCACTTGTTTTGCATGTGGCATTTCATCGAACATATGGCATACACAACTGAATTTACAAAGCTTCTTAATCTATTTGCTTCATCATGATGGCCGGCATTACAACCCTACTCTCCCGGCATCACAAAGCCACGATGGCCGGCATCGCAAAGAGAAGAAGGGCATCACACGGCTGGCCGGAGCACCGGCTACGATGGCTCGACTGGGAGGGGGATGGAGCTACTCACCACGTACGGCTTAGGTGGTGGTCATTGTCGGGGGGGGGGGGGGGGGATGCGGCCGGAGTTAGGAGGAACGCGTGCCTGGGAGGAGGTGGCCGAAGTTGGGAGGGAGCGCGAGACGGAGTCAGGAGGAGCGCGTGCCTCGGAGGAGGTGGCCGAAGTCGGGAGGAGCATGGCGAGGCATTGCGGGTGGAACCTCCTCATTGAGGGCAGTGGCGTCGCGGGGAGGCACCTCTTCATCACAGATGAGGAGGGTAGCGGCGGGGGGATGGCGGCGTTGGGGAGACGGTGAAGGTGGCTGGAGTCGAGGAGAGCACGTGGCCGGATGGGAGGAGCGCTGCGCGGGAAGAGGACAACTTGACGGTGTGTGGGCAAATTTCATCAAAGAGGTAGGGTTTCGGGGGCCTCAGCGTGTAATTTATATAGAGTTAATTTCCAGAAGCGGTTGATGTAAGCAACCGCCTGTGAAAATGATTTTCACAAGCGGTTGTCGTAAGCAACCACCTGTGAAAATGATTTTTTTTATTTTTTCAGCAAAACACCAACTTGTTAATACATGCCCTAAAGCATATTATTTATTCCATAGATGACCTTGAAGTAAATTAAAGCATAATCTTACATATTTCATACAAAGTCCTTGACTGTGGATACATTTTGAGTAGAATAACGCAAAACATCAACTTGTTTTGTCAAAGGAGGCTCACAATGTCATTTTCAGAAACACTAAAGTTTTCATAAGTTACATTACATCACACTATTTGCTTTTAACTGTTTTCCCTACACCATCAAGGCGCATGTAGAGCATCACAGATCTATCTAGGGTTGCTTCTACAAATTTGATCTTTTCTGGATCTCCGAAAGGCCGCACATCGTCAAACTGATTGTATTCTTCCTCATCCTCCACATTCTCGACTCTGACAATTCTTTGTTTTCCGGCAACAACTATGTGCTTCTTTTCATTCACGGGGTCGATTATATAGAAAACCTATGCGATGTGATCAGCGAGTACCCACGGGTCATCTTTGTATCCTATAAGGCTGAGGTCAACAGTTGTGAACCCGCAGTTGTCCACCGCCACGCCATTTGGGTGTTTGACCCATTTGCACCAAACGACGAGGATCTTTAGATCCACTCCATAGTCAAGTTCCCAGATTTCATCTATGAACCAATAGTAGGTGACCTTTTTCCCTATAGTGTCATAGGATTTTCTTCTAACGTTGTTATTTTGTGTCGTGCTCTTCTTGTCCTTTCCTTTGGTATAAAATGTGTACCCATTAATGTCATACGCTTGCCATGATGTGACTAAACTTGATGGGCCACAAGCCAACATTTTCACATTTTTTTATATACAGATTCACCATCCGGAAGGTTTTGGCTCTTGAACCATGCGGTGAAGTGACGCTTGTGCTCTTTCAAGATCCAATCATACGAGCGACCTTTATTTTTTTTGTGGAGCTCATCCAAGTGTTGCTTGATGTAAGGAGCCACTAATTGGAGCTGCTACAAGATGGTGAAATGTGCTTCTTCCACCGCTTTGTAATTATGATCGATGAATCTTTTCTTTTCTTTGGTCCCTCTACCAGACAACCTCCCCTCATGTCGAGATACAGGTACACTAATCGGATTAGAATCTTTTATGTAATCAATGCAACACTCAACGACTTCCTCAGTACTGTAGCTCTCGATCATGGAACCCTTTGGGTGAGCATGATTCTGTACATAGCCCTTGAGAATGCCCATGTACCGCTCAAATGCATACATCTGATGCAAGAATACAGGGCCCAGCACAATTATCTCTTTCACGATGTGAACCAAGAGGTGTACTATGATATCAAAAAAGGATGGAGGGAAGCATATCTCAAGTTGGCACAGAGTCTCTACCAAGGAACTATGTAGAGCACCCAGTTTTTCAGCATCGATCACCTTCTGAGCAATTGCGTTGAAGAAGTGACACAACCGTGTGATGACCACCTTTATGTATCTTGGCTTGATTCCCCTTATTGCAATAGGGAGCATCTGCATCATCATCACATGAAAATCGTGAGACTTCATGTCGATTAGCTTCAAATCTTTCATCGAGGCTAGGTTCTTAATGTTGGATGAGTAGCCAGTCGGGACTCTCACCCCACGTAAGCACTTGCACAGTGCCTTTTTCTACTCAGGTGTCAGAGAGTAGCTAGCCGAGGGAAGACAATGTTTCACATTCGATCTGTCTTCAGGGTGTAGCTCTGGCCTAATTTCAAAATGCACCAAGTCCTTACGTAACTTGATTCCATCCTTTGTCTTGCCTGGTATGTCCAGTAAGAGGCAAAGGATTCTATCACACACATTCTTCTCAACGTGCATGACATCGATGCTGTGACAGACATCCAAGTCCTTCCAGTAGGGCAAATACTTAAAGAAAATCGGCATCTTCTTCCACAGCATGCTGGTCGATGTCTCACTTTTCTTGCTCTTTTTACCCTTCGGCGTCTTCCCAAAAACAACCTCGATGCTACTGACCATTTGAAATACTAGTGCCCCGATGCGAGGTTTCGGGCCAGTATCTCCTCAATCGTGTTGTCAAAATGTTTCTTCATTTTGCGGTGTCTGTGAGTTTTGAGTAAGAACAGTCGGTGTCACGTGTACACTACCTTCTGTGAGTATCGAAGGTACATAGAAGCAGTTTCATCCAAGCACACCGCACATCCTTGCTTCCCTTTAACTTTTTCTTATAGGGAAAAAAGGGTGGGATAATCATTGATGGTAACGAAAATCATGGTTTTCAGTGTGAAGTACTGTCGTCAGAATTCATTCCACACCCGGACCCCCTCGTGCCACAGTTTCGCCATATCTTCCATCAATGGTTCTAGAAACACATCTATATCATTGCCAGGTTGCTTCAGTCCTTGGATAAGAATGGATAGCATAAGGTACTTCCACTTCATGAATAGCCATGGAGGAAGGTTGTAGATGGCCAGGACCACTGGCCAAGTGCTATGTGAGGTGCTCATGTCACCGAAAGGATTCATTCCATCGGTACTCAACACAAACCTTATATTCCTTAGTTCTTCAGTGAACTCTGGATACATGGCATCGAACTTTCTCCATTGGCTAGCATCAGCGGGGTGTCTTAGCTTAGTTCCATCCTTCTTGCGCTTATCGAAATGCCAACACATCAGTTCAGAGTCCCTAGGGTATAAGTATAAACGCTGCAAGCGGGGGATCACTAGTAGGTACCACATTATCATCACAGGACTTTTTCTCTTCTTCTCCGTGTTGGAAGAAGTTTCTTCTTCGTCACGACTAGCATTATTCTTCTTCTTCTTTGCGTTGGCGAAAGCATCTTCGTCCTCACAATCATCATTCCTCTTGTACCGACTCACATTGCACATTGGAGATCTATCCAAGGCTTCGTACTCTTTACGGTAGAGGATACAATGGTTCGGACATGCGAGTATTTTTTGCACATCCAATGACAACGAGCAGATAAGCTTCTTCGCCTGATAAGTGGTGGTGGGCAAGGAGTAGGCTTCGGAAGCATGTTTGCCAAGAGACACAACAGATCCGAGAAACTCTTGTTGGACCATCCATTGCTGGACTTCAACCTTAGAAGTTCAAGCACCGAATGCAACACCGTAAACTCCTTATCATAGCCCTTCGATTTCTCATACAAAAGTTTCTTCGATGCCTTCTGTAATGCCTGAAAATTATCTAACCCTCTCGTGCCCCTTAAAACATGCGGTTTTGCGTGGCGCATCATTTCCTCCAGATCAAAATCAGTATCATCATCCATTATAACATCAGTGTCACTTTCGGCTTCTCCCTCATCATCACCATCCACTTGATCAGCAGCGATGTCCTCATTTCGTTCGCTTGTACGTTGTTCGCCGTGATTGGACCAACATTTGTAATCCTCAACAAAACCTCTCAAGGTTAAGTGTGATTTGATTATTCTTGATTTGTCCCACAATTTCTGGTTCTTGCAGTCAGAATATGGACAGTATATTACCTTTGTCTTCTTAGTCAAAGCATCCTTCTTGGCGGCTTCAATAAAAGCAGAGAGTCCTTTGATGTATATTTCGCCATGTCTTGGCGCATCGTACATCCATGCTCTGTCCACCTTTAACTTCAACCACAAAATTAGGTACATCAATTAATTAATTTGAAAATTAGAATTAAAAAGATTTTTTTTAAAAAAAAGGGAAAAATCGGCTTGTTATGATTATAATATGTCTACGTGACTGAATCTACATTGGAGCAAATTTATGGCTCAAAATAATATGAATTCATCACTCTCTCTCCCTCTCCCTCTCCCTAGAGATCTAGATCTAGATCTAGAGAAAAATCCCCATTCATAATAAAACCTCCTAGATGCTAAAAAACATCAAATTCTAGCTACATTTTTTATATAATGTTAGAATCATGTGAATCTATACAATTGAATCAATATTGGCAACTAATTTTAGCTAATTCGATGATCTAAATGGCAAGAACCATGAGCATCTCTAGATCACATTTAAACCTTAATTAAGCCTTAAATCTAAATCTAAACATAAAAAAAATTGTAGCTAGGTATGAGATATCCTTACCTTGGATGGCTCCTCCAAGGAATTCAAAAACAAAACCTTCCCCCCTATTTTCCAAATCCGTTGCCACCTAGAGCTCTACTGCTCGAACAGTAGAGCTCTCTGTCTCAATGAGCTCCGCGATGGGGATGACACTATTTATGGAGATATTTCCACATGTGGTTCACATAAGAAACCGCCTGTGAAAACTAATTTCCACAGGCGGTTCCTTATGTGAACAGTCTGTTGAAATATCTCAATTTTCATAGGCGCTTCACATAAGGAATTGCCTGTGGAAATACCCTATTTTCACAGGTGGTTCCTTATGTGAACCACCTGTTAAAATAGACACCATTTTTCTAGGCGGTTCACATAAGGAAACACCTATGAAAATGGCGCATTTCCACAGGTGATTCCTTATATGAATCGCCTGGGAAAATGGAGCTATTTCCACAGGCAGTTCACATAAGTAACCGCCTGTGGAAATTAGTTTTCCAGATGTCTTGTGGAGGGGTGGTGGTGGGTTCGGCGGGCACCGGAGTCCATTTGGAATAGCGGTGCGGGCCACAAACCTTACCACGAAGGGGGCTAGCTCTACCGCCCATTTGCCAATGCGTCCCATCGTCTCCTGGTTGCGAAACATATCGCCAAGTGGGTACGAGGTTTGTTACAGTGATGTCGTAGGTGAAGAAGTAGTGCTGGAGTTTGCGTGAGGCCATCGGCAGGGCGTATGCTATTTTTTTGAGCTCGGTGTTGCGTGTCATGGCCCTAGCTAAGGCCTCTGAGACATACTATATGGCCTTCTGAGCAGAGTGATTGTCACTCTTTTCCTCTCGTACTTGGGTGACGCTAACAGTAGAGGCAGATACGAATAGGTATAGGAGCAGCCCCTCACCGGGGAGGGGCATTGCGAGTGTCTCAAGGCAGGAAAGGTGGGTCTTGAGGCTATGCTGAAGTCCAGCTGAACAGTTTAGAACCCCTAAGTGTTTTGAAGAAGGGGAGGCTATGCTCGGCGGATTTAGCAAGGAAGCGGCTGAGGGCTACGAGGCGGTCGGCCAAGCATTGTACTTATTTTGGATTAGCGTGAGGTGACATCTCTGCGATGGCCCGGATCTTGCCGGGGTTGGCCTCGATGCCTCTCCGGGAGACGAGATATCACAACACTTTTCCCGCCTGGTGCCAAATACACATTTCTCCGAGTTCAGCCGTATGCCTGTAGCCCGGAGGCTATCAAACATTTCTTGCAGGTCAGCGATGTGGTTGGTTTTGAGTCAGCTTTTTACCACGATTTCATCCACATAGGCTTCGACATTGCGGCCCAGTTGCTGTTGCAGTACCTTACGCACTAGGCGAGAGAAGGTGGCCCCAGCAGTTTGAAGATTGAAAGGCATCCGGACGTAATAGTATACCTCGAAGGGGGTAACAAAGATGGTTTTGCTCTCATCCTTGATCGCCAGCCACACCTAGTGATACCCAGAGTAGGTGTCCAGGAAGCTCAGCAGTTCGCAGCCAGCGGTGGAATCTACTAGCTGGTCAATGCGAGGAAGGGGGTATGAGTCTCGAGGGAACACTTTGTTTAGCGATGTGAAATCGATACACATACACCACTTTCCACTGTGTTTCTTGACCAGGACGGTGTTGGAGAGCCAGTCAGAGTGGATTACCTCTCAGATAACACCAGCCTTCAGGAGCTTCTGGACCTCCTCTTTTGTGGCCTTTGCCAGCTCTGGTGAGAGTTTGCGAAGCCCCTGGCGTACAGGATGGGCCTTCGGGTTGACCTGGAGAGAGTATTCGATAATACGGCGGTCAACTCCTGGGAGGTCCTGTGGTGACCATGCGAATGTGTCGAGGTTACCCTGTAGGACTACCAGGAGCTGGGCTTCCTACTCTGCCTCTATTTTGAAGGCCCGGTTGGGTTGGTCTGGGTGTATGGGGACACGCTTTATGTCTCCCTCAAGTTATGGACTCGGAAGGCCGTGGTGCCTGGGATATGCCGATGGAGGGTCCTTCGACCCCTCCTGGGTTGCTGCATGAATGTGGCAACCAGGGAGTGGAGCAAGGTGCCTGTACTCGATGCGCCTAGCAAGGTCTTGGTCACCATGGACAGCTATCAGTCCCTGGGGTCCGGGCATTTTCAAGAAGAGGTAATTGTGAAGGGGCACGACTCTGAATTTGTTCAGGGTTCCTCGTCCTAGGATGGCATTGTAGGCGTAAGGTACGTCCACAACGTCGAAGGTGCTTACTTATGTCCGTGCTGTGGGGCCTTTGCTGAAGATCATTGGGACTTCTATCAGGCCCAGAGCGTCGAGGGGGCCCCATTGAACCCCTAGAGGGGTCTGTGGCCTGATGAGAGCCGGCTCCGTAGTATTCATAGCTGGTGGAAGGCATGTATGAATAGGAGGTCCACTGAGCTACCTCCGTCGACGAGTACTCTCCGGACCTCGACTTCAGTGATGTTGGCTGAGATGACCAGGGCATCGGAGTGGGGAAGTTTCACCCCATCAGAGTTGTCGATGGTGAATGTCATGAGGGCGTCAGTCCATTCAGGGGCTTGTTGATGGATGCTGGTTGCTCCGATGTGGTACACCCCGAGTGCATAGTCTCACCGCTACCGTTCTGAAGCGCAGCTAGAGCTCCCTCCGCCAGTTATAGTGAGGATGATATGTTTGCCCTGTGCCACCTAGTCATTGTATCGCCTTGCGGATGACCGGGGTGGAGAAGGTAGGGCCAACTACAGAGGGTTCTGCAAGGTCAGATGATCAACCCGCCAGCTGGCCAGTAGCCTGTGATCTTCAGACTGCTCCTGGGTGGCCCCCTCAGTTGAGGCGTAGGCTGCCTGCCTACCGAGGTATTCTTCTCAGAAGATAGTGAGGGTCTGGCAGTTGTCGGTCTTGTGTCCCTGTCCCACGCCGTGTAGAATGCACCAGGATTCCTCCTCAGAGCATCGGTTTGGAGTGCGGCCTCACTCCGGGATGCCTCCACGGCGTCCTCGGCTGCGTCCCCAGGGGTTGTTTTGGTTTGGAGCCCACGGCTGGAGCTGATATTGCTGATGTTTTGGCATTGCCACTGCCGCCCCCTTTGGGGCCCGGAGGTATGAACCTCCTCATAGCCCCTGTTCGCTGGGGGAGAGGGGGCGTGTGATGGTTGTGCCTCCAAGGGTGACTTCTCGGGGTTCAAACGTGAAGTCTCGGTAGCTCGTGAGCTCCTACGACAGAGTTTTTCCTCCTTGGCTCACGCATATTACTCGAAATTGCTCATGAGGACTTCCACCATGCGTATGGGACATCGGTTCAGCCGATCGTACAGGGCGCCTTCGGCCAGGCCCTGGGTCGCAGCATCGATGACCGAAGAGTCCGATATGCCCCTAATCTGGGCCTTGGTCTGGAAGAACCTTCGAAAGTAATCCCGGAGTGGTTTGTCCGGCTCCTGTGTGATAGTGAGCAGGCTTCCGGAGGTTAATAGCTCAATGAAGGTGCTCTGGAAGTTGCTACGGAATAGGTCTTGGAGTTAGGACCAGGTGTGAATATTCCTAGGTTCCAGTGCCCAGAACCAACGTATGGCCACCCCTTCCAAGGAGAGAGGAAAGCATTTAGCCATGGTGGACAGTTCGTCTCGTTAGCTTCTATGGCTAGGGTGTAGGACCTTATGAACTCATTAGGGTTTGAATCGTCCCAGAACATAGGTAGCTTTGGGGTCCGAAAGCCCTATGGGAAGGGCATCCTCTGCAGGTCAGCCTGCAAGGGAGAGTCGTAGTATTGCAGGGGATCCTCGCGACAGTGGCTCCGGGGCTCCGGATGCCGAACGTGCGGGGCCCTAGTGTTGATGGGTTCATTGGCCTGTAGAGTTTGGATCAGAACAACGTCGGTAGTCACGGGGCAGCGGCGGTCATGCGGGTAGCCTGCTGCTCGGCCCGTAGGGTCGTTTTTAGTTCCTCCATATGAGTCAAGAGTGCCACTAGGCGTGATTGACGCTTGGATGGAATGGTGTTTTAAGTGGTCGTGTTGGCCGCGGCCCCTACAGGTGCAACGGGGACCCCGCCCTACTACTGCCGTGGTTGCTGGGTCTTCGGGGTAGGGATCCCCTCGGTGCTGGCCGCAACTATGGTCACGACGGGGTCGGTGGTGGTTGTAAGGCCCTCGCTCCCCCCGGTTGGGGGGTTAACATCGGCACGGCCTGTGCCTGGTCGCATGGACTGTTGTACAGGTGTGACCGGGGGCGGGGGTCGATCGCTGTTGCCGCGGCCTTGGTGGTCTTTTTCTTTGGCAGCATCCTACATCTCTTAGCTCTTTTATATTCGAGATCCCCACAAAAAGTGTACTGTTGGAGCAAGAGATCGTCTTGCCCTAGTAAATATGGCGAGAGTTTTTTCTAAGGAGGAGACTCAAACTTGGAGACAAAGTTTGAGAGGAAGGAAAAATGTACTGATAGTAAAAATATGGACTAGACTAGGGGAGTATCACAGGAAGACTTGTGATTATGCTCCTCTGTCACACCCTAATTTTTTTTTCATTTCTAAAATTTCTCAAAATTTGCTAAGTTCAAAATGAGTTTAAATATTTTTAAAAGAGAGAAAATCCTATTTTAAATGAAAGAAGGAATAAATGACATAGGATATAAGTGATTATTTTGCATTCATGCTGAATTAGGCAAATAGTATTTTTATTTGATTTTTGATGAATTTATTTGAAGAGTTTTTGCCTGGATTTTGAATTTGAAATTGGATTTTGAATTTAAAGGAAAAAGAAAAAGATTAAAACACTTCGCGGGCTGGATTTTCCTTTGTTGGCCCAGCTCTTTTCGGCCTCGGTCCAGCCGCCGCCTCGGCCTCCTCTCCCACCCGGGCCGCCTTCCTGCCTCGCCCCACCTCCGCGCTCCAGCCCACGCGCCGAATAGCCTCACCGAGCCGCCGACATGCGGGTCCCGCATGTCAGGCCCTTCTCCTTCCTCAGTCAGACTCTGACTCGGTCACGGGAACGTGCCGGCAGCCATCTCCCGTTCAAATCCGAACCCGAGAGCTTCTAGAGAGTTGCCAAACCGAGTCCCCAGGATTTCCTCTATCTCTAGCTGGCTTTATCTCTAAGGAATTCGCGGTTAAACAAAGGAATCGAGCTCGGATACAACTCTCCGCCGCCGTGTCCGAGTTGATCTCGCTGCGCCATCGCCCTGGACGTCCCGAGCTGCCTATATAAGTAGAGCTCCCCCCCCCCCCGAACTCATCTCAACCAGAAATCGCCAAAACCCGAGCCTTAGATGCCGAGTTCAGAGCTTGCCGAGCCGCCATTGTCGCCGCTTCGACCGAGCTCGCCGCCGCGCCGTTCCAGAGCCTCGTAGTGCATCCCGAGCCCACCATCGCGAGTGCCTGCCACCACAGAAGCTTTTCCCGTCGTTGCTTTGGTCTCTGCGCCACTGGAGAGCCTTCTCCGACGAGATCCCGAAGCAACCGCCGCCCCCTTCCGTGGCTGACCGCCTTACCATGCCACGCCGCCTTCGGTAAGCCCCAAAACGAGCTCGCTGTCCCCTTCTCGTTGTGTTCCGCCGCTCGTAGTCGTGCTCTGAGGCCGGCGACGAGGTTAGCGCCTGTCTCCGGCGAGAGCGCCGCCGTTTTCCTTCGGTCGCCGCCGTCCCGTTCCTCTCCGGCCGCCCGAACTGTCCCCAGTCGTCGGATCCGAAGCCCACGGCCCAGATTAGATCTGTTCTTACCTCTTCGGTCAACCAACCAGAAGCTGCCATGTGTTGCCACTTAACCCAGTCAGCAGCCATGTCATGTCATCCAGCCACCTCAGCCACCAACTCAACCTCCCTGCTGATGTGTCACCCTTGTCACCATGCCACGTCAGCCAGAGCAGCCCAGTCAGTAATTCAAGCCTTTTTCAGTATAAAAATAAATCTGATAATTCCTTTAATTGGTAATTTTGCAATTTAGCCCCTGAACTTTTCTGAAATAACAAAAAGTGCCCTATCTTTTTGCAGTTACGTCCCTATACTTTTTCATAATTACATTTAGGTCCCTCTATTTTTACAAAAAGGTCCCTGGACTTTCTGTTAATTTAATATAAGCCCTTTTCTTTTTTCAGATTTAACCCTAGACTTGTTTTAGCCCTAACTTTTTCATCGTAGCTCCGATTTAAGCGATTCTTGCGCCGATGGATTCGTTTTTCAGTGCTCTTTCTTTTTAGCCAGTTTTTATCTCGTTGTTCTTCTGTTTTGTGCTCTGTTCTTAGTGTATCTTGTTTGTTTGTTTGCCGGTGATTGTGCGATTAGCCGATAACGTCACGGACCAATTTGAAGAACATCAAGACCAGGAGCAAAAATACACTGAGCAGCAGCAAGGAGAAGGCAAGTGTCCTTGATCATATTGAACCTATGTTTTTAAATGTTTTCTTTTATAAAACTGCATGCAATGTCTGTCAATATGATGGGTAGTCACCTATGTTAAGGTTTTCCCTAGATATTCCTTTATCATCCCTTGGAACCTAGATGGTTTATGGTTAGGAGTCTTTTATGGGTAGACTGCTTAGCCTTGCTTTTGGGATTTTGGGATGTGTCATAATTTTGACTAATGAACATATGCAGTAATAATGGTTAATACGATGATGATTTAGCAACATGGAACCTTAGGTCTTGAGCATAGGGATGTTGGTGATAGTTGTCATGGTTATGACGTTGGATTAGTGTTTGCTCAAGTAACCTAAGTAAGGACCGGTTCGTGGAGCGACAACCCAAGAAGTAACGTACCAACCACGAGGCTGATATGGGTAAGGCGAGACATACTAGTTAGAGTCTGTCCAGTGTGCGTTGGGTCAGCACAAAAGGGGGCTTCTGGGTAGGAGCTTTGCTTGCGTAAAGCCTGGCGGTGAAACCTAGTGGGCAGACACATACTGGATTAGTCTCTGGTTAGTGGAAAGTGTCATACAGTGATTCTTGGTGGCACACCACTGGCGTGTGTTAAGTGTCTTGCAAACACGGCAACATGGAATTCACTGACTCGTGGGTAAAGCTGGACAACCTCTGCACAGTGTAAAATTGTTATAACAGTCGTGCTCACAGATATGAGAGACTTGGATCCTCACATGATTAGAGGGTGGATGGTTTTGGTTCTGGTACAGGGAGTACTAGATGGTGTGGTTTTGGTCTTAGTACAGGGAGTACTAGACGGTTGTGGTATGCAGGGTGGGGAACCTTGTATGCTAGATTATGGATTGTTGGGTTACATTCATTTAATACTTGTCTAATGCTTTTGAGTCCAAATGTGTTTTCATTACTCGCATTTACGCAAATAATACCTTGTGTCAGCCCATTCTTGATATAAGCCTGCATGTCATTATTTTCCCACACTTGCTGAGTACATTATGTGCTCACCCTTTCTTTCTCCTACAAAAACATATGCTGCACAGTGGAAGACTTTGAGGATTCCAAAACGACGACCTGGTGTTCTTAGGAGCGTGTCTTCCAGTCGGTGCCTGTGGAGTATTGGTTGTTAATGCTTTCGTCCCGCTGCCGTCGTTTAGATGATGTCGTTTAGGTTAATTTTGAGATTGCTTAGGTGAAGTCTTTTATTGTAAGAAGTGAACGTTTAATTAAATAAAGTATTGTTTTTGTTACTTCACCTATGACGTCCTTATGTGTGTTAAACTTCCTGAGCACACATAAGCCGCACTTGGTTTTGGCCGTTAAAACCGAGTGTGACAGAGGTGGTACCACAGCCATACTAACTGTAGGATCGCAAGCCTAGCTAGAATGGTCGTCCTAAGGAATTACCTAGTCATCTAATCCCATCCAAGCGTTTCCATAGTTCTCAAACTTGTCTCTTGCTATCCATAAGACTATTTCTTATATCCCATCTCTCTCTTTTTAGATGGTTCGCCAGCTACTTACTGGCCGCAAGTCAACTGGAGGACGTCCACCCATTCTACCACGTGTGCCAACTGAAGAGGAGATTGATGACCCCACCTTCCGGAATATGGATCCCGTTCCTAACGTTTATGAAAGTGATGGGCTCCATGCTGGACATCTTCCGCGCCTTCTTTGGGGGATACTTTCTGGACTTGGACATACTCAGAAGCCAGTCTACAGGGGAGTGAAGAAACAATACCCTGGATATGTGGAATGGAAGGTTGAAGTCACTATTTATGGTTACGAGCGAAGTCAAGATGAGGGTATGGAAGTTCGAAGAGTGGTGGGCATTCACTCAGCAATGGTCCCAAGAGCAACCTTCACCGCTGGAGTTCGAGATGCAGCTCGTCAAGCCATATCCCGTGTTCGTGATCAATACAACAGCAAGATGGACAACTCTCCTGATGCATACTGTCCCCACAGAACTCGTGGAAGTAACGAACTGTTCGTAAAGAGCTCCTTTGGAGAAAACCCCAAGCTACGAGAGCAAGTTGCCCTTACTATGGCCTTGGAGGATGAACTCAACTGTGCTTTATGGGAGTTGGGAGAAGTTCGCCAGCACCTTGCCTTCGTCTCCGCTTCCCTTGAGGATGAACAAGATGCCAACCAAGAAGGATCTGAAGATGACGAAGAAGACTTGTCTATCCACTCGCCCCCGTGCAAGAGGATCTGCTTCAACACCCCCGCCACCTCTGAGGATGGATCAGTTGATTCCTCCCCCTCAGGGTCTCGCACTAGAGAGGAGTCCCAGTAGTGTGGTCTTGCCATAAGTAGTCTTATCCTTGTTAGAACCTAGCATCGATGTAATCGTTAAGGGTAATAATAATGTTAGTGTGAGCTTTGTTATGGTGCTAAGTGTGCAAGTTGGAGTTTTTGCTTGAGTGCTGATGCGAGCTGTGGAATGCTTTGGCACCTTGTCCACAGATGCATCTTTATTTTTATATAATATAATATAGATGGGTTTCTTTAGTTAAACTTCTCCAGACTTGCTCATCTACTTCTGTTCCTTTCTTCAACCCTAACCAGATGGTTAACACAAGGAGGAGCATTAACACTCAAGAGGAGAACAACAACAATCAGAATCCACCCCCGCCCCCCTCCATCAACCTTGGAGCAGCAGATGGCTATGCAAACTAAAATCTTGCAAGCTTTAGCTCAAACTATGGTGCATATGCAACAACAACAGCCAAACCATGTTCCTCAACCGCATCAACCGTCAAGACTTGGAGAATTCAAACGAACTCAACCCCCAGTCTTCAATCATGCAGTGGAACTAATGGATGCAGATGATTGGCTAAAGGATATAGATAGGAAGCTACACGTTGCTCAGTGCAATGATAGGGAGATGGTTCTCTACGCCTCACATCAACTCACTGGTCAAGCCCTAGACTGGTGGGAAGCATACTGCGCTGCACATGAAAACCCTGCATCTATCACATGGATGGAGTTTAAAGCTAGTTTCCGCACCCATCACCTGTCCTCTGGAGATGTTCGTCTGAAGAAGAAGGAGTTCATGAACTTGAAGCAAGGACCAATGACTGTGAGGGAGTACCTAACCAAGTTTACTCAGTTGTCCAGATATGAACCCAATGAAGTGGACACAGAGGAGAAGAAACAGGAACATTTCATGGAAGGTCTGAATGATGCCATAGAATATGCTTTTCTTCCCTAGGAATTTCCCAGTTTCCATGCATTGGTGAACAAAGCCCTAATGGTTGAGCACAAGCGCCGCCAGCTGGAGGAGAAGAAGAGGAAGATGTCATTCCAGGGACAAGGAAGCAACACAATCCCGTGGAGCTACACAGATGTCTCCGCAAGGCCCTATGTTTCGTTCCAACGTTCAGTACTGGACTCAGTCGCAAAACCCTGTTCAACACTCCAACTATCAGACGCCCCGATCAACCCCACCAGCCACTCCTCAAACCAAGAACAGTCCAGCAACTCCAGGTCCAAACAAAGGATGTTTCTATTGTGGTGAAAAAGGGCACTATGTGAATAAATGCCCTAAAAAGATGCAAGATCTGGCCCGAACCAACAACACACCAAGGACAACTCCAAGTCTAGCCCAATCACGCAATGGAAGTCAGAACCCCACCTAGAATAATCGTGGACAACAGAACTATGTTCATGGGAAAGTCAACCATGTCACAGCAGAAGAGGCTATTGATGCTCAAGATGTGGTGTACAGTATGTTCCTCGTTAACTCCCGACCTGCATCTATTTTGTTTGATTCTGGAGCTTTGCATTCTTTTATCACCATTCAGTATGTTGCAAAACATGGATTGCCTATGGTTATGATGAAGAATAATATGTTTATTAGCTTGCTTGGAGGGAATTTGAAGGCAAAGTATATATGTCTTAGGATGAGGCTTAGCATAAGGGGGGTAGAATTCCCCGCGAACCTTATAGTTTTGGAAACCAATGGCATAGATGTAATCCTTGGAATGGATTGGTTAGCCAAGTTCAACAGAGTTATAGAATGTGCCAGAAGGGCAGTTCACCTAACCAATGGAGAAGGTACCAAGGTGGAGTTCGTACCCACTGTACCAGCACCAGAGGATCGGCCTCTCAATTCACTTGAAGGAACAACCATTGAGCAGATCAAGATAGTTTGTGAGTTTCCCGATGTCTTCCACGATGAATTGCCAGGTATGCCACCTGATCGAGAAGTCGAGTTTGTGATTGAGTTGGTACCTGGTATGGCCCCTATAGCAAAAAGGCCATATAGGATGTCGGCTAATGACCTAGTCGAGTTAAAGAAGCAAATTCAAGAACAATTAAGCAAAGGTTTTATTAGACCCAGTGCATCACCTTGGGGAGCCCCAGTTCTTTTCGTAGATAAGAAGGATGGTAGCCGAAGGATGTGTGTAGATTACAGGGCACTTAATGAGGTAACCATTAAGAACAAGTATCCGTTGCCCCGGATTGATGATTTGTTTGATCAGATGAGAGGAGCCCGAGTGTTCTCCAAGATTGATCTAAGATCAGGATACTATCAGTTGAAGATTCGACCGTCAGATGTACCAAAGACTGCTTTCAGTACTCGATATGGGCTATACGAGTATACTGTTATGTCATTTGGATTAACCAATGCCCCAGCCTACTTCATGAATCTCATGAACAAGGTATTCATGGATTATTTGGACAAGTTTGTGGTGGTGTTCATTGATGATATTCTAATTTTCTGTAGAAGCAAAGAAGAACACGAAGGACATTTGAGAATTGTGCTACAGACACTTAGAGAACATCAACTGTATGCCAAGCTTAGCAAGTATGATTTTTGGTTAGACCAAGTCGCATTCCTTGGCCATATCTTAACCGCTGGAGGTGTAGCGGTAGACCCCAGTAAAGTAAAGGATGTACTGAATTGGTTACCACCGACCAACGTGTCAGAAATCAAGAGTTTTCTTGGATTAGCAGGGTACTATCACCGCTTCAAAGAAGGGTTCTCTAGGATAGCCCAACCTCTTACCTCTTTGCTTCAGAAGAATGTGGTATTTAAATGGAGTCCTGCTTGTCAGGCAAGTTTTGAAGAATTGAAGAAGAGATTGACTACGGCCCCGGTACTAGTTCTACCTGATATTAGCAAGAATTTTGACATCTACTGTGATGCTTCGCGACAAGGACATGGATGTGTTGTTATGCAAGAAGGTCGAGTCATGGCCTATGCGTCAAGACAATTGAGGAAGCATGAAGAGCACTACCCCACACATGATTTAGAACTAGCAGCTGTGGTTCATGCTTTGAAGATTTGGAGGCATTACCTCATTGGAAAACGATGTGAAATATACACGGATCATAAGAGCTTGAAGTATATTTTCACTCAACCGGATCTAAACCTTCGTCAGCGCAGATGGTTGGAGTTAATTAAGGATTATGATGTGGGGATTCACTATCACCTAGGAAAAGCAAATGTTGTGGCCGACGCCTTGAGCCGGAAAGGTTACATCAATTCGATGATGGTTCAAGATAATCAACCTGGGTTATGGAAAGAGTTTGAAAAGCTCAATCTTGGATTTGTGGCAGACATGGAAACAACCACCATGGAATTAGATTGTACCCTTGAACAAGAAATTCGGAAAAGTCAACTGGAGGACGAGAAGCTCAAGGAAATTACACAGCTTATTAAGGAGGATAAAGCTCCAAGTTTCACGAAGGATAGTCAAGGTACAATATGGTTCAAGAAGAGAGTTTGTGTACCCAACCGGGAGGATATTAAAAAGACAATTCTGAGAGAAGCTCACGGATCAGCATATTCCATTCACCCTGGGAGTACCAAGATGTATCATGATCTTAAGGATCGTTATTGGTGGTATGGAATGAAAAGAGAAGTTGCAAAATACGTAGCTCTGTGTGATACTTGTCAAAAAGTCAAAGCAGAACATCAGAGACCAGCAGGTTTACTGCAACCCTTGAAGATACTTGAGTGGAAGTGGGAAGAGATCGGTATGGATTTTATTGTTCGATTGCCCCGTACCCAGAATGGATATGATTCTATTTGGGTGGTAATTGATCGTTTGATAAAGGTCGCCCATTTCATTCCAGTAAAAACCACATATAGTGGAGCTAAACTAGCAGAGTTGTATATGTCAAGAAGCTACATGATTCTATGGACACAAAGTTGAATTTTAGTTCTGCCTATCATCCTCAAACAGATGGTCAAACAGAAAGGGTAAATCAAATATTGGAAGATATGCTGAGAGCATGTGCTCTTAAGTATGGAAAGAGTTGGGACAAAAGTTTGCCTTATGCCGAGTTCTCGTATAACAACAGCTATTAGACAAGCCTCCAAATGTCTCCATTTGAAGCCTTGTATGGAAGGAAATGTAGAACACCGCTGTTCTGGAATGAGACGGGAGAGAGTCAGGTTTTTGGCCCAGAGGTTCTACGAGATGCAGAAAAACAAGTCCGGGTGATTTGAGAAAATCTGAGGATTGCACAATGCAGACGGAAAAGTTATGCTGATAATAGGCGAAGAGAATTGGTTTTCGAAATTGGAGATTTCTTCTATCTTAAGGTTTCGCCTATAAGGGGTCTTCGTAGATTTAAGGTTAAAGGAAAGTTATCACCAAGATTCATTGGAACCTTCAAGATATTGGATAAAAGGGGAGAAGTGGCTTATCAGTTGGAATTACCACCTTAGTTGTCAGATGTGCACGATGTTTTCCATGTCTCCCAGTTGAAGAAGTGTCTTCGAGTACCGGAAGAGCAATTACCTATGGGGAAACTAGATGTTCAAGAAGATCTCTCCTATGTAGAATATCCTGAGAAGATTCTTGAGAGGTCAGAAAGAGTAACCAGAACCAAGATAATACCAATGTGCAAAGTGCAATGGAGTCACCACTCAGAAGATAAAGCAACTTGGAAAGGGAAGAAGATCTGAAAGCGGAGTTTCCTCATCTCTTCTCTGATCCAGGTGAATCTCGAGGGCGAGATTCATTCCAAGGGGGTAGGTTTGTAACACCCTAATTTTTTTCCATTTCTAAAATTTCTCTAAATTTGCTAAGTTCAAAATGAGTTTAAATATTTTTAAAAGAGAGAAAATCCTATTTTATATGAAAGAAGGAATAAATGACATAGGATATAAGTGATTATTTTGCATTCATGCTGAATTAGGCAAATAGTATCTTTATTTGATTTTTGATGAATTTATTTGAAGAGTTTTTGCCTGGATTTTGAATTTGAAATTGGATTTTGAATTTAAAGGAAAAAGAAAAAGATTAAAACTCTTCGCGGGCTGGATTTTCCTTTTCTGGCCCAACTCCTTTTCTGCCTCGGCCCAGCCGCCGCCCTGGCCTCCTCTCCCACCCGGGCCGCCTTCCTGCCTCGGCCCACCTCCGCACGCCAGCCCACGTGCACCGAGCCGCTGACATGCGGGTCCCGCATGTCAGGCCCTTCTCCTTCCTCGGTCACACTCCGACTCAGTCACGGGAACGCGCCAGCCGCCGTCTCCCGTTCAAATCCGAACCTAAGCCGAACCCGAGAGCTTCTAGAGAGTTGCCAAATCAAATCCCCGGGATTTCCTCTATCTCTAGCCGGCTTTATCTCTAAGGAATTCGCGGTTAAACGAAGGAATCGAGCTCGGATACAACTCTCCGCCGCCGTGTCCGAGTTGATCTCGCTGCGCCATCGCCCTGGACGTCCCGAGCTGCCTATATAAGTAGAGCTTCCCTCCTCGAACTCATCTCAACCAGAAATCGCCAAAACCCGAGCCTTAGAGGCTGAGTTCAGAGCTTGCCGAGCCGCCATTGCCGCCGCTTCGACAGAGCTCGCCGCCGCGCCGTTCCAGAGCCTCGCAGTGCATCCTGAGCCCACCATCGCGAGTGCTTGCCACCACAGAAGCTTTTCCCGTCGTCGCTTTGGTCAATACGCCGCCGGAGAGCCTTCTCTGACGAGATCCTGAAGCAACCGCCGTCCGCTTCCGTCGCCGACCGCCTTACCGTGCCGCACCGCCTTCGGTAAGCCCCAAAATGAGCTCGCCGTCCCCTTTCTCGTTGTGTTCCTCCGCTCGTCGTCATGCTCCGAGGCCGGCGACAAGGTTAGCGCCTGTCTCTGGCGAGAGTGTCGCCTTTTTCCTTCGGTCGCCGCCGTCCCGTTCCTCTCCGGCCGCCCGAACTCTCCCCAGTCGTCGGATCCGAAGCCCACGGCCCAGATTAGATCTGTTCTTACCTCTTCGGTCAACCAACCAGAAGCTGCCATGTGTTGCCACTTAACCCAGTCAGCAGCCATGCCATGTCATCTAGCCACCTCAGCCACCACCTCAACCTCCCTGCTGATGTGTCACCCCTGTCACCATGCCACGTCAGCCAGAGCAGCACAGTCAGTAATTCAAGCCTTTTTCAGTATAAAAATAAATCTGATAATTCCTTTAATTGGTAATTTTGCAATTTAGCCCCTAAACTTTTCTGAAATAACAAAAAGAGCCCTATCTTTTTGCAGTTACGTCCCTATACTTTTTCATAATAACATTTAGGTCCCTCTATTTTTACAAAAAGGCCCCTGAACTTTCTGCTAATTTAATATAAGCCCTTTTCTTTTTCTCGATTTAACCCTAGACTTGTTTTAGCCCTAACTTTTTCATCGTAGCTCCGATTTAAGCGATTCTTGTGCCAATGGATTCGTTTTTCAGTGCTCTTCCTTTTTAGCCAGTTTTTATCTTGTTGTTCTTCTATTTTGTGCTCTGTTCTTAGTGTATCTTGTTTGTTTGTTTGCTGGTGATTGTGCGATTAGCCGATAACGTCCCGGATCAATTTGAAGAACATCAAGACCAGGAGCAAGAATACACTGAGCAGCAGCAAGGAGAAGGCAAGTGGCCTTGATCATATTGAATCTATGTTTTTAAATGTTTTCTTTTATAAAACTGCATGCAATGTGTGTCAATATGATGGGTAGTCACCTATGTTAGGGTTTTCCCTAGATATTCCTTTATCATCCATTGGAACCTAGATGGTTTATGGTTATGAGTCTTTTATGGGTAGACTGCTTAGCCTTGCTTTTGGGATATTGGGAAGTGTCATAATTTTGACTAATGAACATATGCAGTAATAATGGTTAATACGATGATAATTTAGCAACATGGAACCTTAGGTCTTGAGCATAGGGATGTTGGTGATAGTTGTCATGGTTATGACGTTGGATTAGTGTTTGCTCAAGTAACCTAAGTAAGGACCGGTTCGTGGAGCGACAACCCAAGAAGTAACGTACCAACCACGAGGCTGATATGGGTAAGGCGAGACATACTAGTTAGAGTCTGTCCAGTGTGCATTGGGTCAGCACAAAAGGGGGCTTCTGGGTAGGAGCTTTCCTTGCGTAAAGCCTGACGGTGAAACCTAATGGGCAGACACACACTGGATTAGTATTTGGTTAGTGGAAAGTGTCATACAGTGATTCTTGGCGGCATATCACTGGCGTGTGTTAAGTGTCTTGCAAACATGGCAACATGGAATTCACTGACTCGTGGGTAAAGCTGGACAACCTCTGCACAGTGTAAAACTGTTATAACAGCCGTGCTCACGGATATGAGAGACTTGGATCCTCACATGATTAGAGGGTGGATGGTTTTGGTTCTGGTACAGGGAGTACTAGATGGTGTGGTTTTGGTCTTAGTACAGGGAGTACTAGACGGTTGTGGTATGCAGGGTGGGGAACCTTGTATGCTAGATGATGGATTGTTGGGTTACATTCATTTAATACTTGTCTAATGCTTTTGAGTCCAAATGTGTTTTCATTACTCGCATTTACGCAAATAATACCTTGTGTCAGCCCATTCTTGATATAAGCCTGCATGTCATTATTTTCTCACACTTGCTGAGTACATTATGTGCTCACCCTTGCTTTCTCCTACAAAAACATATGCTGCTCAGTGGAAGACTTTGAGGATTTCTAAGACGATGACCTAGTGTTCTAAGGAGCGTGCCTTCCAGTCGGTGCCTGTGGAGTATTGGTCGCCAATGCTTTCGTCCCGCTGCCGTTGTTTAGATGATGTCGTTTAGGTTAATTTTGAGGTTGCTTAGGTGAAGTCTTTTATTGTAAGAAGTGAACGTTTAATTAAATAAAGTATTGCTTTTGTTACTTCACCTATGACGTCCTTATGTGTGTTAAACTTTCTAGGCACACATAAGTCGCACTTGGTTTTGGCCGTTAAAACCGGGTGTGACATCCTCCGTGCCATGTTCAGCGTCCCCTTTTGCTCAGACGACCATGGCTCCTTATTTATAGGGTTGGGCGTAGCTTAGCGTACAAGTTACCGCTATATGCAAAATATCTAGGATCAGACCGAGTTATACGGCCTTATCCTGGATAACTACTTTTTACCCTACATAGGAGATAAGTATCTACCATAGTAACTATTGGGGTGCCTGTACCCAGAGATTGAGCTGGTCACCAATTGCGGCTCGGTGTCGTGATATTAGGGGTGTCAGGATAACCTCCGTTGTACTGGGGTGTTAGGACAGCGCCCACTAGCCTAGGTAATTAATGCTGGTCACTTCCTTACAGGAAAAGGATGACCGGCGTTTCTCTCCTGGTAGATCTTTTTTGGAGCCTGATGGCCTAACCTGTAGCCTTTAGGAAGCCTGCCCGTGCCACGGAGACGGGGGCTCCGAGGGGAGGCATGGTTCCACGAGATGGAGGCTTCGGGAGGCATGGCTTCGGGAGATGGAGGCATCAGGAGGCATGGCTCCGGAAGATCCAGGCTTCGGGAGGCATGGCTCCGGGAGATAGTTACTCCGAAGCCTAAAAGTCAGAAAGCAGCCTTCGAGAGGCGTAGGCCCATGGGCATGGACCAGTGAAGCTATGGGACCATCGGGGGTCCTTAACAACGACCCCCAATAGCAACAAATAGTTAGATTGTAGCAATAGGTTATACAAATTGTCACAATGATTCGTGTTGCAAGTACTAGAAAAAATCGTTGCAATAGAGTTATTCCTGTTGCAACGAATAGCTAGTTCATACAATAATCTAACAAAATTGCAACGATGTTACCTGTTGCAAGTACTTAAAAAATTATTGTAATAGTTTATTCATATTGCAACGAATAGTTAGGTCTACCGATTGTTAGCAACCCAACAGCTCAACACAGAAGCAGTAAGCCAAATCACCGATGTAACTGATACAAGGTTAAGAGTACAACTGGATAGTAGATGAACTAGAATAGGATAGAGTGAGAAGACGAACTAAAGGTGGATTCTAGAAGATAGTCTGATCGTGATTACAAAAGGTGGAAGGAGAAGCTAGAGAGAAGCAGGGGAACCAAGACGAAGAACATGAACGAGAGGAGGAGTCCGGTTCAGCATTATGTTCGATGCCTCGACCTCTTGCTACTCAGCTCCTTTTGTAATCCCGATCAGACAAGCTGGGCGTCCACCACGGCCCATGGCCCATGGTCTGGCCCACATGCAGGTCAGTGCATACAGCTCCCTAACACTCTCCCCTCCTTGAGCATCGGCTTGCTCCCAAACCGATAGAGCGGGGAACTTGAGAAGTTCCTGAGCTCCAGGATCCAAACTTGATATTGCTTGATCGTTGACCACATCAACAGGAAATAGCTCACAACCAAAATGACCAGCCATATCAATAGGAATTGGTAGAAATACCTCCATCTTCAGTAAATGCCCAGTCACCAACTGCTCGGCCAAATTGTTCACTGAGCTCAGGTTGTTGGAAAGCCAAGTACTCATATCCATATGCTTTATAATCATAGCTCTCATGTCTAAAAATGTCCACTACTACCAGCAGATCAATGTGAACAAACAATGTAAACTGGTAAGGTAGCTGCTTGTCTTGATTTGGTGACCATGACAACAACAATCGATCAAGATGGTTACAATCTGGTCCGTAAGTGCCATTCTTGTCAGTTTCTTGTATATATTGTTTGCCTCTCCAACACTTCCCAAAGAAATAAATGTAAAATATCGCCTTAGGAGTTTGCAGTGAAATTCCAGTAACTGATTTCGCAGTGCAAGGCTTCTCATAAGACTTCTCAAAGAGGTAGCCTGATATATCAGTAACATTGAACCCAAACCCATTAGCCATCTGGAGGATCCATTGCGGTCTAAGCATATTCTCCGTGCCAATGTGAGCTTGAGGAACATAATATACCAATCGGACATTAAGTGCAAGCCCAATGAACCTTGTACCATAGCCCTGGATCCACATATGTGCTGGTCTATCAGTGTTGGTTCAACAGTAATCGGTACTATTGACATTTCAATACCGGTTCTTAAACTTTCACAGGCGAACAACCACTAAGGAGTTAAGAACCGGCACTAATAGTCACTATCAGTGCCGGTTCCATATATCAACCGGCATTGATGGGGCATTACAGTATAAAGCCCTCCTCCCCCAAGCGTGACAAGAGCCATCGCAAGCCCACTATAACAGCGCCGATCGCTATTTTTGCCATCTCTACGGTTGGAGGAATCAAGATTTGGAGGAGTCAAGTGCTCTAAGATTAATAAGATGTTCTATATTTCTTTTTTAGATAGATTTACTTGGTAGATTGCTCTATGGTTGATGCTTGGTGCTTGTTCTACAGTTTTGGATTTAGAGATGCAATTATGATCTAATTTAGGAAAATTTTGAAACTTTGTCATTGTTAAATGTATAGAGATGATCTACATTTAATTCTTAGTTGGATTTAGTTGCTATATTGCTCTAGATTGGAAATTAGATGGTTGTTCTTTGGTGTTGAATTTTGGAATTAGCAAGAGCTCCAATATGATATAAATTAGAGAAAGATCGATATTTTGTCAGTGTAGATAATTTAAGGAGTAGATTAATAGTCACATGTAAATAGATGTGGGTGCGTACATTAAAATCTATGGACAATTGCAAATCTACCACTACTAGAACCGTTATTGCTATTAAAAAATTGTAAAAATACCACTAGAAATGTCATTCGAGTGGCATTCTTGCAAAGAATAAAAAATCAGGAAGGTATTTCCAAATGCCCCTAAAATCTAGCTCCAATTTTCTAATATGTCATTTGTGTATATTTTCCAAGTCTTGAATTTAAATAATAATCCAGTGGTTTTCTCTATTCATTAATCAACGTATTTAATTTAACACAATTAATAGAATACTGTATTGTAGGGATGGCACGTTCACCCACAGGTCGCAATCGGACACAACAACCTTTGGAAGGTGGGTCCCCCGACCCAGCCCAAGTACCCGAAGGAGATGGGCCCTCAAAATAGAGATCAATCAAGATGCGAGGTAATTCAATGAATTTATTCTAGATTTTCTAATGTTTAATGATTATAAGTTGAATGTATTTAATTATAATGATTTACTGATGGACTGGTTATGGATGTACAAGGATCGAGGGCCAGAGTTCTTTGTTGGCGTTGAGAATTTTCTGAGGGCTGCCGCAGTGTACAAGAAGCCAAAAAGGAAGCGTGCCGATCACTATATATGTTGTCCGTGTGTTGACTGCAAGAACGAGAAGCAATTTTCAAACATAGAGCAGATCCGTGCACACTTCATTCGCAGGGGTTTCAAGGCTGGCTATACCCGTTAGATTGAGTATGGTGAACTTGAAGATGTTGCGTGTGAATGGCAACTAACAGTCGAAGAAGATATAAGCAACAATATGACAGCTAACGAAGACTTCGATATGTCGGCATTTGAAGATACTTTTGTCGAGAATGATGGAGGGGACACTTTTGTTGGTAACAATGAAGATGACTTAAAGAAAATGTTGCGATGGGGAGGGAGACTTCACCAGTGAAAGACAACATCAAAAGTTTCAGTGCATGGTAGAGGACTCTAAAATACCAGTTTATCCAAACTGTAAATATGAGCATAGAAAGTTGCATGTAGTGCTGACACTGATACAAATGAAGACTAGCAATGGTTGGGCCGATAATGGCTTCGATGAATTGTTAGAATTCTTGAGGAAATTGCTTCCAAGGGGGAACATGTTGCCCGAAAATATGCACCATGCCAAGTAGGTTGTCTGCCCGTTGGGATTGAAAGTAGAGAAAATAAATGCACGTGGAAACGACTAAATGTTGTTTTGCGGCGAGGATGTAGACTTGGAAGTATGTCATGTTTGAAATGCACCACGGTACAAGCGCAACATTGATGACATCGAGAGCAATAGCATGGGGGTAAAAAGAAAGAAGAAAAGACCCCCATTAAGGTGGTTTGGTATTTCCCTATAATCCCCCGTTTGAAGTGATTGTTTGCTAACAGAGGGAATGCCGAGGTGATGCGATACGCCAAATAGCAGAAGAAAGATGGAATGCTTAGACACCTTGCTGATGGCATGCAATGGAGGAGATTTGATTCAAAATACAAGGAATTCAGAGATGAATTGCGGAATATAAGGTTCAGGTTTACTACGGATGGCATGAATCCTTTTGGCAACATGAGAAGTACTCATAGCACTTGGCCCGTGACTCTCTATATCTACAACGTTCCACCTTGGATATGCATGAAGCAAAAGTATCTTATGATGCATTCGTTGAGTAGTGGGCCGAATCAACTAGGCAACGATATCTATGTGTACCTCAACCCATTGGTTGAAGATCTTCTTGTATTGTGGAAAGATGGTGTACGGGTATGGGATGAGTACAGACGTGAGAATTTCACCCTATGCGCAATGCTATTCGTAATGATCTCACATTGGCCTGCTCTTGGTAACCTATCAGGGCAGACTGTAAAAGGAAGGGGGGGGGGTGGCTGATGAACAGTCTAAAAATAATCTTCATAGGTCACCGTACATTCCTTCGTCCAAATGACCCATACCACAAGAATAAAAGAGCTTTTGATGGGACAGTGGAGCATCATCAAGCTCCAAAGATTTGCACTGGAGAACAGGTATTTAAGATGGTAATGACACTTACAGTTGTACCTGGAAAGGGGCCAGGCAGTACAAAATCCTGGCTGGGCAACATTCCTATGTGGAAAAAAGTTAACATTATTTTGGTTGCTACCTTATTGGAAGTATCTTAATGTCTGACACACAATTGATGTCATGCACGTGGAGAAGAATGTGTTTGATAGCTTGATTGAGATCATATTAGACATATCTGGCAAAACAAAAGATACACTAAATACACGGCTAGACATGGAAGAAACGAACCTCAAGAAGGACCTACATTACATACAATTAGACATGGCAAAAAGTAACTTCCCACAACTTGCTACACTATGAGCAAGGAAGAGAAGATCCGCCTGTGTGGTTGCCTGCGTGATGTCAAAGTTCCGACTGGTTACTCCTCCAACATCAGGAGCTTAGTAAACATGAAAGATAAGAAGTTAGTTGGCATGAAGTCTCATGTTTGTCGATGAAGCAGATGCTTTCAGTTGCAATTAGAGGTATTCTGCCGGATAAGGTCCGAGACCCAATCATAAAGTTGTGTTCGTTCTTCCATGCAATTCCACAAAAGGTCATTGATTTGAACAAACTAGCAAAGCTACAGGAAGATGTGGTCCATACTATATGTCAGTTTGAGACTATTTTCCCTCTGACATTTTTTGATATAATGCCCCATCTAATTCTTCACATTGTGGGTGAGATAAAGAGCCTTGGCCCTATGTTTCTGCATCAGATGTATCCTTTTGAAAGGTCATGGGGGTTCTGAAGAAATATGTTTGTAACCAAGGTCGCCTAGAAGGTAGCATTGCCCAAGGGTGGAGTACCAAGGAGGTCATTGAGTTTTGCTTTGACTACATGAAACTGAATGCAATTGGTATGCCTATATCTCGCTATGAGGGAAGGCTAAAGGGGAAAGGGACGATAGGCCATACTTCAATCCATATCAAAGATCGTGTTTCATTCACTCATGCACACTTTGCAGTTCTGCAACAGTCACTTATAGTGAGCCCGTATGTTAATATGCACATGAGCATACTACGCTCCACAAATCCAACAAAGTCAGATGATTGGATCGTAAAAGAGCACAGAGATAATCTTGGTAATTGGTTACGACAACACAATAAGTGACTATTGCACATGAGCATACTACGCTCTGTTGGAATTGCAAATGGCCTGTCAACTACAATTCGCACATTCCAAGCATACGAGATCAATGGCTATATATTTTATACGTGGGCACAAGGCAAAAAGAGCACTAATCAAAATAGCTAGTCCGTATTGATGTCTACGACCGCGCTGACAACAGGGAGACCTACTATGGATTCATAGAGGATATTTGGGAGCTTGAATATGGCGAGTTGATGGTCCCTCTATTTCGGTGCTAATAGGTCAGACTTTTAGGGGGAGTCAAGGTCGACAAGTATGGTATGACTACCGTGGACCTCAAACTCATCGGATACAGAGAACAACTATTCGTGCTTGCCAAGGATGTTCCATAAGTCATCTATGTAAAGGACCTGGACCAAGCTAATAAGGAGGAGCGTCATGTGGTTCTTCAAGGAAAACAAAAGATTGTTGGTGTTCAGGATGTTGACGAAGAAGATTGTGACAAATTTAATGACCTACCTCCTTTTGGAGATAATTTCGAACTTCCTCTCATTGATGACACTGAGGAAGCTACCTACATACGCCGTGGCCATAACGAAGCATTAATCATTTAATGAAAGCAGCTTTTATGTATTTGGCGACCATAACAAGGAGTAACTTTTTCAAAGTTCAGACCTGAGTGTCGGACCAGGTGATCGGGCTTATGTGGTACCACACTTTTCTCTTGTTGGAAATCTGGACTATTATTTTTGTGTATGTTTGATTTGGTTAAAATTCAAATTTAGTGCACATTTCATGCATGCAAGTATTCATTACTTTTTGTATGTACTTTGACACTACAAGTATTGTGCACCAATTTTACACAAAACCCGATTTCCATTTTATCTGTCGTCGAAATTGGTCGAAACTGGTCTAAATTGGTCTAGACTGGTCTAGACTAGGTCCTAGACTAGTCTACACCAGTCTAGACCATGTTAAACTAGATTAAACTAGATTAGACCAATTTCGATATTAATATTACAAATTTGACATTAATAATTCAAAATTGACATTAATATTACAAATTTGACATTAATATCACAAAGTTAACTAAGAATCAGTGGTTAACGTTACTTTTCACGTAAAGAGTATGAAGTATTAAGTTTAACACAATTAGTTTCACATGTTTTTTTTATATGGATATTTCATAATTTCATTACAGAATTAACAAATTACAGACTTATTAATGAAATAAAGATAATTTAGTGCGCATTTTATGCATGCAAGTATTTTTATCATGTAGGACAGTAATACAAACTCAATAAATTTGGTTTCATATTTTTCTTAGCTCTAATCATTTTTCTATGAATTTTTCAAGTTTTTAGTCGAATTTAACAATAGAAGAATATTTCCAGGAACAATTATCAGTGTCGGTTCTATATAAAAACCGGCACTGATACTCCACATATCCGTTCCGGTTGGTACATAGAACTGGCACTGATACACGTATCAGTGTTGGTTAGAATCTAGAACTAACACTGATATATGTATCAATACCGGTTGGTACCTAGACCGACAATGATACTTCTGCTATATATATCCAACACTTAGTCGCCTCATTCGCACCATTCAACATCCTTAGCCCGCCGCCGCTCCTCTGCGCTCTGTCGACGCACCACTCCTTTTCCCGACTCCTCCCCGACGCACTGCCCTGCAGCCGGCCGCAGCCTCCTCCCAACACGACCCCGATGCCGGCAGCCTCCTCCCTGACGATCTCCTCCGCGCGAACTCCTCCCCGGTGACCTCCTCCGTCTTCTTCCTCATGGCTGGCCACCCCAGCCCCCCTCTCTGTGGACCGCCCGAGCCCTGTAGGTGAGCCTCTGCATGTCTTTTAGTAATTTGATCACTGCTGTAGTGTTGTACATTTGAGCACTGTTATGTTTTAATTTCCATTTGTCCTCGCTGTTATGCTAGTGCCAGTTTATTACGATGTGTCAAGCAGAATGAATACATTGTGTCCAGAGAATTTTCTCACAAGAGATATAATTAACAATTAACAAATGGAAATACAATATGTTGGATCGTGATGGACATGTACATGTGCTCCTGGACATCTACTGTAGTATCTCTTGGTTGGGGGCGTCCGCTTTATGCTGGGCTATATATGACATTACTTTTGACAAATATAAATATACAACTTTCATGCAAGGGAGTTTATTGGCTAAGACATTGTGCGCTACAACAAAATGAAGAAGAAAGTGAGTCATGTCAACCTTCAGAGGTGGTTGCTATAGAACTCTTAGTCAAGCATGGGTAAGAATTTAGCAATATGCTGTGTTGCTTGAGATGTCAAACACTGTATGGCTGAGACTCAGCCTTGAGCTGAAGTGTTGTAATAAGGGATAGGACTGCATGCATGGCAAGATGCAAAAAAGCTGAAACAGTTTTTCCAATTATTAAAAGATAAGAAGCCACTTTTTACTTGGAATCATGTTGACGTCTACGACACATCTCCTAAAGATTCTTGGTAAAATAAGAGAAATTATACAACGCAAGAGTCATTTTCCATGACAAAAAGAGAAATACAAAGTCATTTCCTATGTGCGTGATAGTACTATATGATTACCACTAGCTGGTGTTACTTTGAGGATAACTTGCACGTGATATATAGCAATAGATGGCAACATCGTTTAAAGCTCGAGTGCGGCCGGTAGATATTGATCTGACCTTGTCTTACTATTTGTACCAGACTAGATATCAGCTTTGTTCTATGGATGAGTTGCTATCTAAGAGAAAAGCAGCAATCTTTGCACAAAGCATGATACATATGAGAAACGAAAGCAAGAACATGACAATTACAGGTTGGACCAGATTTTGATCGTTGTATAAACGACCTAACAATGACTATGCATTCTACAGTATGACATCTAAATATTGAATCAATACCTGGATTCATGATTCGTCACTTCATTCACTGTCATTCGATGTCTCACTGATATGTAAGTCTAACTTTTGATTTCAGTAGCACCATGTGGCTGAAAATTAGCTCAAAGGTGAGCCAATGTGAGACGAGGCTATGCATTTGTATCATCATCCCACTTCCAGAAAATGAGTGAATTTAAAAGTGTAATGTTTCAACATGGGAACAAGTTATCACACCTTAAAGGACTGATGGTTGACACCCTCAACATCCAGAATCACCTCTTGGTACACGGCGCTGTCACACAATCAATGTAGCGACACCTTGCAACCTAAAATTTGTTCAAAGCCAAGTCGACGAGTGGGATGGGCCTACTCATATGTAACATTTTGCGCATACTTTCATCATCATTTCACTCGAAATAGCGTACCTTTCAAAGTGCAATATTTTTGGGCAACAAGTATTATATGTTACAAAATTCCGGATGTATTATGTGTTGCAACATGTATTATATGTTGCAACATTTTTGGGTATAAACTCATTGCAAAATTTGCGATATATGACTATATACGCCTAGCTATATGGTACATCTGCACTTCATAAAGAATGTAGTAGATATTTTCTTTGCAAGAATTGCTGCCAGTTCTGCTTGTTAATCGTTAATTACATGTCCATCACGATGCATGCAGTTCTTTCATCTACTTCGCATTAGTTGGTTCAACATCACATATTCTATCTGCTTGACACACATTTCAAGGAAAATCCAAATTGTGGTAGTGTATTCTTATCAAAATTGTTCTTGTGTAGGTGTATAGCTATGCGAGGATTGAGGAAGTGCAGCAAAGTACTCCAGAGTCAGATACTCAGAACAATTGAAGAGAGGTGGGGAGTGGATTTTGTAATACTCCAAAAATTACATCTAGATCACTATGTTGTCTGAAATAATACTTTAGAATTTATTAATATTGACCTTCAGCTGGAAGGACACAGCGTCATGTCTCTGATGTTAGTAATAACTTATCATGTACTATTTTTAATACTAGAACATGCCTCTAGAGGAGTTGTAGATTTACAAATAATGTGGTCTACCTGTAAGATTATATTTATTGATTACTTATAGTTTCATAGTGAGTGCTTACTTTACCGTTATCAATGATTTTGAGAATTTTCAGACGATTTGTTAATGGACATTTAACTATATTACCTCATGAATTTTAATTCATGTTTCATTATTTTTAACTCTAAATCAAGTACTTCTTGTGTCTAAATTTTTATGTAAGAATGGCACGTACAAAATCCAACCGCTGTGCATGGCCCTGGCCTCTCCCCCTCTGATACAAGGCCCCTCCTCAGATCCTGGTCCAACCTCGGTACAACATGAGCCTGCAAACATGGAGTACAAGACGGGAGTTTTTATCCCGAATACATACCTCAACATGGATCAAATTGAGTTAGAGACAACCGCTAATACTGTGCAAGGCACGGCCGAAGATGATGCTCTGGATGGTCAGGTAGATCCTAATACTAATGCTCCGGAGGGTGAGACGTTCGGAGAAGAGAGGAGTGGGCGAGGTCTCAACAGGATGCCCAAGGGACGTTTCATCATCACAGAGGTCAATTTAGTCGGGGAGCCCACGAAACCTAAGGTTGTTCTAGGGCTGTTCAAAATAGCAATCGGGTGTCTAGTGAGGGACCATGTTGCAATCACATATAGAAGTTGGAGAGGCAGACGAGATGACATGTGGGTGGTTCCCGATAACATCAAGGATCTTATGTGGGGAAAGTTGGTGGCAAAATTTGAATACCTACAGGATGCAACATGGTCCAAGCGAAGAGTCGTGCCCTATCAACGATGGCCATCGCGTTCAAGAATTTCAAGGGTAAGCTATGGAGAAATTATTATTGGTGGGACGGACACCAAAATAGAATAATTATCCAATGGTGGAACCATTTGTGAATGATTTCGTAGAGAACAGGCAGCCAGCGGAAGCTCAACGACGAAGTGATGTAAACAAGGCCAAGTCCCACAAGAACGTGTACGCCCACAGAACTAGCTCCCTTGGCTAGGTGAGGAAATATGACGAGTGTGAAGAGATGGAAGAACAAGTACCTGCAGCGGTGCCACACCTCAGACGGCTGACTGGATGAACGAGCGAAGCACTATCTATACGCGAGAGGGATGACTTTATCGGCAGATGGCAGCCTAAACTTCAAAAGCGACAGAGAACAGGAAGTGATGCAAAGAATTGCAGATGTCCACGCCCAGTCTTCCTATGGCTCTTTCAGGCCACAAAGGGAGAAAGACCAGCTAACCTTGGCTCTGGGAACCAAGGAGCACCCAGGTCGAACCAGAGGTAATGGTGTGGTGCCCTGGAAAGAGGGATTCCTAGAAGTCGCCGAAAGTTACAGGAGTCAGAGGAGAAGGAGAGAAGAACTGGAAGACCTGCTGGCTATAGTACGACAAGAACTTGTACAGGAGCGTCAGATGACAGACGCCAAAATCAAAGAAGCACTTCAGCAAGTAAACAGGAAGCAGCAAGATGAAGAAAATGTTGTGAGCCCTGGTGGTCGTTGGAGCAGCTTCGCATCCGCAGGGTTTGCAGAAGAAGAATCGGCCCGTTACCCCGTGGACAACATCATAGAAAGCAAAGTGTGCAAGACTGCTGCTCGCATGTGCCATTCCCGCGCACAGCTGCCACTGCGTCGTTGCTTCGCCTGTGCTGCCACTGGCATGCACGCTGCCGCTGGAGCTCGGGAAGGCGGCGGTGGACATGAATGTCTATATGCAAGGGGAAATCGGCTGGATAAACCGTGGATCGACGGGACGACGGAGGGGGCCGGCGGTGTGGCATGCGCATCAACGCCAAACAAGATGCCTGGTGGCCTGCTGCAATCGAGTGGGGCAAAAGGCGGGTGAGGTATTGGAGATGATCATGGTGGAAAGAGAGGGGAAATAACTTCACCGGATTCAAGAACGACCGATTGCTGCAGTGGTGTTTTCCGCCGGGGATGAGAACAACGATAATGGTGTGGCGAGGACCATCGGCGATTTTTGATGGACGCGTCGGGCAGGGCAGGGCCGTCACCTGACCCTCTCTCCACCGCGCCGCCCGATTCTAAGCCGCCGCCGAGAGCCTCCCCTCTGGCTTCGCCCCTGCTACAACATCAATGAACTGAGGAGAGAGGTGAGATGCTAACGAGAGAGACAAGGGCATTTGTGTCATTTTCAAACTATTCTCTCTCCTCATTAGTTCAAATGAATATTTTATTTGTTGCGGTGTCTTGTAGACCAAAACACATTTTCGTAGTGTCTGGTAGTCAAAATCAATAAGTGTGATGTGTTGGAGACCAAACAACACTCTTTTAGTGCCGTGTAGACAAATTTCCCATTAATAAAAGATCGATTATTGACATTAACCCCAAAAAATAGTTCAGATCTGGTGTTACTGATGGTTGAACCTCTTGCTCTTTGTGTGAATGCCATGGGAATATGAAGCTCTTGTTTGTGGTAGATAATGCTACAGTTAGATTGGCAGATCCTCATATTTCTGGTGTTTTAAGTTTAGCAAGTGGTCTTTACATAATTAGCCTGTATCATAAATTGCATGTTTTTTATTTGAAAATATCAAGTTGTTGGATGCTTGATCCAACTTGAGATTGTGATATTTGTATTGTTGGATCAAGTGCTCTTGTTTTTCTGTTGAGATCAGGATAGAAAGGATCAGCAAGTAACAAGTTGTTTCTGCAAAAAAAATTATCTAGCATCTCACACATTGCTTTGTCTTCTTTATCCAAATTGATCCATTGTTTCTATGGTTTGCTGTCAGCAACCAGTGAATTGTACCCAGGCTATGCCATTTCAAAACATTTGCTTAGTGAATATTGTTAGAAAGATTACTAACATAACTTGTAACAGTTTCGGTTGTGTTTCATTTATTTAGTCTCTTGTATGACTTTAGTTGCCTTTCATTCTTGTGTTAATAAATACAGGTGTCCTTTAAGACAACACTTGATCCATGTTTGTCTACAGTATATATACTAGATGATTTTGATAGGACTCAGATGCTGGTTGGCATGGGAGGACCACAGTTTGTAATTTTTAGTGTTAGGCATGCTTTATTCACAAACAATCATCCTTTCAATTTGGACATATGAATTGAAGTTAGATGCAGTGACTATTTTGTTCACTATATCACATCACATAAGAAAACTCAAACCTTTCATGTCACTGTACCAAGACCACTACGAAGGTTCAATGACATGCTATGGTTAAATTTTGTGACAAGCTGTGGCAGTTTTTGACACATGTATCATATATATTAATAAGCAATATTTGTGAGATTTTTTTGCAGGATAAGGCCTGTTGGAGGGAAGATAAGCTAGTCTGAGGATAATGGTTGAATATTACTATCCAGGTCACCCCGAAGCCTTGATCTACTGATCCTCAGCTAAACACTCGACCACCGAGGTCATCAGGTCCCTTCACGGTACCTCTTCGTACCTACAAAGCCTTCCCTTGGCTTAACCGGCTTAGCCTCCCGAAGCCTCCACCTCCCGAAGCCTCAGCCTTCCAATGGCTCAGCCTCCCGAAGCCTCAGCCTCCCCGAAGCATTCACCTCCCGGATCCATGCCTCCCGAGGCCCCTGCCTCGGGATGATCGGGCCACCTTCCCGAAGATAGTAGGGTGATTCAACAGTCCCTGGAAAGATCTACCGAAAGGAGAGCGCCGGTCAAACTTTGCCTGCCAAGAAGTGACCGGCAATAAAGGCCTAGGCTGATGGATGCCATTCTGACACCTTGGTGTAATGGAGGCTATCCTGACACCCCTAACAGTGCAGCGCCGAGCTGCAATTAGCGACCGGCTCACCGCACTGGATGGGACAGGCACCACAATAGTTACCACGGTGGATATTTACGTCCCCAATAGGATAGAAAGTAGTTATCCGGGATGAGGCCCAGTAATTCGGTCAGGTCCCAGATATTCGTACATTATGATAACTTGTACGCCAAGCTACACATGGCCCTATAAATAGGGGGTCATGGTCATCTCGGAAAGGCACGTAGAAAAAATATGGACACAGAACACGAATCACAACAAACCTGTGATTCTCCCCCAGATCGATCCATTTTCCTACCATCAATATACTCATAGTGTTCCTTCCTCTCAAACTTCTTCTCCAAGCTTGAGTCTCCTCCTTAGAAGAAACTCTTGCCGTATTTGCTGGGGCAAGACGAACTCTTACTCTAACAGCGCGCCGTCCGTGGGGACTCGAACACAGAAGTGCTAAGAGAGGTAGGAAATCCACCAGGAAAACCACTAGAAAATTGACTAAAGCCGCCGTACCCACCGTTGCAAGCATGCAACAGTATGCATGGCTGCCTCAGCCATACGCATTGGACGCATGCTTCAGCCCCACCGTTGTGTGGGATGGCGTTCCTCCGACCATGGCCAACTCAGAACCCTAGGTTGGTACAGGAACTCCAGATGGCACAGAGGTCTTCCAGCCCCTGCTCAACGAAGACCTCACTGCCTCAAGAGTGGACGCATCTGAAGCCACAGCCAAGCATGCCGCCTTCTAATGGTTCTGGGTGGTCCAGCCCAGGAATGCTCCTAACTGGACTTGGTCCCCAGGTATCCCCTTCGACCACACCTGAAATACCCCAAGCGAGCCAACATCTTCGGAAAGTCTGTCCACCCAGCGCCCTCCTTGGGCCCCCTCAGGGAAGAAAGGGTTCTAAGGAGACGGAGATCTCCGGGAGGCACGGATCCCGCCAGCGCCTCCGATGCCGCCCTCGCAACGCCAACCGCGCGTAGGGAACCCCAAGCCCGCCTCATCTGGGGAAGCATAGTCAGAACCACTTCGGCTTCGAAAACTGGTTCACCGGCCTTTGGCCTCGACGGTCTCCCAGGCGGGAAGGAAACCCTGGACCACTGGCTCTGAGGCACACCACCTTCGGCAGTGACCCCAACGACATCTCCAAACTCCAACCACAACACCAATGACTGTCGCACCCTCATTACCTTCCGGGAGGAATACCTTAGAAGGCAAGCCGAAAACCTGGTCGTAGAAGTTGTCGACGAAGGACGACGCAGAGTTCGAGTGCCTGGGGAAAACTCCCAAGCAAATCCCCAACCCCTCAACCTTGCAGCATCACCACCAACCCTACCATCAACGGTACCATACCCAGCAACGAGAACTGAGTCGGGGACACGCCGTTGCAAGGCTCCAGACGCATCACCTCCAGGGCCAGGCAACAGCTAAAGGTGAAGGAGGTCAAGCTCCTCCTCGCCCAGCCTAGCCACGAGCTTCGAGGCCGCCAAGCCTCACAATAGAGGCCTCATTGCGGCAAGGTCAGAGTCTATTGGGGGGCTCCAACTATATTGTTAGAAGTCTTTTTGCGATAGATAGCTGCTAAGTAGATGCAGTAGAACTTAAGTTACATTCTCATTTAGCATGAGCAGTTGTTTAACCTAGCTATGTTTCATGCTGCAAATAGCTTCTAATTGCCAACAATAGACTACAAAAGTTAGCTAGTATAACCGTGCAAAATCCCTGCACTCTCGTAGATGCATCATGCCTAGGTTGCCAAGGGCCGAGACTGCCCAGGTGTCCTAGAAGGCATTGTGTGGCCTCTGAAGTGTAGTTATCACATATCAAGGGATATCCTTGATAGACCGTGTTGCGGCGCCCTCAGGGGATTTCTCCAGAGGCGTGACAAGCCCACACACCTAATCATCGCTTGTCGAAACCTAAGGTCACCTGAAAAGGTTTCCCGGAGAGTAGGCTTTGCCCTGGTGGGAAGTGGAGCCCACACACCGTGGGCATAGCATGCCTAGGTCACCTAGAAGGCAAGACTTCCTACGTTTCCTGGAAGGTATTATGTAGCCTTGATAGTGTGTAGATGTCGGTTACAAGGGACTTCCTTGCTAATGTAGTTGTGGCGCCCTCGGGGGATTTCTTCGAAGGCATGACAAGCCCACGTACTAGTAAGCATTGCTTGCCTAAACCTAAGGTCACCTGGAAAGGTTTCCTAGAGGGCAGGCTTTGCCCTGGTCGGAAGTAGAGCCCACACACCGCGGGCATAACATACCTAGGTCACCTAGGGGTAAGACTGCCCAGGTTTCCTGGAAGGTATTATGTGGCCTTCATAGTGTGTGGACGCTGCATACCAGGGGACTGCCCTGATGTGAGGATGCGGTGCTCTGAGGAATGCTGTTGCAAGGAATCCTCTCTGCACAACATGCTTATATACCACGGGCGCCGCTTATGCCTAGGTCACCTGCAAGGCAGATTATGCCCAGGGTGTCCTAGAATGCATTGAACAGCTTAGGTCATATAAATGCCACGCGCCAAGGCACACCCTTGATGGACAGTGTTGTGGTGCACCCCGGGCGCTTCCTCAGGACCATGCCAAGCCTACACACTGCGGGCGTAGCATGCCTATGCCTGGAAGCCAAGACTGCCTAGGTTTCCTGGAAGGTATTGCGTAGCTCCGATAGTGCGTGGGGCCTTCGGCATTAATACATGCCGAGGAACCTTACCAAAAACCTCCGGTAAAAATAGAGAGCTTTGCCAAAAACCTCCCGTAAAAACGGAGATCTTTGCCAAAAACCTCCCGTAAAAACGGAGAAGCTTTACAAAACCTCCAATAAAAATAGAGAGCTTCGCCAAAACCTCCTGTAAAAATGGAGAAGCTTTACAAAACCTCTGGTAAAAATGGAGAGCTTCACCGAAAAACCTCCCGTAAAAATGGAGAAGCTTTACAGAACCTCCGGTAAAAATGGAGAACCTTACCAAAACCTCTGGTAAGTACGGAGAGCTTTACAAAACCTCCGGTAAAAACGGAGAACCTTACCAAAACCTCCAGTAAGAACGGAGAACTTTACAAAACCTCCAATAAAAACGGAAAACCCTACCAAAACATCTGGTAAAAACGGAGAACTCTACCAAAACCGCCGGTAAAAAAAATGGAGACTTTCACCAAAACCTCCCATTAAAATGGAGAGTTTTACAAAACCTCCGGTAAGAATGGAGAACCTTTCATAGGCCTCCGGTAAAAACAAAGGGCCTTTTCCAAACCTCTGCACAACAGAGAGCCTTCACAAAAACCTCCGCAACACGGAGAGACTTCCAAAAAACCCCCGTGATGGAGATGTTTCTTCGAAAACTCCTCCGGGCCAACAGATTTGGAAAAGACCTAGCGGGATAGGTACCCTGGCATCTTGAAGGCTAACGCTTCCATGCCAAAAGGAGTACACAGCTCACTAGCCTCTTACGAGGCACAGTAGGCCAATCAAAGGGGTAGAAAAATTCCCATCCCTACAAGGAAAGGTATGATCCACGTGACTCCAAAACACGCATGGTAAAAGATATTACCCTACCATCTCCTTTAAAGGCACATTTCATACGTCATTTTTGTTATACTAACATTCAATAAAAGCCCACGCTGTGTGGCACGGGAAACATAGTGGAACCCCCAACTATCCATTACAAGGCCAACAAGGCCGGGTAGCGGCTAAGGGCCGAGGGGGTCATGGAGCCTCTCTTCCGCCCGGCCATTGGCTTCACCTCTGACGTGCCATCGCCAGGCTCAAGATAGAATACCTCCGGAGCCTGGTATCAGCTAAGGACCAAGGGGGTCGCGGACCCTCTCTTCCGCCCAGCCTTCAGCCTTGCCTTCGATACGCCGTCGCTAGGCTCCGGACATAATACCTCCAGAGCCAGGCAGCGGCTAAGGGCCGAGGGGTTCGTGGACCCTCTCTTCCGCTCGGCCTTCGGCTTCACCTCTGACTCCAGGCTCTGAACAGAATACTTCCAGAGCCGGGCAACGGCTAAGAGCCAAGGGGGTCACGGACCCTCTCTTCCACCCAGCCTTCGGCTTTGCCTCCGATGCACCATCGCCAGGCTTCGAACAAAATACCTTCGGAGCCGGGCAGTACCTAAGGGCCGAGAGGGTCGCGGACCCTCTCTTCCACCCGGCCTTCGGCTTGGCTCCGACACGCCGTCGCCAGGCTCTGGACAGAATACCTCTGGAGCTGGGCAGCGGCTAAGGGCCGAGGGGGCCGCAGACCCTCTCTTCTGCCTGGCCTTCAGCTTCGCCTCCAACACGCCATCACCAGACTCCAAACAGAATACCTCTAGAGCCGGGTAGCGGCTAAGGGCCGCGGGGGTCACGGATCCTCTCTTCCGCCCGGCCTTCGGCTTGGCCTCTGACACGCCGTCGCGAGGCTCCAGATAGAATACCTCCTGAGCCAGGCAGCGGCTAAGGGCCGAGGGGGTCGTGGACCCTCTCTTCCTCCCGGCCTTCGGCTTCACCTCTGACATGCCGTCGCCAGGCTCCAGACAGAATACCTCCAGAGCCGAGCAGCGGCTAAGGGCCGAGGGATCACGGCCCCTCTCTTCAGCCCGGCCTTCAGCTTTGCCTCTGATGCCAGGCTCCATACAGAATACCTCCAGAATTGGGCAGCAGCTAAGGGTCGAGGGGGTCGCGGACCCTTTCTTCCACCCAGCCTTCGACTTCACCTTCGACACGCCGTCGCCAGGCTCCAGACAGAATACCTCTGGAGTCGGGCAGCGGTTAAGGGCTGAGGGGGTCACGGACCATCTCTTCCGCTTAGCCTTCAACTTCGCCTCAACACACCGTCGCCAGGCTCTGGACAGAATACCTCTGGAGCCGGGCATCGGCTAAGGGCTGAGGGGGTCGCAGACCCTCTCTTTTGCCCGACGTTCGGCTTTGCCTCTGACGCATCATCGCCAGGCTCCGGATAGAATACCTCTGGAGCCAGTCAGTGGCTAAGGACCGAGGGGGTCGTAGACCCTCACTTCCGCCCGGCCTTCAGCTTGGCCTCCAACGCGCCGTCGCTAGGCTCCAGACAGAATACCTCTAGAGCCAGGCAGCGGCTAAGTGCCGAGGAGGTCGTGGACCCTCTCTTCCGTCCGGCCTTTGGCTTCACCCCCGACACATCATCGCTAGGCCCCAGACAGTATAACTCTGGAACCAGGCAGTGGCTAATGGCCGAGAGGGTCGTAGACCACCTCTCTTGCCTAAGCCTTCAGCTGCGCCTCTGACACATCATCGCCTTCTACCCAGGAAATTGCTAAGGAACCTGAAGGGTCAAGGACCGTCTCCGGAGCTCATCTCCGGAGGTTCCAGAGGGACTCCACTGAGTCAAAAATCTGGAACAAATTAGGAAGAAGTACGCAATAACCAGAGATGATGATCACCACTACTCCACCCGGTTCTCCCCAGTTAGCCTAAATATCCACCGGTCGTCAGAAAAACTAGCAATTGCCTTCGAAAGGGACGAAGAAGTACGGTTGGGAGGCACGAAAGCACGAACGCATGCGGCTACCACTTCGAAAGGTCCTCTCACATTGTGATATGGAGGAAGACACGACCATTCCCGAAGACCCACGTTATATTATTAAATAACCAGTACATCTCGGGGATACAAACTAAAATAACTGTACAGAAATTGCCACAAAGAAGATAGATCCCTCCGGAGCAAAATGAGGGAGAAAGAGTACAAGGTAACTAAGTTCAGCCATGATATGGATATAACATGGCGTCACCAAGTACGACATCCCAGTGATCGCCTTCACCTCCTCCGGGTCCCGGTAGGGGCCACGCATAAGACGGCATATACGCCTCATCTGCGGCCTGCCGTTGCGGAAGTCGATGCAGTAGCCGGCTCTCGAGCTACCAGAGGACACTGAGGAGTCCGAAGAGGTCACCGGCGAGGCCCTCTCCCTCACCTTCCCGGCCTCTTTCTGCTTCACTGCCGGCCCCATTGACGCCGGCTCACTCTCCCTTAATAGGAGATCCCAGTCGATCACCTCATCGTCATTGGAGATATCGATGGTCTCAATAGGCACACCATTCCCAGCCAAAGGTCGGGTCGAAGCAACGGACAACTGCCTCCCCTGCAGGGAGGAGGCTATTTCTCCTCCGACGCCTCTACCGATGACCGAAACAGCCCGGCTCCCAAAGGAGCCGTCAAGATCATCGATGTCTCTGAGGAGGATGAGGAGGAAGACGATGCCATACTCAAGTCAAGGATAACTGCTTGCTCATGGGCTGTGGACGCTCCAACTGGTTAACCCCGGCTTTATACTGAGCCACGCAGCCACGTTCGCTTGAAGGATGAAGCGGGACAAACATCGCCGTGTCCTCCCATTAAGACTTCTAGGGGAGGGGATCGTGGCCCTATCCAGTTTCTCTCCAACATGTGGCAACACTACACGACGAAATGCCTTGTTTTCTCGCGCAGACGTCCCGTTACATTAATGACCCGAAGCTCTTTCGGCGCGTGACAGGATCGCGGGCACAAGACCCTAGTGACCCCTCACATTATCCAGTCAGAATGCAGCAGTGACACGTCTTGTCCCGCCAGGTGAGCGTACGGGATTCTCCAAACCTACACGAAACCTCTACTCTAGTGACATCGAAAGACAAAGAATCACCATTAGGCATCCTCGATATGACACCAGGCTGGGGTTGATTTTTTCTCTGCATCCTCTCCTCCCTCTAAAATAGAATGAGGGGGTACTATTGGGGGCAAAATAAGCCAGCCTGAGGATAATGGTTGAAGATTGCTATCCATGTCCCCCCAGAGCCTTGATCTATGGATCCTCAGCTAAAGGCTCGACCTGTGAGGTCATCAGGTCCCTTCACGGTACCACTTCGTACCTACGAAGGCCTCCCTTGGCTTAATCGGCTCAGCCTCCGAAAGCCTCCGCCTCCTGAAGCCTTAGCCTCCCGAAGCCTCAGCCTCCCTGAAGGATTCACCTCCCAGATCCATGCCTCTCGAGGCCTTCGCCTTGGGATGATCGGGCCACCTTCCCGAAGATAGTGGGGTGATTTAGCAGTTCCTAGAAAGATCTGCCAAAAGGAGAGCGCTGGTCGCGCTTTGCCTGCCAAGAAGTGACCGGCATTAAAGGCCTAGGCTGATGGGCACCACTTTGACACCTTGGCGTAATTGAGGCTATCCTGACACCCCTGATAGTGTGACGCCGGGCCGCAATTGGCGACTGACTCACTGCACTAGAGGGGGTAGGCACCACGATAGTTACCACGATGGATATTTACGTCCCCAATAGGATAGAAAGTAGTTATCCGGGATGAGGCCCAGTAATTTGGTCAGGTCCCAGATATTCATACATTATGATAACTTGTACGCCAAGCTACACATGGCCCTATAAATAGGGGGCCATGGTCGTCTGGGAAAGGCACGCAGAAAAAAGATGGGCACAGAACACGAATCACATCAAACCTATGATTCTACCCCCAGATCGATCCATTTTCCTGAAATGGCAGTTCGAATGAGTTGTTGTTACCATATTCATTACAGCCTGTGAGCACATGCCAAATCTTGGATGATTGAGCTTATTTGGTTAGATGAAAAATTAGAGTCCTGAGATAGGCCAATTTATACTGACTGTTGAGTCTCCTTGCAAACCTGTCAATGCTAATGAGAATTCAAGCTGCAAGTAAAAACGTAGTCCGTTGTTAGCAACAGTTAACTAATTTCAGCATGGCTGAAGATGTAGGTCCTTGGGTTGAGCGTTGCCCTTTCAGACATCTATTTCTTCCTAAATGGTATTGTCAGTTTCTGCAATATATTTTTCTCTTGATACAAAATTCATCTGTGGCTGAGATAGTTTACTTTGGAGATATATTTATCTAAGGGCACCTTGATACACATTTCAGCTACGTTTAACTTCTTTATTAAACTTCTGTGCATTTTCACATAACTCTGAAGTTGGTATGCTGCGCAATCTGTATGTCAAAAGTGCAACTGGCTAACTGCCATTTGTATACCAAAACCACCTTTCCAATCAGACCCTTATAGGGGCTTGAAAGTGTCTGATATATACTTGTGTAACGTTCATGTCCACTGCATTTAGCTTGGCAGCAGATTACACTTATATATAATGGCTTGGGTGCATACGAGCTAGGAATTGCGTTCAAATATGAGTTAATATAGCAAGATGAGATAAGATCCACTTCTTAACCGGAATGCCTTCAATTTCGAACTACCGGCTTGTTGGAACAGAACATAAGGTTTTTGAGATTAAGCATTTTAGATCATTTGCTGACACAATGTCTTTTATTTTTATTATGGTTGATGACTTTTGTAATTCTAAGTGTTTGATTTGATCAATCCTCGGTGCTCATTTCAGGATCCCATCACTATCAGTTTAATCATTCAACAATTTTCAACACCAAGAAGTTCAATATTTTCAGAATTGGAGCAAGGAGAAATTAGAGAGATGAACTCAATCTTTTGGCTTGTTCTGTGCATCTCTGCTAGTGTACTATACATATGGTGTATGAAAATGAATGATTTCCCATCTCTTGTGTCAGCTTATAATTTTGCAAATAGTTCCTCAATTCAATCAGTTTATGTGCCAAATTATTGCTTGCTTCTAGGCTCTAGCAGCATACAAGTGGTCTTGTGCAGACTACCCACATGTGAATGTCAGGTTTAGTTTCGTTATGAGTCTGCAGTTTCTAGCCTATATCATCAGTTTCTTGCTAGATATTATTGATACAAAGATTAGGATGTAACAGTTTTTAACACATTATCATATAAATTAATTATAAATATTTATGTGATTTCTTTGCAGGATGAGACCATATAACTATATGGAGCATGCAAGTGGACTAGAGCAAGGAGATAATTCGCACTAGAAGATACCTTTCAAATTAGGGCACGCCAACCATTTTTTTATTTCATATTTGAATCCATACCATTCTCTAGTTATGTGTATCAAGACTATACTCTTTCTTATTGCGTGAATCTTGTAGCACACTTGTTATGGATATTTGTCTCATTTGAAATATAGAACTTGCTACTTATGTGGGTTTTTTAGGCATGTTGTTGCAAATACAAAATTATGTCAATTCAAATATACAATTCTAATGAAAATAGTTATATTTTGTTAGATTATTGCGATGATGGTGTGGCTGTGGCAATAGTTATCTCCACAAATTGATGACCGTTGCATTTGTGCTCTATCGTCACGGATGGTGACCGTTGTGTTAGTGCTCTATCGCCACGGATGGGTGACTGTTGCGTTACTGCTCTATTGCCACGGATGAGTGACCGTTGTGTTAATGTTCTATCGCCACGGATAGGGGACTATTGCGTTACTAATCTATCGCTATGGATGAGCGATCGTTGCGTTAGTGCTATATTGTTACGGATGTATGTCTGTTGCATTACTATTTTATCACCATGGATCACCAACCATTGTGTTAGTATTTGGTTGCTACACATCTACAACTGTTGCATTAAGATTCAATTGTCACAAATCTATAATCATTGCGTTAAGATTCTATCACCACGAATCACCAATCATGGCGTTAGGATGTTATCCCCATGAATTTGAGCTGTAGTAATAGTATCATAATGCAACAGCAATATATCGTGGAGATACATATTTATTAGAATTGAATTAGATGTTGCAGAAGCATCGTAAAATTGTTGCAATATAGTGTCGTATTAATTATCACGGTTTTTTAATTGTAGTAAAAACTTATTACCACGTCATTTATTGCAAAGATCAGGTCAGACTTTTACTACGATTTATTTCGTTGCAAAAGTTGCTTTTCACAACGATTTGAAGTCTATCGTAACAATTTAGGCCATTGCAAAAGGTGTTTCCCTTATAGTGTGGGTTGTCACTATAGTGTGCCTTACAAAGAAGGTTTCAATAGCCAAATGCACCAGTAATAGCCTAATAGAATAACATACAAATGTATATCACACCTTAATATCACAATTGTTCGGCTAAACAAATTTAATCAACACAAACACCTTTATAAGCTAAACATCTAGTCCAGAACTAAATTGCGGATGAAGTGTAACTGCATTAATTGGAATAAACGAAGAAACAAGATAACTCCACATTTTAACAAAACATAGATCAATCTTCATTAGCATAACTTGTTGCAACACCATAGTAAACATACCTTTACGGCAATCTAGTCGAGGCTCTAAAACTTTGGGTTGTTAGAACCTTGACTAATTGGAACATAGTTAATATGTTCTCTAATTAGAGGATCTAATCCAATACTAATTCACCAACTAGACAACTTCTTCTAGAACAGAGGGATGACGTTTCAATTTTCAAGAAATTGGCTCTGAACAACTAGCCAACTAGACAACTTCGTCTAGTATCACTACTGATTGACCTTTTAACAGGCAGTGATGTGTATCACTGTTGGGTGTAACTATTAATCAGCAGTGACAGATATGTTATCCTTATATTTGCAGAACTGACGCCTTCTTCTTCACTCATCCACTCTCATCAACGCATAAACCCCATGCTCCTCCACACCTTGATCTGCTGTCGCCGTCGTGCGTCCCCATCTTCCTCCACACCGATGAGATGTTGGCTTCCATCCCAACACCCTCCACCTTGATGAACCTCGTAGATGTATGGTCCAATCTTCCGAAAGTTGTGAGATACGTTGATTGTTGGAGTTTCAATGTTGATGATCCAAAGACTTCGGCCAGAACAGATCGAGAACCCTCACAACCACTACACCACTACTTATTCCGTGTTTATCAACTGTGCTGAATATAGTTGACCTCACCAAGAAGGCTTTCTTGCATGCAAATCAAGAACAAAAGTAAGAATATGGTAGATGCGGTCTGAATATTGCTAATTATAGATAATGAACTCGAGTTGGGGTTTCACAAACTGAACAAGTAGTGAAAATATCTAAAATAGAATAATCAAAGCAAAAACTGAGTCTAAACTATGATGGTTACTGAATATATATAAAGGAGATATGGGGAGGTCAACCTAGAGTTGTGCAGCCATGGAAAGTGGTGCGCACAACCTAGATTTGGACCCCCGACATGTTTACAAGGCCCGACATAGCCCAAAAATCACCTTTTTCATTGACTTTGATTAATTTCTAAGGAATCTAGGGGTCAGACTAGCTCCATTGAAAATATCTTACAATAAGCTTTCCAACAAGTCCAATAACACCTTAATTGGACTTCATATACGAAAGTTATGCCTGTTTTATTGAGGTGCTATCTGCAAACTCCGAACCGAATTTGAAGTTCGACTTGAGGTCAACTTTGAGTCTGATTAAACTTGGCCTTTGAGAAGTGATGTCCAGATGATGTTGTGGTGCTTCTCCCATATTCCTAAGCAATAAAACATCAGAACAAATTAGTAGCATTCCATTATTTACCAAGAAATCATGAAAAGTGAGGAACAAGTTCACCTGGTGGACTAATTATCTCACATGCACTCATGTAATTGACCCTTGTATGTCTTGAGATGCATTATTGTTGCACGTATCTGAAGAAGTGATGTCCTCATCATCCCCCCCCCCTCTCTTGAATTGGAGTCGTCTTTGAATCAAGCTCATCTTCTTCTCTCACGTATGACTTCAAATTTAAAATGTTAAACATGGGACTAACCCTAAAATCTGCAGGTAGTTTCAATTTATATCCATTGTCATTTATTTTCTCAATTATCTTAAATGGTCCATCGGCTCTAGGCATCAACTTTGATTTTCTTATTTACGAAAATCTATCCTTTTGCAAATGCTACAAAATTAAATCACATGGTTCAAATTTTATTTCTTTCCTACCATATACTTCTCAATCATGTGCTCTATATTCTCTTTAGTTGTTTTAGGCAACTTAAGAATAAATTCTGCACGCTTCTTAGGATTCAAATTAAGTTTTCCAATAATGGGCAAATGTAGTAAATCAATACGAGCACATGGATTAAAACCATACACTATTTAAAACGGACTTACCTTTGTGGTAGAGTGTACCAACCTATTGTAAGAGAATTCAATATGTGACAAACACTATTCTCACATCCTCAAGTTGTTCTTTAAAAAAGTCCGTAACATGGTAGATAATGTGGCGTTGATGACCTCTGTTTGTTCACCAATTTGGGGATGACACGTAGTAGAAAACAGCAGGTTCGTCCCTAATTTGTTTCAAAGTGATATCCAAAATTGACTCAAAAACTTTGCATCTTGATATGAGACAATAGTAACAATAATATTAGGCACTCCACGTAGGCAAATGATTTCCTAAAAAATAATCAGCTATGTTTGTAGCATCATCGCTCTTATGATAAGGTATAAAATGTGCCTTTTAGAAAATTGATCCACAACTGCAAATATGCTATCCCTCCCTCTCTTTGTCCTAGGCAACCTTAAAACAAAATCCATAGTAATATCCTCCTATGGTACACTAGGAATGGGAAGAGGCATGTAAAGACCATGTGGATTTAAGCGGGACTTAGTTTTACTGCAAGTAGTGTAGCATGACACATAGTGCTTAACGTTGCGTCTCATATTTGGCCAAAAGAAATAGGGAGCCAGCACATCTTTAGCCTTCTTTGACCCAAACTTTGCCATCAAATCTCCTCCATGCATCTCCTGCACAACAAAAGACGAACGTAGCTAGCTGGAATGCATAGTTTGATAGCACGATAGAGCAAACTATCATTCAGCACATTTGTATTCCATGGTTTCCCTTCTTTACAATGTTGAAGTAGTTCTTTAAAGTCCAAATTAGTAGCATATAAATTCTTAATGGTTTTTAAACCAAAAATCTTTTGATCAAGTTGGGATAACATGGAATAACACCTAAAAATCACATCAACAATCACATTGTTCTTACCTTTCTTGTGCTTTATGACATATGAAAATAACTCAACAAAATCAACCCATTTTGCATGTTATTTATTCAGTTTAGCTTGACTTCTAATATGTTTTAGCGATTCATGATCATAATACATAACAATTCTTTTGACCATAGATAATGTTGTCAAGTTCCAAACACACAGACTAAAGCATACAATTATTTATCATAGGTAGAATAATTCAGACTTGGCCCACTTAATTTGTTGCTGAAATAAGTAATTGGTTTACCTTCTTGAATTAGCACACCACTAATTCCAATCCCTCTAGCATCACATTCTAGCTCAAAAGTATTACCGAAATCCATGATTTGGAGCAACGGAGTGTGAGTAAGCTCATATTTCAACAACTTGAATGCATTTTCTTGTGCAGGTCCCCATTTGGAAGCCACTCCTTTCTTTGTCAACTTGTTCAAGGGGCAGCAATGGTGTTAAAATCCTGCACAAAGCATTGATAGAACCCAGTAAGACCATAAAAACTTCTCACCTATGTGACAGTTCTAGTGGTCGGCCAGCTCTTTATAGCTTCAATTTTTGCTTCATCTACCTCTATTCCTTGTGGAGTAACAACATAGCCAAGAAAGAGATTCGATCCGTGCAAAAGGTTCACTTTTCAAGGTAAACTATAAATCAAGATATCATCAAAATAAACCACCATGAATTTTCTAATAAAAGCATGTAAATTTTGTTTACCAATTGCATGAAAGTACTAGGTGCATTAGTTAACCCAAAAGACATCACTAAATACTCATACAAGACAAACTTAGTTTTTAATGAAGCCTTCCATTCATCTCCAAGTTTCATTCTAATCTAATGGTACCCACTTCATAAGTCAATTTTAAGTGAAAATTATAGGACTCCTCAACTCATCAAGCATGTCATCTAGCCTAGGGATAGGATGGTGATATCTTATGGTAAAATTATTGATGGCTCTATAATCAATACAATTATGCCAACTATCATCTTTCTTAAGAACCAAAATACGGGAATAACACAAGGACTAAGGATTTCTCATACGTACCTGCAGTCCATGTCACGTCTCAAAATGTTAATCATGTAATTAAGCATGCATAATCGTCATGGCAATCGTTTCTACATGTTTATTTGTTAAATTAAGTTTCAACCATGTTTCAAAAGTACTTAGGAAATGGTCTAGAGCTCTTCAGGAAAGCCTTAAATACTTTGGAGAAGAAGAAGAATAGAAAAAGGAAGAAAAAGGAAAAAGAGGATTTCTGTGGTCTAACCAGGATCCTCACTGGTCTGACCGCTAGAGGCAGCCACATGGGCTTACCGCATGGGCTTTCCACGATCCAACCAGGAGCTTCCGTAATCTGACCACTAGAGCTCGAAGGCTCGACTTAAGTGAGTCCATCACTCTCACTCGCTCTCTCTTTTCTCTTTTCTTTCTCACTCCCTCTCCCTCACCCAAACCTTAGAGAGAGAAGGAGAGGATGACCTCGACTACCAGAGTTCGATTGTGGGGACTTCCTCGATCATCCTGAAGGTTTCCCCGAGTTCTTCCTCCTCCTCTCCATTGCTGGAGACACTTTTCCCCAGGTTTCTTCATCTCAAGCTTAGTGACCACCTTGAGGCTTGATCCACAAATCAGAGCTTCCTCGAGGTGAACCAATCTAATAGGAAGGTCCCATATTCCAAGGCAAACCTTCCCATGCTGTTTTTTGTCATTTCCTAGCTCTAGTCGCTCATCGTTTTGATTTGAACCAAGAAAGCCAAGGTTAAACCTAGTTCTTGATCTCATCCATGGGGTTTCACATGTTTGGTCCATGCATGTTGTCCGAACAATCATAGAAATCCTTCCCCTAGTCTTGTGGAGTACTTTGGTACCCTTCTTAGTCGAAGGTTTCATCAAAGCTTGCGCTGGTGGCCTTGCAAAATGGCGTTGGCAGAGTCTCATGGTCCGACCGCCGCTCAGGCCAGTTTGACCACCAGTAAGTTAGTTCACAACCACAGCAAAACCCAATAGTCAGGAGTTAGACCACCACCAAGGCCAGTCTGACCACCAGCTGCAGGTCTGATCACCACCGTACCATTGGTCTGACTGCCAAGGCCCTAAACTCTCTGAACGCCATCGGTCTTATCACTACTATACCGTCGGTCTGACCACCAGTAGCTCCAAGCATTATGCACTTAGGTTATCTTATCTGAGGTTCAAATCTTTTCTAACCCTGATTGTTTAGTGTTCCTTTGCAAATGTTTTCGAAATATGACACTTTATTATTATTCAAGCATGCATCATATGCACACTTTTCCATCGTTCATCTGTTTATGCGATGCATTCTTGATTCATTTAGAGCGTGTTGCGCCGACGGTCCAAGTGGTTGAAGTCAACACTAGACCACCGGAGTTCTATGAGTTCCATGAGTGCTACACAATCCACTACTTTGGATCGATTGTGTCTAATATGATAAATTATGCTTTATGTATGTTTGTATGGTTAGCGTTCCAGAGTCAGATGATATGGGTAGAACCGATATTGATGCATTACCTTAATCTTGATTTGTTGTTGATCCTTATCCTTGTAACCTAGGTATGATAATGTTGATGTCTAACTTGAAAGGTTAACCGAATTGCTTAGCAATGCATAGGTTCTTAGTAGAAGTCGAGTGATGGTTCAACCATTGCTCGTGAGCTTAGGGCTTACTTATGGTTCACAGTGATAATGACATTGGGATGGATGAGTTGCGAGGATGAGGCAAGATGTGGGCGGTGCTAGGGATAGGTTGGGAGAGGAACCCAGATGCCATAGACCACTTGCATCATTTAAGCACCGACCGTTGTTGCAGTTGGCTCTAGCACTTTCTGTACTAACCACATGGCAATCTAATGGTAAGATAATCCAATTATCATATGTCATGCTGACACTTGCCTTGCAACCCTATGACATGTAAGAGAAAAAGAAAAGAAGAAGCAAGGTGGCGGGGAGTTGAAGGTGTCCGGGACACGCACGTGATAACTTGGTGCCATAGGGTTTTGTGCAACTGGGTATTTCTGGGTATGAGAACGGTTGACACGAGTACCCCTTTGTGTGGGCCTGTGTGGTCACGCAAGCTGAATGATCCTCAAGTCATGTGGGTAAAGTTGTACTCCCTGTAGGGTATAAGAACAATTTGAATTGCCATGGTCTTGTTCATGAGCATGCTTCTGTCCATTTGCAGTAGTCGTACAGTCACGAATGTGGAGTAATGTGGTATGGTATGTTGGGATATGGTTGAGATGATTCTGTTACGGATATGTTTATGATAGTTCCCATTACATATTGGTTAATGTTGAGGATTACAGGGTAGAAAGGTGCTTGTGGTTAAGAATATGCGCTCACATATTTGTGTCAAAATTGCTTTTTGCATATGAACTTTACTTAACCTTATGACCGATCCTTGCTAATTCATCCAAATGCATAATCTTTGGAGTCAGATTATTTATATGTACCTAATATGGATTAAGTCTTGCGAGTACCTTCATACTCATGATACTCTTTCAGGTGCTACCGACATGGTGGAGGTGACGGGGATGAGTAGTGTAAACTACTTGTGTGATGTTATTTTGGGGTGGAACCTAAGGGCATATGGCTCCACCTATCTTTTTGTTAATAGATTTTGTCTTCCACTGTGTAGTTTCTCTTGTGGCTTTAGGTGATCTGTTTTATTGTCCCTCTAGCTCTCTCTTCTATTGTAAATTGTCAGAAATTATTAATACTTACAGACTTGTAATATTTCATTACTTGCTCTTTATTAAGCTTTGTTGTGATGATATATGTTGGAAAGGCGTGTGTTCCAATCTTGGTCACAAAATGCATACCAAGACTATGAAAATGGTATTTTGGTTAATAATTTCAGCCGTGATTATGGATATGATCGACTTAATGATTGATTAGAATACTATTTAGACTTGTAAATCTACCAAAGCCATCTTGCAACCTCTCTACAAGAAATGCTCCCTCCCCCTCTTTGTCCTAGGTAATTCTAAAACAAAATATATGGAAATATCCTCCCAAGGTGCACTAGGAACAAGAAGAGGCATGTAAAGATCATGTGGATTTAAGCGAGACTTAGCTTTATTGCAAGTGGTGCAATGTGACACGTAGTGCTCGACGTCACGTCTCATCTTTGGCCAAAAGGAATGAGCGGCTAGCACATTTCAGTCTTCTTTGCTCTAAAATGTGCCATCAATCCTCCTCCATACGCCTACTGCAACAATAAAAGACAAACAGAGCTAGCTGGAATGCATAGCTTGTTAGCACGATAGAGCAATCAGTCATTTAGCACATGTTTATTCCATGTTTTCCATTCTTTACAATGTTCAATAACTTCTTTAAATCCAAATCAGAAGCATATAATTCTTTAATGGTCTCTAAACAAAAAATCTTATGATCCAGTTGAGATAACATGGTATAACACCTAGGAAGCACATTAGCTATCACATTGTTCTTTCCTTTCTCATGTTTTATGACATATGGAAATGACTCAATAAATTCGACCCATTTAGCATTTCATTTATTCAATTTAGCTTGACTCCTAATATGTTTCAACAATTCATGATCAGAATGTATAACAAATTCTTTGGGCCAAAGATAATGTTGCCAAGTTTCAAGCATTCGAACTAAAACATGCAATTCCTTAACATAGGTAGAAAAATTTAGACTTGGCCCACTTAATTTCTCACCGAAATAAGCAACAACTTTACCTTCTTGAATTAACACACCTCCAATTCCAATCCCACTAGCATCACATTCTAGTTCAAAGGTCTTACCAAAATCAGAGAGTTGGAGCTATGGAGCATGGGTGAGCATCTCTTTCAACAACTTGAATTCTTGTTCTTGTGGAGGTCTCCATTTAAAAACTACTCCTTTCTTTGTCAACTCATTTAATGGAGCAGGAATAGTGCTGAAATCTAGCACAAATCGCCGATAGAAATCTCTTTGTCAACTCATTTAATGGAGTAGGAATGGTGCTGAAATTCAGCACAAATCGCTGATAGAAATCTGCAAGAGCATAAAAGCTTCTAACTTATGTAGCAGTTTTAGGAGTTGGCCATCTCTTTATGACTTCGATTTTTGCTTCATCCACCTCTATTCTCTGTGGAGTAACAACATAGCCAAGAAAAGAGACTCGATCCGTGCAAAAGATGCGCTTTTTGAGGTTGCCAAACAAACATGCATCTCTCAAAGCATTTAAAACAGCACGTAGATGATCAAAGTGTGACTCATGTGAATTGTTGTAAATCAAGATATCATCAAAGTATACTACCACAAATCTTCCAATGAAAACATGAAAAACTTCATTCATCAATCCCATGAAATTACTAGATGCGTTAGTTAACACAAAAGGCATTACTAACCACTCATAGAAGTCAAACTTAGTTTTAAAAATAGTTTTCCATTCATCTCTAAGTTTCATCCTAATTTGGTAGTATCCCCTTTGCAAGTCAATTTTATTAAAACTTATAGAACCACTCAACTCATCAAGCATATCATCTAAACTAGGGATAGGGTGATGATATCTTATCGTAATATTATTGATGACTCTACAATCAACACACATACGCCAACTACCTTCTTTCTTAGGAACCAAAAGAACAGGAACAAAATAGGAACTAAGGCTTTCTCGTACGTACTCGTGATCCAATAGATCTTGGACTTGTCATTGAATTTCCTTAGTCTCTTCTGGGTTGGTCCTATATGCAGCACGGTTTGGCAAAGTTGCTCCCAGAATCGAATCAATTTGGTGCTCAATCCCTCGAATAGCTGGGAATCCCAGAGGTACCTCAGCTAGAAATACATCCACAAACTCCTGCAAAAGATTAGCAACAACAGGAGGCAAAGAGTTAGATATATTCTCAAGTGAAACTAAGGCCTCTTTGCATATCGCAGCATAGCATGGTAGCTCATTATTGCAAATTTCAGCAAGGTCAGATTTCATGGCAAGCATAACACACCCTTTCTATCTAATTCCATCAGACTTAGAAGTTGTTGCTTTATCATTTTTGAGTGGAACAACCTTATTCCACTACTTGCTGATTTTCATATTCATTCTCAAACTCTTTTCTCTTATTTTTAGCTATCTCTTGTTCACATTTCACAATTTCAGCAGGAGTTAAAGATAGAAAAGTTATTTTCTTTCCTTTATACATAAGAGTGTACTTATTATTTCTACCATAATGTGTTGCATCAGTATCAAACTCCTATGGTCATCCTAGCAAAAGAGAGCATGCATGCATGGGAACTATATCGAAATCAACACAATCATGGTATGAACCAATAGAAAAATGCACCCTAGCTGTTTGCATTACCTTCACCGTACCACTGTTGTTGAACCATTGAATATGATATGGGTGAGGATGGTTTCTTGTCGGCAAGGCAAGCTTCTTGATCATATATAAACTTACCAAGTTGTTGCAGCTTCCTCCATCAATAATGACTTGATCACGATAGTCCTTAACTATGAGGAATATCTGAAACAAATTATGGCATTGTAGCTGTTTCGTTTGCTCCATTTGAGTTGGTAACACTCGCTGCACAATGAGGGTCCAATAATCCTCCGTGGTAGTGGAATCGAACACTTCCTCATGGTCGATATCCATCTCATGTCCATCCTCATCACTTGCATGGTTAGCTACAAGAGCATATTCATCCTCAACATTACTAGCACTTACATATCCACCATCTTTTGTTATAATGTACGCTCGCTGACTTGGGCAATCCTTCATGGCGTGGCCCATTTCCTTGCATCTGTGGCATACAATTCAAGTCGATCAGCCTATAGAAGCAACCGAAGAAGAGCTCTTGGCTGGACCCTGCACACTTACGAATTTTCTTACCTCTGGAGCGTGTGATGGTGTCGAAGGTACTATTGAACGCGCCCTACTCAAGAAGGGGCTAGCGAACCGTGTAGCTGAATGTGGGGCTATTTTGACTTGTCCTGGTATTGATTTTGAAGTAGTCGTACTTCCAAAATTGCTCCTTGACCTCTGTTATTGTCCCTGCAGTTCTTTTTCTGCCAAACACGCAAGTTGAAACAATCTAGGAATACTATCATATTCTTTGTAATCAACTATGTACTTAATTTCATGCCTTAACCCTCCATAAAAGCATGCCATTGGAGCCTCTTCATCCTCAATAATATCATAGCGCAACATACTAATTTGTAGCTCCTGATAATATTCTTCTATAGATCTATCACCTTGGTTGGCTGCAATTTCTTACACAAATCACATTTAAAAGAGGGTGGAACAAATCTGTTACGCATAGGAACCTTTAAAGCATTCCATGTAGTAGAAGCTAACCCATCGATGCAAACTCTATTCTGCCAGATGACTGCCAAATCTTTAAATTCACTAGTCGCTTGCCTAACTCTATGCACTTCAGGAACCAAATGAGCATTAAACTTCTATTTGACTGTCATCTCCCAATCTAAATACTTTTCAGCATCATAAGCACCCGCAAAAGATGGTATAGTAAACTTAACCTTAGCAAATGGATCATTATTAACATGTGGGTTATGCTGCTGAAAATTATTACCTCTCATACCTTGACGATTCAAGTTCAATCGATTCTGTTATCGTGCTTCAAAGGTCTCTTGTTCTTGCCTCAAAATTTCATCATCTGTGATGGACTCCTCTTGCTCGTGGGCTGCGCCATGAGGATCCACATGCCCATGGTTTGGTGCCTGATTAACGACTCAATCAAAGCATGTATTGAGAATGGCAATACTATCATTAAGTCATTGCAATATAGTGTTTGTCTCCGCAATCTTCTTATCAATGTTTTCATTAATAGCTTGTAATTGATCATCCAACAACATCGTGAGTTCTTCCCTCAAAACACACTCTTTCGCATTCGATGTTTCAACTGCCATGGTTAGTAGTAGACAGAAGATATTATCCCTATCAACTAATAGGTGGTGGAAAGTGAAGTGGATTCACACACCCTCAAGCATCTTACCACGCTCTTACAAATATTCTTACCAAACACAGTAGTTGGCACAACTGGTGGCTGGTTCGTGATACCTTATTGGGTACGAGTGCGGTAGTTGCAAGGGGCAAAACTGTTCTGATTGAGAGAATGTGTAGCTTGGACATGCAATATTTTAGTAGCAAGGAATAGCAATAATTGACATCAGATTAGCAAAGGTGAATAAAAGTCCACATTACTCGTCACAGTTGCTGGCTCAAACACATTCCTAGAACTAGTTCAAGCAAGTTGAAAACTATAACAAACATAAGCACAATGGAACAAAATGCGCAATACAAACCTGACATTTTTTTCTTTTTAATTGTCGCTCTTTTTTGCACTCTTTGCTTCTTTTTTGGCACTCTTTGCTTCTTGCTTTCTTTACTATTTTTTTTTTGCAAATGTGATACAAGCTCAAAACTCTTCTACTGCCATTTCTAAGACCAATGAGGTACGTGGGTCGAAAACTTTTTCCGGAGAGTAGGGGTATAAAGGTAATAAAAAGATACTCTCTTTCTCTCTCTCTGAACTTTGGCTACCTCTGTTTCGGCTATGGTGGTCGGATACGAGAAGATGGGCGACTCCGACTAGGTGGTTGGATCCGAGAAGGTGGGCGAATCCGATAAGGTGGTTGTGATGACTAGGTGGTCGGACCCGAGTGAGTGGTCGGAGTGACTGGTCGGGACCTCAAGTGGGTGGTTGTGACGACTAGGTGGTCGGACCCGAGTGAGTGGTCGGAGTGACTGGTCGGGACCTCAAGTGGGTGGTCGGATCGACTGGTCGAGAGCTCGAGTGGTTGGTCGGAGTGACTAGTCAGGACCCAAGGTTGGTGGTCGGAGTGACTCGCCGGGACCCGAAGTGGGTGGTCGGATCGACTAGTCGGGACCCTGACGATGGACATAAACTCAGCTGTAGTGGACTAGGGCAAACCGAGTAACTCGACAAAAAGCAAAGACTTGACACTAAAAACTAGTACACGATGACTCGACCAACAACAAAGACACCAATGATGGACTCAAACTCAACAACGCAAAAACTGAAAACAAAAATGTGAAAGGCTCAAAGTGGTTTGGACAACAGAAGAACTAAAACATAAATCTTATTGTGGGGTAATTTTCTGGGCTCTAGGTAATGGAACTCGATGAAACAAAAGGATAACTGAGATTATCTAACGGGCAACTGAGGCTCTGATATCACTTGATGCGCATTTGCCCGATCTTTCGAAGGTAATATGATAAGTCAATTAGTGGAGTTTTAACGTTGATGATCCAAAGACTTTGACGAGAACAGATCAAGAACCCTCATAACCACTAAACCACTACTCCGTGGTTATCAACTATGCCATGAACTCACCAAGAAGGCTTTTCCGGCAAGTAAATTGAGGACACAAGCAAGAATAGATAGATGCAATATGAATATTGCAAAATACCAATGAAATACTCAAGTTGGGGTTCCACAAACTGAACAAGCGGTAAAACTGTATATAGAATAATCTAAGCAAAATTCAAGCCTAAACTATGACAGCTACTATGTATATATAGGGGGGACATGAGGAGGTCGACCTATGGTTGTGTAGCCATGGAAAGAGGCATGCACAACCTAGACTCCGACCTTGACATGATTCTAAGACCCAACAGGTCCGAAACGGTGATACAACACCTTATTTATGTGACTCTCACTAAACTATAAGGAATATTTCGTTGAGCATACATCCATTAGAAAGTAATCATCATAAGCTTTCCAGAATGTGCCCGTTTTACTGACGTGCTATCCTGAGACTCGACCACAACTACAACCAGGACTTTGACAACAACTAGAGCTCAGCCTCGAGTCTGAGTAGACTTGGCCTTCAAGAGGTGACATCCGGGTAAGGTTGCGGTGCTTCTCCCCTATTCCTAACAAATAAAATATCACAAGAATTTAGTAGTAATCCATCCAAGGAAGCATGAGCTGCAAGGAACAAGTTCACCTGGTGGTTTAATTGTTGCGCACATGCTCTTGTAATTGGACCTTGTATGATTTGAGGAATATTGGTAGTATTGATTGTATCTGAAGGAACCATGGGCTCATCACAAGGACAGCCCTCTTTTCGGTAGATTACAAGGTACTTTCCTCACACAAAGCTCTCATATATTACAAAGGCTAAGCTCTCCTCTCTCCTTTCCTCTAAAACCCTAGCATATAGACTCAAGTTGCTGACTCAAACCTTCCACATAGCCCAACCTCTCTATTTATAGGCCTAGGGAGGTTGCTTAGCCTTTAAGCTTCATTGTCCCAAAATACTCTTTATTCCAATGGCCTCCTCCTACCACCGAGGCATTTTTGTCTATTTTTCGCTTCGTCCATCAAACGGTCATGGCTTCTTCATAACTTAGGTTTGCCTCGATGCAAGCTTCACGATGATGCCACATGCACCCAATCCTACCACGGGTCTGAGGCCAAACTGCGAAACCGTCTCGCACGCTTCTTAAAGTGTGACTCGGTGATACATGCTTTCACCTCAAGCAAGCATCCTGATGTTGACACGTGTGCTTCATCTTGTGGTCTTAACTGCCGATAAGTCTCTCCCGCTCCTGATCTCTCGGGCCATCTTGTCACTTCCACCTGCATCTCATTCGCTTGACTTTATCAAAACACCATCTTTATCCACCTTCTCATGCTTTGTTTGATCTCTATATGCACAGCTAGGACTACCCTTGATTCCGTATGGCATCCTCGATGATCTGACACCAAAAATCCCACTTGGCCCTGGTCATCCCGTCATCAGTCGCCAAGTTGCATCCATCACCTGCAGAACATGAGACAAGCACACTTATATGTCCAAACCATCTCTGGTAGTTCCAAATTGAAATCCTCAGCTCAAGACACATCCGAGAAAAATCATGAACGCCGAATGATCTGCTGTTCATAGCTTCTCAGCACCAGGCCATCCAACATGTACTTCTTTGGACCGGCCATCATGCAACCTCTTTGCAAGAAATGTTCCAGCGAAGCATCCAACATTCATCCCTTTGAACGCTGGACCATACGACGAGTACAAGTCCACTAGAGCTAGTTTGTAACCTCTCTACAAGAAAAGCTCCGGTGTTCACTTCACTCCATCGTGGGACCATCCGGCATGTAGATTCTTGCCAAAACTCATTTTGCAATCTCTCTACAAGAAATAGTTTGACATTCTCTTCACTTCATCGCCGGATCATCTGGCGTGTACTTCAGCTTTTGCTTCTAAGCTAAAATGCTCCGATGTGAACACTCCTGAACATCGTATCATCCAGCATGTACAAAGTGCCTAGCACCGCACCATCCGGCGTATGCAATTTTCCTGGACATAAAGATAAAAATGCCAACTCTATTTTCTCCTCAATTTTGGTTAGTCATCATCATAATTGCAGTACATAACAATGCCCATGCAATCCACAAATTAACAAACCAAAATAACAACATTGTCAATAACTCATCATATATAAACCAAGGTACATTTCAACATGATTTCTCATTAAAAAAACTGAATTAAAGTCCACGATACTCAACACAGTTGCTTGCCCGAACGCGTTCCTAGAACTAGCTCAAGTAAGCCTAAAATAGAATAAAAGCACAATGGAATAAATACGCCTTGCAAACTGAATTATCTTTCTTTTTCTATCTAAATTTTTTTGTACTCCCTTTTTTGGCACTCTTCACTTCTTGCTTTTTTTTTGTCTTTTTTCCTCTCTGTTTTTTTGAAATGTGACACAAGTTCAAATCTCTTCAACTACTTTTTCCGAAGAGTAGGGGTATAAAGGTAATTAAAAGATACTATTTCTCTCTATAAACTTAGGCTATCTTCTGTTTTGGCAATGGAAAAATTCTACTTGGACTCTGATTGACAAGATAATATATGATGAGTGTGTGGGGTATTCGAGAGCAACTAGAAACATATAGATTCCGGTTAGGTTGTGGGGGTGAATCTAAGTAGGAGGTCGAGCCTGAGTAGGTGGTGAATTGGGAAGGGGGTCAAATCCAAGTAGGTTGTTGAATCCGAGTAGGGGGTCAAATCCAAGTAGGTGGTGGAAGCAGCTGGTGACATAATTTTGGCTATATGAGACAAAACCCTAAGTGCAACCGACACAACCTAGGGGAAGCCGAGAGACACAACAACTATACCAGCAAAGACTCAATGCTAAAAACTAGAACACAATGACTAGACCTGCAACAAAGACATTAATGATGGACTCAAACTCAACAATGTGAAAACTGAAATCAAAATTAATAAAGACACAAAGTGGTTAGAGCAGCGGAAGGACTAAGATCTAATTCTTTTTATGGGGCCATTTTCTAGACTCTAGGTGATAGAACACAACTAAACAAAGAGGAATAAATGAGATTACCTAATCGACAACTGAAGCTTTGATTCCACTTGATGGAAGCATGGCTCGATCATTCGAAAGGTGTGAGATGCGTCGATTGTTGGAGTTTCGACGTTGATGATCCAAAGACTCCGACCAGAATAGATCGAGAATAAATGCAACCACTACACCACTACTTCGTGGTTATCAACAGTGCCAAACACATTGACCTTGCAAAGAAGGCTTTCGTTCATTCGAATCGAGAACGCAAGAAAGAACACAGTATATGCAATCTAAGCATTGATAATTACCAATGACAAACTCGAGTTTGGGTTCCACAACTGAACAAGCAACGAAATTGTCTAAAACAAAATAATCTAAGCAAAACTCAAGTCTAAACTATGGTGTCTAATGAATATATATAACGGAGACATGAGGAGGTCGACCTAGGGTTGTGCAGCCGTGAGAAGTGGCACAAACAACCTAGACTTGAACCCTGACACATTTACAAGGCCCAGCATAGCCTAAAATAGTGATGTAGAACAATATTTCATTGATTCTGATTAATTTCTAAGGAATATAAGGGTGAGACAAGATCTATTTGAAAGGGTTCATCATAAGCTTTCCAACAAGTTCAAGAATGCCTTTATTAGACTCCATATGCGAAAGTTATACTGGTTTTAATGACATGCTGTCCGTCGACTCCAAACCAAATTTAGGGTCTGACTTGAGGTCGACTTTTAGTTCTATTAGACTTGGCCTTCAAGGAGTGATTTTTAGATGATGTTGTGGTCCTTTTACAATATTTCTAAGAAACAAAAAATTATAAGAAATTAGTTGCATCCCATCCTTTACCAAGAAAGAATGAACATCGAGGAATGAGTTCAGCTGGTAGTTTAGTTGTCTCGCAAGTGCTCTTGTATTTGGCCCTTGTATGTCTTGATGTCCATTAGTGTTGCACGTATCCCAAGAAGTGATGTCCTCATCAGGGCTGCCAGCCTCCAGCCTGTGCACCCTCCACTCTGACACCGTTGCGCACATTCAGGCTTCTCTACCACAGCACCACCGCATGCTCCCTAAGCTCCTACACCCCACTGTAGCTGCCCTGAGCTCGTCCCTACCAATGTCGTTGTGACCTCATCCCAGAACTAACGGCATCAACTCCCCACCAACCCGTGCCTTTCGGTCTACCTCACCCTATTACCGTCGTCCTCCTCATTGATGCATTGGTCTTCTCCATGCCGATAACCTTCTCACATCGGTCTCCTCCACGACATTACGCTAAGGGAGAGCACCACCGCCGTGCCACGCCACCTCTGCTTTTGCAAAGTCAGCTACCTCCACAACACCATGTCGCCATGCCTCTCCTTCCTCCATGATGTTGCACCGCCACTACCTCTGCAACCTCCATAATGGCACCGACGCTGAACCTCCCTATCTTCCTCCATGTCAGCCCCTTCTTCTTCAACGATGTCAACATTGACATCACACCAAAGCCCTACTAGGCTTACATGTGAGGCCGACGTGGCACCCCTGAGTCATACCAAGGGTGTTGGCGTGACCGCCTATCCCGCCAACACCATTGGCGTGACTCAGGCCAATACAGAGCACCACACCGGCCACCCTCCTCTGCCTCCTCCCTTTCTTCTTCAAGACTATGTGCGAGGTCCTTACTTTCGTACCTCTTCCCTCTCCTCCGAATCCTTCATCAAATCCATCAATTTCAGTCCCAAATCAAAAGGGATTTCACCAAGGATTGCTCATTGAAGGTAAATAATACATTGCATCCATTCAATTTCGATATTCTCCCTAGTTTAAGATGGTTTTGGGCTAGGTAGGGTTTGGAGATTAGGTGATGAAAATGTTAAAATTTGGTTAGATTAGCTAATGGTTGTTTGCTGTTGTTCAATGTTTAATGTAGCATGTTTATTATGGTTGTACGTAGATCATGTTACTCTTGTAGGTTGTGTTGCGAAATTGACCATTCAAGATGGTAACCAAGTATGGTGCATAGAATTTGGTAGTGTTGAATGTAAAAGTATTTGGTGCATGTAAAATTCGTAATGGATTGATATATATATGCGGTTGTATGGTATGACAGGCAATTTGTGGCATAAGGAAAAGTGTGTAAACATCGGCAAGAAGTATCCCAATGTTAGTTGCAAGGATGCCCCCATTCCTCCTGATCTCTCTGTCCTGACTCGTGACTGCGGTAAACCTATCATGGTCCTTCAGTCACTAGATGAAGATATAGTTGGCCACACTTACTACCTATGTAAGGACTATCATTTGAGTGTATATTTGTTATGGGTTAAGGTAGAAGCATCTGACATTACTATTGCTGATATGATGTTTTAATAATTTGCAGGAGTGAGAGATATGCTACTTCTTCCAATGGATTGATGGGCCTGAGATGTATGACTCTAGGATTATGAAGGTGAAATGGTTTAGTTAGTATGCGAAAGCCATATGACAAGTTTATTCGTTGGGTTCCTCCTCCACCAAATCCACCAAAACTAGTAGATAAAGACAAGTGGGAAGTGAGCAGAAGACATGGAGCGGATCCTCCGTTGTGCAACTATGGAAAGCAAAGCATGCTTTGTGAACCTTCTAGGGGATCTCCTTACTTCTGTTGTGAAGGGATGACAAAGGTAAAAATTGAGCATAGTTGCTTGTTTATAATTTGAATTATTTAGAATTAGATGTCATGTACCTTGTATCATGAATTTGAATGCAGCGCCATGGTGCTACTTGTAACTTTTAGGATTTATACAGTCTCGATGGAGAATGGATAGAGGAGGAAGAGCATAAAGTGAAGGGGAATAGGGTGATAGAACCACGTTGTCCAAGGAAGTGCACTAGTGGTGTGAAAGCTCGATACAAGATAGTGCCCTCATCCTTGAACTCCCAAACCTACAGTTACAATACAACAAATGACAATCGCAAATGATGACATAAATAACAATAGAGAAAGAAATGAAAATACATACCTCCGGATGAAATCAGTTGGGTCTACCAACGGGCAACCGCTCCTACATTGAGACATGCAGCAGGTGCGCGCATCCCCCATAGTTGCCATGGTCCCCACTGTGCCTGTATGCATCACATAGCTGTTGGTACAGCCATGCAAGCATGGCGGAACCCCAACTGTATGGCTTGATGTTTTCATAAACCTCGCTAAGTATCGGTAAGAACATCTAAGAAACTGTGTTGCCACACCCATCTGGAAACAAGTACCCGCCAACTAGGTGCCACAACCAAGAGCGAGCGTACCTCTCAAAAACCCCCTCTGTTGTATCCTCAGGGCATTCCTAGAAGTTGGAAGCCAACCAGGAAAAGCTGAAGCTAGAAGATTTTTTGTCCTTCGCGTCCTGCTCTAGCTCAGGAGGCCTACTGCCAAGGAGCGCCTCCATCATGTCATGCTATCCTACAAGCTACACCATGACACACATAGCCTACCCTTCCACTGGTAGCCCAAGTATCATGGCCATCTACAGCGTGACCGTGAGCTCGCTGCAAAGGAGGTGGAAGGTTTGTGTCTCCAGCCTCTAGTGGTCCACAATTGCTGTCAGCGCTGTGCCATCATACATCATCAACCCCACCATGACCAACCTGGCCAATGGCAAGAAGCCTACGTGCTGAATTTGGGGGGCATACCTCTCATCCCACCTAAGAGGATTGTGAGTGCCTATCCAAAGAGGTTTCAGCACATGAAGGAAACAATTTAAATTGAAATTGTTATTTACACCTGCACACTACTTAGCAATTATAAGCAGAAGTTACAAAACAGTTATACCTAGTTGTTGTTAACCATGAGGTGAGCTCGGTGCTCCCTGTTGTAGTACGTCTCAAGGAGTGGGTAAACCATCGCCCTGAAATATCATAAGTCACACAGTCGTTAGATAATGAATAAAAACAACATAATTGCAATAATATATTTGAATATTTGACAGGAACAAAATACAATATTTAATAGTTCACCTCTACTTGTTGGAACCGATGTCCCGAACAAGGAGAACCTTCACTTATAGGGAAAGCCGAAGGCTTCTAGGTGTGACACGTGTTTGGGGTAAATAGTCTCAATTGATTATGCCCGCCTCAGGTATAGTATGGCCCTATTTATAGCCCGTACTCAACCACTCCACTCAGGGTTTACAGTTTTTACCCACTTACCTGCTACATTCTCGGAATATTTGGGGGCCTTATGGTACAATCAAGTGTATTTACATAATTGCAACTCTACCCCGGGCAGTTAAGTACACTTTGACATCCAGTCGTGGTCTTCGGTCGACCCCATGACTCCACCGAAGGCTTCTAAGCTATCAGCTGGAGGTTCACCATGGGCTTCGCTCCTCTTCTTCAGCACCATGAGTCGATCTTTGATCTCCGTCCGAAGATGCGCTGCTACCTTCGCCCACTCCGATCAGCAAAACTACTGGTGTAGCCTTCGGCTTCCGACCGAAGGCCCATTGTTGCCTTCACCTACGCGGGTAGCTGGGACCACGGACGCACCTCCAGTCTTCGACCAAAGGATCGTCTGGGTCTTCGCCCGCACGGATGAAGGATTTGGGCCAACCTCCGGGTTGCGACCGAAGGTACTTTGTGACCTTTGCCTACAATCCTATAATCACCCGAATGCGTAGCCATCGGTAGACTTTGAGTTACCCTAGGAAGGGGGAGGGCGAGAGATCATCCTCAATACTACTAAATTATGGTTTACTACCCCCTTATAGAATTCCCCTTTTTGTATGAATTACCTGATTCTTCGGCCCCTCCTTGTTTTGTTCCATCCTGTGGCCTAACTGGTGGCATATGGAGCAACATATTTAAATAGGTGCCTCATCAAAGTTGCCAGCTCCGTACATATCATCACCATAACCATTATTGGAATCATCCATCTCATTCTAGAGTCATTTTCTCTTCCTCCTCCCTAGTTTTTGTTTCAGTAGACCACAACTTGGCACATATTCATTACAAGTGTACTCCGGCTATTGCGAAGGATCAAGTACAGGGTCGAAAGTGGACTCCCAAGTCTTTAGAGCCATTCTCTTAGAATACACTCAGGTCAAGTAGTCGGGTGATGTGTGGTCTACTCTTCTCATCCAGCATGATGTGATGACATGAGAGCACGAGACATGCAACAATTGAGGGGTCTGGTACATGCACTCTGCTACAGTTGAGTCAACTTTACAAATCCTATCGCTAGAGGTCTCACCCCCTAAACTAGTCCGAAGTGCTGATGTAACATTGTAAACATAGCTCCTTTGATCAAAGACTTGTGCCTCTTTGGTAGTTGATATTTCCCCCTGCTTTGTAAGGTGCTTAGCGATAGCTTTTCCCCACACCTCACTAGCATAGAGTCCACTTCGTGCTTTCTTCCACCAATCGACAAAATAGGAGTTGCATTTGTGGAAGGTGTGTACTCCACGATGGTATACACATGCATTGCACGGATGCCATTGAGGATGTTGTTGAATACCTCTGAGACATTTGTGGTCATTGTTCCATACCTACAACCAACCTCATTATATGCTAGCACCCATTTACACTTATTAGCTATTTTGCCCTTTAACCACTCTATCACAGGCTCATTCAAAACCTTCTTTAATTCTACAAGCCTTTTGTTGAACTGTCTCTCCTATTTAACTTTCCAAAGTATCTTTGGTTTCTTAATTACCTCCTTGCTCTTTTGTCTTCTCCAAATGTTTGCTACAAAATGACGCATGCACCATTAGTGCATAAGAGGAGGGTAACCGTCCATTTGTTCTCTAGCTACATTAAGGAGACCCTGGTGCCGATCTGATATCATACAAATTTGGCGTGCTGCTCCAATTATGTAATGGCAAACCAAGTATAAGAACCAAGATCAATTGATGTTCCTCTCTCCTTCTTTCAATTCATATGCTAAGGGGACCAAGTGATCCTTTGCATCAATGACAACAACAATCATTAGTGTACCATTGTACTTTCCCATCAAGAAAGTGGCATCGACTCTAATTACGGGCCTACAATGCTTGAAGGCCTTCACGCATTGAGGGAAGCACCAAAACACATGCTGCATGATGGGCTTCATGACACCACTATCGTTGCCCATCATGCCACCAGATGAAATGAACCACTTAGTCCCAAGGTTGATGTGTGAAATTGCATCCAAGATCCTTGGGACCCTTGCGTATGCCTCCTCCTAATATCCCAATAGTAATGCCATCGCATGTTACTTCGCCCTCCATGCCTTACCATACAACACCCGATAATTGGTAAACCCAATTACAGACTCAATTAGAGAGACTATAGTCGTGTTTGAGTCTGCCCAAATGATGGGGGCGATGCACCAATTAAGATACCTCACCGCACTGGGAGTGAACTTATTCTGGCCTTGCTGACCCACCATTGTGAGATTGTTTCACATTTGTGACCTTCCATCATCGACCATCACATGGAATAAGATGGATCCATACACCATCCACAACCTCTCTGCATTTGATAGTGTACCTCTCATTCGCATAAGAATGAACCATGTCGTACGGCCTATGGTGCCACACCGCGTAGTCCCGGAACCAGAACTTCACTTCATCAAGACTATCAAATATCATCCCCTTTTCACTTCCTCAATCCTCCTTCATAGACATTAAGCCATTAACACATAGAGGTTTTTTAGTCAATGAAATTTCCACGCACCCCAGCACCTCAGGCACATCCACATGTATAGCCTTCAGTGTTTTTATCTCCTACTCTGTGTAAATTCCATTCCAGCAAGCCTCATCCTCATCCTCGTCTACTTCTCCTTCCACCTCAGGAACCATGTGTCATTTCTCAACACTAGAAACATGTCCTACGACACGTCCCCGTGCATCTCCCTTCGAATTAGGCCCGATTGATGGAGGAATTGGAGGGGGGGAGAGGGGGTAGGTCATCGGCGCTGCCGCCTGTGTTGCGACCAGTTGTGGGCTGGCTGGAGGAGGAACAAGAGGTGTGGGAGAGAAGGGCTAGTGCCGTCCTCTGTATGCACCTGAGTCACGTCAAAGGGATTGGTGTCATAGGAGTCGGTCCCATGTGTAAAGACATCGGGGCTACCGCTAGCGTGATCACCTTGGTCATGCCAATGCATGTGCCATGACTAAGTTGGGGAGTCACGCCACTTACTTTGGCATGACTAAAGGGGCTACTTTTTAGAATTTTAGTTTTCTAGGTACTATTTTTAAAATATTAATTAAAAAAGCTAACATAAAAAATTCCCATCCTCCACTACTCTGGACACATCCTCTGCTGACGTCCTCCACCGCTCCACCTATTCAACCCGTCGATAAGTACTCCCTAGGAATGGATAGACAATGTGCAATGCTAGGATTTAGTTTTGGTATGAAATTAACTTAGCATGGAGAATTTCAAAGTTTGAAAAGTTATGATTTAGTTTGATATGAATTTCAAAGTTTGAAATGTATGGGTTTATATTGAAATGATTTTTAGTTTGAAATGTCAATGTTTCTCTACGTCAGAAATGCTGATTTGAAATGTTGGATGGAAATGTTGATTCCTCCATTGCTGAATGGGAATGTTTATTCAAAATGTTGAATGCATTGTTGGATGATGACTGCCAAATTGTACTATTGTCATGGTATATGTGCTTGTCAAATTTAAGTGTTGCCATGCTAAACCCATGTCTAATTTTTGCTGACATAGAGAGATTGATGTGTGTTTCTGTAATTAGGTTCACAATTACATAGAAAAATATATATAATATGGCCTTGTTATTGCACTTGCAGCACTTGTCATCTTAGATAATATGTAACCTGTTTGCATCTGCAGTTTGGAATCAAATATGTTATTTAGTTAGCAATTAGTTTGATTTTGATGCATAAGCCCTAGAAATTAGCATCTAATTTGATATGGGTGGACGATTAGTTGTCCTACTAGCTTTGGCGGCAACAGTTGATGGTAGCAAGGTTATAGTTAGGATTAGCCAATAAATTAAATTTAATAGAGTTTCGCAGGGCTGATTCCACCGGCGAAAAAGTAGGACCTGGATTCTAGATTTGTAGGGTGTCTTTCCTGCGACTATTTGCACCAAGTACTGCTTCTTTTTCCCTGGTGAAATTTCCTCTGCTAGCCACCAAAATTTTACCACCAAACTAGTAGAGAGCATTTGACTAGAGTAGTTTTACCACCAAACTAGGAGAGAGCATTTCACTAGAGTAGAATTCACTAGTGACGAGGGGAGTTAAGTGGAAGACATTTTTCTAGGGTGCTTATCTTGGAATATTTGTGCCTCCTATGTCTCTGATCCTTTGTGACATCTGCTCTCCATTATGGAGATGACTTGAGTTTGGCAGAGCTGATTTCACCGGGTCGGCGTGGGGGATGCATTATGGTTTCCCCTACTACTGCCACCTCCCTCTTCCTCTGCCCCAGTTTAATTTCCCCTGCTATGCTTAGCTACCTAATATTTTACTAACCCGAACCTTACAAGCCCAAGTACGGTTTTTGGATGTTGAAACTAGACTGAGGGCTTGTTTGGATGCAAGGGAGCAAAAATCACATGGAATTAAACCCCGAAGGGCATTTTTCTTGTGCCAATGACACCCCCTCCAAGCAAGGGATAAAAACCTCACCTGGGAAAAGTTCCTGGTCGTTGTTTGGGAGACACATGGATAAAAATCCCAGCCAATCAAAAAAATTCAAAAAAAAGAAAAAAATAAAGATTTCCCTGACACATGGGTCCCTTCCACGCTTTCTGTGCTGCATTCCATCAAAAGGAAATGCGCTATAAGTGCAAATATAGTATCTCGCAAGTCAATTATGCTAGATAGGGTCACCAAAATCAAACAAGATGAAACAAGCAATCAGAAAATGAAACAAGCAATCACCAATGAGCTCAAGTCAATTATGCTAGATAGGGTCACCAAAAATCACAAGATGACAAGGTTCAGACTTCAGACAAGATGGAACAAGCAATCCATATCCCTAACTTAACCCTACCATCAGAACAAAGTCCCCTCTCATCAGAGTGCTACACTGACAAGGTTCTCTTCTCACAATACTAGTATCCGGATACAAAATAGAATGGTGAAGCAACGGTGGAATCAGCAGATTTTCCATAGGTGTCATTATGATCCTTTCTCGCATTACGAAAATCTTCCATAGGTGTGGCAGGAAGAAGCTTAACCCTGGGCAGGAGATTGACAAGTCATTAGAAAATACAGCAAAATAAGATATGATCTAACTATAACTTTGCAAATTAATGAATGATGGCACAAAAAAACTGCAGTAAAATTGTTGTTAAGCTACAGCATCAGGCAAACAAAAACAACAATAGTATTGATGTTTAGTTCTGGTATCAGGCAAACAAAAAATGCAAAGTGCATACCTTGGGAGAAATTTCACCCTTAACCCATAATAGACGAACTCTTGGGTTCTTGAAATTGATGAAAATTTCTCTATTCAGCTCACACTTGAAGATACTTGTTGCCATTGCTTTTTCCTCATCTGAAAGTTCTTCAATTGATTCTAGAAGAGCAAGACAGTTCTTGATGGAATAGTCATCTTTTGGCTTTGTTGTTCCATTAAATTCATCCATAAATTTTTTAGTTTGCTTCTTTCGGAAGTTGACATAGTCCTGTAGAACACCAGCAACTTGACTTTGCTTTCTCTTTTTTCCATGGTCATCTCCTTTTTGTCCAGAACAAGATGAAGTGGTATTTTCTACTTCATCATCCATGGTATCACTTGATGCCCTTTGCACATCCAGATTTGCAAAGAAAGGGTTCAAGCCAACATCAAGATCATCTAGGTTAACATGTTCTGTTGGTGGCGGTGGCGGCTGCTCAGTTGGCTCAGTTGATGTGAAATTTAGATCACCTGTAGCAATGCTCCCTGTTTCATAGTGGATAAATGCACCTAAGTTAACTAAGATACAACATTAGAGAACATTACTTATATGCCACTAAATAACAATCAAATACTAAAATCTCTCACCATTCCAGAACAAACAGCAGAAAGCAATCCTAATAGTAATTCATCAGAAAGGCTATGTATGCATAAATCTGTATGCATACATGCTGTCTTAGACATGGTAGAAACTAAAAGGTAGAAACAATATCCCTTGATACACATGTCTCACTATACATGCATCCAATCTTAAAGTAAGCTTTATCAACATCCATCATCAAGGAGCAAAGCAGGCAGTTAAGTTCACTGATTAATTTGTATGAAGTAGTTGACTTTTTAGAACTAGGGAATGTACTTCAGTACAAAGCAAAAAACACAGACCAGGGTAATCATGGAAGATCACTTACTTAATATAAAGTTTAAACAATAAGGTGAGGTTGGCTAGAGATAATAAGGATGTTGCCATACAACGCAAAGAGATAGCTCATGACCATGCAAAGAGACATCTGTATGCATACATGCTGTCTCAGACAAAGCTCGCATGTGATAATTTCTAAAAGCCTGTAAAAACCTCATACAAGTGTGCCAAGCTTTCATACAGAGGGGATAAATGCATGTAAAAACAATAGCAGAGAGCAGAGAGCATAAATTACCTTCATACAATTGAATGCAAAAAGAAAATTGTTAGTAAGATCAAATCGAACTAGCAAGAATACTATTAACAGAGGCAAAAGGGACGGTCTTACAACAATAAGTTTATCCCAGATGTATAATTCAGCATTGGTCATGCACATAGAAGCATTCCAACCTGTACCACTTTGCTTCCGCGCATCACAAATTGCCTTGTAGCTTCCTTTGAGTTCCTTCTCCTTTTCTTGTATCTGGCTTTTTGTAAACCCAGCTGATGGAAACTTTTCGTTGAACTTCTTGACAATGCTTCTCCAACCTTTTGTTACCCAGCCATTTCGGCCCCTAAACTTATCATGATTGTGCTCATGGAGTAGATCAACAATTCCTTTCTCATAAGTGAAGTTTTTGGAAGCTCTTGACCCTTCTTTAGACATGGCTATACTTAAGAAAAACATTAAAATGAACTAATTGTATAAGAATGAAGCATGTACCAGAACTAGAAATACATAACTAATACAACTTCTACAGCAGTGCACGAAAGTAATTATTAGATAAAGCAGTAAATTACATCCATTAGGTTTAATTAATACAACTTCTACAGCAAACAAGTTTCTTATGCATACTAATATTGCTTGTCATGCCCGGTTGTGATTGTATTGGTCCCACATCTACATAGCAATCTGATCTCGAAGAACAGTCCCATCATCAATTTGTAAGCTCACTGACTCCACATCATTTTGATATCGGTCATCTCCCTCTGGCAGATCAACATAATCAATTTGTGGGATATAAGTAGGTTGGTGATCCAACCAGTCCTCATCTCCATTTAAGCCTCTAATTATGTTATGAAATACCGCTGCTGTAGCTGGAATCTTTATATGAGATTCCATGGGATGATGTGTACCCATTTTCAGCATTTGAAACCGCTTCTTTAGAACACCAATAGCCTTCTCAATATGGTTTCTGAGAATTGTATGGCGGTGGTTAAATAGCTCCTTGTGATCTACATATTCCCTTCTTCGGGATGAGCGCCGCCTTCTAAACTCACTTAGTGGTACCGAACTCCATGGTAAGGCGTGAGGAATGATAGTGTGTTTGCATACCCACCATCTACAAGATAGAATTTACCCTCTGGCACATGAAACACCTTCGTAATAGCTGACCTAAGGACTCCAACATACGATGCAGACCCTTCCCGCCCGCATGAGATAAATGTGATGTTTAAATTGAAGTTGCATGCTACCATCATATTTTGCGATAATGTGCCTTTCCTATTCCTATACCGGGGGGGGGGGGGGCTTTATCTTCTGCAATAGTGATTGGGACATGCGTGCCGTCGATAGCACTAATTCAATTCTGCATAAACAATACAAACTTAAGACAAAAAAAAGGTTGGGGAAATTGATGGATCTAATGTATGTGGCTCACCTTAAAGAATGGCCAAAATGTCTGATGCAATCTTGGGGTGAGTTTGGTTGGAACTAGGAAGCTTCAGGAATTTGTGGGTGAGAGTAGGAATTATATCAAAAATAGCCTTTATGTGCCTGTGGATCATTTCACCACTATGTTGAAATGCCTTTTGCAGCCTTTCATTGCTAGCATTGTGCGAGATCATGAACATAAACATTCTCAATTGCTCCTCAACTCTAACACCGCGTGTGTCTCGAAGTAGACCCTCCAGCCTAAGATAATTTGATGTAGCCTTAAATATCTCCAGCTCCATGCGGAACTCTGACCTACACCAACTCTCATGCCCCTCAAGAATTTCCTTCATCTTTTTAGCACCAGTATATTGTGAAGTATGTACTGGCCTTTTTTCATCATTAAGGCCTTGAAGTATGGCAGAAACAATTACAAAAAAATAGTTCATCATCCTCATCTTCTTCCATCTGCATGAATTTCCCAATTCTCTCCTTCTTATATTCCATAATCTCATTCCTAGAGCCCATTATCTAACATTTACAAATAGGATAAGACTTAGATATATTATCAATGCATTGTTGGTTCAGAAATGACTAATGCATGTAGCAGCTAGCAAGTACCAACCAAGGGGGGAAAATACACTCAACAATAGATAAACTATGAAATTGTCCAGTAGGCATTGAGGGAAAGGAAAAATCATAATACATTTGTCCTTTGTTGGCCCTAAATGATAGACAGACAGCTTTAAGTCTTAATGATGCACCTCACAGACCAATCCCAATGGCTTTTGCTCTGTAAAACATATGGCCAAAAATGGCATAAATTAGGTGTGGGCTTTGAATCGGTAACGATGCCTGCATATACGACATGAAAATAATAATTCAACATCTCAATATTCAACACTCAGCACAATAAAATGATATTTATATCGCAATGTAAAATGACATGAAACTGCGTGTAAAGATCGGCGAGCTTAGCATATAATCTTGAAAATTAGCATCAAAACGTCGTCATGAATCAATAGTCAGAGCCTCAGAGGAGGAAGTATCACTGCATGCTGCAGGGGACAACACCGAGCGAGTACTGACTAGTGAGAAAAAAGGCAAGGAAATAGTTTGATTTGTATTTTTCTCATGGAAAAATTTCTGGTTTAAAATAGGCAGGAATACAGTCTGGGGAGACTGAATTGGAGAAACCGAGCAAATCATCATCAGATTTGTCAGATATATAGCACAAAATCGGCAACGCTATTGTTGTCTTTATGCAACAAAAATCTCATTTTTGACATCTTCCTAATAAAAATTCCAATAGCAGATAGTATCTAAAACATGCTAAATACCCCCAAATTGATGTGTTACATTTTAAACCATTCCACAAGTTTTTTTCTGAACCGTCTGCACATCAGATAGTACTAATACAGTGAGATACTATGACCGTCTGCACATATTCTTCACCCAGTTTTTGGGGTTCTTCTTTGGCTAGAAAACACCCTGACCAAATTGATTTAACATAAGCATATTTTTTAGCATAGTAATGCTTTATGCTGTTACAAGCATCACCAAAAATATCATTTTATTGTATCACTTGTAATTCAATAAAATATTCATAGTATCACAAAAAAAAATGCTACGCCTAGGGCAAATCACCAAAAGGAGACCACGAACGAACAAGATCTTGGGGTGGTGGATGGATTCGGAGGAATCGAAACGGGAAGGAGAGAATCAGTGCAAACGGGCGCTCACCTTGGCTCTCACCCGCGAGGTTGATGTGGAGGCGAGGTCGGCGTGGGGAAGCACGGGCGTGGGGAGGTCCGGTGAAGAGGAGACCTTGGGGGCAGCCCGGCTCGTCGCCGGTGTGGGGATGCACGGGTGTGGGAGGTCCGGCGAAGACGAGATCTTCGGCATCGTCCAGTTCGCCACCGGCGTGGGGAGGTGAGGGGCGTCCGCGGCGGAGGGGGGGGCTCGGGTGCGCCGGCAGTGGAGGACACGACCACCGTCGCCTGAAACCCTAGCACCTGGTGGTCGCCTCTCCTTTGGTCGAGTCAAGCGAGCGGACGGGTGATGGAGAGAGGAAGTCACGAGTTGGGAGATGTATTTTCTCCCCATGGATCGACGTTGATAGGGCTGGAATGGCCCATGAAAATTTCGGCCTGCTCGACATCCAAAAGGCCACATGGGTTTGACACGGGACTAAAATCACGGGCCGAATTGCCCTCACAGATTGGACCGGGATCCCGACAGGGTTTGGGGCACCCAAACAAGCCCTAAGAGTATGACATCGATGATCATTCTAAAATGTGCCGATGATATGAGTCCAATTGTGGGCTCTTTGTTTGTATGGGTCAATGATATGAGGCCTTTGTTTAGTCTAGGATGATTAGGCTTTTCAAATTTTTGGCTTCATGTTTGGTGGTATTAGGGTTTAGGTATGGGAAAAGTAACGATTCCCTTGTACCCCAAATTTGGCACCAAAACTTGCTTGCCCAAAGGATTCAGCCAATTTCGTCTTCTTATCGCATCAGTTAGGTTTAGGGCTTGTTTAGTAGAGCTCTAACTCCAAAAATTCTTGGAGCTGGGTATTCCTAGTCAAGAAGCTTGAGCTGTGGATACACAGATGGTGTTTATGTAGGACGTTTTGTTTCTATTTTAATTTAAAAATAGAGACTTGACTCACTTTATATTAGCTAGAAACTCAACATCTGATGTGGAGCTAGAAGTTAGAGCCCTACCAAGCATGACCTTACACATGTTAACAACCAGTTAGCTTTTTATTTACATTTTTTATTTAGAAATCACTAAGGATGGGACCTCCAATTTCTGAGACTCAGCCAAGCCTGGTGCAAGATAGGGATGGGACCTCCAACCAAAGTAATGTGCCCAAATGTGCACCCTGCAAGAGTACAGGTGCCACTATAGACAGAGGAGACTGTAGTTTTCTCCACAGGGACTAGAGTACCAGTGAACTCTCTTAAATAAAGCTAGGTCCAACGAAACGGTTTGGTAAGCAACTACATAAAAATCGATAAGAAACTTGAAACAGAAACGAAGAAGCCAACTGAGATTGAACTAGGGAAAAGAAAAGGGAAGCAGACAGCAAAAGAGAGAAACGGAGTTGAATAAACATCGAGGATTTGAAATGAGCGACGAAATAACGAGGAAAGAACGCGAGGAAAGAGAAAGGAATATAGATAGAAAAGGCAGATTAGCATAGAAACAAAAAAGAAGGGAAATAAGAGAAAGAGGGGAATAAAGAGAGAAAGAGAGAGAGACCAGGTTCTAGAAAATATTAAGTTACTGGACAGCTAAAACTAATGGTAAGCTATTGCTTTTTACTACACAACCTTCTACTCCAAGGACAGAATCAATCAAAAGAAATACAGCAAGCTAGTACTAACTACTCTACTGGACAAACAGCAAGATTAATATTTTTTTAGATTTTCTGAATATTGTTTAGAACTACACATGTAGCAAAGAATTTTAACTGAAATAATGATACTACAATCAAAGAAGAAAAGAGATGCTAGTGGATACTACGAAAGAAAATACAGAACTGAACTACTGAAATTATTAAGCTACTATTGATACTAAACTGAGATTCTACTGACAGCAGGAAATCAAACAACTACAAGAAAATTATAGAAATAACAGATCAAGATCCTCCTAATTTACTGAAATAGATGTCATAGAAATTAGCCTTTCTACCTCTACTAACAGATCATCCCATACAACGTACAAGCACAAGCATTCAATCTCACAATATTGCTCACAATTCTATAGGATTCAGATCAAGTACAGAGAGCAAGAGGGAGATATGGATGTTGGTTAAGAAGAAGATGAACATTCAATGCTTGTAGTGCATGCAGCTTGGTTTGCAGGAAGAAGAACAACAGCTGTAGAGGTCGAAGGGGAAGCAGAGCAGCAACAGCCCCTTTTGCTTATGTATTCCACAATATATATATGTACAAGTGGGTATATATATACATGTATGTATATATATGTATATATGTATGTATATATGTCTATATACATAATTAGTAGTGACAAAGAGAAGAGAATAGGGGGGATAGTTTCAAGAGGAGAGACAGGGGAAGATGGAGAGCAGAGAGAGAAGGGAGGTGCTTCCAGTCCTGCTTGCGGAGCGCTCGCCGGAAGGTGCTGTGGGTACGCCGGCTGTCGAGCTGGTTCAGGTGAGCCCCGCCCCCACCATCTGCTCTCACCCAGCGGCAACCCCTGCCACTTCTGGTGCCCCAATCGGAGGGGACTGGGCTTTCTTCCCATCCCCATGGAGGGGGTGAGCTGCTTTCCAAAAGGGAGGCCTGCAACATGGTGTACGATGGCGACAGCGTCAAGGGTGTCTTGGTGCCCATGGGGAATCAGAACCTCGGAGCTGGGCAACTGCGGAGCTCATCATTGCCGTAAGGAGCAGCGACGCCCAGCAGGGTGCCTACCTCCAACTAGCGACGAATCTATTCGCTATGGCCAATCCAAGAGGAGATCCTTCGGAGGTTGAAGGAGGGCTCACTAGTCCAACTGTCGAAGCCACGGTGGTTGGTTCGGGAGGAACGGAAACAGCTCCCAAAGGTAATCCAACAACAATTATTCAAACATTCAATATCTACTGATGAGCCGATGATCTAAACTCTGCGATTCGAGTCAGTGAGTTGGGATTTAGTCAGATCGATCTTGAATTGGAAGTTTGGCCGGAGATCTCATCGGTGAGAAGCGCATCTTCTCCGCATCCGGCATGTTCTAACAAAGGAGAAATTTTTCCAGGCCAGGTCCAATCTGATACGGGCCAAATGAATAGTAGCCCAGCCCAGCCCACTAGGAGGCTAGGGTTCGGTTATTCTCACTCACACATTTTCGCTCACTCCTCTCGCCCGACGTCGCACCCTTTCATTTGGATCCCAAAAAACAATAGTCATATAGGGTTAGGGTTCCTTGCGTCGAGAGATGAGATCCGGTGATTTGGCCCTAGAGCGAGGAAGGCTAGATGTGTCATTCCCCCTGCCTCTATCAACCTCATTCGTCCAAGCTCTGAAGGAGGGATCCATGGCTCGCTAGCAGGAACAAGATCAAGGGAGGGCGTGGGGGAAGAGAAGGCCAGAAGAGAGCCGACTGGATGAAGAAGATCTCCATGGAGGAGATCTGCAAAGAGAGCGTGACCTGCGCCACAATCTCCAGTGAAACTTTGGCGCGCAAGGTGAGCAAGGAAGCTCACGTTCTCAAGCAAGCAGAGAGCTCCACTTCCGCAGCTATGGTGGTCGCGGCAGTTCTTTTGGTGACTCAAGACCTCAGTCTGACTATGGGGGCCAGGGATCTATGGCTGGAGATCACAGATGTGAAAGGGGCTTTGGAGAACTATGGGGCAAACAAGAAGGGAAGCAAGATGGAGGATCGACGAAATGGTAGCAGGGCGGCCAACATCAGTGGGGTGCTCAACGGCAAGCTTCCAAAGGTTAACACCCAAAACCAACCATTCCGGTTGAGAAGATCTGTTGTTTTAGGTGCTAGCAGGATGGACATCATTAGGCAGATTGTACTAATGAACCTGTATGTTACAAATGCAAGCAAACCGGTCATAGGGCTGTGGACTGTGCTATTGGGTTTGGCAAGAGCAGGAAGATCCAGATGTATGGATTTGCCACTCAGAACCTTGGTTTCTACTCTATGCACATCCCAGTAGAGAAAACTCAAGTTTTCCAAACTTCTGGTTTGCTGATTGTTCTCATGGGTGAGGCCACAGTTGATAAGATAGAGGCTGAATTGAAACACCTTATTGACCCCAAATGGGATTGGAAGGTTAGGAAGCTTGAGGAAAAGGAGTTCATGGTAGTATTCCCCAACAAGGAATCATTAACAATCTTCACCAGGTTTAATTCTGTCGAACTGGCTTTACATAATTTGAAGGTTAAGATCAATAAATATGGGAAGGACCCAGATATTACTGATGTGCTAAAAACCACTGGATCAAGATCTATGGGATCCCAGTGTTAGCTAAAGATGTTGAGTCAGTGAAAGAGATAACATCTTTGGTGGCTGAACCTTTGGTAGTTGATGAACTCAGCTTGCTAAGGAATGATCCAGTTAGAGTCAAGGTCTTGTGCCGGGACCCCCACAAGATCAGGAATTTTATTGAGATTTTCTTCAATGGGGAAGGACATTTGATTAGGTATGTCATGGAATGCTTTAATGATAAGACCTTAAATGGTGATACACCTAGTAAACCAGATGACGATGAGGATAAAGGGTCTGATGACGATGACCAATTTGAATTTAATGAAGAGGCTAGTGAAGGTGACCTGCCAAAGAAAGAGATGGGAGATAAGGACAAGAAACTTCAGACAAGAACCCATAAGCCAATGGAAAAAGGAAAGCAAGTGCCCGGGGAGATAGTTCTGCCCGAAAGCTGCAAGGAAATCCTTCCCCTTGCATCTTTTGACCCAATTTTTGGGGAATTCAAAATGTACAGTAAAGTGGGGGAGGGGGAGGGGCACAGAGAGTTAACCATCACAACAAAAAGCGTAATTAAGACAGAAGATCAACTCCTAATATATCATCCTGCCTGAAGGCAAACGATCAACCCCCTTCAGTTCCAATGCTAGCCTTACCCACCCCTAACCAAGATACTGAGGAAGGATGTTCCATGGAGGAGCCTCTCCCTCCTCCATCTGAGTTAATGGTAGCTCAAACTAAGGAAGAGGACCAACAAGGGATGGATGGTGAATGCTCACAGGACATACATGTCCCTGATGGGATGATGCTGGTGCACAATTAGAAGGGCCCCTATTTGATATGTGCCACCTCTTGGCCAATCCTGTCCCCCCCCCTCCCCTCCGACAAGACAATACTACTGAAACTCTGCATGTGGGCCAGGATGAACACTCGACTGATGGGGTGTAGCCTTCTGAAATGTTGGGAGAAGAGGAGGAGAACTATGACAACTTATCGCATGTTAGCACAAAAACTGAAGATGATGACAGCTCCCAAGGATGGGTGTTTGTCCCCAAGAAAACAAAGATCAGAATTCCCAAGAAGAAAGGCTCAACAATTGCAACTAGATCAAGCTCCAAATTCCTAGAGATGGCATATTAATTCAGGCCAAAGCCATGAAGAGAGCATAACATAGGAACTCAATTGCATGTAGCTCTTCTTCTTCTAATCAGTTTGCTATTCTGAATAATTCGTCTAATATGTATATTGATGATGTCATCCATGAGTTAGAATTAGTAGCTGACAACATTGATACTCAAATTGATGCCTTTAAAGCTGAGGAAATAGCTAGGGCTAGGATTGCAGAGGCTAATTATAGAGCCTTTCTAGAAAAACAAAGTGAATAGGAAGCCTCAAGAGGGGACATTGCCATGGAGGTCTGTAACACCCTAGTTTTTCAACTTTTTGAAAATAGTAATAAATATTCTTTTCCTTAGAATAGGGTGTTAGTCTTTTCCTCAAAATCTTAGGAGAAAGAAATTATTTTATAAAAGATAGAAAATTAACCTAGGCTATATTATAGATTGTTTGCATTCATGCCAGAAAAGCTGCATTAGGGTTTTTATTGTGCGAAAAATAAGTTTTGAAAACCCCAAGGCGTGCCATGTAAGTTTTTGGAAAAGTTTGCAAAATTTTTCCTAAAAAGAAAAACCCTTTTTTTCCTTGGCCTTCCCTTTTTCTTTTCTCTTTTTCCCCTTTTTCTTTTTCCCTTGGCAGCCCAACAAAATCCTCCTCATGGGCTGAGCCGATTGGCCTCCCTCCTTCCTAGGCCAAGCGCCAGCCCATCTCCCGCCTTCTCGCCTAGGCCGGCCAGAGGCCACGGCCCAGCAGCATAGCCGTTTTTGCTTTGGCGCCCAGGCCGAAAACCGCCACCTCTCGTGCGCTAGCGCCCCCGTGCCTCCTTCTTCCTCCCGCAATCAAACCGAACGCGCGCCTTCCCCTCCTCCCCTGAGTCCGAATCCCAACCAACTCGAGGTTACCCATAGCCGCATGCTCGCCTATATAAGCACCCAAGCACCCTCGATTTCCCATCTAAAATCCGCACCATCTCGAGCTCCTCCGCTGTCGCCATAGCAACTCGGCCAACCTCCGCCCCGGCGAAATCCATTGCCCGATTGCCATAGTCGAGCCGTGCCTAAGCATCTCCACCGCCTACCGCGCCCGCTGGTGTTTTTGCCAACGAGTTTTGGCCACCGTAGCTCCCTCCCCGTTGCTCACCCGAGGCCGCCACCGTCTACCCTGCCACCGACTACCTTTCGGAGCCCGCTAAAACGGATTCCCCTTGTCCCCTTCTTCCTCCGCCGCCGCTCGCCATTGACCCCCGTGCCCGGCAACGAGGTCCGTCATCCCTTTGGCAACAACACCGCTGCGCTGAGCTATCCGCCGCTGCCTTCCTCTCTGGAGCCGGCCAAATAAGCCCCCCCCCCCCTATCGCCCTCAACTGTTAGATCTGTTTTGGATGGCCACGATTAGAAGCTTTGCATACCCTTTCGGGGTCCAATCGCATGATGGCACATGGCCACTTAATCCTAGTCAACAAATAAGCCCCTGGATTTTCCTATATTTAAATAAAAGCCCCTGTAGTTATGCAGTTTAGCCCTTAAATTTTTTCATAATTACAAATAGGTCCCTCAATTGTTGAAAAAGGCCCCTAACCTCTCTGTTTTTATTTAAACTAAGCCCTTTTTATTTTCAGATTTAACCCTAATCTTGTTTATAGCATAATTTTCTCGTTTTAGCTCCGATTTAGATGGTTTTCGCGCTCACGTGTTCGTAGCGACGTGTACTATCTTGTAGTACCTTTTTCATAGATATTGACTATTGTTTGGTGTACTGTTCTTAGTTAGTTTTGTTGTATATTTTTTTGATGTGTTTCGAGAGCAGACAAAGAGCAGTTCGAGAATCTCCAGGACCAAGTTTTTGAAGAGTCTAAGCAGCAAGTTGGGAGAGACAAGTGTCCTTGAACATTTTGATCCCAGTTTTGTTTAAAATGCGTTCTTTATTTCAAACATGCATGCTGTTAATCCTAAATCCTATGTACTTATAGTATCCTGTTCCATATAATTCCTTGTCGCCATGTTGTTAGTAGTGGATATGATGGGTAGTCATGCTTAGCTTTGCACAAGGGGATGGAAGGGTTAATGGTTAAACATGATTAACAAATTAATGCAACTAGCAACATGGATAATGGAACCTTAGGCCTTGAGCAAAGTTGTGTTGATGATGATGAAGTTATGATGTTGGGTTAGTGTTTTCTCAAGTGACCTAAGTAAGGACCGGTTCATGGAGTGACAACCCAAGAAATATCGTACCAACCACGAGACCTAGTATGGGACAGGCCTAGCCTATTAATTAGCGGATTTCATCCTTGTGCATGCCAAACGGAAGGGTTGTTGTGTGGGGATAGAAAAGGCAAGAACCATTTGGATAGTGGTATGAGAGGTGTAGTGGAAGGGAAGGGTGAAAACTTTTCGGAGCTACAAGGCACAAAAGGGGACTTCTGGCTGGTGTGAATGCCACTTTGATGGCAGTGAAACCTAGCGGGCCTACACATGCTGGATGAAACTTTGTAATGGCTTTGTAGTGACTTTCCGGGCAACACACTACTGACGTGTGTTAAGTGTTTCGCGGACACGGCAACCAGGAAAATCACGACTTGTGGGGAAAGCTGGACAACCTCTGCAGAGTGTAAAAACTGTTATAACAGCTGTGCTCCTGGATATGAGAGACTTGGATCCTCACATGATTAACCGAGTGGGTTTGGGTTGGTTTGGTCTTTTGGGAGCCTGATGTGGGATTCCAGAGGTTGGGAAACATGTGAAGATGTTTCTAGGAGTTGGAGGTCTGCTGTTGATTCACCTAGATAAGTAAGATGCTTTCGTAATACTTCGTTAGAATAGTTGGCTGTTATGCAAAACTTAAACTGTTTCAGCTTGTTCCTTGTTTAATCTTGCATGGCATTTTATTTTCCCACACTTGCAGAGTACAAGTTGTACTCACACTTGTTGTTTTACCCAAATGTTCTCCAAGCGCTGCTCAGACATTGAAGGAGATCCAGACTTCTTTGTTGATGAAGATGAAGATAGCTAGGCTGGTGTTTCCTCGTTGAATTGCCTGTGGAAGTTGTTGTTCGCAGAGTTTAGTTCTGTGCTTCTGTTCAAGACTTTGTGGTCTCTTTATTTATTCTAGTTGAACATTGTAATAATGACACTGCGTGTGATACACTGATGAAGTCGCTGCATGTATGAAACTTGATCCCGACATATATGCGGTTTACATCTGGTTTTGTCCCTTTCTAAAATAGGGTGTGACAAGGTCATTGACAACTCTGCTAGATATCTAGATAACCCTAACCCATGTGTCATAGAGCCCACAAGGAGTGGATCTATGCACATAAGGGGGAGAGGTAGACCAAGGAAGAAAAACAAATGAGGATTCTTTTATGGAATGCTAGGGGTTTAGACAAACCTGTAAGGAGAAAACAGATAAAGGACTATTTCATGTAGGAAAAATTGGGCATTATAGGTATCCAAGAGACTGTGAAGAAGGACTTCATAGCAAAAGAGCTTAAGGAAATTGCAGGGAATGAGAACATGGTCTGGTGTGTTCTACCTCCTCAGGGTCATTTTGGTGGAATCCTTGTTGGGGTCAAGGATGAGTTAATGGAACTGGAACAATGTGTAGTTCACCAATTCTGCATCCAGGTAAGTGTAAGGATGACGATCACCAACTTAAGATGGGAGCTCATCACTGTATATGACCCTGCTAACCACAATTGTTCCAAGGATTTCATTGGTGAATTGGAAAGTATTTGTGACAAGGTGTCACTCCCTATCCTCCTGGGTGGTGATTTCAACCTCATTAGGGAGGCTCAGGACAATAATACTAGTAACATAGATAAAAACTTGATGAACCTCTTTAATGATTTTATTTGAAAATTTTACTTAAGGGAAGTGAAGAGAGCTGGCTCCAAATATACTTGGACCAATAAACAGCTGGCCCCAATTATGGTGAATCTGGACAGATTTCTGATGTCCAATGATTGGGAGAAACATTTCCCCCTATGTCATGCATGGAGCCTGACCAGGGGAAGTTGGGGTGCTGAGGTTTTCACCTTTGAGAGGCAATGGCTGCTGATGGATAACTTCAAAGAGAGAGTGCAACAAAGATGGCTGGAGAAGAAAGCAAGAAGGCATGATATTAGTTACTCTTTAGATGTATGGCATGGCAGCTTATGTGACATTAGACAGTTCATGAGGGGTTGGCATAGAAAACACATTGGTGAATAGACCAAAAATAAACAAGATATGCTGGCTCAGCTTGCTATACTGGATAACAAAGCAGAGTATGAAGGCTTGGCCATGGAGGAATGGGAGTATAGATATAGGTTAGAAAATAGCCTTGAGAAAATTCTCTCCATGGAGGAGATCTTTTGGAAACAAAAAGGTGGAAATTCCTTGATCAAAGAGGGTGACAACAACACAAGATTTTTTCATTTGCTAGCCAATGGGAGAAGAAGGAAGAATTTGATCCTATCCATGGAAACTGAACAAGGCTTGCTCACCTCCCAGGAGGAGATTAGAGGACACATCTATGACTTCTATAAAACCCTTTTTGGATTTGACTCCAAAGAAGGGCTTAGGTTTTTAAACTCCTTCTAGGATAACCATAACAACCTGCCACCTGATGTCAAAGAAGCTTTGGTCCAACCTTTTTTCTGAACAAGAGATTGAGGAGGCTTTGAAGAGTATGAAAGAAGATTATGCTCCTGGACCTAATGGCTTCACCTCTATCTTCTTCAAGGTGTTCTGGGAATATGTCAAGGGAGACATCTTTGAAATGTTTACTGACCTCCATGAAGGGGTCCTGGATCTAAAAAGAATTAATTATAGTGTTATAACCTTACTCGCTAAGGTCAAGGAGGCCAATACTATTAAGCAATACATACCCATTTTCTTACTTAACATAGACTACAAAGGCTTCACCAAGGTCCTCAATAACATATTGATGCCAGTGGCCAAGGAGGTGGTTGGCCCTAAACAATTTGCCTTCATCAAGGGTAGAAACATTTTATAAGGTGTGCTGATCCTCCATGAAGTCATCCATGAATTGAGGAGAACAAAACAACAGGGGGTGTTGGTGAAAATAGACTTTGAAAAGGCATATGACAAAGTTAAATGGTATTATCTAGAGAAAGTCATGAAAGGGAAAGGCTTCCCTCCCAGCTGGATTGCTTGGGTGATGCAATCTATCAAGGGGGGCAGAGTTTGCATAAATATCAATGGGCAAAGGGGCCCTTATTTCAGAACCTATAAAGGGCTAAGACAAGGGGACCCCATATCCCCCTTGCTGTTCAATATTGCAGCTAATGCTCTAGATGCTTTGATGGACAAAGCTTCTATTAAGGGCTTACTGAGCGGGGTTGTTGACCATCTGATCCTAGGGGGATTACCCATATTCAATATGCTGATGACACTATATTAATTATTGATGGATCTGACAAGTCTATCCTTAACCTTAAATTATTTTATACTGCTTTGAGTGGCTTTCTGGGCTTAAGATAAATTTCCACAAAAGTGAGGTTTTTTGCTTTAGCATGGAGCAAGCAGAACAAGAAAGGGTGGCAAATATGCTTAATTGCCATCTGGGTCAGCTCCCCTTGAAATACTTAGGCATTCCTATTTCTAACCATCAGTTAGGCATGGATGCCTCATCTGGAATCCTCTAAAAAATGGTTAAAAGGCTAGACCCATGGAAGGATAAAAATCTGACCTATGGAGGCAAATTGACATTTACAAATTCATGTCTTACCAGTTTACCTATGTATACCATGGGGTTCTACCTTCTCCCCAAAGGGATCCACAGGAAGATGGACACTGTCAGATCAAGAGTTTTTTGGAGAGGGCCTGAACAGATACCATATGGCTAAATGGGTAGCCATATCCATACCCAAGGATTATGGGGTCTTGGTATCCTAAACACTTTGATAATGAATGAATGTTTGCTTGTCAAGTGGATATGGAAGATCTCGACTGGCTCTGAGGATATCTGGTATAAGTTGTTGAAGGCCAAATACATGCCAGATGGGAATTTCTTCTCATCCATGCAGAAGGCACCTCCTAGTTTTGGAAGGGCATGCACAAGGTCAAGCATCTTTTCCAATGGGGTGTTGTATTTGCAGTGAACAATGGCAATAAGGTTTTCTTCTGGAAAGATGTGTGGATTGGTGAAACTCCTCTAAAAATTTAGTTTCTTGAATTGTTCAAGATGTGTGCTGAGCCGGATGTTGTGGTCTCTGACTATTGGAATCATGATGAGTGGGAGGTGCAATTCAAAAGGAGTCTAACCACTAGTAACCTCCTCCAATGGGAGGAACTGTTACAAATGCTCCAATAGGTTCAGTTAAATGATAGGGAAGATGTTGTTACCAGGGCTCTGGACAAGTCAAAGAAGTTTACAACTAAATCTCTATACAAATTTCTCACCTTTGAAGGGGTGTCTTGCAAGGGGGCAATGACCCTCTAGGCCTGTAAACTTCCTCTGAGAATTAAGATTTTCTTGTGGCAAATGCTCCATAACAAACTCCCTGTGTCCACCTCCCTCAAGAAGAGGGGGTGGAAAGGAAGTACAATGCTGCCTGTGCAATAATCAGGAAGATGTCAATCACATTTTCTTCAGTTGTGTGTTGACACAATTTATTTGGAGTGCTCTGAGAGGCATTTTTGGCTGGAATGGGTTCCCGGTCTCGGTAGCTAACTTAAGGGCAAGCTGGCTTCCGAAACAGTTTAAAGTCTCTCAAAAGCTGGGTCTATTTTTGTTTGCAGGGATGGCTTGGCCCATTTGGAGGACACGTAACACAATGGCGATCGAGAAGAAGTTCCTCCACAAGCCTGCTGAAGTGCTGACTCTAGCCGTATCCTTAAATGGAATATCCTCCTCGTTGAAGATGACAGGGCCACGGCGGACAGGGCATCAACCCAGGTCCGGGAGTGGCTACAAAGCTTTACCCCAGCGGATGGCCCTATGTTTGATGTCTGTGAAATTTGAGCTAGAATACTTTCCGAGCTTTGTAGATGTTTGGCCTGTTTACTTGGTACTGTTGTCCTTTGGTTAGTTCGCTGGTATCCCCAGCCTTGTATTTTTCTTTCTTCGCACTTACTTTCAGTTGACGCTGTATTCCTGATTATTGGCTTTCAATATAAGCTGAGGCAATATCTCTTTAAAAAATAAAAAAATAATTAGTAGTATATAAAAACTGAATAACTTAAGAGCTATTTGGTGTACAAACTCATTTTATCTACTATATATGTTTTTGAGTATTATGTCTTTTTTCAACACATTTTAGGTATTAGATGCCATCAAGTATAATTTATTACACATGGTTATTGTGAATGCATCTAAATGAAATGTTTTTTCTTTTCAAACTTTATCAATTTTAAAACGTTCATCCCTCATGACTTATATTACATTGCTCTACTCTTTATTGACTTGAGCTCTAGTTAGTTTTAGTTATAGCTATTTTTAGCAATTTCTATGGTAGACCAATATTCAACTAGAAAAAGTAATATCGAGATGTTAAGTGGATAGCTATCATTATCTATTATAGGAAAAATCATATCTTTGTGTATGAATAACAAAAAAGATATTTTAAACTGATCATGGGACATGGATTCATCGTAACATCTATATTTGTTTTTCTAAAAAATAGAAAATATATTAACCAATACTAAAAGAAAATTACACTTTTTTAGAAGGATCAATTTAATAGCTTCTAGAACCGATTAAAATTTGTCTCTCCTCGGCCCCCTATCGTTCAATCCTGGCTCCACCCTTAAGCAACAAGTTGTCCTCCTCCTTGGTGTACAGTAGCAAGTCATCTTCTAGGAAACAGGGAGAGCAGAGGTAGCATACCAACAATAGCACATCCTCATTGGCATCAGCAGGAAGAAGGTGGAGAAGAATGTGAGGCTTGAATCCTGTGGGTGGTGAGCTTGGTGTTGAGGGATTTAGGAGACTATAAACACTAGGATTTATGAGCAAGGATTGGGGATTTGGAAGCAGTGGATCCAGACAGGTTTGGTGTAGGAAGGGCAAGAGAGGGAGAGGGAGTAACTTGAGGTGGTGGGAGAAGCCTTGCCATCGGCTATGGTCGGTCTACTTGCAGCGAGATGGTTGTGTGTGGAGAGGAAGTTGTCTACGGTGTGTGTAGGGAAGGGGGTTTTTTCTGTAGAGATGGGGATTGATTTGGGATTAGGGCTGGCTTTGCCAGGAGATGCTGTCGAGAGGGTTGCTTTTATAGGAAAGGATTAGAGCAAACCCTCTCTAAAATAGGCTAGGAATTAGGCCCAATAGCTGCTGCTCTTGTGTGTTTCTTGTTCTCCTTTCTCTGATTTTCTCCTCACAAATTAACTCCAATTGTTTGCTGATCCACCTTGTTGCACGAACCTATGGAAACAAATACTCCCTCCATTCTAAATTATATGTCCTTTTAGCTCTTCCAAAATGTTCTGTTTTATTTGTCCATATAGGACTTTGAGGTGATATTTGAGCCTTTCTTCCCAGACTACCCTTGTTTTTGGGCCAGTTTTCCCGTGTAGTCTTCCATCAATAAGTGTTTGATCAAATTACAAGGATGTCTATCAATATTAGGACAGAAGGGGTAGTATCACAAGACAGCACCTCATTAATACATGTTGCTCCATGGTTTTCCAGTGCTAGACCTAAATTTACAGCTATGGAGGGCATATGAGTCCATTCCATATGCTCCTTAATTCCTATGAAAACACCTAAAAGTGTCGAAGTAGGCATTTAATCATAGTAAGCATGTACAAAAGATGAAATATGGCCATGAATTTGCAATAGATTGCAATGATAATGATCTGAAAATTAGTACCATAATGACACTTGTCATAGAGTAGTAGCCTAGGTCATGACTTGATAACCTACCTGAACATCATCCAAACTGAGCGACCTGGTGCTTACATGTATGAATGTGATGATATATGATTGATGAATATACTAGTTTTAAATAGATTTTCTTTTCCCTTACATGAAGATGGATCAACCTTCAGAAGGTTCTATGGCTGAAGTGCCAAAGTGGCATGCTAGTTGAGGTCCCAGCAAGAATCCTAAGGGCTTATATGTCATCATCAAGATCTCACAAACTAGGGTGCCTCTTGCACCTGAACTAGCAGTGGTGTCGTACAAGATGTGTGGTGGGGTAATCACTAGGGACAATATGCCCATCACTTATCTTCAATGGCTTGATGGGCCCCTATATATGAATGAGCAGATGTTCGAGGAGCTAAAACAAAAGTTCATATTCCTTAAAGTGTCTATGGCCTTGTGAAGCATGATGCAGTAGAGGTCATGTGGAATTGTTAGAGAAATTGGAAGACATCACTTAACTGTGACTATGAGAAGAAGTGTATTACGCCAGACTTCACCAAATACAAACTATTGAAAATAAATTAGGATGCTTTTGTGGAGATGACGCAATCTCCAGAAGCTCAGAAGTTAAGTCAGGACCACAAGGCTATCTCAGAAAAGAACCTTCACCCCGACAGACTCGGCACAACTGGGTACAAGAAGAAGTAACCAGAATAGGAGAGGAAGGAAGATGAACTAATTTGTGCTAGTGTCATATTGTCCACTTCATCCTAGGCACTATGATCCAATCACTAGGTACTCAGGAGGGGGGGCTACATTCTTGGATGATTGGAGCTTATCCATCAAAAGCAGCTGAGACAAAAAAAAGTACCCCAAAAGATCTCAGAGGCAATTAACTAGTCTTCTCAAGGCTCTTTGAAACCTGATAAGGAGATTGATGAACTAATTGTCACAGTGGAAAACTAGGAGCACTCTGGTCATGTGTGAGCCAATTGTGCTTGGATTTCATGGAAACATGCATTCCCGGAGTACACCGAAACTTTTAAGAGTCGCAAGAGAAGCAAAGAGGCACAAGATGAAATGCTGAGAGATGTGGATGCTTGCATACAACAAGAAGTATAGAACCACATGCATGAAATGGATTCTCATATGCAATAAGTGCATAAAAAACTAGACGTAGCCCTCAACCAATGGGAACCCAACAATGCTCTACTCACCAGCTCATCTGGTCGTTGAAGTAGCTGTGTTTCCACAGGACTTCCCAAAGAGGACTTGGGTCATTATCCAGTCAACAGCATCATGGTTAGAACACCATGCGGGCTACACATGCCCGCTTTAAACGTCGCATTAGAGGAGACTATGGTCATGGCTTAGCCATGCGTGGAAGGGGAGGTCATGCACACCTACTCAATATCGCTGGGCTTCACCAAGGACCAGGTGGACATGGCATATAATAAGTGCGATCAGCTTGAGATGAAGATCACCAGAGATGATGCCATAAGGACTCTAAGAGATGCAATCCACAATTTCATCCTTTGGCATAACCCTCTCATCATCTTAGATGACTCTTCAACACCATCCTCTCCATGAAAAGACCTAGTACAATCATCACCCTCACAGACAAGTCCTCCACCATCACCTCAAAAATCGCAACCAACTGAGACGAGGATGCATTCATCTCGCAATTCGCTACCACCTCATCCTCACATGTCACTTCCTCATGAGAAGTTGCCACAACCCTAGAAACCTAAGAAGGGTGTCAGTGATTAGAAATAACATCTCCTAATTAGGAGAGGGAGATGGTGGTTATGTTTTTTAGAAGTAGGAGGACAATGAAATGGATGGTGAAATTCCAAATGGGGATCGAAAGCTGATGCTCCCCCATCCAAGTTAGAAAAAATTCTAATCAGGCGCAATGCTAAAATCAATGGTATATGAACCGGTCTAACCAGGATATACTTCAACACCTCCTTGTAGTTCGGATGCAAAAGGAACATTTGTACAAATGTAAGGGTGTATTCTACATTGATATCGCCCTTCTCTATGACTTGTTCAACCTAGACGCCCATGACCACACACTCATAAGATGGTGGACTCTATAATCGACTCACATACAATACACAATATACATCCTTGAAATATAATATCGATAAAATTAATGTCTAACTAGTTTCTCATATAGAATGGAGATCCCCATGCGGATTCCTTGACTCATCACTAGTCAGTGGGATACTTGTTAAACATCAAGCATGGGAGACCAAGGATTATATTGTCAATGCTTTTCTTAAGCAACAATATAAGAACTATATAATCTTGCCCTACAACTTTTAGTATGTGTTACTTTTGATTTATCTGGATCACGATATTAGAACTAATGATTCCAGTGACATATATGTGTAGTTTCCATTCGATCCTCCTTGCAATTGAGCTAGAGAAATATCATTGTCATGGACTCACTAAACAAACCTCTCGATGATTACCAAGACTTCATAGATATGCTTCAAAGGTAAACTCGATAGTCTACAAATCTTCCATTCATTCAATTGCATCTAAGTTTAAATAACTAATCACAACCACTAACAGGGATTTCGCAAGATATTATGCAAAGAGTGTGTGACGCGCCCCATTCAAGACTGAATTTAGAGTCAAAAAACTTTCTAGTATGTATGAAGTATTCATACATCATGTTTCCTAGAAACACCTCATTTCGTGTCATTGAACTTTCATTCAATGTTTACAATGTTAACTAATCACAACCACTAACAGGGATTTCGCAAGATATTATGCAAAGAGTGTGTGACGCGCCCCATTCAAGACTGAATTTAGAGTCAAAAAACTTTCCAGTATGTATGAAGTATTCATACATCATGTTTCCTAGAAACACCTCATTTCGTGTCATTGAACTTTCATTCAATGTTTACAATGTCACAATCAAGATCAAGTCAACTTGTGTAGCTTCTTTGTGTGCATGTTCGTGCATGTAATTACTAAATCTAGTGTCCCAAGTGACGTTCAGGTTTGTAACAACATATAAAAGCTTATGTTTCAATTCACATACATGTTCACTGAATAATATCTCTGAGTCTTTTATTACAGCATATGAGACTAAAATAAGTCGACTGTTATACCATGAACTCATAGACATTCAAGAACATCTAGTGGGCTGGCTGCTTAAAGAGGTCATCAATCCAAGTGGCAGGTTCCATGACCAGGACAATAATAATGTCAACATGTCAAGATATCTTAACAACCGGATGTCTTCTTAGTTAAACACAAGTGAACTAGGTCTCCTTCTAGTAAGAGTAAGAAGAAATATGATCAACATCTTCTTATTTAACAATCTTATTGTTATTGTAAAACATGTGGCAAAACTTTGATGTATGAATGAATTATAAAGTGTATGCGAAGACTCTATGTGAATGATCACATGTATGTGATAATCTGTGATGTATGTGTATTATATGTGATTTATGTTTCTATAAATTTTAAATAGTTGGAGAAATATTATCAATATCAGTGCGAAGCAGTAAATAAATAGTAATAGTTTTTTAAATCACTATCGATTCACTACGAGAACTAGCAGTGATAAACATGATCCAACAATGATGCATCACTATCGGTTCTACAAATGATAGTGATATCGGTTATGAACCGATAGTGATGCAATATTCTGCAGTAGTGATGTAGAGTTTGTGTACTTTGGACACAACCTAATGTTAGATTCCCAATTAGCAAGCATACCAGTAAACTATGTAGCCAAATTGCGCACCCAATTGCGTGGCTGGCCTTGATGTTTAATAAAATGTTTGATGCATTATTAGAAACTAGGTGTACCTTTCGGACGTTGCTGTGGCGTTGATTGTGCTTCCAAAAAATGTCATTTGAAATATCATGGTCAAGAATTAAATTATGTCAATTTGATCTAACAACAAAAGTATTTCAATTGTGAATTTAGTTGAAGGAATATTCTAATTATTGGTTCAACGTTCAGTTGTCTTCGGCCAATTTGTGCCTACATTTACATTGAGGTAAATGTGCGCCTACATTGCTAACAATTGGGGTTACTGCAAACTTGCATGTATAAATTTACACTATTCATAGGACAAGTAATTCAGGAGAACAATGCTTGGCAACTTATATCCGTAAACGACTTGAAAACTTAGATTTCATATTTTCTCTTAAGAAGCTATTTAGAATACAGGAATTCTGCAATATACAATTAAATGCTCATCACAGGCGGGAAATTTTTCATCATTCCAAATGGGGATAATTTTTTTTTCTCTACTCGATTCCATGCACACATATTGAATGGATTTTGATCTTGTCTGCCTTGCTCCTCAAAGGAATAAGAACAAATTAGTGGTGAAAAAAAATTACATGCTACATTGTCGGAAAGACATAGCACCACTACTATAAAATCAGACTTATATATCAGCCCATTACTACTGATTGCTAATGGACCGGCAGTGATAAAATATCACTGTTGGTTCAAAAGTCATGAGGAAAGAATCAATGAAGGTGTCTTATAAACCGGCAGTAATGAAGAGCATCATTGCCAGCTGATGGCTTGAGCCGGCGGTGATGCTTCAATGCCGGATAAGGGCACCAACCGATGGAGATACCTGAACTATCATTGCTAGTTCTAGCCACGATTCGACAGTGATAGTTCGTCAAGTACCATTAATGGGTGACAGTTTATCTTAAAAAATTCATAACTTTTTCCTATGAAGTTAGATGGAGAAAACTTTATATAAAAATTATAACCCTCGATGAGCTCTACAACTTAGTAGTTGAAATTTTTTTAATTTGAGGTTATTTAAATTCTCAAATAATCTTAACAAAGTATTAGCTGTGGTCAATGACAGCTCATCTTAAAAAACTCATAACATTTTCATACAAAGTTAGATGAAGATAAACTTTATATGAAATTATAGCTCTCAACAAAATATACAACTTTGTAGTTGATCATTTTTTTTATTTAAAGCTATATAGAAGCACAAATAAATGTTTAAAACTAGTACAGAGGGAGCCACGTACCTAAACACAAACTTTTGACTTGAATCTAGTATAAAACACAAGTAGGAATTATTGACAAAGACATTCACAAAGCTACAAAGTTAAAAGTTGTAAATTTAAAGCTTTTTATCATAAGTTTGATAACTTAGATTGATGAAATATCTATGCAGCACTAACTTTCAGACATGGCACGATGTCTATAGAAATTTTCAGGCAAATCGGAGAAGGTCAATTTTGGACAAAAAATTTAGAGATCCTGTCGAGGGTCTTTCAAGCCTATTTTGGGGGGGGGGGGGTAAAAAAGGTACAACTCTTAAGCTATGTATTTTTTCGGATGCGCCTCCTCGTTAGCTTCGAAAGTAGAGGTCGAACGTCAAAATCAGACTCTATATGTAAAAGTTATGGCTGTTTTACTGAACACTACATGGACTGGATACAAACTTTTTTATACGGAGTTGGATGAAGACAAACTTTATATTAACATTATAGAACTTGACAACATGTACAACTTTGTAGTTGATAATATTTTCATTTAAGATTATTTAGATGTCAAATAGCCGTTCAAACATTCGCTCAGAATAGGTCAAAATGATTGATTCTGCTATCGTACTCAAAATGAAAGAGAGGTGAGATGGTTAGAGAGGTCATACGCGCAGAGCTTCTGACTGAGGTCGTTTGAGTACTGAAACTTGTGTGAAAAATAATAAGTGAGCAGTGATCGGTACTCGAGTTTCTAGTTGAGAGCGGGCGAGCAGGAGTCGGTCGGGTGCCTCTGATCATACAAAATATTTTTTGCTTTTTTCCGCCACAAACACGTTGGATCGAAGACCGACAATCACTATCAGCTGAAGTCTTCAGCCGACAGTGATAGCCGACTATCTCTACTGGCAGAAACCTTTAGCCGGCAGTGATAACCCCTTCACTGTCGGTCTCCAGGCCAATAGTGATACTTAGGGACTATCACTATCCGTTGCCTAAGTACTGACTCTAAAACCGACTATAAAAGATATTTTTAGAGCCGGCAATATTAAATATTTCTGCAGTAATGCATATAGACATAGAAGTTGCAGGAGTATTCAACGGAACAAACTCATGATTAATTGTGTGCCTCGTTCAATTATGTTTTTCCACGCATGATCAGCCAAATAGTTCACTTCGCCAGGAAGCAGTGGCGCACTAGGTTGTAGAATCAAAATCTACATATATCTACAAATTAAATTATTTCCAGGGGATAGGAAATCCATGTACAGAGTTCCCTTAGCATAGAGGAGAGATTAGTATGCATGTTGGCGTCTCCACGCGCGTAGTATTTGCTTTGTGCATTAAGGGTCACAGCATGGTCTGTGTCATGCTCTGGAAATTTTGACGGTCACAGGCGGGTGAAGGAATTCCCCTCCAGTTTCGTTAAAAAAAAGGCGGGTGAAGGAAAAATCCGTCCTGATCACATACCGAGGTAAGAGGTTGGTACGTGGCGAGCTCACAAAAAGAGCACATATAACGATACCGTGCATTGATATATGCTTCTTTATTGGGTTATGATCAACAAAGCACAAGGAAAAGGAAGTGAAATCATTGAAACATGGAACCATCTGCTGGATATGTACGTACTCCGGAATCAGGAATCAGGATGTCTCGGCCATGCAGACGCCAATAAAGGCCATACCACTTACATGCTCATCCTTTCCCATGGATGCAAGTAAGGAGGCCGCTCATGTACGTTCTTCTAGATCACAGCTTGTGGAGTGCTGGTAAGCGGTGATATCCTCGCCGCTGCTGGCCGGTAGACAGTACTAGAACCGTGCGTGCTGCATACCAGTCAAGGAAGATCAGCCGAATGGTTCTGCTATTAGAGTCTTCGATGTAGCCGGCGTTCAAGTGGATAGTAAGTACTGCTGGTGCGACTCGACTAAAATGGCCCCCTCCGCTAGGGATAGTGTTCGAGGCGAATGATTGCTCCCTGCTAATCTCTACAAATATAAAGCACTGGGTGGTCCCTTTCCCATGGGCAGAAGCCGCAGAACTATTCCACGCGCGCGCGTGAGCAGAGGAACGAGCAACTTTCTCGTAGCAAATAAAATTTTCATTTTTGGAAAAAAATTGCCCGCAACTTTCTTTTTTGGAAAGTTTTCTAAAAAAACTTTTCCAAACAAGTTTTGAGAGAAAAGTTATCGGAAAAACGTTTTGAGAAAAAGTTATCGAGAAAAATTTTTAGAGAAAAGTTATGAAAAAATATTTCGAGAATGAGAAAAACTATTTGATAAAAAGTTATAAAAAAATTATCAAGAAAAAGTTTTGAAAAAAAGTTACTGAGAAACGTTAAGAACAAACAAACTTTCTCGACAAAAATTTCAGCACAAAATTTTCTTACAAAAAGTATCGGCACAAAAATATTTGAAAAAAATTCCAACACAAACTTTTGTCAACAAAAATTCACTTGTGCCTCAACCCAGCCCCACGCCCCCACCTGGGCCTCCTGCGCCCCCCTAGGCCTCAGCCCGTAGGCCGCACTCCCCCGACAGCACGCAGGCCTCACGCTCGGATAGCCTGCACGCGCCCCCCACAGCCCGCAGTTCGCTTGTCCGACTCGGAAACGGAAGACCGGGCCACGACTCTCTAACTGATGCGTTGTAATAGCCCAAATTCTTAAAACTAAGAAAATAAAAATTATTTCAAAAGAAAGTAAAAAGAGCTTTGCAAAATTAAATAAATCTCTAAGTATGTATGTGTATTTTATACATATATACATATATGTGAGAATGTGTTATATGTATAAATACATATATGCAATGAGGGCTTTCTTATAAAAGAATGTTTATGGACATATATGTGTATTTATTGTTTGCTTGATTGTCTGTTTATGTGAGCTATATGTATCCATGAGTATATGCATGAGAGAAAATGGTTTTGAAATAGAAAATCTTTTAAAATGAAAAGGTCGAAGATCATCACCTCTCTTCCTCTCCTCTCTGCTCCGGCCCAACCCAATTGGCCCACCCCAAGTTCAGCCCACTGCCTCTCTTCTTTTCCCCTCTCTCTCTGCTCAGCTCGGCAGTGCAGCAGGTCGGCCGGCCGCCATCTGCATTGACGTCGCTGTACCCAAGTCGAAGAAGTCCGCTAACCGCCCAAACGTGTTCGCTGGAGCTTCTAGAAGCTTGAGCCCACACCGGTTTTGCTAGAGCCCAAACCAATCACGAGATGATCATGCAAGGAAGTTCGCCAACTGTATGGAATTCCACTCAAATTCGCGAGTTAGAGTTAGAGATAAGCCAAGCAACAAACAAGGAAAAATCCTGGTGCTATACATGAGATTTTGCCCAAAAGATAAAAGCCCGAGCTGGTTTGAATTGACGGAACCGAGTTCAGATAGCCATCCGCCACCCCTCTTCCAAATCTGATTCGATTTAGAGATTAGGTAGCCTCCCGCCTATATATATGTGATCCTACGCCCTCCTCAGGGCATCCCGAGCATTTTTCCCAAGTTCTTGCCGAGAAATCAACACCCAGAGACTAGTTCCAGCTAGAGCCAAAGCTCCAAGCCACTGCTCATTGTCGCTAGCCTCAACCGTGCATCGCTGATGACAACCCGTAGCCCAACTGAGTTCGCAAGCTGCCGGAGTTTGAGTTTTGCCACTCGCCAGAGTTGCAAGAGGTCGGCAACATGATTTCGACCATTGTCCGATGAGTCACTGCCGCCTAGGAAGCTATCGCCACCATTGTCCTCACTCGGGAGAAGAAGAAGCTAGGTGAGCTGTCCGAATCAAATCATGTGGTCAAGATTAGATCTGTGCATATCTCTTCGCGAGCCAGTTAGATGTTGTCACGTGTCACTTCATAATCCTAGTCAGCCAAGCCATATCATTGTGCCAAGTTAGCATGCCACATTAGCGCTTTTGGCGACATGTCATGCTGCATCAGATCTAGTGCCCAGTCAGCTTTTGTTTTCCTTTTGAATTGTTTTATCTATTTTACTGACATCATAATTAAAACTTAAATATTACGCAATAAATAGTTTTCCAGTGAGAAAATAATACTAAAAATAATAATAATAAGGTAATTGATTTCTGAAAATGTTTAATAATATTTTATAGGTTTATTTAATTCTATTTAAAATTTAAATAGATGCTAGAAAATTCCAAAAAAAATCCCAAGAAATCATAGATGGCTTTAAAAAATTCCTAGAAAATTCCTAGCAACATAATTTCATTTATAGATAATCTTTTCAGTCTATTCGAATCTTTGAAAAATTATAACTTATCAACCGAAGCTCCGTTTTGACCAGTTCTTTCACCGAATTGTCCGAAGTAGTGTAATCTTGTGATGATATTGTTTGTTGTGTGGCGTTTGGTTCTTTTTGGATCTTGGTGTTTATGTGTTGTTGTTTTTCTACGTATGTTGTGAGTAGACGCTAATGTTTTGGAGGAGCTAGAAGGCCTGCAGGATCAAGATTTTGAAGACCCAACTGAGTTCAGTGAAGAAAAATTGTATTCTTGATCATTTTTATCCCAATTTTACAAATTTTTTATTTTATAAACATGCATGCTAATAATATGTAGAGAATACCAAGGTCAAGCTTTACCTTGGTTTCTCCCTTATCATCCTTGTCGCCATAGTATGGTTTTGGGTTATGGATGGAAGGATGATGCTTAGCTTTGCTTTGGATGGTAATCATGATTAATGCTCCACGAACTTGATAATGGTCCTATGCAACAATGATAAAATATGATGGAATAACTTTTATAGCAACATGGTATAGGGATTTGAGCATGTGGCATGATGGGATGTAAAGTGGTAGCCTTGCTCAAATCTAAGGACCGGTTTATGGGGTGACCTTTCTGTATATATAGTACAACCATAAGTTTGAAATAGGACGGGCCTAGCCAAGTAATTTACTTAATCTCAGCATAGTATAGATCAGGTAGAAGAACAGTGAATGAATGATGTCTTGGGATCTAAAAGGCCGAAGAAGGGGCTTTCGTTGTCAAGGTGAAATCACGTGATGGTGAAACCTTAGCGGGTAGACATGTGCTGAGAGGGGGCATTATAAAGGTTTTGTAGTGGATTCCTAGCGCACACCTCGGTAGTGTGTAGGAGTTATCCGTCGGCCAACGGATGCTCAGTAAAACAAGTTGATACATCTTGTAGGTAAAGTAAAACCTTTGTAGAGTTAAAACTGAATATTCAGCCATGCTCACGGTCACGAGCGGCACTAAAAACCTACCTTGATTATAACTTGATATTTTGGTTAGTCAGGTCAACTGTGATGGTGGGAATTATAGTTGAGGGTGGTTAATCATAGTGGTGGGAACTATAAATGAGGATTCAAACTCAGTGGATGGAACTTTGGTTGAGGTGTTGGTTAGTTAGTTAAGTCAAGATGGATAGAATCTTGAGGTAGTTGGTTATTCACTTAATTATATTTGCTTTTCAAATGTTTTTACTTCAATGCTGATTTATGCAAAGGAGCCATTCAACCCATTTCTTGTTAAAATTTTCATATGCATACTATTCCTTCACAACTTGTTAAGTACGATAAGTGCTCACTCTAGCTATCACCAAACACTCAGTTGGAGAAGGTATCGAGGAGTACGCTGAAGGTAGATCGTTCTAAGATGCTTTCTACATTGATGATGCCTGTGGAAGAGTCTTAAAGGAATAGAGTCTTCGTAGTTCGTTTAGTTCCGCTGCAGTTTATTTGGTTCTTCGATCCTTGAAGGTCACTTTTGTAAGACGGTTAATTCGATTAAGTATGGATATTGTAATGATTATCATCAGTGAAGTCACTATGTGTTGAGATTGATTCTTGGGCTAATCATATAGATGAGATTGGTTTGTTTCTTGAACCGGTTTCGACACGCGTACGCTCCAAATAGCTTTTTTCTTCCCTATCCCAGTCCAACCATTCTAATAAAAAACCAGGGAAAACCCTACGTCTATGAGAACCAGAAAAAGCCCAACTCCTTTCCTCGGGCTGAACTAAACCATGCGCCACCCCAGACCTCTGCCCTCACTGTCGCCTGCCCTGCTCGGCTCTTAACTACTTCAACAACCTCCTCTGAAGAAGATGCCAACGCCAGACTTTGCCAATCCACCCATGCAAGCCCCCTCTCTCCAGTCCCTTTCGCTACTCTGCGACGCCGAAAATGTCACCGGTAGCCCAAGGAGTACCCCGCTGGTGACGGTATCTCGAGTATTGTTGCTGGTCCCCCAAGCCAGGAAGATGTTGCCTCCTGCGTGTCGTGGACTGTGCAGAGATCACCAGGGGTGAAGCGACATTGTCCCATGGTGGTGCATAGGCGAGTTTTTTTATTTTTATATTTTTTTATTAAAAATTTAAATAAATAGATTCCCCGCAGGAGAAACTGCAAAACTAGGCCACCTAACCGCCCCTTGAGAGGGCAGCAGGCCTAACCGCCCCCTCAGAGGGTGGCAAGGGGGCTAACCACCCTACCCAGAGAGGGTGGTTAGCCCCCTTTCCACCCTCTGAGGGGGCGGTTAGGGCCTTTTTCCCCTCTAAAAATGTAATTTTTTATGTAATTCAAGAAATAAAAAGGTAGGGATTTAAGAAAATTTAGAATTTAAATTTGGAGTAGGTTATGTAATAGTCAGAGAATAAAAAATCAGTAATTAGCACTCACAGCATTTTACGTGAGTATGGGGTGCGAACGACGACAAACATAGTATTAAACATTGGGTGAAAACATTACAATACACTGTAACCGTGACGACACGATGAGGAAACAAAGGTAGCATGTACGGTTCACACTAAGACCTACTTATTAGTGCACCGATCCTAATCATAACATACCTTAGGGAGGGAAAGTATGTCAGGTTATATTAGATACTCTCTACTGAGTGCATCTAGGATACTTTCCCTTTCAGAGGGCATCGGGACCTGCCGCCTTAGCACGACGGGCTCTCTCCCGCTTCCTTTCCCTCTCAGCCTCTCGAGCCTGAGCCACGGTACGGTCGTGCGCCGCCTTCCTCATGCGCTCTTCTTCTTCCCGCTTGAGGCGAAGTTCCTCTTGCTGTTGCTCGTACTCCCGACGTGCGTACGCTTCCCTTGTCCACCTTATGTTCATGTCGACCCACTACTTCTGTGCGTCATTTTGCTCATTGTCGAGCCATTGAATAAAATCACAGAGCGGTGGAGGGGACTAAACAAATGGAACAAGATGAGCGGTTAGTAAAATAGGGTGCAAAATCGGAAGAGATGAGGCTGATATCTGTTGTCGTACCGGTCGATAACCAGTTGTTGCATGTTGAGGCTTGTCATACTCATAGTTGGCACACATGAAGAAGCGCAGCCCATAGGTGTATGAGATGTCCTGCGACTCGCGGATCTTACAAAGGTCACCACAGAAGCACATTGATGGTTCGAGACCTTTAGGTATGGTAGTCCCCCAATGTTTCTTTGGTGGGCTTGATGGAGCTGAGGAAGATATTGCACTTGAGAGATATGAGAAATGAGTGATGCATCAACGTAAGGAGGTTTGGCTATTTATAGTTGGGGGAGGCAGGAGCATTGGATTCGCTCTTGAAGAAAGGAGTGAGTGCAGGGGCGTAGCTGGTGGTAGGAGCATCGGATTCCATCTTGAAGAATGGGAAAGTTGTGTCATTGATCATGGTCAGAGATTCCACATTTATTGGTACCCGTGTTGTCATTTATTGTTTGAAAAAAGCTAGGTAGTGTTGTCACTTCTTGTTTAAAGCCTGCGCAAGGAGGCATGTGTTGTCAAGTCATGGTTAAAGTTTAGTAGTGTGGTCACTTTTTCATTAAACGTGTCTGAATATGAAATGCAGTTACGACATGCTAAGTTGACCATACAAAGTAAATGTGTCTGAATACATAGGAGTACATCACGAAGCTAATATGCATATGAAAGTTACATAAAATGTAAAATTCTATTGCCGCCTCCCTTGTTGCCATCGCCCGTGCGCCCCATCGTGGTCCCGATACCGCTGGTTAACCCTCACGTGACCCCTGGAGTAGGTGAGGGCATCGGGTGGACCGACGTGTCTGGTAGGCCTAGTAGGGAGCACCGGTGTCGAGGCCTCATCCTGCGTGGGCTGTGTCCGAAGGGGAGCAATGGGTACCTGGGAAGGCCTAAGAGGTAGGCTACGTCCTGCAAGGTCGGTGTCATCTCGCTGCACGGGAGATGGAACGTATGTGACTCCGGCCTCCATCGGTCGACCAGTGCTGCTATCAGCGACCGATCAAAGTAGAAACGATGGGCCGCTGCCTCGGGATTCTCCGTCGATCGGGCCTCGACCAACCGGTAAAGCGGTAGGAGTCCCGCCGCTGCCAACCTATAAGTGTTGCAATATATCAATAATATGGAATTACATCAGTAATATGGCAATTTCGTATGAAATTATCGAAGTACATGTGCTTCCATCGCTCGTCTATCGTGAGCAGCTCTCCAGAGCCCTGTGGTCGAAACACGCCTAGCTCCGTCTGGTGCTCAGCGGATAAGAAGCTGCGATGCTTCTTGTCCATGGTAGGGTCTAGAAGCTCGGGGGTCGTAGGGTCGGCCATATCTGCATTTGAAAGACATGTACATTAATGCATTGTTAGATAAAGATAGTAACAATATACTTTGAATGCAAATTAACTATATCACTATATGCAACATTAACGAAGATTAAAATGGTACAAAACGGGCACAACGCACCATAAAACTCACCTAGACAACAGGTGCATCACCAGGTGCATTTTGGGACAATACTTGTATGTGTGACCTATTTCATTGCACTGACTGCATCGCTTGACCCTAGGGCCAGCCTTGGATTCATCCATATCGTTGCGAATCTGACGAGTTTGTCTTCGGCCAGGTACGTTCTTCATCTTTTCCAAATCAGGCACATATATTCTTGCAGGCCCTGGATTACTTGTAAAAGTGTCAACAATGCCGTAACCATATAGCTCATGATTCTAGATGTTGAGTATTTGATCTTTCATAAAATACTTTGAAACATATTGCCTGGGAAGCATATGGTGCTCCGCACACGCAGCTATGTCGTGTGTACAAGGTTTGTGGAGTAATTGTGGCTTCTGGCAACTACAGATGCATTTCCCACTCCTTAGCACACACTCTTGAACATGCCACTCACGTCTACCCCCCCTCCGACCCTTATCCCGGCACAGGACACTGAACCTGTGCTCCGCAGTGCCCTCTTGATTTGTGCAATGCATGTGGGCCTTCTTATTAGCCTTCTCCATGTACTCACATAGCATCCGTCCGTAAAGCATACGATTGTCCTCCATTACAATCTTAGCAGCTACATACCGATCAATAAAGTACTTACAAGTCCCATGCAAAATGCCTTCTACAATTCCAACTAGTGGTAGGGACCTCATTCCTCGCATGACCTAGTTATAAACCTCTGCAAGATTTGTAGTCATTACTCCATACCTTGCACCATCAATGTCGTACAACAGAACCCATTTTTCATTTGGCTCATTATGTATCCACTGTGAGAAGCTCCGAATAGATGAGCCTGATCTCCTTACAATCTACGGAGTATCGGTTGGAAGAGGTCCGAGAGCTATTGGTTCATTACCGTTAGGTGCAGCCTCCGTAGTTTATTTTAGAGTCAGTTCATCAAGTTTTGCCCATAGTGCATTGAACTTCTGTTGCTGGTTTTGACTGCACAACTTCTTGAAAAGCTTCATTAACTCTTTGTTTTTAAACTGTCTGTAGAAGTTCGCACCCATATGGCGCATGCACCACCTGCTTTTGAGGTCAGGCCACTGTGCTGCTACACCCCGTCGAACGCTACCATGCTGCATATCCAGCAAATCCTGCAACAATCCTACATGTCTATCATGAATGAGACACACATCTGGTTGGTCAAGAACAATTGCATGTTTAACCCGCTCTAGGAACCAATACCAGCTATCCCCGTTCTCACTCTCCACAAAAGCAAACCCTAGTGGCAAGACTTGGTTGTTACTGTCGACCCCAATTGCAGACAATATCAGTCAGGAATATTCCATCTAGGCATATGATGGGTCGGCAATATCGAAATGCTTTGATAGTTGTAGCGAATGCAAAGAAAGCACGCTGCAACACTCTTTTCCTGCTATATTCCACATCAGTAGAGGGGTAATGCTTGATATCATAGTAGCTGTCTGGGTTCCTTCCACAAATTGTGGCTAATTGACGAGGTAGATTGTGATATGAATCTTCGTATGTTCCGAACCTCATCTCAATAGCCTTTTGTTTCGCCCTCCATGCCTTCGCATAGTTTATTGTGTACTGGAACCTTTGCTCAATAGCACGGATTATTGATCGTGACTCATACCTTAGGTTGTCCACAATCTCCCCGTACATAACATTTGCAATGAAAGCAGAAGATAAGTTCCAGTGGGTGAACTCTATTTCCTCAACGTGACAATTATGTTCCTTGACTATTGAGCACTGCCAGTAGTCTACCCATTTCCCTCTGAATGCGTGCACCTTGAATTGCCTCCGAAGAGACAACGACTAGAATTTCACTGCATCAATAACTGCCTCTTTTGTAGGGTACATAGCACCCTGTGACACCTCGTTCTCATGGTACTGCCACGGTGTCCGGTCAGCCTCGCTAACCACCAGCTTCGAAAATTCATGATCCCTCCACTCTGCAGGAACTGGAGCATTACCCTCCTCGTCAGACGAATCCCCATCGGCAAGGCCTTCCTCCAATTCTTCATTCTCCAAATCTATATCTTCAATGATGCTAGGGATGTGCTCCCCTTCATCAGCTACACCCATCGGATGCAGCTTTGGAATATCACCAACATCCTCCCTGGACCCGACATTAGCCGCCTCTGATTCATCTTTCACTGCCTCACTTGGTCCTGCTACTGCTTCCGTAGAGTTCACCTCAGTTTGATCTTTCAGGTACACCTCAGCTAAAAAAACCAGCGGCAGGCCACGTTCACAACATATATCTATATACTACCTCCAAGTTGATGTGGTTTCGATGGGAACAAGCTCACCAAAGTATCCATGACTAACACGGCTGAGGACAGCTTTCAACTTCAGCTCATGTTGCTGCGGATCCAGTTGGAAAAACCGCATGAGCCATTTGCACACACCCACAATGGTCCTCTCATTAGCTTTACTAAGACCCTTCATGACATGACAAAATCCAGACAGATCTACACCGTTAGGACCGTACCTAATTTCACCCTCACCATAATATATCTAAAAAATTAATTTATCTGCCATCCCTGAAAACACCCGCAAACATAACCAATGTTAAGACAATAAACTATATTTCTAATTATTGGATAAAATATTTTCTAAATGCTACATCCTAGGTTCACAAATTATCATATACTGCTACCTCCTACGTCGCACATTACGACCCCAATATAGTAAAAATAATATACTAAAAATAATATTCTACATTTCACTGCTATCGTACAATTTTCTAAGTATTTTTGACAATTTTCTAAACCCTAGGTCATACATGTCTAAAACCTATATCATATACTACTACTGCACTGATTAACAACAACAAAAAGGAAAAAAAAAGACTTACCAAAAATTAATCTTCAAATTCACGGCTCAAATGCAGCAGGGCTTCGCCGAGCTCTCTTCCTCCCCTCTCCTCTCCTCTCTTCTCCTCCCTCTTCTCAACCTTTTCTTTTTTCTGAATGAAATGACATTTTGCGCTATTTTGCCCCCTTTTATAGGAGAGGCCGGGTGGGGGGGGGGCAGTCGAGTGCGGCAGGCGGGAAGGCCCCTTACCGCCCCCTGAGAGGGCAGTAAGGAGCCCTACCCGCCCCCTCAGGGGGCGGTAAGGGAGATAGCTCGGGCGGGTACGCTGTACCCGCCCTCTGATGGGGCAGTTAGGCAAACAATCCGAGTGAGATACAACTCCGTATATTGCTTGACCGAATACGTGATCTTGACAGAAAGGAAATGAGCAGACTTTGTCAATCGGTCCATAATGACCCAAATCGAGTCATAACCTTGGGAAGTCATCGGCAATCCAGTAATGAAGTCCATGCCGATCTCCTCCCACTTTTAGGAGGGAATGGGTAAAGACTGGAGTGTACCGACAGGCTTGAGGTGTTCGGCCTTGACTCTTCGATAGACATCACACTCAGCAACATATGAGCGATTCCTCACTTTATGTGAGTCCACCAAAAAATGTGGCTTGAGGCCATGATACATTTTTGTGCTTCCTGGATGGATGGATAACAAAGAGTCATGAGCTTTATCCAAAATTTTCTTCCTCAATGCCTCAACTTTCAGAACCACTAGCCGGTTCCCAAACCATAGGACACCTTGATTGTCCTGAGAAAAACACATGGCCTTGCCTTCATTCATCTTGTCTCTAATTCAAGCCATGCCCTTATCACCTTTCTGAGCTTGCTTGATTACATCCAGAAGGGTGGACTTGATCTCCAGGTTAGCAAGAAAACAATCAGGAACCATTTCAAGTCCAAGCCAGCGGAATTCATCACAAAGTATGACATTTCTAGCCTTGACCACAAGGCAATTGCATCGAGCCTTCTAGCTTAAGACATCAGCAACCATAATCACCTTGCTGAGATGATAATGAACTTCCAACTCGTAGTTCTTGATCAATTCAAGCCATCTTCGCTGCCTTATGTTTAGATCGGCCTGAGTAAAGATATACTTGAGGCTTTTGTGATCCGTATAGATACGACATAGATTCCCTAGCAGATAATGGTGCAAAATCTTCAGAGCATGCACAACCGCCGTAACCTCTAAGTCATGAGTTAGATAGTTCTCTTCATGGCACTTCAACTGTCGTGAGGCATAAGCAACAACTCTGCCCTCCTGCATGAGGACACATCTGAGGCCTATGCAGGAAGCATCGCAATAGATGTCAAAACCTTTGCCCACATCAGGCTGAGCGGGAATGGAAGCGGTCGTGAGCAATGTCTTCAAGGTCTGAAAAGCTGACTCACATTCACTTGATCACTCGAATACACTTCCCTGCTTCAACAACTCAGTCACGGGATTAGGAATCTTGGAGAAGTTTTTGATGAACCGATGGTAGTAACCCGCAAGTCCAAGAAAACTCCAGATGTCAGTGACACTTCTGGGCTGCACCCAATTGAGCACATCCTGCACCTTGCTCAGGTCAACTACAACTCTGTTCTCTGACAAGACATGACCCAGGAAGGCGACCTCTTTGAGCCAGAAATCACACTTGCTAAGCTTGGCATACGGCTGGTGATCTCAAAGGCATCCAAGATCAACACGGAGGTGATCTGCATGCTCTTCCTCAGTCTTGGAGTATATAAGAATGTCGTCGATAAAAACCATGACAAACTTGTTAAGTTCCTCCATGGAAGCAGTGTTCATCAAGTACATGAAGAATGTTGGGGCATTCATCAAGCCAAAGGACATGATGGTAAACTCATAAAGATGATAACGAGTCGAGAAAGCCGTCTTTAGAATATCCTCCGGTCGAACCTTGATTTGATGATAGCCCAATCTCAAGTCAATTTTCGAGAAAACTCGAGCATCGGTTAGCTGATCGAACATGATATCAATGCTAGGAAGCGGGTACTTGTTCTTGACCGTGACCTCATTCGACAAACGGTAATCAACACATAACCGCAGAGTGTCATCCTTCTTCTTCACAAAGAGTGCCAAGCATCCCCATGGGGAGGAGCTCAGACGTATGAAACCCTTTGACAGCAACTCCTAACTCTGTTTCTTCAACTCAACTAGCTCAACTGATGACATCTTAAATGACTTCCTTGAAACTGGGGCCGCTTCGGGCAGAAGGTGAATAGAGAATTCCACTACACGGTTAGGTAGCATCCCTAGCACTCATCCAGAAAGTCATCTGGGAATTCAAATACCACTGGAATACTCAACAGATTTGTGGTGGGGACAGCCTTCAGAGCGTAAAGGCAAGGATCAACGACCTTGAGCTTCAAATGAATTCAGGTGCCGGACGGACCATTAAGGGTGATGGTCTGCTGAGCACAATCCATGATAGCTTCATTCTTGGTTAGCCAATTCATCCCCAGTATGACATCTATCCCCTTTGGGTCCATAGATTGGCAAAGAAAGGTATCCCGTTCATAATCACCAATGCGTTGGAGACGCATTGCTTAATAAGAACCTTAGCTCCGGGTGCATCTATAAGACAAGGCGTAGAGGTAGTGCCGATTCTTAACCAGTGCCGCCGTGTATAGTTCATCGCTATGAAACAGTGTGAAGCTCAAGAATAAAAAAGAACAACTGCAGGAGCAATGACAGAATTTTAATGCATAAGCAACGTACCCATCAGCACGTTGTCACCCTCGTGAACCTCTTCAGCGGTGGTGTGGCACGCTCGACCACACTTGGGGATGTGGGTGGCTTGAGAAGACTATGGTGCAGACTGAGCAGGTGGTGGCCTTGGAGCGGTCACCATGGCTCCTGGCTTTGGATACAGGCAATCCCGAGCATAGTGGCCGACACGGCTGCAGTTGTAGCATGGGTAGCCGTGGCCACCTGTCACGCTCACTTGAGAGCTAGCGGGTCTTGCAGAGCAGAGAAGGACGGACGCTGCACCAACCACATCGGCCGTGGAGCAGTTAGTGCCAACACGTAATCTGGTGGAGGCTAGTCCTCAGTGCGGGCGCGTTGAGAGCTCCCACCCATGGAAGGCAATGGACCCCTCTTGTGCTTCTTCTCCTCTTGGTGGTTCTTGAGCTTGAACTCCACCGTGAGGGACGTGCTCACCAACTTGTTGACGTTGTTGGACTCATGTGCGGATAGCCGGTCCTGCATTTTCAAGTTGAGGCCATTGACAAAACGGTATTATTTCCTCTCGCTGGTGTTGATCTCATCCTGAGCATACTGTGCAAGGTGGTTGAACACCTACACATACTCCATCACTGATCTGCCTCTTTGCTTGAGGTTCATAAACTTCCACCTCTTGATTTCCATTTGTCTCTTAGGAATGTGGAAGTCACGGAATGCCTGGCAGAACTCCGCCCAAGACACCGGGTGATTCACGGGATGCATGGCGAAGATGTTGGACCACCACACGCACACCACACCCTGAAGCTGATGGGTGGCAAAGAGCGCCCTCTCGTGGTCCTCACATCAAAGGAGAGTGAGCTTCTGCTTAATAGTATGGAGCCAGTGTTCGTCATCCAGAGGATCCTCAGCCCACGAGAATGTGGGCGGATGAGTCCGTAAAAAATCGGAGAAGTTACCTCGGCGCCCAGCCCAACCTCCTCCTTGAGGGGCCGTGTTACGCACAAGAGCTTCAAGAAGCACTATTTGAGCCTGATGGTTCTGCTCAATTTGCATGAGCACATTCGCCATGCTCAGCGATGGAGACGGTGGAGAATTATTCTCATTCGAGGCCTCAGGAAGCTCACCCAAATTGCCGTGGGTTCTTATCATGTTTTGGCGCTAAGACAAAGCAATAGAATGGTCGAACTTTGACATAGCATACTAGTGTTAGTGGGACACCAATTCCAAGTGACATACACTAAGGTACATCAGCGAAAAAAATGCATTCTCAAATGTGTGGAGAGTCTGCAAAAACTTATGGAGTGTCTGCAAAAACTTATGGAGTGTCCGCAAAAATGCGGAATGTCCACAAAATCTCTAAAATCTCCACACTTTTATGGAGGATGCACAAAAATGTGTGGAGTGTCCGTAGTTTAGTAAAAATTACAAACTTGGATTTTAACAGGGAAAAATGCATGCTCAAGTGTATGGTGCAAGATGAATAATGGAATATAAAAGTATGCTCGATCCTTATCTTTACGTTTCTTTACAGAATGCATATCTCCCCAAATAATCATCACAACACATATATCGCCTTTCACACCAAGAGAATAAGTATTCGCGCGAATGATGCTTGTGCAACTCGCCGCACAAGCGATGTTTCATAAGTGGTTGCCCACGTATTCACTTCCATACCATCGCCTTACGGGACACCCCATGTAATCACCACATGGGTAGACGACCATATCTATTGTTGGGGGGGGGGGAAATAAGCTAGCCTGAGGATAATGGTTGAAGATTACTATCCAGGTCACCCCAGAGCCTTGATCTACGGATCCTCAGTTAAAGGCATGACCTCCGAGGTCATCAGGTTCCTTCACGGTACCTCTTTGTACCTGCGAAGCCTTCCCTTGGTTTAACCGGCTCAGCCTCCCGAAGCCTCGGTCTGTCGAAGCCTCAGCATCCTGAAGGCTCAGCCTCCCAAAGCCTAAGCCTCCCTGAAGCCCCAGTCTTCCGGAGCTGGGCAACGGCTAAGGGCCGAGGGAGTCATGGACCCTCTCTTCCGCTCGACCTTCGACTTCGCCTCTGACGCGCCGTTGCCAGGCCTCGGACGGAATACCTCTGGAGCCAGGCAACAGCTAAGGGCAAGGGGGTCACGGACTCTAGCTCTCTTCCGCCCAGCCTTCGGCTTCACCTCTAACACACTGTGGCCAGGATCCGGCCGGAATACCTCCGGAGCCGGGCAGCAGCTAAGAGCCAAGGGGGTCGCGGACCCTCTCTTCTGTCCGGCCTTCGCCCTCGCCTCCGACGCACCATCGCTAGGCTCCGGACGGAATACCTCCGGAGCTGGGCAACGACTAAGGGTTGAGGGGGTCGCGGACCCTCTCTTTCGTCAGGCCTTCGGCCTCGCCTTCGACGCGCCATCGCCAGGCTTCGGATGGAATACCTCCGGAGTCGGGCAGCGGCTAAGGGCTGAGGGGGTCGTGGACCACCTATCTTGCCTAAGCCTTCGGCTGCACCTCTGGCACATCGTTGCCTTCTACCTGAGTAGTTGCTAAGGAACCCGAAGGGTCAAGGACCGCCTCCGGCGCTCATCTCCAAAGGTTCCAGAGGGACTTCACTAAGTTGGAAATCTGGAACAAATTAGGAAGGAGTACGTAGTTACCAGAGACGACAAGATCGCCACTACTCCACCTGGTTCTGCTCAATTAGCCTAAGTATCCACCGGTCATCAGAAAAACTAGCCATTGCCTTCAAAAGGGACAAAGAAGTACGGTTGGGAGGCACAAAAGCATGCATGCATGCGGCCACCCCTTTGAAAGGTCCTCTCGCATTGCGATACGGAGGAAGACATGATCGTTCCTAAAGACCCACATTATATTATTAAACAACCATTACATCCAAGGGATATAAACTAAAACAACTGTACATAAATTGCCACAAAGATGATAGATCCCTGTGAAGCAAAACAAGGGAGAAAGAGTACAAGGTGACTAAGTTCAGCCATGACATGGATATATCATGGCGTCACCAAGTACAACATCTTGGTGACCGCCTTCACCTCCTATGGGTCCTAGTAGGGGCCACGCATGAGACGGCATATGTGCCTCATCTGCGGCCTGCCGTTGCAGAAGTTGATCCAGTAGATGGCTCCCGAGCTGCTAGAGGACGCTGAGGAGTCTGTGGAGGTCACCAGAGAGGCCCTCTCCCTCGCCTTCCAAGCCTCTTCTTGCTTCACCGCTGGCCCCATTGACATCGGCTCACTCTCCCTTAACAAGAGATCCCAGTCGATCTCCTCCTCATCATCGGAGATATCGATGGCCTCGATAGGCATTCCCTTCCCGGCCAAAGGTCAGCCTGGAGCAATAGACAACCACCTCCCCTGCAGAGGAGGAAGTTGTTTCCCCTCTGACGCCTCTACGAACGACTGAAATAGCCCAGCACCCGAAGGAGCCATCGAGATCATCGATGTCTCCGAGGATGATGAGGAGGAAGACGATGCCATACTCAAGTCAAGGATAACTGCTAGCTCATGGGCTATGGAGGCTCCAACTGGGTAACCATGGCTTTGTACCTTGCCACGCAGCTGCGTAGGTCCTGAAGATGAAGCTGGATGAACGTCGCCGTGTCCTCCCATTAAGACTCCTAGGGGAGGGGGCCGTGGCCCTATCCGGTTTCCCTCCAACACGTGGCAGCACTCCATGACAAAATGCCTCATTTTCTTGCACGGACATCCTGTTACATTAACGACCAAAACCTCTTTCGGCACATGACAGGATCGCCTGCACAAGACCCTAGCGACCCCTCGCATTATCCAGTCAGAACGCAGCAGTGACACGTCTTGTCCCGCCAGGCGAACGTATAGGATTTTCCAAACCTATACGAAACCTCTACTCTAGCAACTTCAAAAGACAGAGGATCACCATCAGTCATCCTTGATATGACACGAGGCTGGGGTTGATTTTTCCTCTGCATCCTCTCCCCCCTCTAAAACATTGGGGCCCGAGAATGAGGGGGTACTGTTGGGGGGAAGGATAATGGTTGAAGATTACTATTTAGGTCCCCCGGGAGCCTTGATCTACGGATCCTCAGCTAATAGCTCAACCTCTGAGGTCATTAGGTCCCTTCACAGTACCTCTTTGTACCTGCGAATCCTTCCCTTGGCTTAACCGGCTTAGCCTCCCGAAGCCTCGGTCCCCCGAAGCCTCAGCCTCCTGAAGGCTTAGCCTCCCAAAGCCTCAGCCTCCCCGAAGCCCCAGTCTTCTGGAGCCCTACTTCCCGAAGCATTCACCTCCTAGATCCATGCCTCCCTAGGCCCCCACCTCGGGATGATCGGGCCATCTTTCCGAAGATAGCAGGGTGATTCAGCAGTCCCTGGGAAGATCTACTGAAAGGGGAGCACCGGTCGTGCTTTGCCTACCAAGAAGTTACCGGCATTACAGGCCTAGGCTGATGGGCGCCATTTTGACACCTTGGCGTAATGGAGGCTATCTCGAGACCCCTGACAGTGTGGCGCCGGGCCACAATTAGCGACCAGCTCACCGCAATCGAGGGGGCACGCACCAAAATAGTTACCACGGTGTGTATTTACCTCGTCGATAGGATAGAAAGTAGTTATCCGGGATAAGGCCCAATAATTCGATGAAGTCCCAGATATTCATACAATATGATAACTTGTATGCCAAGCTACACATGACCCTATATAGAGGGGGACATGGTCGTCCGGGGGGAGGGCGGAGAAAAAAGACAGAGTGAGAGACAAGGCGAACAAAAAATGGTGGCGATAGACACAAAACGCGCATCACAGCGAACCTGTGATTCTCCCCAGATCGCTCCATTTTTCCTGTCATCAATATATTACTCATGGTGTTCCTTCCTCTCATACTTCATCTCCAATCTTGAGTTTGCTCCTTAGAAGAAAGTCTCGCCGTATTTGCTGTGGCAAGATAAACTCTTGCTCCAACATCTACCATCATATGGTGGATGTTCATACGTTACTGCTCACGTATTCACTTTCCGTACCATCATCGTATGGGACGCACCGGGCCCGAATCTCACACCAGTTGAGCCCGTGATAATAGCCGCTATCAGGATGTGCCAATGCAGCATGATTAACTATAACATGATGATAAGGAATAACACAATGCAAACACAAACAACTATGTGCAGCAACCAAGAACGTATTATACTTAGGGGCATAATATAGCAAGTTATACATATTTGCATGAAAGGATACTTTAGTGGGTTGCTTTATTGGGTTGACACATTTGCTAACCTACATCCTAAACATTTTTAAGCTACTTCATTAAACCAAGCTCTGATGCCAAGCTGTGAGGAACCATCCAGATAATATTCTAACCAATCACCAGGAGGATCATTTTTCATAATCACAACCTTGATGATTAACCAGAATATCATGCCGGTAGTCACGACACGTGTTTTGTGCCCAAGATCAGAACACATACCTTTCCAACATATATATCACAACAAATCTTAAGAAAGTGTGAATAATTAACATTATATTACAGTTCTTAAGCATGCAACAAGTTATTACAATTTACAGCAAAAGAGAGCTAGGAGGAGATTAAAACATGCTCAACTCATAACCAACAAAAGAAACTAAGCAGTGGAAGACTAAAAGCTATAAAAAAAAGGAGAATAGAGCCATATGCCCTTAGGCTCCATCACAAAAGCATGCCAACTGAGTAGGATGCACTACTCAAGCCCACCACCACCCTCGACAGGCATGAAGTAGCCAAACACCACCTCTTTCTCACCTTCAAAACCTATAGAGTAGTTGAGTACGAAGGTACACACAAGACTTAAACCATATAGAGCACATATACATAGCTTGACTCCAACGATTATGCATTGAGATATTAGCAAGGAAGAGCCATATGGTTAAGTTAAACATAAGCGGTAAGCAATCTAGACACATAGATGTGAGCAACTAACTGAACCAACAACAACATAATTCTACCCGACCATAACCAACTGAACATAAATAACTAGAACCATTGAACATATATGTAACAAAGACCAACTCAACCTTCTCCCACATATCTAACATCAACCACAAGCAAAAACTCACGAGCAATACAAATGGACAGAAGCATGCTCATGACCCAGAGCGCGACATTTTGAAATGTTTTTACACCCTGCTGGGGGATACTCCTGGACCCACACGACTTGAAGACCATACAGCTTGCATGACCACACAGGTCCATACAAGGGGGTACTTATGTCAACCTTTCCCAATAAGCCATAACCATTTGGATCATGCATCGCTCGGTGCAGAGGTACTAGAACTACTCCTGAAGAAAACTAACACCTCTTACAAGCCCACCTGCTCACACCATCTCTGTTCACGCCCAAATGATCACAGCTACATCGGTATTCGGCTCGCCTTAGCATTAGATTGGTATGTGGTGAGTAAGGTAAGTGCTAAAGCTGACTACACCGATGATTAGTGCTTAAATGACGCAACCGGTCTATGGTGTCCGGATTCCTCTCCCGGCCTGCCCCCAGGATTTTCCTCTGGAGCAGATAACACCCCTAGCACTGCCCACATCTCGCCTCATACTCACCGCTCATCCATCCATCATCAACCCATATCCAACATTGTGATCATTATGAAAGTAAATATCGCTTATGCTCATGAACGATGAAACAATCACCACTCGACTTCTACCGAATGACCTATGCATTGCTAAGCATTTTGATTTGACTTGTAACCTAGACATCAGTAACATACTCAATGCGAGAAGGAAAGGATTAATAACAAATAAAGGTAGAAGTAATGCATTTAACATAGGATCTACCCATTTGTACCCAATCTCGACTCGACACATGAAAACGTACATAAGCATAGTTCATCAATTTTAGATTTCATTCAATTGAAAAAATATGGAATATGATTAGTTGTTTGCCTTGCTGCTCTGGCAGTTGTCTGATACTCCCCGCACAACACTCACAGAACTCCGAGAGGTTGGCATCGCCTTCAACCACGGCTGGGTCACGCGCTGGTTTTTCGCTCACTAAACAAGAATGCGTGAAATGATGAGCATGAATGACGTGCAACAATGTATGCTACAATATGCATCACAACAAGCTAAATGGATAAGACATAAGGAAGAACATGAAATTTGCGAACTAACATTGCTAGAGAAATACTAAAGGCCGGAGATTCTGGAAATTTCTCCGGAATCTCTAGATATTTACTTAGTGTTTGGAGATTTCTCCGTACACTCCGGACCTTGCACATAATGAAATTTCAAGGGGAAACTTTGGTTGATTCGATTCCAAATTGAAAAGAAAGATTTTGCAATGGCTCATGGGGGTCTAGAACTCACTCACTAATATAGCAACTTGATTCCTAACTCATTTTCATCCACAATCCTCTAATTTGCTTCAAAACTCAATAACTCATGAAATCCACAACCCTAACTCTAAATTCGAAATCTATCCAACCAAAACACGGAATCTTGCCATGGATGCCTAGGGGACTCACCCAAGATGTTTTGGCGAGCTTGGGGACCATCGGTTGAAGGAAGAAATCTCGGAAAGAGGAATAACACCGACGCTTCTTGTGCTTCAACCATGAACATCAAAAGACATCAAACCGGCTCGAATCCTTCGGGAAAACAAAAATGAATTAGAGGGATGGATAGCTTATGAGCTAGTGATCCCGTAGACACCACATGCGCACCGCGATTCCTTGAGGTGGGATTTTGGGGAAGGAGAGAGTGCTTGAGAGAGAGGGAGAGGGAGCACAGTGGGGAGAGAGTGAGCCGAGGGAGAGAGAGGGGAGCAGGTGGATGCTGCCCCTTTGGATGGTTGGGATGGTGTGGACGGCCAAGAGGGCCCACGTGGAAGAGAAAGAGGTCCGTTTTAACTGCGATTTCTATTCTTTTCTCTCTCGAATTTCTTTCTCGCATCCAACTAACTCAGAACAAAGTGCTCTAGTGTGCCAAAATAATTTACCACAAATTTAATTATGACATTAATGATGCATGATTAAGCTTAATCACATGATTATGGAATTTGGGACGTGACATGATTCCAGTGAGGTTTTAGCCTACCCCGTACTCCTAAATCCTAAGACAATCCTAAGTGGCGCAGACAATGGAGTGAAGGCTGTCACCGCCACTTTGTCCACGACTACGTGCCAATGACCAGTTGCATCATGTCTACACCGACCACTTCATCAAGCCGGCAACCATATCTTCACCGGCGATCGCCGTCAACAATGACCACAACCTCGCACCGACTCATCTACATCATGATCCACACTGATGGTGTCATCTGTTCCGGTAAGTCATCAAGCTTCTGCTAATGATGGGTGTTTGATCCTAGGGCTAGCCTTTATGTCAATTAGAAGGGGAATTAGACCCAACACAATGCCCTTTCTTCTCTTCTTCAACCCTGTTCTTCTGATTCCCTGGAGTAACTGGATATGCACTCCTGGTGTTCTTGCTCTTGGGTTGTTCTTGTTTTGGTTGACAGTCTGATTACCATGTTTTCTTGACCAATTGTTTGACTGACCAATTGTTGTTTAGATAATGAGACATATAAGTACACGTGAGCAAATTGCATTGATATGTTCAAGTGCAGGAGCTTGCATAAGTTGTTAGTCCATAAAACAATCGCAATAGGCCAAACTGATGGTGCTTGTTCCCTACTACATTTCATTGGCTCCATACTTCCAGTAAACAAAATATTACACGTTGTCTTTGCATTTGCTAATTCCAGCAGATTTTGTTGGTGGGGATATAATATTGGTTTTGAATTCGTACAAATATTAACACAATGAACTAAAGATCAATGGAGTTTGATATAATATTTGCCGGCTGTCTTTTGCAACTGGTGGTGACTGAATCTATAAGGCCAATATAATGGTCCAGACCTGTACTTCTATAACATGCATAACCATTTCTAGCTGTCTGTCCTAAAAAAAAAAACCCCATTTCTAGCTGTTGTCATGAGGTGTATAATTCATTCCAAGCTTGTTTCTTTTCCCTGTGCGCAAGTTGGTCATTGTATCTGACCTTCCTCTGAAACATGGCCATGAGAAACATTTGCACCTGATCAACAGATTATTGTTTTAACATGTTTGTAATTTGTAGAATTTAGCTGTCTCTGCATGATCAACAGCATGTATTAGCTCTTCTTCTAGCTTCTGTTAGCATCGACAAGTTCATCGTTGGCCTGAATTTAGAATAATTGGCTAGGGCACTGCCAGCACCTGGTAAAATTTAATGGTTGTTTGGACTGATAGCCCTACATGGAGATCAATATTTGAGAAACCGAGTTGAAATGTAACTTGGTTTATATGTGATGAGTGGTTAACAATATTGTGATTTTGGTTTGTTGATTTGTGGCTTGCATGAGTATCTTATGTACTACAATTATGATCATGATTAACCAAAGTTGCAGAGAGAAATGGAGTTGATATTTTTGCCTCCGAGTCTAGGAAAATTGCATACGCTGCATGATCTGGTGCTAGAAAATTTGTACACGCCGGATGATTCGGCAACCATGAGGACTTCACACCGAAGCATTTCAGCTCAGAAGAAAAAGTTGAAGTACATGCCCGATGATCCAGCAATGAAGTGAAGAGAACGCCAGACTATTTATTGCATAGAGATTGCAAAATATATTATGGTAAGAATGTACACGCCAGATGGTCCGGCGATGGGAAAATGTGCATGCCGGAGTATTTCGTCCTAGAGGCAAAGATTGAAGTGTACACCGGATGGTCCAGTGATGCAGTGAAGTAAACACCGGAGCTTTTCTTGCAGAGAGATTGCAAATTAGCTTTGGGAGACTTATACTAGCTGGATGGTCCGGTGCTCAAAGGGATGAACGCCGGATGCTTCACTGGAGCTTTTCTTGCAGAGAGGTTGCAAGATGGCCTGTCTGATGGATTGAACCCGTCGGATGATCCGGTGTTCAGGAGGTGTATGTGTCGGAACATCTCGCGTTCATTATTTTTCTAAGATGTGCATTGAGTGAAGATTTTGATTATGGACTAATCTATAATGGAGTTAGAGATATGCGCGTGTTTGTCTCATGATGTGCAGGTGATGGATGTAACTTAGCGCTAGATAGTGGGGTGATCGGGGCTGTGAGGAACCATCCAAATAATATTCTAATTAATCACCAGGATGATCATTATTCATAATCACAACCTCGATGATTAACTAGAATATCATCCCGGTAGCCCGGCACGTGTTTTGTGCCCAAGATCAGAACACATGCCTTTCCAACATGTACATCACAACAAAACTTAAAAAATAGCGAGTAATTAACATTATATTACAAGTTGTTAAGCATGCAACAAGTTATCATAATTTACAACAAAAGAGAGCTAGGAGGAGACTAAAACTTGCTTAACTCCTCACCAGCAAAAGAACTAAGTAGCGGGAGACTAAAAGCTATACAATAAAAAGGGGATGGAGCCATATGCCCTTAGGCTCCATCACAAAAGCATGACCACCCAAAGTAGGATGCACTACTCTTTCCCACCACCTGCATCGGCGGGCACGAAATAGCCAAACACCGCCTCTCCCTTAGCAACAGGAGTACCTGAAAGCGCAGACATGAGTATGAAGGTACTCGCAAGACTTAAACCATATAGAGCACATATACATAGCTCACCTCCAAGGATTATGCATTGGTCATTAGCAAGGGTGAACCACAGGTTAAGTAAAACATATGCACTAAGCATCCTAGACATATGTGTGAGCGACTAAAACTTTACCAAAACATATGAAAACTACCCTGCATCTAACAACTGAACAAGTGTAACTGTAACAACATGTATATCAATAAGTAACAAGTGCCCACATCACCATCTCCTACATACCAAACCATAAACCATACTCGAAACTCTACGACTGGGTGCAAATGAAACAATAGCATGCTCATGACCAAGAGCGCGGCAGTTTGAACTGTTTATACACCCTGGAGGAGGATACTCCTAGACCCACACGACTCAGGGACCATATAGCTTGTGCCACCCGCTAAAGTGCACACAAGGGGGTACCCGTGTCAACCTTTCCCAACCAGCCCCAACTGTGTGCGGCATGCATCGCTCGGCGCGGCGGTACTAGAACTACTCCCAGAGCAAACTAGTACCACTTACAAGCCCGCCCACTCACACCGTCAATGTTCAAGCCCCACAAAGCCACAACTGTGAAGGTGTTCAGCTCGCCTTACCATTAGATCGATATGTGGTGAGTAAGGTACGTGCTAAAGCCAACTACCCCGACGATTGGCCTTAAATGATGCAAGTGGCCTACGGTGTCCGGGTTCCCTTCCCGAACTACCTTTGGACTTTCCTTGAGGGTAGATGACACCCCTAACACCGCCCACATCTTGTCTCATACTCACCACTCGACAACCAACACCAACAACCCAACACGGTAACCATTGTGAAAGTAATTTAACCTATAGCTCAAGAACAATGGGACGTTCCACCGCTCGACTTCTACCGAGGACCTATGCATTGCTAAGCATCTCGCATCACTTTTAAGTTAGACCTTATCATGAATAAACCCAGACTATAAGGATATAGATCAACAATAATTTACGGTAGAGATAATGCGATCAACATAGGTTCTACCAATAAAAGCTCGACATCGACTTCCGATACCTGCAAACCTATACATAAGCATAATTTATCAATATATAGACTTTATTCAGTTCAACAAACAGGGTTCAATATGATAGATGCTTGCCTTGATGCACTGGCTCACAAAGGTGGGGTGCCTCTGAATCGTCCTCACACGCAGGGATCATTGGATCGGCGTTCTCTAAAAAGAATTACGCGTACAATGCCATGAGTATGGATGAAATGCAACAATGCATTCCATAAGATGCGCAAAACATGCTAAAAGTGCCAACACGCGAGCTAGAACAAAATTGGCACTCAAACCAATTTGAAAAGTTGCCAAAAGTGCAGAAGCTCCAGAGAAATCTCTGAAACCTCCGGACATATGTGGACTACCCACAAAATTATGCGGAACATCCAGACATTTGCGCAACTCAGGCAAACTCCGGACTATCCGGAGAATTCTCCGGATACTCTGGATATGTGCCACCGAACTTTGTCCGGACACTCTAGACATTGACAGGAAATGTGTTTTCACCGATTTGTTGATCGATTCAACTTGAACACTAGACACACTTTACCTAAACATGGTCACACACTATATAAGGGGTTTAGATTCAATTAATTACGCAATGTTAAAGGTTGAAACCATTTCAATGACTCATTAAACCTCAACGCATATTCAATTAACCAACGGAATTCAAACACTCATCTCATGGATCATAGTATTTTTAATGTTTATAGCATGTTAATACAAGGCTAACAAAAGTGGTTTCATAATTGTAGGACATGACAACAACTAACCTTGACCTAAACAAGCCGAAACACATTTAATTAAATCACTAATTCTCAAAACTATTTTCCAGAGTTCCAACATTTCTAACACGTAGTTCACACTCATACGAAGGTAACACAACTGGTCTCACATCGTTTGGAGTTCGCATGAATTAATTATAAATTTTACAAGCCTCAATGCACTTGATAAATAGTAACTACAGACCCTCCGCACTTTTATGCAGAAACTCCACACTTTTGCGGACTATCCGCACTTTTTTGCGGAGGTTTTGGACTGCGGAACCTCCGGACAATTTTTTGGAGGTTCCGAACTTTCCAGAACTGCTCCTATTTGAGGGGAAACTTTGCTAAATCGATTTGTGATCTTTTCTACTCTAAAGGGGATATGTTTGGGAGAGTTTAGAGAGTCTAGAATTCACTAATCAACCTAGCAACTCAATTCCTAAATCAAATCTCACCTAAATCCTCATTTTGGTCCAAAACCTAAAAAACTCATGAACTTTGCTAAAACTCAAAATCGATCAACCAAACCATGAAGTCTTGCCATGGGGAGCCTAAGAGACTTACTCAAGATGTTTGTGAAGCTGGGTGACCGTCGGGAAGTGGAGGAAATGGAGGGAAATCGAAGAACTCCGGTGTTTCTTGTGCATCAACCATGAACAGCAAAAGACATCAAATCCGGCTCGAATCTTTTGAGAAAACGAAAATGAATTGGATGGATGAGTAGCTTATGAGCTCTAGAATGCAATGGTACCACATGCATACCTTCAATCCTTCTCTAGAGCTCGGATTTGAGAAGGAATGGAGAGAGGGCTTGAGATAGAGAGGGAGAGGGAGAGCTCCAGCTCCTGCGCGGGGAGAGAGAGCACATGAGAGTGAGGGGAGCAGGTGGGAGAGGGAGAGGGCAGGTGAGGGCTGCCCACTTGAGCTGTTGGAGGGTGGGGCCACATGTGGGGCCCATAGGTAAGTGAAAAGGAGTTTGTTTTGACTGCGAATTCAACCGTTTTCTCTCTCGAATTTCCTTCCCTCATCCAAATGATTTCAAATGAATTGTATTAATATTCCGAATTAAAATTACGCAAAATTAAACATAATGCTTAAAAAGCATGGTTACGCTTAATTGCATAATTAAGAATTTAGGACGTGACAAACCTCTCCACCTTAAAAGGAATCTCACCCCAAGATTCGGCACGAGTCAGGGAAGAGCACGATGAGTCTAGGAACCACACTATGAGAGATAGAATCCAATGCACATTTCCATTTAATGAGGCGATGAACACATACATGCGAAATGTTCCAACAGTGCAAAATTTACAACGGCTTTTCCAAGCCTTCAAAGAGCTCGGGATACTCGAAGCGGATCTTATCCTCACGCTCCCAAGTTGCCTCATCTTCCGAGTGGTTGCTCCATTGGACTTTGATGAATTTGATGGAACTTTGCCGCGTCTTGCGCTTGGCTTCAACCAAAATCCGTATCGGCCACTCAAAATACGACAAATCCGGCTGCAACTCCTGAGGTGCAACATCAATGACCTCGGTTGGAACTAGAAGGCATTTCTTCAGTTGCGACAAGTGGAAGACGTTATGCATGACAGAGAGGGATGAAGGCAAGTCCAGTTGATATGCCACCTCTCCACGTCGAGCAACAATTTGGAATGGTCCCACGTATCGAAGCGCTAACTTGCCTCGGACTTGGAATTGGCGAACACCCTTGAGCGATGAAACCTTGAGATACACATGATCTCCAATTGCGAACTCAAGGTCTCAGCGACAACGATCCGCATAGCTCTTTTGCTGGGATTGAGCCGTGAGAAGACTCTTGCAGATATTCAGAACATGATCTTCCACCTCCTTAACCAAATCCATACCTAGAAAAGCCCGTTCACCGGATTCGGACCAATTCAACGGTGTTCGGCATCTTCGGCCATAAAGAGCTTCAAATGGTGACATCTCGATGCTCACTTGAAAGCAATTTTTGTAGGAGAATTCCACGAATGGCAAGCATATGTCCCACTTCTTCCCATAAGTGAGAACACAAGCTCGGAGCATATCTTCTAGAATCTGGTTCACTCTCTCCGTTCGACCATCCGTCTGAGGGTGATACGTTGTACTATGGAAGAGCTCGGTCTCCATAGCTTCTTGGAAGCTCCTCCAGAAATGAGAGGTGAACTGCGTGCCTCAATCAGAAATGATCTTCTTCGGAACTCCGTGAAAGCACACAATTCAGGTGAGATACAACTCTGCATATTGCTTCGCATTGTACTGGGTCTTGACGGGCAAGAAATGGGCAGACTTAGTGAGCCAGTCCACAATCACCCATATGGAGTCATAACCATTCGAGATCTTCAGCAAGCTGGTAATGAAATCCATGCTGATCTCCTCCTACTTCTAGGAAGGAATGGGCAAAGACTGGAGTGTACCAGTGGGCCTGAGATGCTCGGCCTTCACCCGCCATTAGACATCGCACTCAGACACATATCGAGCAATTTCTCGCTTCATGCAAGTCCACCAGAAGTAGGGCTTTAAGTTTTGATACATCTTTGTGCTGCCAGGATGAATAGACAGCAACGAGTCACGAGCCTCATCAAAATCTTCTTCCTCAAAGCCTCAACCTTCAGAACCATGAGACGGTTCCCAAACCACAGAATGCCCTGCTCATCTTCAAAAAACATCAGGCCTGACCGATCTTCATCTTCTCTCGGATTCGGGCCATGCCTTTGTCATCCTTCTGAGCTGCCTTGATCTCATCCAGAAGAGTGGATTTGATCTCTAGGTTGGCAATGAATCCCTCTGTGACCATCTCGAGCCCAAGCAGGCGGAACTCATCACAAACTGTGGAATTCCCAGGCTCGACCCTAAGACAATGGCAATGAGCTTTTTGGCTCAAGGCATCGGCGACCACATTTGCCTTGCCGGGGTGGTAGTGCACCTCTAGCCCCAACCGTGTGCGGCATGCATCGCTCGGCGCGGCGGTACTAGAACTACTCCCGGAGCAAACTAGTACCACTTATAAGCCCGCCTGCTCACACCGTCGATGTTCAGGCCCCACAAAGCCACAGCTGCGAAGGTATTCGGCTCGCCTTACCATTAGATCGACATGTGGTGAGTAAGATAAGTGCTAAAGACAACTACCTGACGATCGGCCTTAAACGATGTAAGCGGCCTACGGTGTCTGGGTTCCCTTCCCGAACTACCCCCAGACTTGAGGTGAAAGCAAGTGGTAGAAAGTCATGCTTTCAGATGCGTGCGATGGGGTTTCGCAGTTTAGCATCAAAGATGTGGAAGGATGGAGGGCACGTGGAATCATCGTGAATCTTGCATTGAGTTGTGAAGGCGCCATGGCCATTCAATGGATGAAGCGAAAAATCAATCAAAATGCCTGGTGGTAGGTAGGAGGCCGTTGGAAGAGAGGGGTATTTTGGGAACAAGGACGCTGAAGGGCTAACCTTCCTCTCTAGGCCTATAAATAGATGTGTAGTGTTGTGTGGGAGGCTTGAGCTAGCCATTTGAGTTTGTATAATAGGGTTTTAGAGTTAAGGAGAGAGGAGTGCTTAGCCTATGTGTAGGTGAGAGCTTTTGTGAGTGAATCTACTTTGTAATCTGTATAAAAGAGGGCTAACCTTTGCAAGAAATAAAGTGCATGTTTCCTCCGATACTTGTGTTCATCTCCTTCTAGTTTCCTTTTATTGGATCCCTCACTTTACTGTGAGTTTTTCTTTTTGGTTGTGATTTTTATTTTGGTTGATGAGCTCAGATTTTCCCACCTTGGGAAGTTATTCTTTAGCTTTGTTTTGAGGTGCATTGGGTGATGAAATAGGAGAATGCAATCCATTTTGAAAGAAATTGGTGAAGCGCCTATTCACCTTCCTCTAGTCGCTATTCTTAGTCCCACAATTGGTATCAGAGCCAGTTTGATTAGTTGGTGATCTTAACCGGCTTTGTGATCTATAGGCGACAATAGAGAGACATGGGAAGATCCCACTCTTTGAAGGTCATGACTTCTCTTATTGGAAGGTGCGCATGGAGGCTTATCTTTTAAGCCAAGGAAGTGGAATATGTGAGGTTGTAGACTCCAACAATAAGATTCCTATTGCTCATACTTCTCAGGACCAAATTGAACAATATGAAGCTAACAACAAGACCCAAAATATATTACTCACTAGCTTGAGTCCAAGTTTGATAGAGTCCAACATCTCCATATCGCTCATGATATTTGGTCAACTCTTAGTGTCTTTCATGAGGGCACTAACAAAATCAAGGCTTAGTGTCAAAGCACATATAACCAATGATATCAGATGTTCATGTAAGGTCCCGGAGAGTTTTTGGATGCCATTTTTGCTCGATCAACAGGAGTTTTTTCCTACTCTAACCATGAAAGGGCGATTAAACTTCTCGAGCATTGAAGAATCATCTAGTTACGACACGTTAACATGTGATGAACTCTTCAGCAAGCTCAAATCCACCAAAATAGCCAAGGCAGCTAAAATAGGCCTAGGAAACCCCTATCCCAGAACAAGGTGTTGGTTTAAGAACCTAGTGGTGGTAGTCCTGCTGGAGTTCATGTTTTTTGTTCTAACTCTTTACCCAGTAGCTTTGCTTTGTCTTCCTTGGTTTCTATCACAGAGGAGTAGGTCGACACACTTGATAAAGAGGATCTTGATTTGATCGTGAAGAAGTTTACCTGCTTCTACAACAACAGAAGATACCGGAGGAGAGGTGGCTCTCGGGCTTGTTATGAGTGTAGTGATATCACTCATTTCAAGGTGGATTTCCCAAAGCTCAAGAAGAAGGAAGATCACTGTCGTGACCACAACAAGTACAAGAAGAACAAGAAGCCCTTCTTCAAGAACAACGACAAGTTAGCCAAGAAGACAGCCAAGGTGGAATCTTGAGCTTTCGTGGTGGCGCTTAGAGATGTCGACACTTGCTCAAGCTTGGAGGAGAGCTCAGAGGAGGAGGAGTTGCCCATGGAAAACAAGAAGAAGAACAAGGACTTCATCGACCTTTGCTTCATGGCGGATGACAAATAGTGACCTCGAGCTTGATTCTTCTAAGGTATCACCCTCTTGGGACCAGCATTCTGTTCAAGTCATTACCTTGAATGATGCACTTGTTAGCTAGGATAGATTGCTTAAGAAAGCGATTCGTGAAGTGAAGGAACTCTAGTCTAGGCTAGAATGTTCATCTTCTGAGCTTGAGTTGCTTAGTTTAGGGCGAGGGATGAGGAGTATGATAGTTTCCTTGTGTCATAAGTGAGCTTGCTGAGCTTCAGACTTTGCATGCCCAAGTCACTAGTCAGCTTGAGACTGCTGAGAAGAAGCTCCTTGAGGAGAAGTCTGGACCTACTCTCTTAGGCACTTGCAAGAATTGCCCTTCTCTCACAAATGATGTTGAGATGAAAGTCAAGCGCATAAAAGCGTTAGAGTCTGGATTGGAGAGAGTTGAGAGTTCTAAGGATATGCAACCAATCCGTTCCACCTACATCGTCCTTATGGACAAGCTCAACTGGATTAGAGGCCTAGTGGAAAAGCTCATGGCCGAGAATGAGTATCTCCGTTCTCTTGTGGAGAAACGCTCAGATGGAAAGGGCAAGATGAACTTGATTTTGGCTAAGACCAAAATGTGCACAGATAAGGTGGGTTTAGGTTTGGGGTTGGGTTTTGAGAGGGTGGCTTCCAATGTGGATCGTAAGATTGTTTTCACCACACCTACTACCCTTCAAGTCGAGAAATCCAAGATCAATACCTCACTATAACCCATGAAGAAGAAACCCATATCACAACTCACAAAGAAGAAACCCACACCACAACTGAAGGAAGCTCCACAACCAAAGATGAAAGTCCCTGTGAGAGAGCCTAGAGTGACTGACAGTCTAGCTTTTGAGAGACGTTATCACTACTCCTACTGCCAAAGAGATGGTCACCTAGTTAGGTTTTTCTTTCGCGGTAGGAGGGATAAGTGACGTGAGTGGGAGTGGAGTACTCAGGACATGTGCTGCCTCTCTTTTGGTGTATATGAACCTTTTTCTCGCTTTTACTCATGAGGTTTTGATGCTTCTCAATTTCCTCGTAGAGGTGGTGCCCGGTGTGGATCTTGCCATGATTCATATGGTTTTGGTTCATGTGTAAGAGGCTTTGAGTTGCAGCATTTTGGTGGACCATATTTTCCCCATCATGGCACTCGCTCTCAGCGCACTAGTGTTGATTTGCATGCACCTGCCTGTACTGCTTTAAGGCAGATGACCCAGTACTGGATTCCCAAGAGGTTTTTGTCTAACCCTAGTGCTGAGCTATCCACCTATTATTCTTATCATATATAGGTGGCAGGTGGAGGACTGGAGAACAAGTTTCTCATCAACTCCGGTTACTCCCAACATATGACCGGAGATACATCATGGTTCTCCAGCCTCACCCTGACAAAGTGACACGAGTACATCACATTTGGGGATGACAGAAAGGGTAGAGTGAAGGCCAAAGGTATGGTAAGACCGAGTAAGAGTTTTACTCTCAAGGATGTGGCTTTGGTGGAGCATCTGTGATACAACTTATTTTTTGTATCTTAGTTGCTGGATGAGGACTTGGAAGTGCGCTTCTAGTGCAATGCTTCTCGAGTCCTTGATTCCTCAGACGCTTTAATTTGCCGGATTTCTTGAGTAGGGAGAGTCTTTGGAGCTGATTTTTCTAAGCCTTTGGTTCTTCTCGATGCTTAATTGTTCAACCCTCTTCAGAGCTTTGGATGTGGCATAGGAGACTAGGGCACAAGATTTTTGATTTTCTTTCTCATTTGAGTGCCCTAGGCTTGATTCGAGGATTTCCTAAGCTCAAGTTTGAGAAGAACCTAGTTTATGCTCCTTGTCGATATAGCAAGATGGTTGTCGTCTCTCACCCACTAGTTAATCTGGTGATGACTGAATGACGGGGAGAACTTCTCTATATGGATACTATTGGTCCTTCCCGAGTTCGTTCGGCTGGTGAGAAGTGGTATGTACTTGTCATTGTTGATGACTTTTCTCGCTATTCTTGAGTGTTCTTTGTTGTGAGCAAGGATGAAGTGTTCTCACACTTTCAGAGCTTAGTTTTGAGATTGTTCAAGGAACTCCCTAGTGCATTGAAAGCTATTCGCAGTGATAATTGCACCGAGTTTAAGAACTATTTCTTTGATGCCTTATGTCTTGTACATGGCATTGAGCATCAATTTTCTGCCCCACGCGTTCCGCAGTAGAATGGCGTGGTTGAAAGGAAGAATTGCACTTTGGTGGTGATGGCTACGATGATGCTCAATGAGCATATGACTCCTAGAATGTTTTGGGCTCAGGCTATTAGCACCGCTTGCTATATTTTCATTAGGATTTTCTTGCATTTGATCTTGAATTTGACTTCTTATTAGTTGCGTTTTGGGAGGAGTCGAAGGTTTCTCACTTGAGTGTTTTTGCCTACCGGTGCTTTATCCTAAAGTGTGGTAATCTTGTCAAGTTCGAGTCGTGCTCTTCCGATGATACTTTCTTGAGGTATTCTTTTCATGGTCATTCTTATAGGGTTTATAATCTTGACACTGAGACCATCATGGAATCTTGTGATGTGACTTTTGATGAATCAACCCCATCTGCTAGTTCTGTTTTTGAGTGTGCAGGTGACAAAGAGATTGGTGGAAGTATCTTTACAGATCATAACCTTCCAGCTCTTGGTGATGATGAGGATGATCCACTACTTCCATCCATCACACCTGCTCCCGAGCTAGCTGCTACTTCTTCTACACTGGCAGTGGGTCCTGCAGCCTCTATTTCCACTGTAGCTACTTTCAAGCCTACACCAGCTACATTTTAGGGGGATGTGGTCTCACAATGTGAGGCTCCTTGGTACATTCAGTGGATACATCCCCCTCAACAGATGATTGATGTCTTTGGCGACATGGTAACAAGATCCAAATATGCTCATCATGTTCATTTTATTGATTCTGCATTCGTTCCTTTTTTTAAACCCCATGATGTTGGACACGCCCTTTCTTATTCACATTGTGTCAATGCCACGCATAAGAACTAGAAAACTTTGAGAGAAACCAAGTCTGGGTTCTTGTAGAGCCACCCACAAATGTTCACACCATAGGCACCAAATGGGTTTTCAAAAACAAATAGGAGGATGGGTCTGTAGTAAGAAATAAGGTTAGACTCGTGGCTCAAGGTTTCACTCAATTAAAGAGGATGGACTTTGGAGAGACCTTTGCACCGGTAGCTAGACTAGAAGCTATTAGGATCCTCCTTGCATTTTTGGCATCCCAAGGTTTTAAGTTATATAAACTGGATGTCAAAAGGACATTCCTAATTGGGTTCATAGAGGAAGAGGTCTATGTCAAGCAAACCCCTATCTTTGAGCGCCCCAAATACCCACATAGAGTATACAAGCTTCAGAAAGCTTTGTATGGGCTTAAGCAGGCACCTAGGGCTTGGTATGATAGTCTTAAGTCCTTCTTGTTAGAGCATGGGTATGTGATGGGGTCAGTTGATAAAACTTTATTCAGTTTTAGGCAAGGCAATGACTTCTTACTTATTCAGATATATGTGGATGATATCATTTTTGGTGGCTCTTCTCATGCTCTTGTGGCCAAGTTTTCAAAAACTATGAGCAGGAGTCTCATGACACCATGAGCAGGGAATTTGTGGCCAATATGTCGATGATGGGCGAGCTCAACTTCTTCCTTGGACTACAAATCAAACAATGCAAGCAAGGTAGATTCATCCACCAGACGAAGTACACCAAGGACTTGCTGAAGAAGTTTGACATGTGCGATGCGAAGCCCCTGGTGACACCGATGGCTACCTCAACCGTGCTTGATCTGGATGAAGATGGCGAGAAGGTAGAATAGCATAAGTACAAGAGCATGATTGTCTCCCTCCTGTATCTAACGGTGACAGGATCCAACATCCACTTTGTCGTCTACTTGTGTGCCCGCTTCCATGCGTCACTAAGGACATCTCACCGCCAACCGGTGAAGCACATATTGAGGTATCTCAAACACACTCTTGAGTATGGTCTTTGGTTTTCTGCATCTTTTTCTCTCTTGCTTCTTGGTTTTTTTAATGCAAATTTTGCAGGTTGTAGAATTGACAGGAAAAGTACCTCCGGTACTTGTCATTTCTTGGGTACTTCTCTTGTGTGTTGGTCTTCTCACAAATAGTCTAGTGTTATGCATCAACTGCTGAAGCTGAATATGTTGCTGCCGCTAGCTATTGTTCTCAGATTTTATGGATGGTTGCTACCTTAAGGGATTTTGTGTTAGACTTCAAGAGTGTGCCATTTTTTTGTGACAACACTAGTGCCATCAACTTAGCCAATAATCCAGTCCAACACTCTAGAACTGAACACATGGATGTGGGATTCCACTTCTTGTGGGACAACAATGAGAAGGGAGATACGATATTGACTTGAGATACATAGATACCCAACACCAGCTTGCCGACACCTTTACGAAGCCTCCAGATGCAACAAGATTTGTCTATTTGAGCGGAGAGCTTAGAGTGTGCCATCCCTATAGCATTTTGTGGGGGAGTTGTAGCTGTACATACTCTATCTTACTTTTGTTGCATATGTATTGCATCTCATCTTGTAAGATAATCATAGTAGTTGAGCTTTAACGTGTATGTCTTTAGCATTTTCAATTGCTAGACTTGAATTTGAACTATGCTGTGTAGTTGTGCGAAGCAATCTTTTAAACTTAGGCTCATCTTGATGCTTCACATTTATCATTCCAAGCAAGCTAGCTTTCCTAAAGATGAAACTTGGCAATTTTATGAATCATGTAGACTATGAAATGCTACATTCTTGATCAGCATGTTCGTAATTGCTTTGGCTAAGTCAATGCTTGTGTTAAGACTAGTTTGATGAATATCTTGCTCTAGGCTTCTTGGTTCAAGATAGTGGATTGGAGAATATTGCACTATGTTTTCTGTCTTTGTCTAATGTTTAGCTCATGATAGAACCTTGGGGGAACATGTGCTCCTTGTGTTGCAAAGACACTACTGGACGTGATCTAAGTAAAAACTTGATAACTTATGCAATTCGAATACTTTTAGGCAATCTAATTTCCTGTGGTATATGATCCAATACGGTTATCTTGATGATTCATGTGATTCGCCAAAGAGTAAGCACATGCTTCATGTGATTTAGCCTTTATGCGATTGTGAGCTCTACATTCTACTCTCCATAGCCCTGATGTTTCTAGCTTGTGCAAATACTTTGTGGTATACTTGTGAAAGCTCATTAGGTTTGCATAATCATGCACTTCATGACATTTTTGACCCTTGATGTTTGCATTGCCAAAGAAGGATAACTTATGCACTAAAGTACAAAGAAGAAGAATCTTGCATAATGAGAATTGTGCATTCATCAAGGGGGAACTTTAGCATATTTGGATTGTCTTTGCTTCTCTTCGAGCTTTTGCGATCCTTCTTATGCCAAAGTGACACCTTTTTTTTTGAATTTTTGGTCACTTGGATGCACTTTTCTTGTTGAACTTCTTCTAACCAAAATATTTGTGCTTTGAGGGTTGTCAATGCACTCATCAAGGGGGAGATTGAGAAGTGATTAACAATGTTGTAATTTTTGTTTGTTTATTTATGGATTGCATGAGCATGGTTATGTACTACAACTATGATCATGACTAACCAAAGTTGTAGATAGAAATGGAGTTGGCATTTTTGTCTTTGAGTCCAGGAAAATTGCGTACGTTAGATGATCTGGTGCTGGGAAATTTGTACATGCCAGATGATCTGACACTCATGAGGACATCACGCTGGAGCATTTTAGCTTAGATGCAAAAGTTGAAGTACACACTGGATGATTCAGTGATGAAGTGAAGAGAACACCAGACTATTTATTGCAAAGAGATTGCAAAATGGTTTCTGGCAAGAATGAACACGCCGAATGGTCCAGCGATGGTTGGGTCTCCTACAGGGCTTCTCGAGCTGAATTATGAGCTAATTAATGAGGCAAAAGTGTTTAGCCTATGCTTCTACCAACACTTCTTTAGATTGTTATGTCGGGTCTCCACTAGACCCGACAAAGTCTTTTCCCACAAGGTGAGGTATTGCTTTCCACCTTGGCCGTTGACAAATGTATAAAGATTTTGTAGACTCTGACGTTGATGAATTTGTGAAATGAACTTTGGTTATTCTTTATTGCATTCCTCAACCATTTGAGCCTCATGGACATTCAGCAGGAACATGTGCAAATAGTCGGTGGAAAAAATGCCACCCCTGACTTTTTAGCCGTAGGTACCTTCAGTAGGAACGTGTGAAATCATCCATTGAAAAAACGCCCCCTGACTTTTAAGCTGTAGGTACCTTCGACAGGAATGTGCATGAATCATCTATTGGGGGTCATTGTTAAGGACCCTCGATGCCCCCTTGGCTCAGCTAGCCCATGACCATGGACCCACGCCTTCCGAAGGCCACTTTTGAACTTTCGGGCTTTGTAGTAACCATCTCCCAGAGCAATGTCTCCCGAAGTCTCCAGCTCCCAGAGCCATGCCTCCCAAAGCCTCCATCTCATGGAGCTATGCCTCCCGAAGCCTCCACCTCCTGGAGCCATGTCTCCCGAAGCCTCCACCTCCCGAAGCCATGCCCCCCTGGAGCCCTTGTTGGAGCAAGATATCGTCTTGCCTTAGCAAATATGGCGAGAGTTTCTTCTAAGGCATAGACTCAATCTTGGAGATGAAGTTTGAGAGGATGGAACACCACAAATGTATTGATAGTAAAAATATGGACTGGGCTAGGGGGAGTATCACAGGAAAACTTTGTGATTGTGCTCCTCCGTGCTATGTTGAGTGTGCTCCCTGTGACCTTCGTTTTCCTAGATGACCACGACCCCCTATTTATAGGGTAGTACGTAGCTTAGTGTACAAGTTATCAAGATGCACAAATATCTAGGACCTGGCAGAATTACTGGGCCTTATCCTGCATCACTACTTTTTACCCTACATGGAAGATAAATATCTACCTTGGTAACTACTGTGGTGCCTACCCCAGAGGGGTGAGCCAGTTGCCAATTGCAGCCTAGTGCCGCTCTACCGGGGGTGTCAGGGCGGCTTGCATCACACTGGGGTGTCAGGATAAGCACCACATGCATCGACATTAATCGCCCATCACCTCACATTGGGTAGGCTGCAAGGGGGTGTCCTTTCTTCCCTGATATTATCTCTGGAGGCCGCCTACATCTTTAGGCTTCGGAAGACCGCATGGGCACTGGAGGGGTGGCCCGAAGGGGTCCGTAGCCTCTGAGGATAAGGCCTCCTACTGAGTCCAGAGGCCAAAGGCTCCGAAGGGACTTGCTATAGCTTCGAGTCTTCGGAAGGCCACATGGGCACCGGAGGGGTGGCCTAAAGGGGTCTGTAGCCTCTAGGGATAAGGCTTCCTACTGAGTCCGGAGGCCGAAGACTCTGGAGGGACTTACTATAGCTTCGAGTCTTCAGAAGGTCACATACGTGCCGGAGAGGTGGCCTGAAGGGGTTCGCATCCTTCGATGATAAGGCCTTCTGCTGAGTCCAGAGGCCAAAGGCTCTAGAGGGACCTTTGATAGCGATCATCAATCATTATCCTCAGGCTAGTCTATTTTCCACCAACAATACCTCATTCTCTAGCCTTGACATTTGGAGGGGTGAGAGGATGTAGAGGAAAACCAACTCCGGCCTGGGTTTGTAACAAGAATGCCCAAAGTCCATTCCCCGTCCCTGAGGAGTTTTTCGGAGGTAACTGCGGGCATTGATGGTGAAGCTCAAGGCTGATTGTGCATTGGTGGTGGTGGCACACCCTGGGGTTATGCTGAGGAGTTTTTCGGTGGGAACCATGGGCATTGATGGTGAAGCTCAAAGCAGATGGTGCATTGGTGGTGGTGGCACACCCTGGGGTTGAGGTTGGAGGTGCAGCTGGTGTCAAAGTCGAAGATGAAGATTGAAGACATATTAGCATAGGAGGCACGCTCTGGTGCCTATTAGAGTTGGTGTATGCGGTATCGGGACCTGAGATCAGAGGGGCGTCGGTGGAGGTGATGCGCCCCGGGGTCCATGCCGAGGCCGATTTAGATTCTTCGAACTTTTTTGGGGACATGTCTTCTCGTCATTTGAGTTTGTTAGAGTGGGGGATTACGTGTGGGATCGGGGAATCCCCCACGTTCGCTAGTTTGAGGATGGTAGGATGGGATGTGTCACCGGCGCATTTCTGACTTGATAATACATGGGTTCGTTTAGTGTAACACCCTGATTTTCAGAATTTACAACATTTAAAATTTTCCTAGATTATTGAATAGCTTCACTAGTAGAATAGGTTTAAAACCGATTTTCTTAATCAATCAATCAATATAGGTTATTATTTTGTGTGCATTGCATGCTGAGTTTTGGTGGGAGCCAGGTAAATGCATTAGAGTTCTTTTTATCTTTAGCTTTTTGAGTGAAAAAAGATTTTGAAAAGGTTTTACAAAACTCAGTAGTGAATAAGTTAAGGATCTTAATGGTTGGAATTCAAAGACATTGAATTCATCATCTATTCAATCCTTGATCATACCTAATCCTTCTCTAGGTCAATTCAAATCTTATCCAAATCCTTGTTTAAAGCCAATCACTCCTCTTTCTCAAAATTCTACCCAAATCCAAATTCAAATTCCTTATCTACTCATATTCTTGTTCAACCTCATCTTTTGCGTTTCTCTAAATTCACTCCAAACTCAATCCAAATTCAAACCCTATTCAAATTTCTCTGCAAAAGTTTCTTTTCTAAACCCTAGATATACCTAAAGTATCTTTGGGCTCAATCTTCCTCAAGTCCAAACCCTTAGCCAAGTCATCTAGAAGGCCCAACATAAAGGATCCACGAAATCTACAAATTTTCGCAGAGTCCTGGACAACCTCATCTTCTCATGAAGTTTCAGAGTTCAAAACGGCCTCAAATGCAAATCCTGAAAATACCATAGTTGTAGAACTTGTCGAGAGCTTCGATTTGAACCTATGTAAGTCACCTTTTGGATAATAGAGCTAAGAGTTATGGCCCCCAAAATCAGTGCTGCGTAGATAAGTCCAAGTTCAAACAGTTTATCTTGTGGCGCATTTTTGGAAATCAAGATGACTTTTTCAGATGTTCCAATGACTACCAAAGTTGTATGGAGTACTACAATTTAGAATCAAGAAATGTCCAATTTGGAGTTCGGACAATGGAGATATCATCCTCGGAATATAGAGCTGCGAAAAAGGAAATCGTAACCGACTCGAACTCGAATCTAATTCGTGTTCGGTTTGGACTCCACCTCAACCAGCCGCCCCTAGCCCTATAAATATGAGTTACACACCCTCTCCTACCCCTATTCCACACCCTCAAAGCATAGAAGTCACTGCTGCCCTGTCCGTGCGTTGCCGGAGCGCCACCGTTCGCTAGAGCCGCCGCCGCCGCCCGTGATGCGCTTTGTCGTCTTCTCCGCGAATCCTCCTCCCTCGACCATCAAAGCAAGGTGAGAACCTCTTATTCTCCTCCCTTACTACTGTTTTAGCATCATACTAAGTCCCTAGCCAAGCCCTAGCCCTGGCCAAAGCCCGATCTATGCCGCTACGGTCATCGCCGTCGTAGACAGCCGCGGGACAACCACGCTGTAGCGGATTGGCATCGATGTTCCCGACGGACCAGAGGTCAAATCACCAAGCCCTTTCACCGGTGCATGTCCCATGATGTTCCCCACCCCCTCACCAACCAGGTCGGCCATTAGAGCAGCCAAACCGTTGAAATCAAGGTCGACATACCCGTTGTCCGGTTTCTGGATGCGTTCTGTGCACGCACCGGATTTTACATTCACGTTCCCCATCAATCCGAAAGCCATATGGATGCACCAACTGTGTCACGGCGTGTCCCATAGAGTCTTCTACGTTATCCTAGGAGCCCATCTCCATTTGTGCAACGACATGACCAGGATGCTATTGCCAACCACAGCACATCGCAGCCATCACCCGTCACATATCTGCTGATCATTCTTCCCCTCAGTGGATGATCTAACCAAAACTATACCATAGAATTGTGTTCATGGGATATATAAACATCATTGTTTAAACGGTTTCTCAAATTTCATAGTCAATCTCCTGAAACACGAGCGTCTTCGTTCCTGCATCTGTTCGCGGGCACCACCAAACCTAGAAGCAGTCATCGCTGTTTTGCCGCTACCTTGGATGACCCCTTCCAAAACCAACCATACCACTGAGTTAGTCTTTCCGCGTTCTACGCTATGCTTCCCTCGTTTCACTGAAACACCACTAAAGCCGACATTGTTGTTTGTGGCCACGTGCCCGATCGCCATCCCCGACGAAGCCAGAACCACCGTCACTACGTAGACTTACCGGTAGTATCCTTAACCTAGAAACACAACCTTTGAATTTTTTGATCCATCATAGGTGATGGATACTAGATCTCTGCATATTCCTTCTTCAATCCAAGATGATACTTGCATAGCAGGCCAAGTCAGCCGCCACATCATTCTCCTTAGCCTAGTCAGTGAAGTCTGGTCTGCCCTACACTTCTTAAATCTTGCGCGATAATGTTGTCAAGCCTAACACTGTGATTGTGCTATAAACTCTTTTCCCATAGGAAGATAACTCCAGTAAACTAGTTTTTCCTTATCAATCTAATCCATCTTCCGAAAGCCTGTTCTCTTTTCATCTTAACTCAGATTTAGACGATTCTTGCGACTAAATGTTTCTGAAATCATAACTATCCAACCATAGTGTTTTTAAAGTATTTTAATGATGTTTGATATGTTGTTATTAGTGTTTTCCTTTGTGTTGTTTGTCGGTAGTTCTCGCGATTAGTCGATAACATTCCAGAGCAGTTTGAGGGACTTCAAGACCAAGGTTTCGTCAACACTGAGCAGCATTGGGTAAAAGGCAAGTGTCCTTGATCATCTTGAACCTATGTTTTTAAATGTTTTTTTTTACAAAATTGCATGCAGTGTGTGTCAATATGATAGGTAGTCACCTATGTTAGGGTGTTCACTAGATTTTTCCCTTATCATCCCTTGGAACCTAGGTGGTTTATGGTTAGGTGTCTTTTATGGGTAGATTGCTTAGCCATGCTTTTGGGATATTGGGAAGTGTCATAATCTTGACTAATGAACATATGCAATATTGGTGGTTAATTTGTTAATGGTATAGCAACATGGAACCTTAGGCCTTGAGCAAAGTGGTTTTGGTGGTTGTCATGGTTATCTTGTTGGTTTAGTGTTTCCTCAAGTGACCTAACTAAGGACCTGTTCGTGGAGCGACAACCGAAGAAATATCGTACCAACCATGAGACCTGGTATGGGACAGGACTGGCCTATTAATTAGTGGATTCCAGTTTTTGCGCGTGCCAAACGGAAGAGTGGTTGTGTGGGGACGGCAAATGCCAGAACCATTTGGTTAGTGGTATGAGATGTGTAGTGGAAGGGAAGGGTGAAAACTTTTCGGAGCTACAAGGCGCAAAAGGGGGCTTCTGGGTGGTGTGAATGCCACTTTGACGGCGGTGAAACCTAGCGGGCATGCACATACTGGATGAAACTTTGTAACGGCTTTGAAGTGACTTTCTGGGCAACACACAACTGGTGTGTGTTATGTGTCTAGCTAACACGGCAATATGGAAATCACGACTCATGTGGAAAGCTGGATAACCTCTGTAGAGTGTAAAAAACCTGTTATAACAGCCGTGCTCACGGTTATGAGAGACTTGGATCCTCACATGATTAGCGGGTTGTGGTTATGGTTCAGGTACAGGGAGTACTAGATGGTTATGGTTCTGGTACAGGGAGTACTAGATAGTTGTGGTTATTGATTTGGTTGTGGTTATGGGTTGTGATTATAGGTTGTGGTTATGATTATGGTATAGGGAGTACTAGATGGTTGTGCATATGGTTCTGGTACATGAAGTACTAGATGGTTGTGGTTTTGATTATAGTACAGGGAGTACTAGACGGTTATGGTATACAAGGTGGGGAGCCTTGTATGCTGGGTGTTGCACTGTATGGGTTACATTCACTTAATAATTGCTTAATACTTTTGAGTGCAAATATCTTTTCATTACTCGCATTTGCGCAAATATACCATGTGTTAGCCTATTCTTGATATAAGCCTGCATATCATTATCTTTTCCACACTTGCTGAGCGCGTCATGTGCTCACACTTGCTATTTTCCCTATGGCATGCGACATATATGCTGCTGCTCAGTGAGGGAAGATGTTGAAGACTATCAAGACGAGGTTGCAACGTTCTAGGTGCGTGTCTCCCGGTCGGTTGCCTGCGGTGTTGTTGGGCACCAATGCTTCTGTTCTACTGCAGATATCTTTATAGAAGACAATATATGTCAATTGCTGTAAGAGTTTAACATTATTTAATAAAAGTATTGCTTTTGTTACCTCACCTGTGACATCCTTATGTGTGTTGAACATCCTGCGCACACATAAGCCGCATCTAGTTTTGGCCGTTAAAACCGGGTGTGACATTTAGGGTCTTGTGCCCATGCCCCTAGCATGCACCGAAAGGAGTCTACATCATTAACGTGGTGGGATGTTCATGCAAGAAAATGAGGAGTTGCCGTGGGATGTTGCCATGTGTCGGTGGAGCGACCGGGATATGGCCATGGGCCCCTAGAGATTAATGAGGGACACCATGGAACGATGCCATGTTGGTTCCGCCTCACCTCCCAGGCCTACGTGGCTACTTGGCTCAGATATAAAGTTGGGTTCACCTAGCTAGATTTACCATTGCCTCACGAGCAAGCACTCAAGCTTGACATTGAATATGGCATCGTCTTCCTCCTCATCCTCTTCAGAAATGTTGATGATCTCGACTTCTTCTACTAGTGCTGGGCCGTCTGAGCCATCGGCTGTCCTGCTTCCATCCCTGCGGGGTGGACAGCTGCCTATCGCTCCTGCCCAGTCCCCGATTCAGGAGACCATGCCTGTCGAGATCATCGATATTTTCCATGACGATGAGATCGACTGGGATCTCCTGTGGAGATAGAGTGATGAGGAGGAGCAGGCTTCGACGTCAAGGGAGGGCACCAGGAAGAAGCAGGAGGAGGTCCCTACGGTGGCTCATTTGGTTTCTTCTTCGTCTTCCGATAGCTTGGGGGCCGTCTACTGCATCAGCTTCTGTGGCGGTAGGCCACGGATGAAGTGCATACACCGCTCCATGCGCAAGCCCTGCCAGGATCCTTAGGAGGTGAAGGTGGCGTTTGGGGGGTGCTTCGTGGACATCCCTGTTTTGCCGTTCGACTATGGCCCTGCCGCGGGCCATAGTTGTCTTTTGCCACCTTGTACTCTTTCTCTCCCTGGTTTGCTCTTTCAGGGTTTGTCTCCTCCATAGCCGTCTTTGTACTGTTTGCTTCTTTGTACGCGTCCTCCAGATGCATAATTTGTTTAATAATATAATTTGGACCTTTGGGGGTGATTGTATCTCTTTTTGGGCGGAAGTGTAAGGGGATCCTTCGAGCAGGTGACCGCATATCTTTGTGCCATGCTTCTTTGTCCCCTTCATAGGCAATGGATAGTTTTTTGGATGACCAAGGTACCGAGCCTTCGCATAGATCATAGTCAGTTTCATTCCATCCAGGGGAGATGTGGCCTCAGGAATCTGGTGGTGATAGACACGTAGGGCAACTAAGGCGGGCCGGGCGAAGCAATGGCAACCTCGTCATTCCTGATCATCGTGTACTCCTCGGGTTTAGTGTTGGTAGGGCCTTCTCCCAAATTTGTTCTAGATTTCCGATGCAACAAAGTCCATCTGGAACCTTTGGGGACAAGCTATGGAGGTGGTCCTTGACCCTTTGGTTCTTAGCTGCCTCACGTCTTTGGAGGCAATCCATTTAAAGTCTAGCGACAGCGTATCAGATGCGAAGCCGAATGCTAGGCAGGAGAGGTGGTCCTCAACCCCCTCGGCCCTTAGCTGATGCCAGGCTCCGGAGGTAATCCGTCCAAAGCCTGGCGATGGTGCATCGGAGATGAAGCCAAAGACCAGATGGAAGAGGTGGTCCTTGACCCCTCGGCCCTTAGTCGCTGCCCAGCTCTAGAGGTAATCTGCCTGGAGCATGGCGATGGCTTGTCAGAGGCGAAGATGAAGACTAGACGGGAGAGGTGGTCCTCGACCCCCTCGGCCCTCTAGCCACTGCCTCGCTTGGAGGTAATCCGCCCAGAGGCTGGTGATAGCGTGTCGTAGGCGAAGCCGAAGACTAGACAAGAGAGGTGGTCCTCGACCCCCTCGGCCCTTAGCTGTTGCCCGGCTCTGGAGGTAATCCACCCAGAGCCTGGCGATGGCGTGTCGAAGGTGAAGTCGAAGGCTGGGTGAGGTGGTCCTCGACCTGCTCGGCCCTTAGCCACTGCCCAGCTCCGGAGCTAATATGCCTATAGCCTGGCGACAATGCATCAGAGGCGAAGCCAAAGACCATACAGGGAGAGGTGGTCCTCGATCCCCTTGGCCGTTAGCCGCTGCCCAGCTCCGGTGGTAATCCTCCCGAAGCCTGGCGACGGCGTGTTGGAGGTGAAGCCAAAGACGAGATAGGAGAGGTAGTCCTCAATCCCTTTGGCCCTTAGCCGCTGCCCGGCTCCATATGTAATCCGCCCGAAGCCTGGCAACAGTGCATCGGAGCCGAAGCCGAAGACCAAATGGGAGAGGTGGTCCTCGACATCTTGGCCCTTAGCCGCTGCCCGGCTCTAGAGGTAATCCGTCTAGAGCCTGGTGATGGCGCATTGGAGGTGAAGCCAAAGACCAGACGGGAGAGGTGGTCCTAGAACCCTCAGCACTTAGCCTCTGCCCGGCTCTGAAGGTAATCCACTGGAGCCTGGCGACAGCGTGTCAGAGGCAAAGCTGAAGACTAGATGGGAGAGGTGTTCCTTGACCCCCTCGGCCCTTAGTCGCTACCCGACTCCTGCAATAAACTGTTGGGGATTCTGTACTATTTCCTGTGCCACGTAGAGTGAGCTTTTACTTAATATTAGCATGATCTTTTTGAATGACGTATCAATCGTGTCTTAGATGAGAATGCAATGTAATGAATTACCTTTTACCATACATGTTTTAGTCACGCGGGCCATACCTCTTCCTACGGGGAGGGGATTTATACCCCTTTGGTCTGTTGGCTATGCCTTCGGGGGCTAGTGGGTTTCGCACCCCTTCAGTACGGAGGTTCTTGGATTCAAGATGTAGGGGGATTTATTCAATAGGTTTTTTAGAATCTCTCCGTCTGGCGGAGGTTTTTGGAGGACATTCCCATTTGCGGGGGTTTTCGAAGATTCTCCATCTTGCGAAGGTTTTTGCAAGGCTATCCGTCCTACAGAGGGTTTTACAAGACTCTCCGTCCTGTGGAGGTTTTGTGGGTCTCTCAGTTTTGGCAGAGGTTTTGCAAGACTCTCTGTTGTAAGCGAAGGTTTTTGTAAGACGCTCTGTCTCGTGGAGGTTTTTGGAAGTCTCTCCGTTTTTGCTGGAGTCTTTGTAAGACTCTCCATTTTTGCCAGAGCTTTCGCAGGACTCTCCATTTTTTCCAGAGGTTTTGTAAGTTTCTCTATTTTTGCCAGAGCTTTCGCAAGACTCTCTGTTTTTGCTAGAGGTTTTGTAAGTTTCTCCCTTTTTCCAGGAGCTTTCGGTGGACTCTTCGTTTTTGTTGGAGGTTTTATAAGTTTCTCCGTTTTTGCTGGAGCTTTCGCAGGGTTGTCCGTTTTTGCTGGAGGTTTTGTAAGTTTCTCCATTTTTGCCGGAGGTTTTGTAGGACTCTCCGTTTTTGTCGTAGGTTTTGTAGGACTCTCCGTTTTTGCTGCAGGTTTTGTAGGTCTCTTCATTTTTGTTGGAGATTTTGTAGGACTCTCCATTTTTTACGGAGGTTTTGTAGGACTCTCTGTTTTTGCAAGAGGTTTTGTAGGTCTCTCCGTTTTTATTGAGGTTTTATAGGACTCTCCATTTTTTTCAGAGGTTTTGTAGGTCTCTCTGTTTTTGCTGGAGGTTTTGTACCACCTTTGGCATGTATTAATGCTAAAGGCTCCACACACTATCGGAGCTACGCAATACCTTTCAGGAAACCTAGGCAGTCTTGCCTTCCAGGCGACCTAGGCATGCTACGCCCGTGGTGTGTAGGCTTGTTGTGCTCTCGAGGAAACACCCCTGGTGCACTGCAACACTGTCCACCAAGGGTGTGCCCTGGCGCGTGGCATTTATATGACCGAAGCTCTGCAATACCTTCCAGGAAACCTAGGCTTGATGCCTTCGTAGTGACCTAGGCATGCTGCGCTCACTGTATATAAGCATGTCATGCAATGAGGATTCCTTGCGACATATTTCTCAGAGCACCGCATCCTCACATGAAGGTCATCCCTTGATATGCGGCGTCCACACTACCGAGGCTATGTAATGCCTTCTAGGACACCCTGGCATAATCTACCCTCTAGTTGACCTAGGCATGCTATGCTGCTATAGATGTGTGGGCTCCACTGCCTACCAGGGAAAGCCTACACTCTGGGAAACCTTTTCAGGTGACTTTAAGTTTAGGCAAGCAATGCTTACAGATGCGTGAGCGTGTCACACCTCCCAAAGAAATCCTTCGGGATGCGGCAACTACATTAACAAGGAAGTCCCTTGATAATCGGCATCTACACACTATCAAAGCTATGCGACACCTTCAAGGAAACCTAGGCTTGATGCCTTCGTGGTAACCTAGGCTTGTTGTGCCTGCAGTGTGTAGGTATGTCGTGCGATGAGGATTTCTTGCGATAGCATTCCTCAGAACACAGTATCTCCACCTCCGAGGACATCCCTTGGGACGTGGCTTCGACACTACCGAGGTTATGCAATGCTTTTCAAGACACCCTAGCAAAATCTGCCCTCTGGGTGACCTAGGAATGCGACGCACCTGCAGGCGTGGGTTTTGCATGGTTATGTACAAGTTAAGTTTTGCAGTCTACTATTGGCAATAGGCAGCTAATTGCAGTATGAGACATAGCTAGGTCAGACGACTATTCATAACTCATGTCAAATGAAGATGTAACTTAATTTTTGCTTCTTACTGCTAAATAGGGACGTAATCTAGATTTACCATTTCTACCTAATAGTTATCTATTGTAAAAATTTCTAGCAGTAAGGTTGGAGGCCTACAACATATTTTGATCGTACTATAGGAAAGATAGACCACCTGGGTAAACTATCTATAGGTAATAGTGGACGTACCTTTGCCACAATAAGGCCTCTATTATGAGGCTTGAAGGCCTCAAAAACTACAGCTTGGCCAGGAGAGGTGGTCCTAGACCCCCTTGGCCCTAAGTCGTTGCCCAGCTCCAGGGGTAAACAGTCAGGAGCCTGGCGATGGCGCGTGTCGGAGGTGGAACCGAAGGCTAGTCGGGAGAGGTGCTCCTCGACCCCCTCAGCCCTTAGCTATTCCCTAGCTCCGGAGGTAATCCGTGTAGAGCCTGGCAACGGTGTTCTCCGACTCAGTCCTTGTCACTAGGATATTGCACCATCGGTAGAAGAGTTGGTGGAGACAGATTAGGATCAGAGGAGTTTGCCCCAGGCTTCTGACCCCTGCGCCATCCTTCGTCAGTTCCCTCTATGGCCAGGTATCCTGCTTGTCTTTCGAGATACTCCTCCCAGAAGGTCGTGTGGGTTCGGTAGTCGTTAATGTTGTGGCCGTGCCCTGGTTCGTGCAGGATACACCCATATACCTCCAGGGGTATCGGAGCTTGTGGTTGACGTTGAGGTCGCTACCGGGGGCCACGTGCCCCGGAGCCCGTGGTTTCCATAGTGCCTCCTTTCCTTTGGGGAGACCGTCGAGGTCGCCTAGTGAACTGGTTTTCAAAGCCGGAGTGGCTCCGACTACGCCTACCAAGACGAGGTGGACTTGGAGTTCCCTGTGCGCGGTTGGCATCACAATGGCTGTGTTGAGGTCGCTAGCAGCGTCTGCACACTCTGAAGCCTTGCGCCTCCTCAGAACCTTCTTTTGTCGGAGGGGCCTGAGGAGGACGCTGGGTGGACAGATTCTCTGAAGGTGCTGGCTCGCCTGGGGCGTCCCAGGTGCTGTCGAAGGAGATACATTGGGACCAAATCTAGGCGGGAACATACTGGGGTTCGATCACCAAGAACCACTGGAAAGCAGCTTTCTTGGCTGCGACCTCAGCCGCAACCACTTCTGGGGCAGCGTGGTATTTGCAATGCAGAGACTGGAAGGGCTCCATGCCGTCTGGAGTTTCCATACCGACCCAAGGTTCTGGGTCAGTCAAGGCAGGAGGAACACCGTCCCATATGGCAGCGGGGTTGGAGGGTATACGTGGTGTGCATGGCAGAGACAGCCACGCATATGGTTGCATGGTTGCAATGGTGTATATGGCAACTAGTGCATCAGTGGTTTTTCTAGTGGATTCCTACCTCTCTTTAGCACTTCTGTGTTCATATCCCAATGAATGTCGCGCTGTTGGAGCAATAGATCGTCTTGCCCCAGCAAGTATGGTGAGAGTTTCTTCTAAGGAGGAGACTCAAGCTTGGAGGCAAAGTTTGAGAGGAAAGAACACCACAAATGTATTGATAGTAAAAATATGGACCAGGCTAGGGGGAGTATCACAAGAAGACTTTGTGATTGTGCTCCTCCATGCTGTGTTGAGCGTGCTCCTTGTGACCTCCTTTTTCCTAGATGACCACAACCCCCTATTTAAAGGGTAGTACGTAGCTTAGTGTACAAGTTATCATGATGTACAAATATCTAGGACCTGGCCAAATTACTGGCCTTATCCTGGATAACTAGTTTTTATCCTACATAGAAGACAAATATCTACCGTGGTAACTATTGTGGTGCCTGCCCCCCTGAGGGGTGAGCTGGTTGCAAATTGCGGCCCAACGTCACCGCTCTGCCGGGGGTGTCAGGGTGACGTGCATCGCGCTGGGGTGTCAGGATAAGCAATCCTTTGCACTGGCATTACTCACCCTTCACCTCACATCAGGTCGGCTATAGGGTGTGTCCTTTATTCTTTAATATTATCTCCAGAGGCTAGCTGCATCTTTAAGCTTCAAAAGGCCGCATGGGCACCGAAAGGGTGGCTCAAAGGGGTCCGCAGCCTCTGGGTATGAGGCCACCTACTAAGTCTGGATGCCAAAGGCTCTGGAGGGACTTGCTGTAGCATTGAGTGTTCAAAAGGCCGCATGGGCACCGAGGGGTTCATAGCCTCCGAGGATAGGGCCTCCTGCTGAGTCCAGAGGCCGAAGGCTCTGGAGGGACTTGCTGTAGCTTTGAGTCTTCGTAAGGCCACGTACGTGCTGGAGAGGTGGCCCGAAGGGGTTCGTAGCCTCCGGGGATAAGGCCTCCTGCTAAGTCCAGAGGCCGAATGCTTTGGAGGGACCTTTGATAACAATCGTCTACCAATATCCTTAGGCTGGTCTATTTTACGCCAACAGCCCCCGTCTCCGGGGCTCGAGCAAGCTTCCCAAAGGCTACGAGGTGAGTAATCAAGTCTCAAAGTTCTGCCAGAAGAGGAATGATGGTCAGCGTTTGCCTGCAAGGAAGTGACTGGCATTAAGTACCAAGGCTAGTGGACACCATCCTAACACCCCAGTACAATGGAGGTTATCCTGACACACCTGGCAGTGCGGCGCCGTGCCGCAATTGTGGACCAGCTCACCTCTCAGGGTACAGGCACCACAATAGTTACCATGGTAGATATTTATCTTCTATGTAGGGTAAAAGGTAGTTATCCAGGATAAGGCCCAGTAATTCAGCCAGGTCCTAGATATTTTTCACATAGTGATAACTTGTATGCTAAGGTACGTACAACCAATAAATAGGAGGTCATGGTTGTCTGGGAGAGGAGAGGGCAACACATAGGACACAGAGGTGCACAAACGCAAAGTTACGTTGTGATACTCCCCCTAGACCAATCCATTTTTTCTACTACCAATACATTTGTGATGTTCCTTCCTCTCAAACTTCATCTCCAAGATTGAGTCTCCTCCTTAGAAGAAACTCTCACCGTACTTGTTGGGGAAAGATGATCTCTTGCTCCAACAACACGCCGTCCGTGGGGATTTTGAACACATAACTCCTAAGAGAAGTAGGATGCCACCCAGGAAGAAGAGTACCAAGGCCGCAGCGATGACGACCAACCCCTCTGTCATGCAGGGGACTAAAAACAAGCCTCACCGACGATGGCTGCCCAACTGAGGGAACGAGGGCCCTACGGCCACTGTCAACCCAGCCATGACCATAGCTGTGGCAGGCACCGAGATCCAGCAGCAACAGTAGTAGCAAGGTGAGGCCCCTGCTACTCCCCTTGGGGCTACGGTCGGCACCACTGACAAAAACACCATTTCACTTGAGCCTGAATCACACTTGGCAGCACTCCTGACCCATATGGAGGAACAGCAAACGACCCTGCGGGTTGAGCAGCAAGCTACCCGCATGACCACCACCACCCCCGCGACAACCGGCGCTATACGGGCTGATGAACTTATTGACACCAAGACCCTCAATGTTCGGCTTCTGAAGCCTCGTAGCCAGCGTCGCGAGGATCCCCTCCAAGACTACAATTCTCCCCAGTAGGCTGACCTACAGGCTACACCCTTCCCGGAGGGCTTTCAGACCGCGAAGCTACCTAAGTTCAAGGGTGATTCGGACCTTAATGAGTTTGTCCGTTCCTACACCCTCGCCATAGAGGCCAGTGGGGGCGGACCGCCCACCATGGTTAAATGGTTCCCTCTAGCCTTGGAACGGGTGGCCATAAGCTGGTTCTGGGCACTGGACCCTAGCACCATTCACGCCTGGTCCTAAATCCAGGACCTGTTTCGCAGCAACTTCCAGGGCACCTTCGTCGAGCCAATAACCTCTGGAAGCCTGTTCACTATCAGTCAGGAGTCAGACGAAACCCTCCGGGACTTCCGAAGGTTCTCCCAGACCAAGGCCCAGATTAGGGGCATACTGGACTCTTCATTCATCAATGCCGCAACCCAGGGCCTAGCCGAAGGCCCCCTATATGATCGGCTGAACCGGTGCCCAATACGCACAATGGAAGCCCTCATGAGCAAGTTCGAGGAATATGCGTGGACAGAGGGGAAAAACTCTGCCAAAGGTGCTCACGAGCCACCAAGACTTCCCGTGTCAACCCCGAGAAGTCACTCTTATAGGCGGGATCATCACACTCCTCCTCTCCCCCAGCAAAGAGGGGCTTCGAGGAGGCTCATACCTCCAGGTCCCAAAGAAGGCAACAGTGACAATGTCAAAACATCAACAACATCAGCCCAGGCTGCGGGGCTCCAAACCAAACCACCCCAGGCTGCGCTCCGAATCGGTGTTCCAACGAGGAATCCTTGTGCACTCCGCAAGGTGCAGGATAAGGACATAACACCAAGAACTGTTGGAACCTCACCACCTTCCGAGAAGAGTACCTTGGGAAGCAGGTGGCCTTCGCCTCGACTGAGTGGGCCACCAACGAGCAGCCGGAAGATCACAAACCATCGGCCAACCAGTGGGTTGATCATTTGGACTTAAGGAACCCTCCGTAGCTAGCCCTACCTTTTCCATCCCGATCATCAACTAAGCGGAACAATGACAAAGGGGCACGGGGAAAACAGATCATCCTCGCTATAACCGGTGGAGGGAGCTCCAGCTGCACTTCGAAATGGCAGCAAAGAGACTAAGCATGCAGGGTACACCACATCGGAGCAACCAGTATCCATCGGCAGGCTCACAAATCAGTAAACGCCCCTGTGACATTCAACATCGATGATTCTAATGTGGTGAAATTTCCCCACTGATGCCCTGGTCATCATAGCTAACATTGCTGAAGGAAAGGTTCGGATAATACTGGTCAACATAGGTAGCTCGATGGACCTCCTATTCATACACGCCTTCGACCAGCTCCAAATCCCGCAAAGCCAGCTCTCACCAGGCCACAAACCCCTCCAGGGATTCAACAACCCCCCTTGATGCCCTAGGCTAGATAGAACTCCCGATTATTTTTGGCGAGGGCTCCGCAACATAGACCGAAGTAATCACCTTTGACATTGTGGACGTACCTTACGCCTAGAATGCCATTTTGGGACGAGGAACTCTGAACAGATTTGAAGTTGTACCCCATCACAATTACCATCCATGCGATAACCATCGGAGCTTGATGATGCCCGGACCCCTAGGGCTGATAACCACCCATGGCGACCAAGAACTGACTAGGCGCATCGAGTACGGGCACCCTTCTTTGCTCCCCAATCGTCACATCCACACCGTGACCCAGGAGGCCTCCGAGGACCCTCCATTGGTGCATCACGGGCACCGCTACACTTCGAGGCCACAACCATAGGGGACATAAAGCGTTCCCCGTACATCCAGACCAACCCGACTGGACCTTCCAAAAAGGGCCAGATCTCACCTCTTGGCAGGAAGCCCAGCTTCTAGCTGTCCTATAGGATAACCTCGACACCTTCGCATGGTCCCCGTAGGACCTCCCGAGAGTCAACCACTGCATTGTCGAACACTATCTTCAAGTCGACCCGAATGTCAGGCCTGTACGCTAGAGGCTTCGCAAGCTCTCCCCAGAGCGGGAAGAAGCCGCAAAAGAGAAGGTCCAGAAGCTACTAAAGGCTAGTGTTATCCAAGAGGTCATGCACTCTGATTGGCTCTCCAACACCATCTGGTCAATAAACACAGCGGAAAGTAGTGTATGTACATCGATTTCACATCGCTAAACAAAGTATGCATCAGGATCCATACCCCCTTCCTCGCATCGACCAGCTAGTGGATTCCACCGCTGGCTGTGAGTTCCTAAGCTTCTTGGACGCCTACTCTAGGTACCACCAAGTGTGGATGGCGATGGAGGATGAGAGCAAGACCAGCTTCATTACTCCCTTCGGGGTATACAGCTACGTCCGGATGCCCTTCGATCTTCTGAATGCCGGGGCCACCTTCTCTCACCTAGTGCACAAGGTACTACCGCCGCAACTAGGTCGCAATGTAGAAGTCTACATGGACAATATCATAGTAAATAGCTGGCTTAAAGCCAACCACATTGCCGACCTATAAGAAACATTTGATAGCCTCCGAGCTGCAGGCGTGCGGCTGAACCCGGAGAAGTGCATATTCGGTGCTAAGGCTGGAAAGATGCTGGGATATCTCATCTCCTGAAGAGGCATTGAGGCCATCCCAGGCAAGATTCATGCCATCACAGAAATGTCACCTCCCACCAATCCAATGTACAATGCATGGCCGGCCACCTTGCAGCCCTCCGTCGCTTCCTCGCCAAATCTGCCAAGCATAGCCTCCCCTTCTTCAAAATGCTAAGGGGCTCCGAACCATTCAGCTGGACTCCAAGGTGCCATGCGGCATTGGAGGCCCTCAAGGCCCACCTTTTCCCACCTCGAAACACTCGCGATGCCCCTCCCCGGTGAAGGGCTGCTCCTATACATGTCTGCCTCTGCCTCTCCTGTCAGCGCTGCCCTGATACCGGAGGAGAAAAGTGACAACCACTCTACTCAAAGGGCTGTATATTGTGTCTTGGAGGTCTTAGGCGGGGCCAAGACATGTTACACCGAGCTCAAAAAAATAGCGTACGCCCTAGTAATGGCCTCACGCAAGCTTTAGCACTACTTCCTTGCCTACGATATCACTGTCCCAACCTCTTACCCAATTGGTGACAAGTTTCGCAACCCTGAGGCGACAGGTCACATCAACAAATGGGAAGTAGAACTATCCCCAATGGTGGGTCTTTGCCTCGTGGCCTGCACTACCATCAAATCCCAAATATTGGCAAACTTCATCGCCGAATGGACTCTGGCACCCGTCAAACCCGCCACTACCCCTCCCCAAGACATTTGGACTATTTACACCGATGGAGCATACAACTCCATGGCTGCATTTGGACTATTTACATCAACGGAGCTTATGGCTCCATGGCCGCTGGAGCTGGTGTGGTCTTCATCTCCTCCCAGGCTAGGAAATCCAATTCACTGGTCACCTAGATTTCAAGACAACCAACAACATAGTCGAATACGAAGCCGTCCTCTCAGACCTCCGGAAGGCCTGAGCCTTGGGGGAAGCCAGAGTTATCATTCAGACTGACTCTCAGATCATCATTGGACATGTCAACAAGAGCTTCCAAGTTCAACATCCAAACATGGCAAGATACCTCAAAGCCATCCGCAAGGCCGGAGCACACTTCCACGGCATATCAATACAGAGCATACTGCGAATGGACAACGGCCAGGAGGACGCCCTGGCAAAAGTTGTCGCCACAGGCAAAGACCCACCATTGGGCACCTTCCTCGAGATTCTACACTAGCCGACTACTAAAACTCTTGATGAGACGGCCGCCACCATCCTCCCCATCGAAACCACTGACTAGAGAGCTCCCCTCTTATCCTTCCTCAGTGGAAAAGAAGAGCCGGAAGACCCGATTGCGCTCCGCTGCATTCAGCATCGACCAGGGGCTACCGTCTCATAGAAGGCGCCCTTTACAAGACAGGTGTTTGCGCTCCCCTCCTTCACTACATTACCAGATAAGAAGGGGCCAACCTCCTCCGGGAGATACATGAAGGCCTTTGTGGCAACCATTTGGTGCCTCGTGCCCTAGCCGGCAAGGCACTTTGCCAGGGGCTGCATTGGCCTACAATCATGTATGATGCAGAAAATGTAACACCCAAAACTTCAAAATTTGCAATAATTTAAAATTTTGCTAGAAATTAAATAGGTGGATTTCATTTTAAGCTCTATAGGAAATTAATTTCTAAAATTAATTTGGTATAGGTTGAATGTTTGTCGCATTCATGCCGTTGTAGTTGCAATAAGGTTTTATTGTGTGGGAAATTTTGCTAAAATTCGCTAGAGTTCGCTCGTTTAAAATCTCTTTTGAAAATAGTTTGAAATCTAAAGCAAAGAAAAAGATTTCTAAATAGAAAATCCTTCCTGGGCCGTCTTCCCCACGCCGGCCCAACCCGCCTCTTTCCCCTCCCTTTTCCCTCCCGCCGTGGGCCGCGCCCCTCCCTTTCCCGCAGGCCGAGCCAGCCTGCCGCGCCCACCGTGCCACCTCACCTCCGCCCGCCTCGCTGCCAAGTGGGCCCGGTTCCGAGCCGAGCCGCCCTCCCGCCCGAGCTGCCGAGCCGTCGGCTCGCCTTCTTCTTCATTCCGCCACCGGACGCCGACGCCCCAATCACCGCGGCCGTTTCAAATTGAAGCCTCCCCGTGCCTTAACTCTCCAATCAAACCACACCACCGTGATCGCCGCCCCCTATTCCCTCCATTTGAGCTGTTTCCCCCTTGAATGCCCACTCTTTTGCATGGAAACCGAAGCTTTTAGTTCATTCGGGCCGCCGGCCGAATCTCCTCAAATTTGGCCGTTCCACTCCTCCTCTCGGGTATATAAGGGCTCCATCGGCATCCTTGTTCGGTTCCGCAACCGAATACCCCGTTTCCCCTCTCTCTTGTGCACGGATTCAAGCCGCCGCCGTCACCACCATTGCCGCCGGTAAGGAGCTCGACCGCCGCTCTTTTTCTCCTCAACCAAACCTCGATTAAGCTCGTTCTTCACTCTATTGGTGCCGCCGGACCTCTAGGAGCTCACTCCGGCGCTTCTTGGAGCTTCTTCCACCGTCGGACGCCGTCCGCGCCAAGACCGAATTCCTCCGCCCGCCGTTCTCCGTCGCCGGCCACCTCTGGACCTCTTCCGCCGTCGACAAGCCCGCTGTGAGTTTCCCCGCGAGCTCCTCGTTACTTTGTGCCAAGTCCCGATGTGATCCGTGGCCGGATGCGCCTTTTGCGCATCGCCGGCGAGCCCGCCGCCGTCCCCGTCATCGCCGGCCGCCGCTCCCGCCGTTGAAAACCGCCGGCGCCACCCCTTTTGATTTCCGGCCGTCGGATCCCGGTTCATCGGCCCGGATTAGACCGGCCAATATTATACCCCTTCGGTCCACCATGGACCGGTGGACCGATGCTCTTTCAGTGGTCCACAAGCCCGTAGACCAATTCCATGTCATTTCCAATTGAGAAATAATTCAGTATTTGTTTTATTACGTCATAATCCAATTTTCAGTATAAAAATAATTCGGTTTATTCTCTGGAAAACATGTAAAATTTGCCGAAAAGCCCCTACATCTTCAAAAGCTTATAACTTTTTGCTCATGGCTCCGATTTTGGCGATTTTCGCGTCAAATCGTTCGTAGCGTCGTGTAGAATCTTTTTGTAGAGTTTTTGAATAATTTCAGTACTGTTTGGTGTACTGTTCTTAGGGTTTTGTTTTGTTTGTGCTTTTCCAGTCCGTCGTTTAGGAGCTGAGCAGTTCGGCAACCTCCAAGACCAAGTTTTCGAGGACTTTGAGCAGCAACCTGGTGAAGGCAAGTGCCCTTGAGCATTTCTATACCAGTTTTAGTATTTGCAGGTGTAGTTTTTATCCTTCAATATGCATGCTGTCCAAAATGATATCCTATGCTAGGGTTTACTAGTTTTGTCTCGATATTTTCCTTGTCGCCGTTGATGTATCATGTTAAGAAGATGGGTAGATCATGCTAGCGCTGTCCGGGTGGGGAAAAATGGTTAATATTGATTAATGAACTATGTAACACTGTCCGGGTGGAAAAATGGTAATTCTTTTTGTAGCAACATGGTATAGGTCTCCCCCAACAGAATGGATGGATTGTGGTGGTGCCTATGGCAAGTTTGTGTATGAATCTGTTTGGGGTCCTAAGGACCGGTTCTTGGACATGTAACCAAGTTATATCCGTACAACCACGAGGCCTATATGGGTATGGCCTGGCCAAATAATTAGTGACCACCGATTCTGTGGGCATCATTGGTCGAGTATGTGGCACAAGAGGGGGCTTCTGCAGCGACTCGGTCGACTGTTAGCGGTGAAACCTTAGTGGGTGCCTACAAATCGGTGGGAGTTTTATAAAGGCCTTGTAGTGAGACCCTGGCTCCTTACCCCGGAAGTATGGAGTAACAAGGGAATCATGACTCGTGGATCTGTGCAAACTCTACAGAGTATCAAACTGGTCGATCAGCCGTGCTCACGGTCAAGAGCGAGCTTGGACTTCTTCAAGATTAGTTGGATCTGGGTTTTGGTATGGTTGGTCGGGTAGCCAGGTAATGGGATTATCTGGTGAGCTTTGGGTAACCGGATATGGGATATCCGGTGAGTCAAACCCCTTTGGTTATAACAAGTGTCTTCACACCTAGTAAATAGGATGCCTGTTGTTGGAGGTATAGGTTAAGTCATCGTTTTAGTTGCTTAGTGCTGATAACCCCTGTCAAGCCTTTTTCTTGTCTAAAGCCTCATACCATACTTTCCCCTGCACTTGCGGAGTACCACCTTTTGTACTCACCCTTGTTATTCTCCCCTGCATTCTTCCGCCAAATTAGAAGCTGTCTTTGAAGCTGGTACCTTCGACCTCAACGACTTCGATCCTGAGCTGCTGTTCTAGGCTGTGGAGCCCCCGGTTGACGTCTTCGCCTGTGGAAGCTGGAGCCGCTGGCGCTGAAGACCCCTCTTGTCTCCCGCTGTGTTTTCTTTCAGACCCTCGGGTCATTTTGTAATAAGGTTAAGTACGATATAACTTTTGCACTGTGATGATAACACTAATGATGTAAGCGCATGTATGGAAGTTGTTCCTGGCATACATGTGTTGTGCCCGGTTTTGTTCCTTTAAAACTGGGTGTTACAGAAAACCTCATCTGCACCTCCCAAGGGCACCAATGGATGGGACGCCGAAGCCACCGCCCCCCTCCCCTACAACCAATCGCTCCCGTCTGGCCCCTGGCTCGTTGGGGCATGGACCTCATCGGACCATTCCCCCTTGCCAAAGGAAACCTTCAGTACACTGTGGTAGCATTAGAGTACTTATCCAAATGGGTCGAGGCCAAGCCCCTCATGGTGATCACATAAAATGTCCAGAAATTCTTCTGGAAGAACATAATTCTACCACTTCGGCGTCTCATGATAGCTCACGGTCGACAATAGCACACAATTCGACTCTAGGCCTTTCAGCCAATTCTGCGACAACCTCAACATTGAATTATGCTTTGCAACAGCTCGAGATCCTCAGTCCAAAGGGGCCGTCGACCGGGCCAATGGCAACATCCTCTCTAGCCTAAATTGTCGACTCGTCGGCCTAGCTCGAGGCCTATGGGTCGAAGAGCTTCCAAAGGTTTTATGGTCCCTCCGCACCACTATCACGCAAGCCACCGGGTTCACCCCCTTCTGCCTCGCATATGGTGATGAGGCCATGATCCGCACCGAGGTCAAGGGATGCTCGCTCAGGGTGCAACTTCCACAAACTACCGGAGAAGGAGAGCTCTCCCTCGATCTCAGCGAAGGCACGTGGCTCCATGCCATCCAAAATATCGATCACTACATCAAGAAAACCAAGGTCTGATATGATCCTAAGGTTGCGCCACAAAACTTCAAGCTCAACGACCTAGTACTTTGATGTGCCCTAGCTTCGGGAAAACTGCGCAACAAATGGGAAGGCCAATACCTGGTTCTCAAGTCTAATAGGCCTGACTCCTACCGCCTAGCTGATGCAGAAGGGACCCCCTCGAAGACAGTTGAAACACAGAGACCCCTCGCAAATACTATGTGTAGGGGACCCTAGGCTCAGTCCTCTCTGAAGGTCCAGGACAATAAAAAACTGTAGGTTTACACACCCACAAATAGCCACCAAACTTAGAGGTATTACCTCCCAAAAAGCCCCTTACCCCACAACAACCCCACACAAATCATACGAAGACCCTCCGGCATCTTGAAGGCACTGCCTCTATGCGGGAGAGATAAAACCACTAGCATCTTGAAGGCACTACCTCTGTGCTAGAGATGTAGAACCCTCCAGCATCTTGAAGGCACTACCTCCGTACCGGAGAGGTAAAAACCTCTGGCATCTTGAAGGCACTGCCTTCGTGCTGGAGAGGTAAAAACCTTTGGCATCTTGGAGGCACTACCTCCGTGCCAGAGAACTAAAACCCTGCAGCATCTTGAAGGCAGTGCCTCCGTATCGAAGAAGTATATCCCTCGGCCATCTTTAAGGCCTGGCTGATCTATGTGGCAGAGAGGCAAAGACTTCTCCAACATCTTGAAGGCTTAGCCTCCATGCTAGATAGGCATATATTCTTCCGCCATCTTTAAGTTCTAGCTAACCTACATGGCGAAGAGGCAAAGACTGCTCCAACATCTTGAAGGCATTACCTCAGTGCCGGATAGGCAAAAGACCCTCTGTCATCTTTAAGGCCCGGCTGACCTACATGGTGGAGGGATAACCTCCCCGGCATCTTGAAGGCCTAGCCTCCGTGCCAAAAAGGATTCATACAAAGTAATGATCATGCACCTTGAAGACTAAAAGTCTTCGTGCCAAAATCATCTGACCCCTCTAGTATCTTGAAGGCCTAGCCTCTGTACTACAAGGCATCACACGTCAAAATGTTAGTAAATGATATGTTCTTCCATTCTCACACCTAACGCAATGCAGTAACCCTCATATCTCGCACCTCACGACCGCTAACAGTCGCAGAATGCAAAGGAGTTGGGATAGGGGGCGCAGGGGAAGCGTTGATACAATAATGAAGCATTGATACGATAAATTATAAACACCAAAAAACAAAGCTAATGCAATGCAAGTTTATTCATACATGACATACAAAGAGTTTGCATTCAGCTAATCGATGTACATCGAATCTATGTCTAGCAAACTTGCTAGCCTGTTATGCCTCCCAAAAATACTATGGGAGGACGAGGGTGCTTGACTGCCATGCCTCCTAGAAATACCCCGAGACCTAGATAATTGACCCTGGTAACTGCGCACAGGGGTTGACACAAATCCTCTCTACGGAGGGAGCTACTGCCTAAGACAGAGCACCCTCATCCTCGGAAAGACGAAGGATCCACTGGGAAGCAATACGAGTCGAAGGCCGAGAAATCTAGCTCTTCCTCCTCCTGCTCCTCCGCTGGGGACTCTGCAACCTGTTCCTCCTCCACCTTCACCTTGGCAAGAATAGGCTCAAGGATTTCGGAAGGCACCCTTCTGTCAGAATCCCGGGGGAGGACGAAGCGTTGAAAGAAGCATGAGCCGGCAACCTCCCTAACTATTCGAGCTGCACACCAGTCGTGCTTTGCAACAAAATATACATCCAGAGCAGACACAAGGGGGTCCTCTAGCTCGACCTTGACCAATACATCGGCAACCACCTTCGGATCCACATGCTCCTAAGCATCATAGGGTATAAAAAAGTGACTCCACCTTCGGATAGATGGAGTGGCCCCAAGCGCTCTAGATGCACTCGATCCCTCCCCGGAGGCACCATCCCAGATACGAGTGAGGCCCCCTCCAGCTTCGGACCGTCACAACTATATACGCAGATCAGACTCCAATGAGCCTCAAAGGCACGAGCATTCCAGAACAATACAAGCAAACCACAAGAAGGCAGACATGGCTCTATTAGATAAGAAAAGTCCCAAATACATGAAGCAGAAGGGGTAGTCAACATACTAAGACTTTGACCCCCTTCGGAAAGAAAAGAAAGCAAAAAATAGATAGCCTGCAACAGAGCTACACCTCTGGGGCATCCACACACGGAGACTACTCCTATAGAGCAATGGTGTGAAGTGAAAAGCCTCCAGAGGGCCGCGGTGCGTTGCAGGCTCCAGATGAAGGGCCGAACCTCCTAACGACGAACCTGGGCGAAGACCCCCTGAGGTGCCTAGAGTCACCTGACCTGCCATGTACTGCAGTGTCACGCTCCAGCCATACCTCGCTCATAAGTTATGGCTGATGTTCTCCAAAGCCACGTGAATCTCCACCGGAGGTGACCCTGGCTGAAAACCCTCGATCATGGAGTTCGGCACCTGTTGCTCCAGTACTTCAAGGGGACCAACCCTGCTTGGTGTAGAAGGGTTAGCTGGAGGACCATGGCCACATGTGTGCTGGACCTCGCATAGGTCTCCGCAGCTCTAACCATAACCTTCGCAGCAGACCGAAGCTAGTAGAGTGACATAACTGACACCTCCAAGTCAGAGGGTAGTGGTGGACACCTGGCCCTAAGGCCACTCATGGCATTGGAGGTAATATAGGTAACCTCCGATGCAAGTGCAGCTAAATGCTAGCACTTTGAGCGTAGTACCCCCTCTGATGCCTGAGCCTCCTTCAGCTCTCGCCACACCTCACCTAACGCAGCCTGAAGGGTCTCAACATCACCTACGGCCGACACACGGGCTGTGATGCCCACATCAGTGAACTCCCTCACCTCTCGAAGGTCTTTGGCAGCCAGCTTCCATGCACTCCCGCTTCAAAAGCTCCTCCTACCGGAGACCCTCCTCATGCTCGAGGAGCACGGTCTCCTCCTGAAGATGACCCTCTGAAGACTCCACCTGCTTCCAGGCCTCCTCCAAAGCTTGACGAAGGCCTTCGACCTCACCATAGGCTATGGCAAAGGCCTGGTGCCCCCCTTCTCCCAGTGCCCTCATCAAAATTACTTGTTACAAGGCACAACAGAAGACGAAAAAGGACAAAATGAGCTACTCATAACCAGACACCAAAATCGGAAAATCATAACTAAACTACTGACCTGCAGGGCTGTAGCTACCAGACGTGCTTCCACTTTCTCCAAAGGATGCTAAGCCAACGATCGCTCGACCTCTCCACTCTGAAGAAGAGAGGAGGCCACGACGAAGGACCTTGATGCCTCTGGGTGTAGCGCGAAGTCGTCCAGAGCCAAAACCCTAAGGCTGGAGCCCCCCTTAGCTATCGTGAAGGGAGGCTCGGCAGAGGGCACAGTGCCCCAAGCACCAGCCACCTGGGCCAAGCCAACAGCTGGCTCGGGGATCCAAGGAGACTAGGCCACGTCCTCCGAGGTGGCCTTCAGCGACACCTTCGGAGGAGTCCCCAACCCCTGCCTAGGCTCTAAAGCCACTGGCGGAGGAGTCAAAGACACATCCACCTCGATGGTCACTGGAAAAATACCAAGAAACATGAATCAAGATCCCGGTGCACGACCAAAATAGGATATAACTAACGAAGCAACAACGCCTCACCAAGTTCCTCAAACCCTCTCATAGAAGGGCCTGTAACATCATCGATGTCCAAACCAGTGAACCCAACACCATATTCCATGGAGGCCACACCTCCTCTTCCGCTTTGGCCGTGGCCGGCAATATCCGGAGAGGATAGGCCCTTCCCCCAGTCACCACTATCGAGCTGACCCTCACCTCTGAATGGGTTGCACGCACTCCTGACCCGCCTCTGACCCTTCCTATGGACCAACAGCACCTCAAACGTCTCGGTCGTCAAGTCGGTATGTGAACCTTCGGAGACAGAAGGCCGCCGAGCTTGGAGTGGCTTCGCGTGGATCGGTGGAGCGACGCGTGCTTGTTTCCTAGCAGACTTAGGCTCTGGCAGATCCCACCACATTGGAGCCCCCACTCTAAGGTGAAAGTAGACGCGATTGTACCACTCCCAGCTTTGTGTCAGAGCCATCCATCGCTCCCGCTCTACGTGAGTAGGTGAGCCCAGGATCACCTCTGCGATCTCCACCACACGCTCTAACAGAAGGCAGCTCTCTAAAAGAAAAAGGTAGCTCACATCTGCAGATCAAAAACCAAACAACAAAGAGGACTCAACAGAGTTGACAGGGGGATTGGAGTACACCTTTTGCCACTCTTCCGCATCTTGCTCTAAGGCACAGTCCCAGCCCATTTGAATGGGCCGAATGTGCAACATGGTGAACTCCTCCACAAGGTCATGCATGCTCGTCTTTTCAGCCACCATCCAGAGATGGGCTCGCTACGAAGCAAACTAGTCATCTGTGATCCCCGTCTCCGGCTCCGAGACATACACGATATCCCAGTTTATGGAGCGAAGGGGGGATGCGAGACCAACATTGTAGTAAAACCATCGCTGCAACCAGCCGGTATACCATCAACCATTAATAGCCTTCATCGGGAAGGCATCACGGTATTGCTGCCAAAGCAAAGGGGCCTCTTTGTCCCATTGCCCTTGATCATCTTTGGCTGGTAGCTGGCAAAGTGGAGGGCCATGAAGATATCCGCCCTCCCTTCACACCCCTTCACCCACATGGCCCACTCGAAGGTGGCCAGGCAGGCGATGGCATTGGCATGGAGCTACAGAAGCTCCACATATTAGTGGCAGAGCACCTCCTCAAGCAGCGGCACCTATGGAAAGCCCAGGACCGCTTCAAAGAAAGCGTCAAACACCATAACCTCATGGGCTAGAGGCTCCGGGACCTCCTCGTCCAGTGGAGACTAATCGACGGCTCTGAGGAAATCTTCCCCTCCCTAACCATCTGGTCAAGTTCAACATCATTGATAGCAGACACCCCCAGCATGGTTGTTTTCTGGGGATAACTTTTATTGGCACGGCAGAGCACGACCCCTAGCAGTGGCCCCATCAACAACGGAGGAACCGGCGCCACCGGAGGGCCCCTGCCACGGCCACATCTGCGACTTTGCTCACCTCCTGAGTTCCAGCTCCACCCGGGGCACTCAAGCTGGCCATATAGATCGCAGGAGGATGGTGGAAGGCACTGGATGGCAGGAAAGAAAGAAGAGTAGCAATTGATGGATGCACGCGCAAAGCAAGAATAACTGGAAGCGAAGGGCAGACGAGAATGAGGTGCAAGCGAGAAGGCCTCTCAGGGTAATCCCTCTCCTCGTAAAGATAAGGGAGAGATTACCTCCCCTAGAAAAATGGGTGCATGCCCTATCCCTTTGCCTGCGAGACCATGATCATGGGGGAGCGAAACCACCCCCAATGACCCCCAACCTCAAGACAACACCGTACCACGTCCGCCTAACAAGGCATGATCGTGCATTTTTCATAGGGCGCATTCAATGCCCCTTGTTACCAACATCATCGAACGGATAGTTTAGATCAAGTGGATCGTATCTTCTAAGGAAAGCCAAGCGATACTAGGGACCATGAGCCATCAAATAGCAAAGCTAGGGATAGCCAGAGGCCCTACTCCGAAGGAACCGTGGGTCTGACCAGTCCACTGGCCGCCCTCGATAGGGGCTACTACTGGGAGTCGTTGTTAAGGACTCCAGACAGCCCCATGGCTCATCTAGCCCATGCCCATGCACCCACGCCTCCCGAAGGCCGCTTTTGGACTTCCGGGCTCTGAAGTAACCATCTCCTAGATCCATGTCTCCCGAAGCCATGCCTCTCGAAGCCTCCATCTCCCAGAGCCATGCCTCCTGAAGCCTCCACCTCCCGAAGCTTCCACCTCCCGGAGCCATGCCCCCTTGGAGCCTGCATCTTCGGGGCTCGGGCAGGCTTCCAAAAGGCTACGGGGTGAGTCATCAAATCTCAAATATCTGCTAGAAGGGGAATATCAGTCATTCTTTACCTGTAAAGAAGTGAACAACATTAAGTACCTAGGCTAGTGGACACCGTCTTGACACCCCAGTCCAAAGGAGGTAATCCTGACACCCCTGGCAGCACGGCACCGGGCCGCAATTAGCGACCGACTCACCCCTCAAGGTATAGGAACAACATTAATTACCATGGTAGAATTTGATGCGCGTTTGCTCAATCTTCCGAAAGGTAATATAATAAGTCAATTGGTGGAGCTTCGACGTTGATGATCCAAAGGCTCCGACCAGAATAGATCGAGAACCCTCGCAACCACTACACCACTACTCCATGGTTATCAACTGTGCCAAGATGCAGTTGACCTCTCCAAGAAGGATTTTATTGCAAGAAAATCAAGAACAACAGAAAGAACAGGTAGATGCAATCTGAATATTGCTAATTACCAATGAAGCACTTGAATTTAGGGTTCAACAAATCGATAAATGGCGAAACTATATTAAACAAAATAATCTAAGCTAAACCCAAGACTAAACTATGATAGCTACTGTGTATATAGGGCAGCGTGAGGAGGTTGACCTAGGGTTGTGCAGCCATGGAGTGAGGCGTGCACAACCTAGACTCCGACTCCGACACGATTACAAAACCCGGCAGGGTTCAAAATGGTGATGTAGCACCTTATTCCTTTTATTCTGACTAAATTATAAGGAATATCTAGTCAAGCTCATAACCATTAGAAAGGGCTCATCGTAAGATTTCCAAAATGTCCAAGATTGCCTGAAACGGACTTCGTATGAGAGAGTTATGCCCGTTTTACTAACGTGCTGTCCTGGAACTCGACTTTGACTATGACCATGACTTCGACTTTAACCATGACCACGACCATGACTAGAGCTTAGCCTTGAGTCCGAGTAGAATTGGCCTTCGAGGAGTGACGTCTGAGTAAGGTTGTGGTGCTTCTCCCATGTTCCTATGCAATAAAACATCACAAGAATTTAGTGGTAATCCATCCAAGGAAACATGAATCAGCAAGGAACGAGCTCACCTGGTGGTCTAATTGTCGTGCACATGCTCTTGTAATTGGACCTTGTATGATTTGAGGATTATTTGTGGTATTAATCATATCTGAAGGAGCCATGGGCTCATCATCCCCCCCCCCTCTTGAATTGGAGTCATCCTCGACTCAAGCTCATCTTCTTCTCCCAAATATGGCTTCAAATTTGAAATGTTAAACGTCAGACTAACCCCAAAATCTGTAGGTAGGTCCAATTTGTATGCTCTGTCATTAATTTTATCAATTATCTTAAATGGTCCATCAGCTCTAGATATCAACTTTGATTTTCTTAATTCTAGAAACATATCCTTCCTCAAATGCAACCAAACTAAATCACCTGGTTCAAATTTTATTTCCTTCCTACCTTTACTTCCAACAATCTTATACTTTTTAGGCATGCTCTCTGTATTCTTTTTAGTTGTTTCATGCAACTTAAGAATAAACTCAGCACGTTTCTTAGCATCTAAATTAAGTCCTTCACAAGTAGGTAAAGGTAGTAAATCAATAAGAGCACGGGGTTTAAATCCATACACTACCTGGAACGGACTTACTTTGGTGGTGGAGTGTACCGACCTATTGTAAGCAAATTCAATATGTAGTAAACACACTTCCTACATCCTCAAATTCTTCTTTAAAATTGCCCGCAACATGGTCGATAATGTGCGGTTGACACCCTCTATTTGACCATCAGTTTGTGGATGACATGTAGTAGAATACAACAGCTTTATCCCCAATTTATTCCAAAGTGATCTCCAAAAGTGACTCAAAAACTTTGTGTCACGATCCGAGATGATAGTATTAGGCACTCCATGTAGTCAAATGATTTCCCTGAAAAACAAATCAGCTATGTTTGTAGCATCATCGCTCTTGTGATAAGGTATAAAATGTGCCATTCTAGAGAATCGATCCACAACTACAAATATGCTATCCCTCCCCCTCATTGTTTTAGGCAATCCTAAAATAAAATCCATGGAAATATCCTCCCAAGGTACACTAGGAACACGAAGAGGCATGTAAAGGTCATGTGGATTTAAGCGAGACTTAGCTTTATTGCAAGTGGTGCAACATGACACGTAGCGCTCGACATCACGTTTCATCTTTGGCAAAAAGAAATGAGCGGCCAGCACATCTTCAATCTTCTTTGCTCTAAAATGTGCCATTAATCCTCCTCCATACGCCTCCTACAACAACAAAAGATGAACGGAGCTATCTGAATTGCATAGCTTGTTAGCACGATAGAGCAATCCGTCATTCAGCACATATTTATTCCATGCTTTCCCTTCTATACAATGTTCAAGCACTTCTTTAAAGTCTAAATCAGCAGCATATAATTCCTTGATGGTCTCTAAACCAAAAATCTTCTGATCAAGTTGAGATAACATGGTATAACGCCTAGAAAGTGCATCAGCAATCACATTGTCTTTTCCTTTCTTATATTTTATGAAATATGGAAAAGACTCAATAAATTCTATCCATTAGGATGTCATTTATTCAGTTTATCTTGACTTCTAATATGTTTCAGCGATTCAAGATCAGAATGTATTACAAATTCTTTGGGCCATAGATAATGTTGCCAAGTTTCAAGAACACGAACTAAAGCATACAATTCTTTATCATAAGTGGAATAATTGAGACTTAGCCCACTTAATTTCTCGCTGAAATAAGCAATAGGTTTACCTTCTTGAATTAGCACACCTCCAATTCCAATCCCACTAACATCACATTCTAGTTCAAAGGTCTTACTAAAATCAGGGAGCTGAAGCAATAGAGCATGGGTATGTTTTTCTTTCAACAACTTGAATGTTTTTTCTTGTGCAGGTCCCCATTTGAAAATTACTCCTTTCTTTGTCAACTCGTTTAATGGAGCAGCAATGATGTTGAAATCCCGCACAAATCATCGATATAAACCCGCAAGACCTTGAAAACTTCTTACTTGAGTAACAGTCTTAGGGGTCAGCCAACTCTTTATGGCTTCTATTTTTGCTTCATCCACCTCTATTCCATGTGGAGTAACAACATAGCTAAGAAAAGAAACTCGATCCGTGCAAAAGGTGCACTTTTCGAGGTTACCGAACAAACGTGCATCTCTCAAAGCATTAAAAATAGCACGTAAATGATCAAAGTGTTGTTCTTGTGATTTGCTGTAAATTAAGATATCATCAAAATAAAACACCACAAATCTTCCAATGAAAGTACGTAAAACTTCGTTCATCAATCACATGAAAGTACTAGGTGCATTAGTTAATCCAAAAGGCATTACTAACCATTCATACAAACCAAACTTAGTTTTAAAAGCAGTATTCCATTCATCTCCAAGTTTCATTCTAATCTATCCGCTTCGCAAGTCAATTTTAGTGAAAATTATAGAACCACTCAATTCATCAACCATGTCATCTAACCTAGGGATAGGGTGACGATATCTGATAATAATATTATTGATGGCTCTACAATCAACACACATATGCCAACTACCACTTTCTTAGGAACCAAAAGAACGAGAACAGCACAAGGGCTAAGACTTTCTCGTACATACCCGTAGTTGAAAAGGTCTTGGACTTGTCATTGAATTTTCTTAGTCTCTTCTGGATTGGTCCTATATGCAGCATGGTTTGGCAAAGTTGCTCTCAGAATCAAATCAATTTGATGCTCAATCTGTCGAATATGTGGTAATCTCTGGGGTACCTCAGCTGGAAATACATCCACAAACTCCTACAAAAGGTTAGCAACAGCAGGACGCAAAGAGGCAGATATATCCTCAAGTGAAACTAAAGCATCCATGGATATCAAAGCATAGCATGCTCTCTCATTATTACAGATTTCAGCAAGGTCAGATTTAGTCGCAAGCATAACACAGTCTTTCAGTTTAATTCCAACAGACTTAGAAGTTGTTGTTGCTTTCTACTTTTTGGGTGGCAAAACATTTTCCGCTACTTGCTGATTTTCATATTTATTCTTAACCTCTTTTCTCTTATTTTCAGTTATCTCTTGTTCATATTTCACGATTTTGGCAGGTGTTAAAGGTAGAAAAGTTATTTTTTGTCCGTTATGCATAAGAGTGTACTTATTACTTCTACCATGATGTGTTGCATTAGTATCAAACTCTCATGGTCTTCCTAGCAAAAGAGAACATGCTTGCATGGGAACTACATCGAAATCAGCACAATCATGGTATGAACCAATAGAAAAATGCACCCTAGCTGTTTGCATTACCTTCACCTTACTGCTATTGTTGAACCACTGAATGTGGTATGGATGAGGATGTGTTCTTGTCAGCAAGGAAAGTTTCTTGATCAAATCTGAACTTACCAAATTGTTGCAACTTCTTCCATCAATAATTACTCGAACACAAAAGTCCTTGACTATGAGGAACATCTGAAATAGGTTATGGCATTGTAATTGTTCCGCTTGCTCTATTTGAGTACTTAACACTCGTTGCACAATGAGTGTAATATAATTCTTCGTAGCAACCGCACTCAATTCCTCCTCATGGTCGATATATGTCTCGAGTTCGTCCTCTTTACCTGCAAGGTTAGCTACAAGAGCATATTCATCCTCAACATCACTAGCACTTACATATCCACCGTCCTCTGTTGCATTTTATGCTCGTTGACTTGGGAAATCCTTCATGACATGGCCAATTGCCTTGCAACGGTGGCATACAATCCTGATCGATCGGCCTGTAGAGGCAACCGAAGAAGACCTCTTGGCTAGACCCTGCACACTTACGGATTTGCTTATCTCAGGAGCGTGTGACGATATTGATGGTACTGCTAAACGCGCCCTACTCGAGAAGGGGGCAGCAGACCATGAAGCTGAACGTGAGGTTGTTTTGTCTTGACCCGGTGTTGATTTTGAAGAAGTCGAGCTTTCAAAATTGTTCCTTAGCCTCTGTTGTCGTCCTTACAATTCTTTTTCTACCAAACATGCAAGTTGGAATAATCTAGGAACACTATTGTATTCTTTGTAATCAACTATATCCTGAATTTCATTCCTTAACCCTCCATAAAAGCGTGTCATTGAAGCCTCTTCATCCTCAATAATATCCAACGCAACATACTAATTTGTAGCTCCTAATAATATTCTTCTACGGTTCTATCACCTTGGTTTAAGTACCGCAATTTCTTACGTAAATCACGTTTAAAAGAGAGTGGAACAAATCTGTTACGCATAGCAACCTTTAAAGCATTCCATGTCGTAGGCACTAATCCATCGATGCAAACTCTATTCTACCAGATAATTGCAAAATCTTTAAATTCACTAGTGGCTTGCCTAACTCTATGCACTTTAGGAACCAAATGGCATTAAACTTCTGTTCGACTGTCATCTCCCAATCTAAATACATTTCAGCATCATAAGCAACCGCAAAAGATGGTATAGTAAACTTAACCTTAGCAAATGGATCATCATTAACACGGGGGTTATGTTGCAGAAATTCATTATCTCTCATACCTTGACAGTTGAAGTTCAATCGATTCCGTTGTCGTGCATCAAGGGCGTCACGTTCTTGCCTCAAAATTTCTTCATCTGTGATGGACCCCTCTTGTTCATGAGCTATAACATGAGGATTCAGTCAACCATTGTTCAGTGGCAGATTAACCAATCGATCAAAGCGTGTATTGAGTATTGCAATGCTTTCATTGAGTCATTGCAATGTGGTATTGGTTCCCACAAGCTTCTTGTCAATATCGTTATTAATAGTTTACTGATAATCATCCAACAATATTGTGAGTTTTTCTCTCAAAACACACTCTTTCGCATCCGATTTTTCACCTGCCATTGTTAGTAGTAGATAGAAGATAACAAAGATATTATCCCTATTGACTACTAGGTGGTGGAGGCGGAGTCACACACTCTGAAGCATCTTACCACGCTCTTGCAAGTGTTCTTATCATAGACAGCAGTTGGCACAACCGGTGGCTGGTTCATGATACCATATCGGGTGCGAGTGAGGTAGTTGCAAGGGGAGAAACTGTTCTGATTGAGAGAAGGTGTAGCTTGGACAAGTAATATTCAGTAGCAAGGAATAGCAATAATTGATATCAAATTAGCAAAGCTGAATAAAAGTTCACAGTACTCATCACAGTTGTTGGCTCGAACATGTTCCTAGAACTAGCTCAAGCAAGCTGAAAATTATAACAGACACCAGCACAATGAAACAAAATTCACAATGCAAACTGATTCCTCTTTTTTTTAATTCTCTCTCTTTTTTGCACTCTTTTCTTCTTCTCTTTTCTTTTCTTTTCTTTCTTTCTTTTTTTTCTTTTAAGAATGTGACACAAACTCAAAACTCTTCTACTTCCTTTTCTAAGACCACTGAGGTATGTGGGTCTCTCTCTCTATGAACTCTGGCAACCTCTGTTTCAGCTATGGTGGTCGGATCTGAGAAGGTGGATGACTGCGACTAAGTGGTTAGATCCGAGAAGTTAGGCGGAGTGACTAGTCGGACCCCGAGTGGTTGGTCGGAATGACTGGTCAGTGGTCGGAGTGACTGGTCGGGACCCTGAGTGAGTGGTTAGAGTGAGTGGATGGGACCTGAGGGGTGGTCAGAGTGAGTGGTTGGGACCCCGAGTGGGACACAAACTCGGCTATAGCAGACTAGGCAAGCCAAGTAAATTAGCAAAGACTCAAACAAAGATCTAAATCCTTTTTTTGTAGGGTAATTTTTTGGACTCTAGGTAAAGGAACTCGACAAAACAAAAGGAATAACTGAGATTACCTAATGGGTAATCGAGGCTCTGATACCACTTGATACGCATTTGTCTGATCTTTCGAAAGGTTATATAATAAGTCGATTGGTGAAGCTTCAACATTGATGATCCAAAGACTCCAACCAGAATAGATCGAGAACCATCACAACCACTACACCACTACTTTGTAGTTATCAACAGTGCCATGACGCGGTTGATCTCGCCAAGAAGGCTTTTCTTGCAAGTGAATCGAGAATACAAGCAAGAACAGGTAGATGCAATATGAAAATTGCTAATTACCAATGAACCACTCGAGTTTGGGGTTGAACAAACTGATAAACGGCGAAACTGTATTAAACAGAATAATCTAAGCTAAACCCAAGGCTAAACTACGAAGACTACTGTGTATATATAGGGGGGCATGAGGAGGTGGACCTAGGGTTGTGCAACTGTGGAGACAAGCGTGCACAACCTGGACTCCAACTCCGACACGATTACAAAACCCGGCAGAGTTCAAAACTGTGATGCATCACCTTATTCATTTGACTCTCATTAAACAATAAGTAATATCTGGTCGAGCTCATATCCATTGGAAAGAGCTCGTCGTAAGCTTTTCAGGATGTCCAAGATTGCCTAAAATGGACTTCGTATGAGAGAGTTATGCCTGTTTTACTGAGTGTTGTCCTGGAACTCGACTTCGACCATGACCACGACTAGCGCTTAGCCTTGATTCCGGGTAGACTTGGCTTTCGAGGAGCGACGTCCGAGTAAGGTTGTGGTGCTTTTCCCACATTCCTATGCAATAAAATATCACAAGAATTTAGTGGTAATCCATTGTAACACCCTGATTTTCAGATTTCTCAAATTTCTAAAATTTTCCAAGAGTATTGAATAGCTTCACTAGTAGTATATGTTTAAAACCTATTTTCTTAATCAATCAATCAATATAGGTTATTATTTTCTATGCATTGCATGCTGAGTTTTGTTAGGAGCCAGGTAAATGCATTAGAGTTCTTTTTCCTTTTCTTTCTCTTTGGTGTTTTGAGTGAAAAAGATTTTGAAAAGGTTTTTACAAAACTCAGTAGTGCATAAGTTAAGGATCTTAATGGTTGGAATTCAGAATCTTTGAATTCATCATCTATTCAATCCTTGATTATACCTGATCCTTCTCCAGGTCAATTCAAATATGATCCAAATCATTATTTAAATTCAATCTCTCCTCTTTCTCAAATTCTACCCAAAATCTAAATTCAAATTCCTTATCTAGTCCTATTCTTGTTCAACCTCATCTTTTTCGTTTCTCTTAAATTCACTTCGAACACAATTCAAATTCAAATCCTATTCAAATTTCTCTACAGAAGTTTCTTTTCTAAACCCTAGATATACCTAAAGTGTCTTTGAGCTCAATCTAGCTCAAGTCCAAACCCTTAGCCAAGTCTTCTAGATGGCCCAACAAAGGATCCACAAAATCTGTAAATTTTCGCGGAGTCCTAGACAGCCTCATCTTCTCATGACGTTTCGGAGTTCAAAACTGCCTCAAATGCAAATCTTGAAAACACCAAAGTTGTAGGTCTTCTCAATAGCTTCGATTTAAACTTATGGAAGTCCTCTTTTGGATAATGGAGCTAGGAGTTATGGCCTCCGAAATCAGTGCTGCGCAGATAAGTCTGAGTTCAAATAGTTTATCTTGTGGTGTATTTTTGGAAATAAAGATGGCGTTTTCAGAAGTTCCAACGACTACAAAAGTTGTAGATATTTTCGAGTACTACAATTTAGAATCAAGAAACGTCCAATTTCGAGTCCGGACGATGGAGATATCATCCTCGGAATACAGAGCTGCGAAAAAATAAATCGTAACCGACTCGAACTCGAATCCGATTCGTGTTCGGTTTGGACTCCACCTCAACCAGCCGCCCCTAGCCCCATATTCCATGCCCCCAAGCCCTAGAAGTCACTGCTTCTATGCCCGTGCGTCGCCAGAGCGCCACTGTTCGCCGGAGCCGCCGCCGCCGCCCATGATGCGCTACGTCGTCTTCTCCACGAATTTTGATACAGGGAGTACTAGATGGTTGTGGTTATGGTTCTGATACAGGGAGTACTAGATGGTTGTGGTTATGGTTCTGATACAGGGAGTACTAGATGGTTGTGGTTGTGGTTATGGTTCTGGTACAGGGAGTCATAGATGGTTATGGTTTTTGTTATAGTACAAGGAGTACTAGACGATTACGGTGTGCAAGGTTGAGAGCCTTGTATGCTGAATGCTGAACTGTTTGGGTTACATTCACTTAATAATTGCTTAATGATTTTGAGTCCAAATATGTTTTCATTACTCGCATTTACGCAAATATACCATGTGTTAGTCTATTCTTGACATAAGCCTACATATCATTATCTTTCCCACACTTGCTGAGTACTCTATGTGCTCACACTTGCTATTTTCCCTATACCATGCGACATGTATACTGCTGCTCAGTGAGTGAAGATATTGAAGACTATCAACATGAGGTTGTGACGTTCTAGGCGTGTGTCTCCCAGTTGGTTGCCTGCGGTGTTGTTGGGCACCAGTGCTTCTATTTCGCTGCAGATATCTTCATAGAAGACAATATATGTCAATTGTTGTAAGAGTTTAACGTTTATTCTATAAAAGTATTGCTTTTGTTACTTCACCTGTGACGTCCTTATATGTGTTGAACATCCTGGGCACACATAAGCCGCATCTGGTTTTGGCCGTTAAAACCGGGTGTGACATCCATCCAAGGAAACATGAATCAACAAGGAACGAGTTCACCTGGTGGTCTAATTATCGTGCACGTACTCTTGTAATTGGACTGTGTATGATTTGAGGATTATTGGTGGTATTGATCGTATTCGAAGGAGCCATGGGCTCATCAATATTTATATTCTATGTAGGGTAAAAGGTAGTTATCCAGGATAAGGCCTAGTAATTCGGTCAGGTCCTAGATATTTTGCACATAGCGATAACTTGGATGCTAAGCTATGTACAACCCTATAAATAGGAGGCTATAGTTGTTTGGAGAGGACAGGGCAACACACAGGACACAGAGGTGCACAAACACAAAGTCATGCTGTGATACTCCCCCTAGACCGATCTATTTTTTCTATTATCAATATATTTGTGGTGTTCCTTCCTTTCAAACTTTTGTCTCCAAGCTTGAGTTTCCTCCTTAGAAAAAAACTCTTTCCGTACTTACTGGGGCAAGACGATCTATTGCTCCAACATCATTGATCCAAAAAACATTATCCCCACTAACTTTTAAGTCGTACGTACATTCTGCACCATATGCCATTCGATTCGAAGACCAATGATCTATTAGCCGAAGCGTGCGCACGGGGACTGATGATTCGACATTGTTTTAATTTTGTTCCTACCAAAGCGTGTAACGACACAAAGATTTTCTCATTCAAAACCGAAGGTGCACCACTATTTATTCAAGACATAGCATCACATTGTCGTGTGTGCATGAAGAATCTATGCTTCGTTGCACTGACATAGCGCGTGTGGAAAGAAAAACTTTGGTACACGCTTAAAAAGAGTAATTGATTTAATATTCTGAATGTGGAGCAATATCTTTGTTTTCATTTAGAAAGGTTTGACTTTGGTGTGGGGCTTGCACTTTTTGCCCTGGCCTTTTTTATGATCCGAAGGTTTAATTTGGTCTTCAGAGTGGGAGCGGGGGTAGGTACTCTTAGTTCCAGTCCTTTGTTTCAAGTCAAGGAGTGTGCTGCCTTTGTTTTAAGGTCGAGCAACACTTCGTCCTTTTATTCTCAAAAGCCTTTTTCAACTTTGGTTCAAGGCTAACGCTCTTAGCTCCTATCTTTTGTTTCAAGTTGAGGAGTGAGTTTCCTTTGTTTTAAGGTCGCGCACCACTTTGGCCTTTTATTCCCGAAAGTCTTTTTTGACTATGGTTCGGGGTTGGTGCTCTTTGCTCCCATCTTTTGTTTCAAGTCGAAGAGTGTGTTGCCTTTGTTTTAAGGTCTTGCAACACTTCGTCTTTTTCCTATGGGTAAGCACATGTCTTATACGTCAAAGGGTGAGGTGTCAAGCACACTTTGACATTAATGACCTCTACTTCTCCCCGGCTGGCTTTGGCCTGCCTTGTTCCGTTGATTGGTGTGCATCCTTCAAGAGAAGGCTTGTAGCACTTCGACGGTGAATTACGCACTAATTCTATCAAAGCCTATGCTTTCTCAGAGGTAATTTCTTATAATCACAAGTGTTTACAAAGGTGACTGCCTCGTTAAAAGCCTCATGCCTCGATGAGAGGTTCCCCATGTGCGGAAAAGAGTACAACACATGTATATACGTGAATTGAAATGCTGAATTTAAAAACACATGAAAGTAATCTTGTTACAAGGGCTTCGCCAATTACTACGAAGGCACCCATTGACGTGTTCGATCACACATAGAACTTGCAAAGGATATCCGCATTCCAAGTGTGTGAATTTCTTCTCCTCCAAGAGTTGCCAAGTGATACGACCCTAACCTCTTCAAACTCTTGACCAAAAAAGGTTCATCCCACTTCTCTGTAGCTTGCCCATAGTTGAAGTATTTGGTAATCTTCGTGGTCCAAAATCCCCTAGAGCGAACTACTTCGGAGATATGTTCTTGTTCCTCCATCTTTTGGTTTCTAATTGGTATTTCACCAAATTTTAAATGGCATGCATTCTAATTTCTTCTAGCACATCTTTTGCTACTTGTTCTTTGTCACACCCGGTTTTAACGGACAAAACCAGATGTGGCTTATGTGTGTCCAGGATGTTCAGTACACATAAATACGTCACAGGTGAAGTAACAATAGCAATACTTTTATAGAATAAACGTTAAACTCTTACACAAATTGACATATATTGTCTTTTATATAGATATCTACAGCGGAATAGAAGCACTGGTGCCCAACAACACCGCAGGAAACCGATAGGGACCACACATCCAGAATGCCACAATCTCGTATTTATAACCTTCAACATCTTCACTCACTGAGCAGCACCATGTATGTCGCATGGGATAGAGAAAATAGCAAGTGTGAGCGCATGACACGCATGTGTCCACTAAACATGTATATGACACTTCCCAACATCCCAAAAGCATGGCTAAGAAAATCTACCCAAGAGACTCATATCAAGTACCACTTAGGCTTCAAGGAATTTAAAGGAAGACTAGGTAAACCCTAACATAGGTGACTACCCATCAAGTTGACAAACAATGCATGCAATTTTGTAAAACAATATTTAAAACATAGGTTGAAGATGATCAAGGACACTTGGCTTTTACCCAATATTGCTCAGTGTTGATGAAATGAAACCTTGGTCTTGAAGTCCCTTGAACTATTCCAAAATACTATCGACTAATCGTAGGAACTACCCACAAAGAACACAAATCGAACACCATACCAAATATTATCAAAACACTTTTAAAACACAATGGTTGGATAGGTATGATTTTAGAAATATTTAGATACAAGAATCGTATGAATCGGAGTTAAAGGTGAAAGAGAATGGGCTTTTGGAAGATCAATTAGGCTGAAAAGGACAGACTACTTTATTGTAGTTATCTTCCTATGGAAAAAGAGCTTATTGTGCAATCATTGCGTAAGGCTTGACAACATCATTATGCATGGTTCAAGAAGTATAGGGCTGACTAAACTAAAGAGGATGATGTGTTGCTTACTCGGCATGTTATGCAAGCCACAACTTGGATTAAAGAAGAGGTACGCTGAGGTCCAGTCTCGACAACCCATGATCAAATGGCCAGGGTTACGCTTCTAGGTTAAACATTGTACCGGTAAGTGAAGGTGATATGCCCTAGAGGTAATCATAGAGATGATTGTATCACACGTCTATGTTCATGTACTACCGAATAATGTGTTATTCCAAGAATGACTATCATTTACATTGATTAGCAAGTATGTGATTTGTTCATGAAACTCTTTGTTTATATCGTGATGTTATTCTTAGTCGATCTCTAGTTGCATATCATTGTGATGATACATAAGACCAGCACATGTATTGATTGATGATAATATTTCATGGATCATAGGTATATAGATATTAGGCCAATAATGTGGATATTTATGTTAGAGAACATGATATTGGATAGACCCACCTTGAGATACTGTTGTGATTATTATTTATGATGTGCCATCTATTGTTATCTCAAATGGTGTACCTGTAAGATCCTTAGACCTGAGATCATCATTGATTCCCAGAATGTGTAGTGGCATGCTTTGAGACTGCCAAACGCTATTCTGTAACTGGGTATTCATAAAGGTAGTTTTTGGGTTTGTCATGAAACATGTTGTGGGCTATGAGCGATCAAGATGGAATTTGCCCCTCCTTGATAATGGGAGAGATATCTCTGGGCCCTTCAAGGTGGTTGGATGGATTGAGAAAGAGCATGGCCATGCCAATATGATTAAAGAGTTAATCATGATTAATCCACTACTTGATCGAGCGAATGGTCCAGCTATCACAAGGGTGGCACGTATCTCGCCTTGAGCTTGACTGGTATCGTGAGGTGAAGGGATCAGTGCATGTCTATATCAAGGTTCAGATGATATGATCTTTTATGTATATCGGGAGTCAACATGTCCTGGTAAGGACCGCTATTGATTTCGGTTTAGAAAGGGTTTCCGAATTGTAGCCGTTGTACAAGAACCTAATGGGTCACACACTTAATGGGTTGGAACAAACATTCGAATTGGATTCATATATGTGTTTTGATTTGATTGTGATCCCTGAGAAGTTAGAGTCCTAAAGGGCTTCCAATGTGGGACCCATTGGCGAGCTCTATATAAGGAGAGGCGCGGGTAGGGCGTGCTGAGGTTGACCCACTCCGAATCCCGCCTTCCATACGATCTCCCAAAACCCTAGCCACGCGTGCCGTGCTAACACATTGGTGCTCAGTGTTTCTGCCCAGTATGTGTGGATACCATAAAGGCGCTGCTGCTATTGTGGCGCAGGTATTCTTGGCGAGTTGAACGCGATGTGTTCGAGACTGGTCACTAACCGTGACGAACTGGTTGACCACCTTGGAGTTCGTTGAGGAGCATGACCACCTGCTCGGAGTTGGTTGAGGAGCGTGACCACCTGTGCGGGGCTGGTCGCGGATCTGATTGAGAAGCTGCTCGAGGTGTTTGACATGCACGATGTTGGATCGGTCTACTCCAACTCTTCTTTCACTGTACTGCACATCGAGCGGTAACAATATATGATCTCCTACTAGCATGATTTTCTAGGTGAATGCGGTAGAAATTTTTTATTTTAGGCTAGCGTAACCTGCCCATTCCCTAACAGTGGTATTAGAGTCATTTGTGTAGTTTTTTATCTGAATCGGTCACATATATGTGACATGTGATAGTAATAGGATGGATCTATTATTTTATTGATCGGTTCATGTGATGGATTGGTCGCTGCACGATTTGGTGTAAATGGGATCGGATGAGGTGTGAGTCGATGGAACCATACGACCAAAAAGATTAGCTCGATCTCCCACCTGGCCACGCATGCGACTTACCCCTACCGGCTAGAATCACCATTGGACTGACAACGCACACCACTTTGTGGTCAGGAGAACAGCAGATTGAGGTTGTATGTGTTGTCATCTTTTCCAGAAAACCTCACACGATGGTCAATATGATTGATCCAATGAAAATTGAGGTATTGTGAATGACTTGGAATTGGCTTGATATGGTCAATCCGATGAGATTTTCATAGCCATTTCATAGATGAGCAAAGATGAGACAGGTGATGGCTATGATATGTTGTGGTGGGCAACCACATTTTGGTCGTGTCGCTCCTCAAATAGTGAAGGAATCCTAGGGTCAAGTAGAAGACTCTATGGGACACGTCGTGACGCTGATGGCACATCCATACAGCTTTTGGATTGTTAGGGAACACAAATGCAAATCTAGTGTGCATGCAGAGCACGTTCAGACTGGGGCAGTGGGCATGGTTATCGCGTTCTCGGGGGCGTTGATGCTTAAGTAGCCAATCTGGTTCGAGTGGGAATGGGACACATCCAATGGCACGAGTTGGACAAAGGGTATGGTTATTAGACCTATGGTCGACCGGGAACATCGATGCCAATATGCAATGGCGCAGTTGTCCGTGACTGCGACGACCATGACTGCGTAGATCGGGCTTTAGCTAGGGCTAGGGCTTAGCTAGGGACTTCTTATGATGGCAAAACAATAGTAAGGGAGGAGAAGAAGGGGTCCTCACCTTGCTTTCATGGAGACGATGACGTAGCGTATCATGTTGTCTTTCCATGAACCAGTCCTTATATGTGACACTTGGGAAAAGAATATCCAATAGGGAAATAACCAACAAAGCCTAACACCTTTTCTTGGAACGTATTCACAAGCCCACCACATGAACCACCATTATCAAAACAACTCCTTGCCCAAGTCCAAGGATTCCATGTTACTAAAACAAGTTCATCATCACCATTGCATGTGTCCACTAAACATGTATATGACACTTCCCAACATCCCAAAAGCATGGCTAAGAAAATCTACCCAAGAGACTCATATCAACTACCACTTAGGCTTTGAGGAATGTAAAGGAAGACTAGGTAAACCCTAATATAGGTGACTACCCATCAAGTTGACAGACATTGCATGCAATTTTGTAAAACAATATTTAAAACATAGGTTGAAGATGATCAAGGACACTTGCCTTTTACCCAATATTGCTCAGTGTTGATGAAATGAAACCTTGGTCTTGAAGTCTCTTGAACTATTCCAGAATGCTATTGACTAATCGTAGGAACTACCCACAAAGAACACAAATCGAACACTAAGAACAACATACCAAATATTATCAAAACACTTTTAAAACACAATGGTTGGATAGGTTTGATTTTAGAAACATTTAGATGCAACAATCATCTAAATCAGAGTTAAGGTGAAAGAAAATGGGCATTCAAAAGATGGATTAGGCTGATAAGGAAAGATTAGTTTATTGGAGTTATCTTACTTTGGGAAAAGTGTTTATTGTGTAATCATTGTGTCAGACTTGACAACGTCATTATGCATGGTTCAAGAAGTATAGGGCTAACTAGACTAAGGAGTATGATGTGGTGCTAACTCGGCATGTTATGCAAGCATCAACTTGGATTATAGAATAAGTACGCTGATGTCGAGTCTCGACCACTCATGATCAAATGGCCAGGGTTACGTTTCTAGGTTAAGGATACTACTGGTAACATAATGCTATAGCACAGGTTTGAGCAGATCATCCCCTGGGAGGAAGAACAATCAACATAGATGACACGGGTGATGGCTGTGATATGCTACAATGGGCAACCACATTTCGGTTGTGTCGCTAATCAAACAGTGAAGGAATCCTTGGGTCAAGTAGAAGACTCTATGGGACATGCCGTGACGTTGTTGGCATATCCATGCAAATTGGGTGCGCGTGCAAAACAAGTTCAGACTAGGGTAGCAGGCACGGTTATCGCGTTCTCGGGGGCGTCGATGCTCTAATAGCCGATCTGGTTGGAGAGTGAATGGGACACGTCCTGGGGCACAAGCAGGACAAAGGGTATGGTGGCTATACCTATGGTCGGCTGGGAACATCAATGCCAATCCGCAATGGCACGGCTGTTCGCGACGACGATAATCATGATGGCGTAGATCGGGCTTTGGCCAGGGTTAGGGCTGGGCTAGGGACTTAGTATGATGGTAAAACATTAGTAAGGGAGGAGAAGAAGGGTCCTCACCTTTCTTCGATGGTCAAGAAAGGAGGATTCACGGAGACAATGATGTAGCGCATCACGGGCGGCGGTGGCTTCATTGAACGACAGTGCATGGACCGGGCAACAGCGGTGTCTAGGGCTTTGGGGCTTGGAATAGGGGTAGGAGAGGGCATTTTACTCTTATTTATAGAGCTAGGGGCGGCTGGTTGAGGTGGAGTCTAAGCCGGACACGAATCGGGTTCGAGTATGAGTCGGTTACGGTTTCCTTTTTTGCAACTCTCTATTCCAAGGATGATATCTCTACCGTACAGACTCCAAATTGGACATTTCTGGACTCTAAGTTATAGTACTCGAAACGGTCTATAACTTTGGTATTCATTGGAACTTCCGAAAATGCCATCTTGATTTTCAAAAATGCACCACAATATAAACTGTTTGAACTCAGTCTTATCTGCACAGAAATTATTTCGGTGGCCATAACTCCTAGCTCTATTATCCAAAAGGGTACTTCCATAGGTTCAAACGGAAGCTGTCGACTAGACCTACAACGTTGGTATTGTCAAGATTTGCATTTGAGGCTGTCTTGAACTCTGAAATCGTGTGGGAAGAAGAGGATATCCAGGACTCCGTGAATATTTACAGATTTCTTGGATTCTTTTTGTTGTGCCTTCTAGAAGACTTGACTAAGAGTTTGGACTCGAGTAAGATTGAGCCCAAAGACACTTTAGGTATATCTAGAGTTTAGAAAAGAAACTTTTGCAGAGAAATTTAAATTGAACTAGAGAAGGATTAGATATGATTAATGATTGAATAGATGATGAATTCAAGAATTTTGAATTCCAACATTAAGATCCTTCACTTATTCACTAGTGAGTTTTACAAAAACCTTTTTGAAACATTTTTCACTCAAAACACCAAAGTGAAGAAAGAGAAAAAGAACTCTAATGCATTTACCTGGCTCCTAACAAAACTCAGCATGCAATACATACAAAATAATAACATATATTGATTGATTGATTACAAAAATAGGTTTAAAACCTATTCTACTGGTGAAGCTATTCAATAATCTTGGAAAATTTTAAATAGTTACAAATTCTAAAAATTAGGGTGTTACAAATCTACCCCCCTTAAAGGAATCTCGCCCTCGAGATTCAGGCAGATCGAAAACAAGATAGGGGATATTAATCTTCTAGTTTTCTTCTCGCTTTCCAACTTGCCTTTTCTTCTCGGTGTTAACCTTATTGCCCTGACATACTCTGCTCACTTTGCTTTTGACGGCTTTCGCAACTGTCTCAGCAAATCCTAATTGATGACCTTGAGTATGTTGGATTTTCTCGAATATTCTATTCCTGGTATCTTCAATGGTTGTAGTTGTCTGTGATGTACTGCTCTAACTTTTTTGATATGTGTCACATAGGACCATATACTTTGCTACACCACTCTTGTTTCCATACTACCGATTACAATCCTTGAGATCATGATACATCTTAGTGCTTTCTGATTCCTGCAAATTCTGTAGTATTAGCACTCCTGATAAGTTTCTTTTATTTTTTTAATGATGAGAGTTGATTGACCTTGGTGGACCTTCTTATCCTTGAAGATTTAGTAAAGCATATCCTAATTCCGAGGAAAGAGTACTTGTTCTTAGCGATCACTTATGTGGTTGGAGTGCAGCTTTTGGGTACTGTCCTTCATTTAACACACTTTATTACCTCATTACCTTTGCTGAACTTGCTGTTCCCAATATCTGTCTTGAGGTTCCAGAACCAATAAATTAGCTAGGAAGACTACCGCTTTTAAAAGAGCAGACTTTTTTGACATGCATTTCCAGTTCATGAGAAGTAGACAGACATGTAGCCTTTGTCATGGAATATATCATTCTTTTTTGTGTGCCTACTGAGCTTCTATGAGCTTGATGGGATCTCGTCGATCTTGTCTATCTTGAGTTACAACTTGAAAGTCGTGATAGTCTGAATGTTGTACTGAGATCTTCATGGGACATCTTTTGACATAATGTCATTCTCCATAGTGTAAACACACTCCCTTCTTTGTAGTAGAACCCTAGGGTTTGTTTCTTCCCAGATTCATAGGATCGGGAATCTGAATGTTGAGGCAGGGGAGGGGAGATTTTTCTATGGTACCATCCTTTTCTTGACTGACGGAATTGCCTTATTGCACTGATCCAACTTGATTTTCGCACTTCCTGAAATGTTCAGCCTCGTTTTTGATGAGAGGGTTAGGCCCAATCTTCTGTTAGGTAATGGTAAGTCGATTGGTGGAGACTCGACGTTGACGATCCAAGGCTTCCAATCAGGACAGAATGCAACCCTTGCAATTGCTACACCATTGCTTCGTTGGTTATCAACCGCGCGTGGCACGATTGACCTCGCCAAGAAGGCTGATTCCTACATGCGAATCGAGAACACAAGCAAGAACACGGAAGAACACAATATTAAGCTCACTAGTTGGGGTTTCACAAATCGAACGACGGTGAAATTGTTCAAGGACAGATTAATCTAAGCAAAACCCAAAAAGTCTATGACGATGGCTACTAGATATATGAAGAGGGGTGTACTAGGATTTTGGGCTACCAGAGGGGTGTCCACAACTTGGGCTTAGACTCGAACACATTTACAAGGCCCGATATGGCCCAAAATTGTGACATAGCACATTGTTTTGATGACACAAAATAATCCACCGTGAATCTGGAGCTAGTACCAGTACCAAAACAAAGCTATCGTCCTTAGCTTTCCAACGCACCAAAGAAGACCTTATTTGGACTCCATATGAAGAAGTTATGGCCGTTTTAGTGCGGCGCTATCTGCTGAATCCGAACCGAGTTCCGACTCTGACTTGAAGTTGGCTTGAGGCCCGTCTGACTTGGCTGTTCCATAGGTGCTTCTCCAATATTCCTAAGCATAAAAAATTCACAAAATTAAGTAGCATCCCATCCTTATAATTAGTAGTATGGACATCGAGTAACGAATTCACCTCATGAGTTAAACGACGTGCAGGAGCCCGTGTAATCGGTCCTTATAATGGATCAATCACCGGAGGATCACTTGTAGTGCGTGTATCAAAATGAGTGATGTCCTCATCATCCTCTCCCTCTTGAATTGGAGTCGTCCTCAACGCAACCTCATCTTCCTCTCCAACATATGGTTTCAAATCTGAAATGTTAAATGTGGGACTAACCCTAAAATCTGTAGGCAACTCAAGCTTATATGCATTATCATTAATCTTCTTAAGAACTTTAAAAGGACCATCAGCTCGAGGCATCAATTTAGATTTTCTCAACTCAGGAAATCGATCTTTACGCAAGTGTAACCAAACAAGGTCACCAGGTTCAAAAGTTAAATGTTTTCTACCCTGGCTACCATAAGCTCTATATTTCTCATTCATTTTTTTGTGTGGCACTGTCTGCTGAATCCAAACCAAGTTCCGACTCCGACTTGAAGTTGGCATGAGCCCCAACTGACTTGGCTGTTCCATAGGTGCTTCTCCCATATTCCTAAGCATAAAAAATTCATAAAAATTGAGTAGCATCCTATCCTTATAATTAGTAGTATGGACAGCGAGTAACAAATTTACCTCATGAGTTAAATGACGTGCACGAGCCCGTGTAATCGGTCCTTGTAATGGATCAATTACCGGAGGATCACTTGTAGCACGTGTATCTAAATGAGTGATGTCCTCATCATCCTCCCCCTCTTGAATTGGATTCATCCTCGACGCAACCTCATCTTCCTCTCCAACATATGGTTTTAAATCTGAAATGTTAAATGTGGGACTAACCCCAAAATCTGTAAGCAACTCAAGCTTATATACCCCAAAATCTGTAGGCAACTCAAGCTTATATGCATTATCATTAATCTTCTCAAGAACTTTAAAAGGACCATCAGCTCAAGGCATCAATTTAGATTTTCTCAACTCAGGAAATCAATATTTACGCAAGTGTAACCAAACCAGGTCACCAGGTTCAAAAGTTAAATATTTTCTACCCTGGCTACCATAAGCTCTATATTTCTCATTCATTTTTTTAATATTTTCTTTAGTTGTTTCATGCATCTTTAGGATCAATTCAGCACGTTGTGTAGCATCCAAATTCAGAGTTTCAGAAGGAGGTAAAGGTAGTAAATCAATAGGAGCACGGGGATTGAAACCATACACTATTTGAAATGGACTTACCTTGGTGGTGGAGTGGACGGATCTGTTGTCAGCGAACTCAATATGAGGCAAACACTCTTCCCACTTCTTCAAATTCTTATTTAAAATAGCCCGCAACATAGTAGATAATGTGTGATTAACAACCTCCGTTTGTCCATCAGTTTGGGGATGACATGTAGTAGAGAACAGCAGCTACGCCCCCAATTTATTCCATAATGTCCTCCAAAAATGACTCAAAAACTTCACATCACGATCAGGGACAATGGTATTTGGCACTCCATGTAAGCGTATAACCTCCCTGAAAAATAAATCAGCTATGTGTGTAGCATCATAACTCTTGTGACAAGGTATAAAATATGCCATTTTAGAAAAACGATCCACCACTACAAATATATTATCCCTTCCCCTCTTTGTCCTAGGCAATCCTAAGACAAAGTCCATAGAAATATCCTCCCAAGGTACACTAGGAATAGGAAGAGGCATATAAAGACCATGTGGATTCAAGCGAGACTTAGCTTTATTACGAGTAGTGTAGCGTGACACGTAGCACTCGACATCGCGTCTCATCTTTGGACAAAAGAAATGAGTGGCCAGCACATCTTCAGTTTTCTTCACTCTAAAATGTCCCATCAAACCTCCTCCATGTGCCTCCTGTAAAAGTAAAAGATGAATGGAGCTAGCTGGTACGCATAGATTATTAGCATGATAAAGAAGTCCATTATTCAACATATACTTATTCCAAGTTCTCCCTTCTTTACAATTTTGAAAAGCATCTTTAAAGTCCGAATCAGTTGCATACAACCTTTTTATTGTTTCTAAACCAAAGATTTCGGGATCTAGTTGGGACAACATGGTGTAACATCTAGATAATGCATCCGCAATGACATTATATTTACCTTTCTTGTGTTTAATTATGTATGGAAAATATTCTATGAGCTCAACCCATTTAGCATGTCATTTATTCAGTTTAGTTTGACTTCTAATGTGCTTCAAAGATTCATGATTTGAATGAATAATAAACTCCTTAGGCCAAAGATAGTGTTGCCATGTTTCTAAAACTCGAACTGAAGCATATAACTCCTTATCATAAGTTGAATAATTCAGAGATGGCCCATTTAATTTCTCACTAAAGTAAGCAACGGGTTTATCTTCTTGAAGTAACACTCCACCAATTCCAATTCCGCTAGCATCACATTCTAACTCAAAAGTCTTACCAAAGTCCAGAAGTTGGAGTAGAGGTGCATGTGTAAGCTTCTCTTTCAGCGTGTTAAAAGCTTCTTCTTGTGCTGGACCCCAATGGAATGGAACACCCTTTTTTGTCAACTCATTAAGGGGCGCAGCAATGGTGCTGAAATCTCTCACAAAATGCCCATAAAACCCTGTAAGAGCATGAAAACTTCTCACCTGTGTAATAGCCTCCGGGGTCAGCCAGCTCTTGATGGCTTCAATTTTTGATTCATCCACTTCAATTCCCTGTGGAGTAACAACAGAGCCAAGAAAACCAACTCGATCGGTGCAAAAGGTGCACTTCTCAAGATCAGCAGACAAACGTGCCTCTCGCAAAGCATCAAAAATAGCACGTAGATGATCAATACATTGTGTGTGTGACTTGCTATAGATCAAGATGTCATCAAAATAAACCACCACAAATTTACCAATGAAAGCATGTAGAACCTCTTTCATCAATCTCATAAACGTGCTAGGTGCATTAGTTAAACCAAAAGGCATCACTAACCACTCATATAAACCAAACTTTATTTTAAAAGCAATTCCATTCATCTCCTAATTTCATTCTTATTTGGTGGTAACCACTACGCAAGTCAATCTTTGCGAACACAATAGAACCGCTTAACTCATCAAGCATGTTATCTAGCGTAGGGATAGGATAATGATATCTTATGGTAATGTTATTAATGGCTCTACAATCAGCACACATACGCCAACTACCGTCTTTTTTAGGAACCAAACGAACAGGAACAGCACAAGGACTAAGGCTTTCTTGTACATACCCACGGTCCAAAAGGTCTTGGACATGCTGCTGAATTTCCTTAGTCTCCTCCGGATTGGTCCTATATGCTGCACGGTTTGGCAAAGTCGCTCCCGGGATCAAATCAATTTGATGCTCGATTCCTCTCAAAGGTGGCAGCCCCGGGGTATCTCGGTTGGAAACACATCCTTATACCTGCAAAAGGTTAGTGACAGCAGAAGGCAAAGAGGAAGGTATGTCATCAAGTGAAAATAAATCCTCTTTGCATACCAAAGCGTAGCAAGGAACATTATTGTTAATAATTTCAGCAAGATCTGATTTTGTAACAAGCATAACACCACCTATTAATTTAATACCTGTGCAACTAGAAGAAGGTGTTGGTTGCTCTTTCTTTGGTGGAAAAACATGTTTAGCTACTTGCTGATTTTCACATTGTAAATCTTGCTCTCTCTTCGCATTTTCAGCTATCGTTTTATCACATTGCACAATCTCACTCGGTGTTAAAGGAAGCAAGGTTATTTTCTTTCCTTTATGCATAAGTGTGTATTTATTACTTCTACCATGGTGTGTAGCATTAGTATCAAACTCCCAAGGACAGCCTAACAAAAGGGAACATGCTTGCATAGGCACGACATCACAATCTGCATAATCATGGTAGGAACCAATGGAAAAATGAACATGAACAGTGCGTGTTACCTTCGCCTTACCACTGTTGTTGAGCCATTGAATGTGATATGGACGAGGGTGTGCGTGAGTGGTCAAGCCAATCTTCTTGACAAAATCTGAACTCACCAAGTTATTGCAACTTACACCATCAATTATAACTCAAACACGGTAGTCCCTGACAATGAGAAACATCTGAAACAAATTATGGCGTTGAAGCTGCTCCGCTTGCTCCATTTGAGCACTCAAACCCGTTGTACAACAAATGTTCTATTGTTGTAGTTCTCAGTGGTAGCGGCACCTAAAATCTCATCACCACCGCTATCAGTCTCATGATCACCTGCAAGGTTAGCTTGAAGCACAAATTCATCCTCAACATCACTAGTACTGATGTACCCAACGTCATCAGTTGCAACGTAAGCGTGTTGACTGGGGCAATCCTTCATGACATGGCCCAGGTCCTTGCAACGGCGGCACACAATACTCGCTGAACTACTTGTGGAGCCAGTTGAAGGAGTGGTCTTCGTCGCTGGTTGCTGCACAGAAACAGATTTGCTCACCTCGGTTGTATGCGGTGCTGGTGGTGACGACGCTATTGTACGCGCCCTATTATCGGAGGGGGCAGCAGACCATGCCAGAGCGAACGAGGCTAATTTGGCTTTGCCCGATTGCGATCTGGAGGAAAACGAACTCCCAATGTTCCGCGACTTTGGCTCACATCCCTGCAATTATTTTTCTGCCAACATAGCAAGATGGAACAACCTATCCATGGTATTATAAGCTCTATAATCAACCAAGTCCTGAATTTCACATCTTAACCCCGAATAATAACGAATCATTGTATCCTCATCAGTTTCTTGTATACCACAGCGAAGGACAGCAATGTGCAGTTCATTATAGTATTCATTAACATATCGACTACCTTGATTGAAGTGCTGCAATTTCTTTTTTAAATCTCATTTGTACTCATGGGGTATAAATCTACTACGCAAGGCATGCTTTAATCTCTCCCAAGTAGTAGGTTCTAATCCAGCATTTACCAACCCATTCCACCAAATAATTGCATAATTAGTGAACTCACTAGTGGCTTGTCTAACTCTATGTATGTCAGGAACCATGTGGGAATTAAACTTCTGCTCAACTGTCATTTCCCAATCTAAATAAGCATCAGCATCATATGAACCATCAAAAGAGGGTATCTTAAACTTGACCTTAGCATACTGATCATCATTACCTCAAACATTACCTCCCATGCGGTGGTTACGGTTGTTGTTATTGTTGTTCAGCCAGAGCTGATGTTGTGCCCTCCAATCTTGTCCCACAAAAACACTAGCATCATCATCTTCATGTCTAGTATTGGGATCATCATTGTCAGAAGCATCTTCGTCCTGTGGATCCCGCAGCTCAATGTCGTTCACCCGTGTGACTAGATTAGCAATGCTTTCTCTCATGTCGTTCATCCTTGTGACAATATCGTTCAATGTTTGATTCTGTCTTGCCATCATGTTGTTCAACGCCTTGATTCTATTGCTAAATGAGGGTGTTCAGTTCTCCCTTGGAGACACAGTCCTTGAAATCCATCGGATCATCTACCATGGTTAGTAGAAAGCAAAGGACAAAACAAAATTATCCCTATCACTATTAGGCAGTGGAATCACACACACTTAAGAATCTTACCACGCTCTTACAAGTGTTCTTACCAATGCAGCAGGTGGAACAATCGGTGGCTACTTCTTGATAACTTATCGAGCGAGGGTATGATTGCAAGAGAGGACCTGTTCTGATCAAGAGAAAGTGTAGCTTGGCACGGAATAATATGGTAGTAGGGAGTAGCAAAATCATAATTAGATTAGTAAAGCTGAATAAATGTCCAAAGTAGTTATCGTTGCTGGTCCCTAGCGTGTCCCTAGACCTAGCACAACAAGTTGAAAGAAAGGACCAAGCACAAAGAACACAGTGTGCTACAATCTGATTGCCTTTAATATTTCTGATTTTTACCACAATATTTTTTCTCTATTTTCTTTTGCACACTTTCTTTTCTAGATGTTGTAGCACACACTTATAAAGGGTCTAAAAAAGATAGGCACAAAATTTGGAAGAAAGCAAAGCCAAAATAGATCACAAAGCGGTAGACAGCAAGATGTGAAAAACGGGTGCAGAAACTTTTGGGTCCCGAAAGAGGGTCCAAACAGTCAAATTTGGGTTCAAACAGTTGCTTTTTTCACTTCGGGCTTGAAATTAGCTTTCCAACGGCGTATAGAACGTCCAAATCCGAGTTTGTAGGCAAAAGTTACGCCCGATTTAGTGAACACTGCTCAAATTAGGATTTCGCGCACTTATTTTCTTCTGTCGATTTAGGGCAAAGCTTCCCTATCAACCGAACATAGGACATGGCTAAGTAACTCTGCTTAGCGATGTAAACACACCTAGGGCAAAGCTTCCCTGGGCTATGGATGATAATAGCAGCGGAAAACTAGGGCAAAGCTTCCCTACTCAATCGATAAGCCCACGAAATTAGGGCAAGCAAGCAATCGGATCGCCAGATTAAAAAGGAGGGCTGCAGTGGCAGGGCGAGTGATACAAGATGGCTTGCGACCTATCTAGGGCTAGTGTGGCAAGAATTAACACAAGGCAGTTCGCGAGGGAAAATCGAGTGATGTAGTGGCTCGACCTGTTGGTGGGGGTGGGAGTGGTGGGAGAGCGGCGTGACAAATAGCACGGGCGTTGAACTAAGACCAAGAACACTACTCTTGACCAGCAACAAGACTCAACCACGATGGACACAAACTTAACAACGCGACACCAAAAACGAAACTGCAAGGCCCAAAGGGTTGTAGGACAGCGGACAAGGGAAATATTTTTGGCTTTTTGTAGACTCTAGGTGATGAAAAACATAACTAGTCTAAGGGAAAAACGAAATTACCTAGCGGGCAACCTAAAAATCTGATACCAGTTGATGAGAGGATTAGTCCCAATCTTCCGTTAGGTAATGGTAAGTCGATTGGTGGAGACTCGACGTTGACGATCCAAGGCTTCCAATCAGGACAGAACGTAACCCTTGCAATCGTTACACCACTGCTCCGTTGGTTATCAACCGCGCATGGCACAATTGACCTCACCAAGAAGGCAAATTCCTACAAGCGAATCGAGAACACAAGCAAGAACATGGAAGAACACAATCTGAAATTGCAAATATGATTAAGCTCACGAGTTGGGGTTTCACAAACCGAACGACGGTGAAACTGTTAAATGATAGATTAATCTAAGGAAAACTAAAAATGTCTATGACGATGGCTGCTAGATATATGAAGAGGGGCATGCTAAGGTTTTGGGTGACTAGGGGGCATCCACAACTTGGGCTTAGACCCGAACACATTTACAAGGCCCGATATGGCCCAAAATTGTGACACGGCACATTGTTTTGATGACACAAAATAATTCACTGTGAATCTGGATCTGGGACCAGTACCAAAACAAAACTATTGACCTTAGCTTTCCAATGCATCAAAGAACACCTTATTTGGACTCCATATGAAGAAGTTATAGCCGTTTTAGTGCGGCGCTATCTGCTGAATTCGAACCGAGTTCCGACTCCGACTTGAAATTGGCTTGAGTCCCGTCCGACTTGGCTGTTCCATAGGTGCTTCTCCCATATTCCTTAGCATAAAAAATTCACAAAAATTGAGTAGCATCCCATCCTTATAATTAGTAGTATGGACAGCGACTAACAAATTCACCTCATGAGTTAAACGACATGCACAAGCCCATGTAATCGGTCCTTGTAATGGATCAATCGCCGGAGGATCACTTGTAACGTGTGTATCTAAATGAGTGATGTCCTCATCATTTTGTTTGAAATTTCCTGCAAGTGACCACCCAATCATTGTTGTTGAGATCGCAAGGACCACTTTGTGTCTTGGTGTTTTGCTGTCAACAGTTGTTCTGAGCGGGCATTTGACTTCCCTTACGTGCTTGGGGTTGAGACCTAGTAGGCTTCAGAGTGTTGGTGTTGCCCTGGTTCCCCGGAATGGTGACATCCTTTGCTTGAGGTGGGAGTGGTTAGGCTATTCTTGACTTGAGGAGTGGCAGGCGGAGTAGAACGGGGTGTTTGATAATTAGAGCGATGAACATGTGCTTGAGGTTGAGGCCCATATTGATTGTTAGAAAGGAACATAGATCCTTGCTGAGGAACTTGAGTTGACACACCGGGACATGCGTTGCTTCCCTGTTCCCAGAATGACATCTTCCTCTTCTTCCTGTCGTCCCGCTGACTATGTTCATCTCCTGCACTCAGAGCTTTAGTGATTTGTAGTAGTCCTTCATACTCTAAGGCATGCATTGAAAGATCTGAGTCAATGTTGTCAAGAGTTGTTCCTTGTTGAACTATGGTGGCACTTGCTGGTTGTTGCCATTGTTGTTAGGGTTGGTATCCTTACCAAAGTGGCCTTTCTCTAGGTTCACCATCTAATCGGGATTGAGGCGGAAGGTTAGGGCAAAAAGAGAAAGGACTAGAAGGAGAAAACCCAGCTATACTATTAACTATGGAGATATATAAGGAATCCTGCTATTACCAGATGCTAAATCATCCCACAATGCATACCAGCACTCAAACAGAAAATACAAATCAAACAAGGCAAACAACACAAGCACACACTACTAATATCACTCTACATTTCTGAAGATTAGGGAAAATCCTCCTATAATTCAAAGAACTAAAACTAGGAGCAGCGCAGAGGTAGATCTTTTCCTATCTTCCGTGTTGTGGTAGATCATTCTTCCTTGTAGTGAAGAGTCATCAACTTCATGATCAGAATCTTCATACGAGGTAGAAGCGTCGGATGAGATCTTCAAGAGCATTCTTCTTGATCCTAGAAACTAGGATGGTTCAGGAACTAAAAGTTTGAAAGGGGGAGTGTTGAACATTCATTTTGCTCAATAGATTGGAGTTGGTAAGTAGAGAGAAACTGAGGGGTCAGAAAAGCATGAGGATGGTTTTTCCAAATTAGGCTTTTAAAATATGACCTTATGGCACGACCATTCTATCTAGGCTTATGTCCTACGGTTAGTATGGCTTTGATACCACCTTTGTCACACCTGGTTTTAACGGGCAAAATCAGATGCGGCTTATGTGTCCCCAGGATGTCAACACGCATAAGGACGTCACATGTGAAGTAACAAAAGCAACACTTTTATAGAATGCATGTTAAACTCTTACAACAATTAACATATATTGTCTTCTATATAGATATCTGCAACGGAACAGAAGCACAAATGCTCAACAACACCGCAGGCAACCGACCGGGAGAAACACACCTAGAACGTCACAATCTTGTCTTGATAACCGTCAACATCTTCAGTCACTGAGTAGCACCACGCATATTGCATGGGATAGAGAAAATAGCAAGTGTGAGCATATGACGTGCTCAACAAGTGTGAGAAAGACAATGATATATAGTCTTACAACAAGAATAGGCTAACACGCGGTATATTTGCGTAAGTGTGAGTAAAGAAAATAGTAATGTAATTCAAAAGCATTAAGCAGTTATTAAGTGAATACAACCCAACAACTAGACATTACCCAAGGATAACCACCTTACAAACCATAACCATCCAACCATCACCCATATCATAAACCTATAGCAAAACTATTACATGACCAACTAATCATGTGAGGATCAAAGTCTCCCATAACCGTGCGCACGGCTATTATATTAGTTTTACACTCTGCAGAGGTTGTCAAACTTTTAGCCACGAGTCATTATTTCCTTGTTGTCGTGTTCGTGAAACACTTACCACATGTCAGTGGTGTGCCACTAGGAGAATCACTACAAAGCATGGTCCATCAATTAGGTCCTGATACTCCAACAAATTCCAGCCAGGTGTCTAATTGATATGGTAAGCCTTACCCATATCGGCCTCATGTTTGGTACGGTATTTTTTGGGTTGTCACTCCATGAACCGATCCTTATATGTGACACTTGGGAAAAAACTATCGTACAGGGAAATAACCAACAAAACTTCACACCTTCTCTTAGAATGTATCCACAAGCCCACCACATGAACCACCATTATCAAAACAACTCCTTGCCCAAGTCCTAGAATTCCATGTTACTAAAACAAGTTATCATCATCATTGCATATGTCCACTAAACATGTAGATGACACTTCCCAACATCCCAAAAGCATGGCTAAGAAAATCTACCCAAGAGACTCATATCAACTACCACTTAGGCTTCAAAGAATGTAAAGGAAGAACTAGGTAAGCCGTAACATAGGTGACTACCCATCAAGTTGAGAGACATTGCATGCAACTTTGTAAAACAAAACATTTAAAATGTAGGTTCAAGATGATCAAGGACACTTGCCTTTTACCCAATGTTGCTCAGTGTTGACTAAACCTTGGTCTTGAAGTGCTTGAACTATTCCAGAACGCTATCGACTAATCGCAGGAACTATGGACAAAAAACACAAATAAAACATTAATAACAACATATCAAATATTATCAAAACACTTTAAAACCATTATGGTTGGATAGGTATGATTTTAGAAACATTTAGATAAAAGAATCGTCTAAATCAGAGTTAAAGTGAAAGAGAATGGGCTTTTGAAAGATCGATTAGGATAAAAAGGAAAGAATAGTTTATTGGGGTTATCTTCTTTTGGGAAAAGTGTTTATTGTGCAATCATTGTGTTAGGCTTGACAACATCATTATACATGGTTCAAGAAGTATAGGGCTGACTAAACTAAGGAGGACCATGACTCGGAATGTTATGCAAGCATCAACTTGGATTAAAGAAGAGGTATGCGAAGGTCCAGTCTCGACCACCCATGATCAAATGGCTGGGGTTACACTTCTAGGTTAAGGATACTACCAGTAACACAATGCTATGGCACGTGTTTGGCCAGATCATCCCCTGAGGGGAAGAACGATCAGTAGAGATGAGATGGGTCATGGAGGTGATATGCTGCAGTGGGCAACCATGTTCCGGTCGTGTCGCTAATCAAACAGTGAAGGATTCCTAGGGTCAATTAGAAGACTCTATGGGACACTCCCTGACGCTGATGGCACATCCATACAACTTCTGGATTGACAAGGAACGTGAATGCAAATCTGGTGCGCGTGCAGAACACGTTCAAACTGGGGCAGCAGGGATGGTTATTTCGTTCTCAGGGGTGTCGATGCTCTAATAGTCGATCGAGTTGAAGAGGAAATGGGACACGTCCTGGAGCACAATCTAGAAAGGGTATGGTGATTAGACCTATGGTCAGCCGGGAACATTGATGCCAATCTGCAATGATGTGGCTATCCGTGATGACAACATCCATGATTGCGTAGATCGGACTTTGGCTAGGAATAGGGCTTGTCTAGGGAATTAGTATGATGGTAAAACAGTAGTAAGGGAGGTGAAGAAGGGGTCCTCACCTTGCTCCGATGGTAGAGAAAGTAGGATTCATGGAGATGATGACGTATCGAATCATGGGCGGTGGTGGCGGCGGCTCCGGTGAACAGTGACGCATGAAAAGGGCAACAGTGGTGTCTAGGGCTTCAGGGAATGGAATATGGGTTGGAGAGGGAGTTCAACTCTTATTTATATGGTTAGGGGCAGCTGGTTGAGGTGGAGTCCAAGCCGGACACGAATCGGGTTCGAGTACGAGTCGGTTACGGTTTCCTTTTTCGCAACTCTCTATTCCGAGGATGGTATCTCTACAATAAGGACTCCAAATTGGATATTTCTGGACTCTAAATTATAGTACTCAAAATGGTCTACAACTTTGGTATGTATTTGAACTTCTAAAAACACCATCTTGATTTTCAAAAATGCACCACAATATAAACTGTTTGAACTCAGTCTTATCTACGCAACACTTATTTTGGTGGCCATAACTCCTAGCTTCATTATCCAAAAGGGGGCATCCATAGGTTCAAATCGAAGCTCTCGACTTGACCAACAACTTTGGTATTGTCAGGATTTGCATTTGAGGCCATCTTGAACTCTGAAATCGCGTGGGAAGAAGAGGATATCCAGGACTCTGCGAATATTTAAAGATTTTTTGGATCCTTTTTGTTGGGCCTTCTAGAAGACTTGGCTAAGAGTTTGGTCTTGAGTAAGATTGAGCCCAAAGATACTTTAGGTATATATAGAGTTTAGAAAAGAAACTTTTGCTGAGAAATTTAAATTGAACTAGAGAAGGATTAGATATGATTAATGATTGAATAAATGATGAATTCAAGAGTTTTGAATTCCAACCATTGAGATCCTTAACTTATTTACTATTGAGTTTTACAAAATCCTTTTTGAAACCTTTTTTTACTCAAAACACCAAAGAGAAGAAAGAGGAAAAAAACTCTAATGCATTTACCTGGCTCCTAACAAAATTTAGCAATGCACACAAAAATAATAACCTATATTGATTGATTGATTAAGATTATAGGTTTTAAACCTATTCTTTTGGTGAAGCTGTTGAATAATCTTGAAAATTTAAAAAGTTGTAAATTCTGAAAATTAGGGTGTTACATTCTTCGCCTTGAGCAATCTCAGCTGTTACGTGGAATGACTTGTTTTTATTCTCCTCTGGGGTCATAGCCTCTTCTCCAAATAGCAAGCAAAACGGCATGAAACCTATTGGCCCAGTCACTGTTTCTGATTAACCATAGGACCTTTGGTAACTCTTTGACCCACTTTCCCTTAGGCAGACCCTGTAGGCATGTAGCCATACCAGTCAAGATGATTCCATTCGCCCTCTCCACCATTCCATTCGACTGAGGATGATGTACTGAAGTGAAGCTAACTTTAATTCCCATGTCCTTGCAAAATTGTTTGAAACCTTCACTGTCAAACTGTGTCCCATTATCGACTGTTACTTTGTAAGGAATGCTGAAGCGATAGATGATGTTTTGCCAAAAGACTTTTGAACATTTTTTTAGTTATCTTTGCTAGCACGACTACCTCCACCCATTTGTAGAAGTATTGAACTGCCACCATAGCATAGTGAAGGTTCCTTGGAGCAGTTGGCAACTAGCCAATGATGTCAATCCCCTACCGAGTCAAAGGCCAAGTCGATGGGATAAGCTGTATCTCTGATGCAAGCCTGTTCGAGCCCTTCACCACATACTAGCACTTCGCACAGCTTCAAACCATGGTCTCCGCATCAGAGATGACCCGTGGCCAATAGAATCCTTGCCTCAATCCTTTCCCTATGAGTGCTCGAGTGCCGATGTGCGAGCCACACTACTCTTAGTGTATTTCTTTCCGTAAATCCTTCCCTTTTCCCTGAGATATGCAACAAAGTATCGGTACACAAACTCCCATCTTGTACAGGTTAGCTCCCACAATCTTGTAGTTTCTGGCTCTCTCCATCATGCGCTTTGCCTCCACTTGATATTTAGGTTTCTAATGATCCTGAAGGTAAGCCATTATAGAAGATTTCCAATCTTTGCTCTCAATCGCAATGACGCTACGTGCCACCTACTAAGGGGCTTCGATAGTAGTATTTTTAAATTTTGATAATAAACATTTGGAGGAAAGCGCAAACGCTGTGCTGCAACTTTGGCGAGGTCATCGGCATCACAATTATCATTTCTCCATATACTTTTGACAGTGAACCCCAAGAAATGCTTTTCCATGTTTCGTACGGTTGCCATATACTTCACCAGCTCTGGCTCCCTGGTTTGGAATATTTTGTCAATCTGGCATAGAACCACCTGGGAGTTTGTCTTAACCAGTTGCCTTCGGGCACTAAGGGCTCATGCTCTGCGAAGGCTGAGGAGAACTGTCTCATACTCTACAATATTTTTTGTCGACTGAAAATCAAGTCTGGCCGCATACCGCAGCTTCAAGGCTGAAGGTGAAGATACAATTGCCACTGCACTAACCCCCGAAGCCCCCAAGCTCCGTCACAATATATGATCCATAATATATGGTCCACATCTTGTAGCACAAGCACGACATATTATTTGGCGAAGACACAGACGAGCTTGGGTCTAGTTTGGAGTCATCGGACATGCCTAGAGGATCTCTGCCTCCTCTGTCATTGCCTCTACAGCTACCTAGAAGCTCTCCACCTCCTCTGACGCTACCTACAGCTACCCAGAAGATATCCACCTCCGCCGCTACCTCCACAGCCATGAAGAAGATCTCCAACCTCTTTGCTCCCACCACCTATCCTGCTGTAGAAGCCGGTAGCACCTGCACAAGCTCAGAAGTCGATGCCATCTTAGAAATTGACTTCATCACAGTAGCGAGCAACAGCTAAGAAGCGGCAGTCAGCATCTAAGAAGTTGGCATCTCCTCTGCCTTATGATTTAATTGATGCGAAAATAAGAAGAAAAGTGAGCGACGATGTCACTGCACACTTCAAATGTACTGAGCTAGAGAAGAGTGCTATCGATCCAACAACGGTTACCAAGTTTCTTTAGACTTAGACAATACCTGGGGACCCACCGCTACAATCAAACTACACATGCATCATGGGTAAGAAATAGTTGAGGAAGGCATCGATTGAGAAGGTAAAAAAAAAGAGCACTCGAACAACAAGAAGAATTATAAAGAAATTTTCTAATTGATGCTTTGGAATGACAAAAGAAGCACTTTATGACGAACCAAAGGTTGAAAAGGAACAAACTTAATGGCAATTTAAGCTTGGCGAATCACTGGTCGAGTCCTAGTTGGAGCTAACAACCCAAATGCGGAGATTCCATTCATGGTACTTGGAACAGTCGAAGGACGGTAGAGAGATGTTTGTGTTCCAATACAGACATTGTGATTTCCTCCACAAGGATGGTGAAATTTGGATTCATTTCGACAAAATGTATCAACTCTACCACCAAGATGGCCTTAGCGTTCAACTCATAAGTATGTGGACTATATAAGTGTCTTACATGTATAATTCATAGTATAAATTCTTGTACCATTAGATTGTATGTCTTAACTTCTTGTGTATGTAGAATGGAGATACATACATGCGGTCAAAAGGGCATGACTGAAGTAGGATTCCTTGACCTAATGAAAATAAACCAGATGATGGTCGCCACCCTGCTATAGGCAACCGAAGATTATGCACTTGAATTTATTCAAATGTACCAATTAAAAGAATACATACTTTTACCTTACAACTTTGGGTACGTGTTTCCCTCCATGTTTGTACTACTCTTTGTGAGCATCACGATGTTATGATTTAAGACTAATTACCTACGGTGACATATGTGCAGATTTCACTAGGCCCTCTTTGTTATCTAGACTAACTTTAGCAGTATCGTTATCCTCAACGGGAAAGGAAATCCAGTAGCCGAATACCATCCCGCCATAGACTTGCTACAAATGTAAACTAATCATTTCATTAACGCTTTAGTAAACTTCAAATTAGTTGAATCTAAGTCTAGTTATGGTCAATAATCATACACGTACCAGGTGTATGATGAGCCCATGGCCCCTTCGGATACGATCAATACCGCCAATAATCCTCAAATCATAAAAGATCCAATTACAGGAGCACATGCACAACAATTAGACTATCAGGTGAACTCGTTTCTCGCTGTTCATGCTTACTTGGATGGATTCCTACAAAAATTTGTGATGTTTTATTGCTTAGGAACATGGGAGAAGCACCACAAAATTATCCAGACGTCACCCTCGAAGGCCAAGTCTGCTCCGACTTGAGCTTGAGCTCTAGTCATGGTCGAAGTCGTGGTCGTAGTTGTGGTCGAGTCACATGACAGCACGTCAGTAAAACGGGCATAACTCTCTCATACGGAGTCCGTTTTAGGCAATCTTGGACATTATGGAAAGCTTACAACACGTCCTTTCCAATGGATATGATCTTGACCAAATATTTCCTATATTTTATTCAGAGTAAAAGAAATAAGGTGTTGCATCACCGTTTTGGACCCTATTGGGTTTTGTAATCATGTCGGGGTCAGAGTCCAGGTTGTGTAAGCCTCTTTCCATGGCTGCACAACCCTAGGTTAAACCTCCTCATATCCCCCCTATATATATGCAGTAGCCGTCATAGTTTAGGCTCGGGTTAGCTTAGATTATGCTGTTTTAGACAGTTTCACCATTTATCGGTTTGTTGAACCCCAACTCGAGTACTTCATTGGTAATTAGCAATATTTAGATTGCATCTACCCGTTCCTGCTTGTGTTCTCGATTCGCTTGCAGGAAAAGCCTTCTTGGAGAGGTCAATCACATCTTGGCATGGTTGATAACCACGGAGTTGTGGTGTAGTGGTTGCGAGGGTTCTTGATCTGTTCTATTCGGAGCTTTTGGATCATCGACGTTGAAGCTCCACCAATTGACTTATCATATTAAATTTTGGAAGATCGGGCAAACGCGCATCAAGTGGTATCAGAGCCTCGGTTGCCTGTTAGGTAATCTCAGTTATCCTCTTTGTTTCGTTGTTTTCCATTACCTAGAGTCCAGAAAATTGGCCCACAAAACTATTTATATCTTAGTTTTTTTCCGTTGTCCAAACCACTTTGTGCCTTTGCAATTTTGTTTTCAGTATTCGTGTTGTTGAGTTTGAGTCCATCGTTGGTGTCTTTGTTGCTGGTCGAGTCATCGTGATCTAGTTTCTAATGTTGAGTCTTGCTATTTAGTCGTCGTGTCATGGTAGTGAATAAGTTAAGGATCTTAATGGTTGGAATTCAAAGCCTTTGAATTCATCATCTATTCAATCCTTGATCATACCTGATCCTTCTCTAGTTCAATTCAAATCTTATCCAAATTCTTGTTTAAAGTCAATCTCTCCTCTTTCTCAAATTCTACCAAATCCAAATTCAAACTACTTATCTACTCTTATTCTTGTTCAACCTCATTTTTCGTTTATCATAAATTCACTCTGAACTCAATTCAAATTTCTCTGCAAAAGTTTCTTTTCTAAACCCTATATATACCTAAGTTTGCTACAGATCGTTGAAGTTCTAGGTGCAGAAGACGAGTGAGGAAAGTAAGGCAACAACAAGAAGAGGAAGAAAGCCTTTGGAGACCATCTAGCAAACAACAATTATCTGTTACGTTTCACTCCTGAACAAGCACTTTTTTCTGTCAACCAGGAAGTTTCACAGGTTGAGTTTGCAGAGTACCACTACAAGGAAGGTGTGTTTTGCTGTGAAGAAGAAAGATGCTTTGCCAATCGATGTCCCCTGAGGATCCTTGTACCTAACAATAAGAAAGTGTGTGTCCACTGTTGAGAACCTACATGCTGGGTCAATTGGTGTCCCATGAAGCACCCCGCACGGAACTAGATCAACCCCGAATCCCATATGAACATCTCAGTTCAACATTCAGACTGTCACGACTTTCAAGTTGTAACTCAAGATAGCCAAGATCGATGAGAACCCATCAAACTCATAGAAGCTCAGTAGGCACCAAAAAAGAGTGATATATTCCATGTCAAAGGCTACAAGTCTATCTACTTCTCAAGAACTGGAAATGTAAGTCAGAGAAGTTCAGTCCTTTTTAAGGGGGTAGTCTTCCTAGCTAATCTCTTGGTTCTGGAACCTAAAGACAGATATTGGAAATGGCTAGTTAGTAAAGGTAATGAGGTAATAAAGTGTGCTAAAGGAAGGACAGTACCCAGAAGCTGCACTTCGACCACACAATTGATTGCTAAGAATAAGTACTCTTTCCTCGGAATTAGGATATGCCTTACTAAATCTTCAAGGATAAAAGGTCTGCCAAATTCAATCAATAGATGAGAAGATCATTAAAAAAATAAAGAAAACTTATCAGGAGTGCTAAAGCTACGGAATTCCCAGGAATCAGAAAGCACTAAGATGTACCATGATCTCAAAGATTCTTATCGGTAGTATGGAAACAAGAGTGGTGTAGTAAAGTATATGGTCCTATGTGACACATGTCAAAAAAGTTAGAATAGTACATCAGAGACAACTACAACTGTTGAAGATACACAAAATAGAATATCCAAGAAAATCCAACATACTCAAGGTAATCAATTAAGATTTGTCAAGACAGATGCGAAAGCCATCAAAAGCAATGCGAGCAGAGTATGTCAGGGCAATGAGGTTAACACAGAGAAGAAAAAGTAATTTGGATAGCGAGAAGAAAACTTGAAGACCAAGATCACTTATCTCGTTTTTGATCTACCCGAATCTCGAGGGCGAGATTCCTTTAAGGGGGTAGATTTATTTTTAAAATTATCCAATATTATTGAATAGGTTCACTAGTAGAATAGGTTTAAAACCTATTTTCTTAATCAATCAATCAAAATAGGTTATTATTTTATGTGCATTGCATGCTGAGTTTTGTTAAGAGCTAGGTAAATGCATTATAGTTCTTTTTCTTTCTCTTTTGTATTTTGAGTGAAAAAGATTTTGAAAAGGTTTTTACAAAACTCAGTAGTGAATAAGTTAAGGATCTTAATGGTTGGAATTCAAACTCTTTGATTTCATCATCTATTCAATCCTTGATCGTACTTGATCCTTCTCTAGTTCAATTAAAATCTTATCCAAATCCTTGTTTAAAGTCAATATCTCATCTTTCTAAAATTCTACCAAATCCAAATTCAAACTCCTTATCTACTCTTATTCTTGTTCAACCTCATTTTTCGTTTATCTTAAATTCACTATGAACTCAATTCAAATTCAAACCCTATTCAAATTTTTCTGCAAAAGTTTCTTTTCTAAACCCTATATATAACTAAAGTGTATTTGGGCTCAATCTTGCTTAAGTCCAAACCCTTAGCCAAGTCTTCTAGATAGCCCAATAAAGGATCAACGAAATCTGTAAATTTTCACGGAGTCCTGGACAGCCTCATCTTCTCATGAAGTTTCGGAGTTCAAAACGATCTCAAATGGAAATTTTGAAAATACCAAAGTTGTAGAAATCATCGAGAGATTCGATTTAAACCTATGGAAGTCCTCTTTTGGATAATGGACCTAGAAGTTATACCCCCGAAATCAGTCCTGCACAAATAAGTCCGAGTTTAAACAGTTTACCTTGTGGTGTATTTTTGGAAATCAAGATGGCGTTTTAAGAAGTTCCAATGAACACCAAAGTTGTAGATATTTTCGAGTACTACAATTTATAGTCAAGAAACATCCAATTTGACATCCGGTCGATGGAGATATCATCCTCGGAATAGAGAGCTGCGAAAAAGGAAACCGTATCCGACTCGAAGTCGAATCCGCTTCGTGTTCGGCTTGGACTCAACTTCAACCTGCCGCCCCTAGCCCTATAAATATGAGTTGCACGCCCTCTCCTACCCCTATTCCACACCACCAAACTCTAGAAGTCGCTACTGCCCTGTCCGTGCGCCATCGTTCGCCGTAGCCGCCGTCGCCACCGCCCGTGATGCGTTACCTTATCGTCTTCTCCGCGAATCCTCCTTCCTCAACTTACCAGAAGTATCCTTAACCTAGAAGCGCAACCTTCAGCTTTTTGATCCATCATAGGTGGTCAAGACTAGATCTCAGTGTATCCCCTCTTTAATGCAAGATGTTACTTGCATAGCATGCCAACTCAGCGTCACATCATTCTCCTTAGCCTAGTTAGCAAAGTCTAGTCTACCCTACACTTCTTGAATCTTGCGCAATAATTTTGTCAAGCCTGACACGGTGATTATGTAATAAAGCCTTTCCCATAGGAAGATAGTTCCAGAAAATCAGCATTTCCTTTTTAGTCTAATCCATCTCTCGAAAGCTGTTCTCTTTTCACCTTTACTCCGATTTAGGCGATTCTTGCATCTAAATATTTCTAAATTCATCCCTATCCAACCATAGTTTTTTTAAAGTGTTTTAATGATGTTTGGTATGTTTCTCTTAGTGTTTTCCTTTGTGTTGTTTGTCGGTAGTTGTCGCGATTAGTCAATAACGTTCCAGAGCAGTTCGAGGGACGTCAAGACCAAGATTTCGACAACACTAAGCAGCATTGGGAAAAAGTCAAGTGTCCTTGATCATCTTGAGCCTATGTTTTTAAATGTTTTTTGTATAAGAATTGCATGCAATGTCTGTCAATATGATGGGTAGTCACCTATGTTAGGGTTTTCCCTAGATTTTTCCTTATCATCCCTTGGAACCTAGATGGTTTATGGTTAGGTGTGTTTGTGGAGTAGATTGCTTAGCCATACTTTTGGGATACTGGAAAGTGCCATAATCTTGAGTAATGAACATATGCAACAATGGTGGTTAATTTGTCAATGGTCTAGCAATATGGAACCTTAGGCCTTGAGCAAAGTGGTTTTGATGGTTGTCATGGTTATGATGTTGGTTTAGTGTTTCCTCAAATAACCTAAGTAAGAACTTGTTCGTGGAGCGACAACCCAAGAAGTAACGTACCAACCACGAGGTTGATATGAGTAAGGTATGACATACTAGTTAGAGTCTATCCAGTGTGTGTTGTGTTAGCACAAAAGGGGGCTTCTGGGTAGGAGTTTGACTCGGGTAAATCCTGGAGGTGAAACCTAGTGGGCAGATGCATACTGGATTAGTCTCTGGTTAATGGAAAATATCATTTAGTGATTTCTTGGCAGCACACCACTGGCGTGTGTTAAGTGTCTTGCAAACACGGCAACATGTTATTCACTGACTCATGGGGAAAGCTGGACAACCTCTGCAGAGTGTAAAAACTATTATAACAGCCGTACCCGTGGTTTTGGGGGACTTGGATTAGTGCGCGTGGCGGAGATTGCAGAGGTGATTCTGGGCCCCCCCAACTCTTGCAGAGTGGGAGCGGCAGGTGGCCCTAGCACGGAGCTGGGTGCGGTACAATCGTGTCTACTTTTATCTCGGAGTGAGGGCTCGGCATGGCGAGATCCTCTAGAGCCTAAGGCCACTAGAAAACGAGCGCGTGCAACCCCCCCCCTCCAATCTGTGCGAGGACACATCAGGCCCTACGACCTTCTGCCTCTGGAGGCTCGCATACCGGTTCAACGGCCGAGTCATCGGAGGTGCCCCTGGTTCGCAAGAAGCTCCTGAGGTGGGTTGGGAGCGTAAGCGACCAGTCCGGAGGCGAGGGTCCATTTATCGGTGATGACCGGGGGAAGGACCAGGCCTCCCTAGATATTGCGGGTCATGGCTAGAGCTGATGGAGAGGTGTGGCCTCTGTGGACTATGATTTTGGTATCGTCGGTTCGGACGTCGAGGACGATACGGGCCTTCCTGTAAGAGGTTCAGAGGAACTAGGTGGGGTGTGGTTTACTTCGTTAGCCATATCATATTTCAGTCGTGCACTGGGATCTTGATTTGTGTTTCCTTGATTTTTTTGTAGAGATCCTTAAGGTGGATGCGTCCTTGACTCCACCCCTGAGTCCCCGGAGGCCTAGCAGGGATCGGGGATTCCTCCAGAGGGATCTCCGAAGGCCATCCTGGGTGATGTGGCTTCGTTTCTGCAGAACCCCGAGCCAGCTGGTGACCTGCCCTTGGTGGCTGGTGCTGGGGACACCGTACCCTCCACCGAGGGTCCCTTTAGATCAGTTGAGGGGAGCTCTGGCCTCAGGGTCTTCACCCTGGATGACTTTGTGGTGCGCTTGGAGGCGCCAAGGGCCTTCGCTGCGGCCTCCTCTCTTCTCCGGAGTGGAGAGGTCGAGCAATCGTTGGCCCAACTTCCTTTGGAGGAACTGGAGGCGTGGTTGGTAGCCGCGGCCCTTCAGATCAGTAGTATTGGTTACAATTTTCTCGATTAGATGTTGGGTTCTGAGTTGCTCATTCTTTCTATTTCCTTCTTCTGTTGTGCCTTGTAGCAAGTAATTTTGATGAGGGCACTAGGAGGTGGGGGCACCAAGCCTTTGCCACAGCCCGTGACGAGGTTGAGGGCCTTTGTGAGGCCTTGGAAGAGGCCCGAAAGTGGGCGGAGTCTGTAGAGGGTCGTCTTTAGGAGGAGATGATGCTTCACGAGCGTGCGGAGGCTGTGGCGCGGAAGGCTGCCAAAGACCTCCGGGAGGCAAGGGAGTTTGCCGATGCAGCCAATGCAGCATGTGTGTCCACTGAAGGCCACGCTGACACCCTTCGGGCGGCGGTGGACAATATGCAGCGAGAGCTGGAGGAGGCTTGGGCATCGGAGGGGGCACTATGTTCGGAGTGCCAGCATTTATCGGTACTTGCATCGAAGGTGGCCCAGATTACCTCTGATGCTTTGAGCGGCCATGGAGCTCGGTGCCCGCCATTGCCCTCCAACTCAGAGGCATCAATGAGGCCACTCTTCTAGCTTCGATCTGCTGCAAAGGTCATGGTTAAGGCCGTGGAGGTCTATGCGAGGTCCAGCACCCGTGTGGCCGCTATGCTTCAGCTGACCCTGCGGTACCAATCGAGGGTTTGTCCCCTCGAAGCACTGGAGCAACAGGTGTCGAACTCCGTGGTCGAGGCCTTTCGGCCAGAGGCACCTCCCGCGGAGATTCGCGCAGCCCTGGAGAGCTTCCACCGTGGTGTATGTGCAAAGCATGGCCGGAGCATGACGTTTCGCTACATGGCTGGTCAGGGGACTCTGAGTGCCTCGTGGGGCCTTCACCCGGGTTCTTCGTTGGGAGGTCCAGTCCTTTACCCGGAGTCTACGGGCGCTTTGCGGCCCTCTGGAGGTTCTTCATCTGGCGCTATTACCCCACCGGAGCCATGTGTGGATGCCTCAGAGGTGTAGCTCTGTCATGGGCTATCATTTGTTTTCTTTCTTTTCCCGAGGGGGTCAAGTTTTAGCATGTTGACTACCCACTTTTGCTTCATGTATATAATCTTTTCCTTATTTGGTGGAACCACGCCTGTGTTCCTGTGGTTTACCTGTGTTGTTTCTATAATGTTTGTGCCTTTGAGTTTAACTAGAGTCCAATTTGCATGTATAGGTATGGTGGCACGATGCTGGCGGAGGCCTCGTCCGTATCTTGGATAGTGCCTTCGGGGAGCGATCGAGTGCGTCTGGAGCGTCGGGGGCTACTCTATTTGTTCAACGGCGTAGTCATTTCATTATGCCCTATGATTCTGAGGGGCGTATTGATCCGTAGGTGGCCGCCAATGTCTTGGTCAAGGTCGAGCCGAAGGATCCCATTGTGTCTGCTCTGGATGTATATTTTGTTACAAGGGATGACTAGTGTGCAGCCCGAACCATCCAGGAGGTTGCCGGCTCACACTTCCTACAACGCTTTGTCCTTCCCCGGGGTTCTGATGGAAGAGTGCCCTCGGAATTTCTTGAGTCCATCCTAGGACGAGGTGAAGGTGGAGGAGGTACAGGCCGCGGAGGCCTCGTCGGAGGGGCAGGAGGAGGAAGAGTTGGACTTCTCTGCCTTTAACTCATATCCTTTCCCGGTGGATCATTTGTCTTCTCGAGGCCGAGTCCCTATTTTGGGCAGTATCTCTTCTCGCGAAGGGGGCTTGCGTCAGCCTCCTGTGCGCAGTTGTCGGGGATGACTCTCTAGGTCCCATAGTGTTCTTGGGAGGTGTGGTAGTCAGGAATCCTCGTCTTCCCGTAGTGGTACAGGGAGGCGTAGCAGGCTAGCCAGTTTGCTGGGCATAGATTCGATGTACAATGGCTAGCTATGTGCAAAGACTCTTTGTATGTTATGTATATACAACTTGTGTTGTGTTAGCTTGTTGTTTTGTTTCTTTCTCTCTCTCTTTTTTGATTGATCGTATCGACGCTTCACCTAAGCCCCTTATCCCAGCCCCTTCGCATCCTACGGCTACTTAGTGGCCACAGGGTGCAAGATTCGAGGGGCATTGCATTACGGTAGGTAGGAGTGGGGAGATCGGAGTTTTCAGTTTTCAAGATATCGGAAGGGTCAGGTGATTTTGGCATAGAGACTTTTAGTAGTGCTGGTGCCAGGGGGTTATCCCTCTGCCATGTTAGGTCAGCTAGGCCTTAGAAATGACGGAGGGTGTTGTTCCTGTCCAAGATACCGGAGCGGTCTTTGCCTATCTTCCATTTTAGGTTTGCTAGGCCCAAAGAATGACGGACGGAATGCCTCTCCAGCATGGAGACTTAGGTCTTCAAGATGCTGGAGCGGTCTTTACCTATCCGTCGTTGGTTAGCTAGACCTTAAAGATGGCGGACGAAATGCCTATCCAGCATGGTGGCTTATTCCTTGAAGATGCTAGAGCGGTCTTTGCCTATCTACCACGTAGGTTAGCGAGACCTTAAAGATGGCGGATGGAATGCTTGTCCAGTACGGAGGCTTATGCCTTCAAGATGCTAGAGTGGCCTTTGCCTATCCACCACGTTGGTTAGTGAGACCTTAAAGATGGTGAACGGAATGCCTGTGTAGCACAGAGGCTTATGCCTTCAAGATGCTGGAGGATCTTCGTAGGTTTTTTCTTGTACCTTCGGAGAGGACTGAGCCTAGGGCCCCCTATACATAGTACCTGCAGAGGGTCTCCGCATTCCAACTGTGTTCGAGGGGGGTTCCTTCTGTATTGGCCAAGCGGTAGGAGCCGGGCTTGTTAGACTTGAGGACCAAGTATTGGCCTTGCCATTTGTTGCACAGCTTTCCCAAAGATACGGCACGTCGAAGCACTAGTTTGCGGGGTTTAAAGTTTCGTGGCGCAACCCTTGGATTGTACCAGGCCTTAGTTTTCTCGATGTAGTGATCGAGATTCTGAATGGCATGAAGTCGCGTGCCTTCGGTAAGGTCGAGGGAGAGCTCCCTTTCTCCGTTAGTTTGTGGAAGTTGTACCCTGAGTGAGCAGCCCTTGACCTCGGTGGGGGTCATGGCCTCGTCTACATACAAGAGGCGGAAGGTTGCGAACCCGGTGGCCCACGTGACAGTGGTGCAGAGGGACCACAAAACCATGGGAAGTTCCTCGACCCATAGGCCTCGAGCTAAGCCGATGAGGCGGCGATTTAGACCGGAGATGATGTTTTTGTTGGCCCTTTCGATGGCCCCATTGGACTGAGGGTGTCAAACTGCTGCGAAGCATAATTCGATGCTGAGGTTGTCGTAGAATTGTCTGAAAGGCCCGGAATCGAATTGTATGCTGTTGTCCACCATGAGCGGTCGTGAGACACCAAAGTGGCAGATTATATTCTTCCAGAAGAATTTTTGGACATTTTTTGACGTGATTGCAGTGAGGGGTTTGGCCTCGACCCATTTGGAGAAGTACTCCAATGCTACCCCTGCGTACTGAAGGTTGCCTTTGGCATGGGGAAATGGACCGATAAGGTCCATACCCCAAAGAGCCGGACGCCAAAGAGGGGCAATTGGTTGCAAGGGAGTTGGAGATCGGTGGCTTCGGCGTCCCATCCATTGGCATCCTTGGCAGGTGCAGACGAGATTTTCTGCATCGAACATGATCGTAGGCCAATGGAGCCCCTGGCGAAGTGCCTTACCGGCTGGGAAATGAGGCACCAGATGATTTCCGCAAAGGCCTTCATGTATCTCCTGAAGGAGGTTGGCTCCTTCTTGTTTAGTAATGCAGTGAAGGAGGGGAGCGCAAATACCTATCTTGTAAAGGGCGCCATTTATGAGAGGATAGCCCCTAGCGTGATGCTGGAGGTGGTGGAGTGCAATCGGCTCGTGTGGTTCTTATGTTCCTCTCAATAAGGATAGCAGGGGAGCCCTCCAGTCCGTGACTTTGATGGGAGGATGGCGGCGGCCATTTCATCAAGAGCTCTAGCGGTCGGCTGGTGTAGGGTTTCGAGAAAGGTGCCTATCGGTGGGTCTTTACCCATGGCTGCGGCCTTTGCCAGGGCGTCTGCTTGACTGTTGTCCGCCTGTGGTATGCTTCGTATTGATATGCCGCGGAAGTGTGCTTCAGCCTTGCGAATGGCCTCGAGGTATGTTGTCATGTCCGGATGCCGAACTTGGAAGTTCTTGTTGACATGACCCGCGATTATCTGAGACTCGGTATGGATGATGACTCTAGCTGCCCCCAAGGCTCGGGCCTTTCGGAGGCCTAAGAGGTTGGCCTCATATTTGACTATATTGTTGGTCATCTTGACATCAAGGCGAGCAGTGTATGCTCTGTCAGTGTAGAAGGTCCAGATGTCTTGGGAGGGTGTAGTGGTGGGTTCGGTGGGTGCCAAAGTCCATTCGGCGATGAAGTCTGCCAAGATTTGGGATCTGATGGCGGTGCAGGCCACAAACCTTACCACGAAGGGGGCTAACTCTACCGCCCACTTGCCGATGCGTCCCGTCGCCTCTCGGTTGCGAAACATGTTGTCAAGTGGGTACGAGGTTGGGATAGTGATGTCGTAGGCAAGGAAGTAGTGCCGGAGCTTGTGTGACGCCATCAGCAGGGCGTAGGCTATTTTTTCGAGCTTGGTGTAGTGTGTCTTGGCCCCAGCTAAAGCCTCCGAGACATAGTATACAATCCTTTGAGCGGAGCGACCGTTAATCTTTTCCTCCTGTACCAGGGCGACGCTGATGACAGACGTAGAGATGGATAAGTATAGGAGTAGTCCTTCACCGGCGAGGGGCATCGCAAGTGTTTTGAGGAGGGAAAGGTGTGCCTTTAGGGCCTCGAATGCCGCCTGGCATTCCGGCGTCCAGCTAAATGGTTTGAAGCCCCTCAGCATTTTGAAGAAAGGGAGGCTATGCTCAGCAGATTTTGCGAGGAAGCGGCTGAGGGCCGCGAGGTGGCCGGCCAGGCATTGTACTTCTTTCAGATTGGTGTGAGGTGACATTTTTGCGATGGCATGAATCTTTCTTGGAATGGCCTCGATGCCTCTTCGGGAGACGAGATATCCTAGCATCTTCCCACCCCTAGCGCCAAATACGCATTTCTTTGGGTTCAGCCGCACGCCAGCAACCCGGAGGCTGTTGAACGTTTCTTGCAGGTTGGCAACATGGTTGGCTTCTAGTTGACTTTTTACCACAATATCGTCTACATAGGCCTCGATGTTGCGGCCCAACTGCTACTGCAGCACCTTGTGTACTAGGCAAGAGAAGGTGGCCCTAGCATTCCAAAGACCGAAGGGCATCTGGACGTAGCAATACACTCCGTAGGGGGTAATGAAGCTGGTCTTGCTCTTATCCTCCGTTGCCAACAACACCTAGTTGTACCCAGAGTACGTGATGAGGAAGCTGAGCAGTTCGCATCCGGTTGTGGAATCCACTAGCTGGTCAATGCGAGGAAGGGGGTACGGATCTCGGTGCATACTTTGTTTGATGATGTGAAATCGATGCACATACACCATTTCCCACTTTGTTTCTTGACCAGGACGGTGCTGGAGAGCCAATCATAGTGGATGACCTCTCGGATAACACTGGCTTTTAGTAGCTTCTAGACTTCTTCCTTTGTGGCTTCTGCCCGCTCCAGAGAGAGCTTGCGAAGCCCCTGGCATATGGGCCTTGCCTTCGGGTCGACCTGAAGTGAGTGCTCGATAATGCTACGGTCGGCTCTTGGGAGGTCCTGCGGGGACCATGCGAAGGTGTCAATATTATTTTGCAAGATAGCCAGAAGTTGGGCTTCTTGCCTGAAGGTGAGGTCCGCCCCTATTCAGAAGGTCCGATCAGGTTGGTCTTCGTGTATGGGGACCAGCTTTATATCCCCCTCCGGTTGTGGCCTCGGAGGGCAGTAGTGCTAGGGATGCACCGACGGAGGGTCCTTCGAGTCTTCCTGTGTCATAGCATGGATGTGACGACTGGGGAGCGGAGCAGGGTGCCCATACATGATGCACCTAGCCAGGTATTGGTCGCTGTAGATGGTTATTAGCCCCTGGGATCTGGGCATCTTCAGGCAGAGGTAATTGTGATGGGATAGAGCTCTGAATCTGTTCAGAGTTCCCCGTCCTAGGATGGCATTATAGACGTATGGTACTTCCATGACGTCGAAAGTGATGACCTTGGATCATGATGTGGAGCCCTCGCCGAAGTTCCATCTGGCCTAGGCCGTTTAGGGGGCCCCCATTGAATCCCTAGAGGGGTCTGCTGCTTGGTGAGAGCTGGCTTCATGGAATTCAGAGCTGGTAGACGGCATGCACGAATAGAAGGTCCACCGAGCTGCCTCCATCAACTAGTATTCTTCGGACCTCGACTTCGGCGATGTTGGTTGAGATGACCAGGGCATCAGAGTGGGGAAATATTACCCCCTCAGAGCTGTCGATGGTGAACATCACGGGGGCGTCGGCCTAGTTGGGGGCCTGTCAATGGATTCTAGTCGCTCTAATGTGGTGTACCCCGCGTGCGTAATCTTACCGCTATCATTTCGAAGTGGTACCGGAATTCCCTCCGCCGGTAATGGCGAGGATGATCTGTTTGCCCCATGCCCCTTCATCATTGTACTGCTCTAGGGATGACTAGGGTGGCGAAGGTAGGGCTAGTTGCGGAGGATTCTGCAGGGCTAAATGGTCGACCCGTTGGTTGTCCGATGGCCTACGATCTTCGAACCACCCCTTGGGGGCCACAGCAGCTGAGATGAAGGCTGCCTACCTCCCGAGGCACTCCTCTCGGAAGGTGGTGAGGGTTCGGCAGTTGTCGGTATTATGTCCTCGTCCTGTGCTGTGTAGAGTGCACCGGGATTCTTCCTCAGAATGCTGGTTTGGAGCATGGCTTTGCTCTGGGAGGCCTCCGAAGCATCCACGGCCGCGTCCCCTGGGGTGGCTTTGGTTCGGAGCCCCGCGGCCTGGGCTGATATTGCTGATGTTTCGGTGTTGTCGATGCCGCCCCTTTGAGTCCTGACGGTAAGGGCCTCCTCGAAGCTCCTCTTTGTTTGGGGAGCGGGGGCGTAGGACAATCCATCCTGTGAGTGCGGCCTCTCATTTTTTGCACGGGAAGCCTCGCTAGCTCGTGAGCGCCTCTGGCGGAGTTTTTCCTCCTCCGCCCGTGCATATTGGGCGTCGGTTCAGTCGATCATAAATGGGGCCATCGCCAGGCCCTGGGTCACGGCGTCGATGACTGAAGAGTCCGGATATGCCCCTAATCTGGGCATTGGTCTGGGAGAACCTTCAGAAGAAGTCCCGGAGGGTTTTTTCTGTCTCCTGCCTGATAGTGAATAGGCTGTCGGAGGTTACTGGTTCGATGAAGGTGCCTTGGAAGTTGCTGTGGAAGAGGTCTTAGAGTTGGGACCAGGTGCGAATGGTGCCAGGGTCCAACACCCAGAACCAGCATATGGCCACCCCATCTAAGGCGAGGGGGAAGCATTTAGCCATGGTGGCCGGTCCGAACCCGCTCGCCTCTATGGCTAGGGCGTAGGATCGGGCGAACTCGTCAGGATCTGAATCGCCTTCAAACTTGGGCAACTTCGGGGTCCGAAAACCCTCTAGGAAGGGCGTGGCCTGCATGTTGGCCCGCATGGGAGAGTCATGGTCTTGCAAGGGGTCTTCACGATGTCGGCTCCGAGGCTCCGGGGATCGAATAGGCTAGGTCCTTGCACCGAGGGGTTCATCTGTTTGTGGAGCTTAGGTCAGAACTTTACGCCGGTCATCCCGGGAGTGGCGGTGAAGGTGTGGGCAGCTTGCTGTTCGACCCACAGTGCTGTCCGTAGTTCCTCCATTTGGGCCAGGAGTGCCGCCAAGCGTGATTGCCGCTCGGGCGGAATGGTGTTTTGGGTGGTAGCGCTAGCCGCAGCCCCTAGGGGCGCAGCGAGGGCCTCACCTTGCTCCTGCTGGGTCTCTGGGGGTAGAGAACCCTTCAATGCCACCTGCAGCTGTGGTTATGGTTGGGTCGGCAGTGGCTGTAAGGTTCACATTCCCCCCGGCTGGGGGTCGTCATCGGCACCGCCTGTGTATAGCCAGCTGGACTGCCGCGCAGGCATGACTGGGGGGTCGGCCGCCATCGACGTGGCCTTGGTGGTCTTCTTCTTGGGCGCCATCCTACCTCTATTAGCACTTCTGTGTTCGAGTCCCCACGGACGGCACGCTATTGGAGCAAGAGTTCGTGTTGCCCCAGCAAGTACGGCGAGAGTTTTTCTAACAAGGAAACTTAAGTTTGGAGACGAAGTTTAAAAAGAAGGAACACCACAAATGTATTGATGGTAGAAGAAATAGATCGCTCTGGGAGGAGTATCACAGCGTGACTTGGTGTGTTTTCACCTCTGTGTCTTTTTCGCTGTCTTGCCCATCCCTTAGCCCAGGCGACCATGGCTCCTATTTATAGGGTCATGCGTAGCTTGGCGTACAAGTTATCATAATGTACAAATATCTGGGATATGACCGATTTACTGGGCCATATTCCAGATAACTGCTTTCTACCCTATTTGGGAGATAAATGTCTACCGTGGTAATTATCATGGTTCCTGCCCCCTGAAAGGGGCGAGCCGGTCGCCAACTGCAGCCCAGCGTCGCACTGTTAGGGGTGTCAGGATAGCCTCCATTATGCCAGCGTGTCAGAGCGGCGTCCACCAGCCTAGGTATTTCATGCCGATAACCTCCTTGCAAGCAAAGTACGAGTGGTGCTCTCCCTCTGGCAGATCTTTCCTGAGGCCTGACGACTCACCCAGTAGCCTCTTGAAGCCAGCCCGAGCAGTGGGAGGCCGAGGCTTCGGGAGACCGAGCCTTTGGCAGGTTGAGTCTTCGGGAGGCAGGACTCCAAAAGGCCGGGGCTTCGGGAGGCTAAGGCTTCGGCAGATCGAGCCTTTGGGAGGCTGAGCCTTTTAGAGGCAGGACTTCAGAAGGCCGGGGCTTCAGGAGGCTGAGGCTTTGGCAGATCGAGCCTTTGGGAGGCTGAGCCTTCAGGAGGCAAGACTCTGAAAGGCTAGGGCTTTGGGAGGCCGAGGCTTCAGGAGACCAAGCCTTTGGGAGGCTGATCCTTCGGGAGGCCAGGCTGGTTAAGCCAAGGGGCCATCGGGGGTCCTTAAGAATGACCCCCAACACCTGATATTGCTATCCTTTTCTAGGAGTTTTTGGATGTATTTCCAGCTGAGGTACCCTCGAGATTACCACCTATTCGAGGGATTGAACATCAAATTGATTTGATTCTAGGAGCAACTTTGGCAAACTGTGCTGCATATAGGACCAACCTAGAAGAATCTAAGGAAATTCAGTGATAAGTCCAAGACCTTTAGGACCGTGGGTATGTATGAGGAAGTCTTAGCCCTTGTGTTGTTCTCATTCATTTGGTTTCTAAGAAAGACGCTAGTTGGCGTATGTGTGTTGATTGTAGAGCTATCAATAATACTACTATAAGATATCATCACCCTATCCCTAGGTTAGATGATATGCTCGGTGACTTGAGTGGTTCTATAATTTTCACTAAAATTTACTTGCGAAGTGGATACCACCAAATTATGATGAAACTTGGAGATGAATGGAAAACTATTTTTAAGACTATGTTTGGCCTGTATGAGTGGTTAGTAATGCCTTTTGGGTTAACTAATGCACCTAGTACTTTCATGCGATTGATGAATAAAGTTTTACATGCTTTCATTGGTAGATTTATGGTGTTTTACTTTGATGACATCTTGATTTAGAACAAGTCGTATGAACTACACTTTGATCACTTATGTGCTGTTCTTACTGCTTTGAGAGATGCACGTTTGTTTGGTAACCTTGAAAAGTGCATCTTTTGCACAGATCTAGTCTCTTTCCGTAGCTATGTTGTTACTCCATAGGGAACAGAGGTGGATGAAGGAAAAATCAAAGCCATAAAGAGCTGGCCAATTCCTAAGACTGTTACATAAGTAAGAAGCTTTCATGGTCTTGTGGGTTTCTATCAACGATTTGTATGGGATTTCAGCACTATTGTTACCTCATTAAATGAGTTGACAAAGAAAGGAGTAGTTTTCAAATGGGGACCTGCACAAGAACAAGCATTCAAGTTGTTGAAAAAGAAACTTACCCATGTTTCATTGCTCCAACTCCCTGATTTTGGTAAGACCTTTGAACTAGAATGTGATGCTAGTGAGATTGGAATTAGAGGAGTGCTAATTTAAGAAGGTAAACCTATTGCTTATTTTAATGAGAAATTAAATGGGCCAAGTACGAATTATTCCACTTATGATAAAGAATTGTATGCTTTAGTTCGTGTGCGTGAAACTTGGCAACATTATCTATGGCCCAAAGAATTTGTTATACATTCTGATCATGAATCGATGAAACATATTAGAAGTCAAGCTAAACTAAATAAACAACATGCAAAATGGGTACAATTTATTGAGTCATTTTCATATATCATAAAACATAAGAAAGGAAAGGACAATGTGATTTTTGATGTGCTTTCTAGGCGTTATACCATGTTATCTCAACTTGATCATAAGATTTTTGGTTTAGAGACCATTAAGGACTTATATGCTACTGATTTAGACTTTAAAGAAGTGCTTGAACATTGTAAAGAAGGAAAAACATGGAATAAATATGTGCTGCATGACATATTGCTCTATCGTGCTAACAAGCTATGCATTCCAGCTAGCTATGTTTTTCTGTTGTTGTTACAGGAGGCGCATGGAGGAGGATTCATGGCACATTTTAGAGCAAAGAAGACTGAAGATGTGCTGGCCGCTTATTTCTTTTGGCCAAAGACGAGACATGACGTCGAGGGCTACGTGTCATGTTGCACCACTTGCAATAAAGCTAAGTTTCGCTTAAATCCACATGATCTTTACATGCCTCTTCATGTTCCTAGTGCACCTTGGGAGCATATTTCCATAGATTTTATTTTAGGATTGCCTAGGAAAAAGAGGGGGAGGGATAGAATATTTGTAATTGTGGATCTTTTTTCTAAAATGGCACATTTTATACATTGTCACAAGAGCAATGATGCAAAAAACATAGCTAATTTGTGTTTCAGGGAAATCGTTCAACTACATGGAGTGCCCAATACTATTGTCTCGAATCATGATGCAAACTTTTTAAGTCACTTTTGGAGATCACTTTGGAATTAATTAGGGACGAAGTTGTTGTTTTCTACTACGTGTCATCCCCAAACTGATGATCAAACAGAGATTGTCAACCCTACATTATCGACCATATTATGGACAATTCTAAAGAAGAATTTGTGAATGTGGGAAGAGTGTTTACCACATATTGAAATTGCTTACAACAGGTCAGTACACTCCACCACCAAGGTAAGTCCGTTCCAGGTAGCTCCTATTGATTTACTACCTTTGCCTACTTTTGAAAGACTTAATTTAGATGCTAAGAAACATGCTAAATTTATTCTTAAGTTGCATGAAGCCACTACAAAGAATATAGAGAGCATGACTCGAAAGTATAGGATTGCTGGAAGTAAAAGTAGGAAGGATAAAAATTTGAACCGGGTGATTTAGTTAGGTTGCATTTGAGGAAGGATAGGTATCCAGAACTAAGAAAGTCAAAATTGATGTCTGAAGCTGATGGACCATTTAAGATAATTGAGAGTATCAATGACAATGCATACAAATTGGATCTACCTATAGATTTTGGGGTTAGTCCCACAATTAACATTTTAGATCTGAAGCCCTAGTTGAGAAAAGGAAAAGAGCTTGAGTCGAGGACGACTCCAATTCAAGAGTGGGAGGATGATGAGTCCATGGCCCATTCGGATACGATCAATACTGCCAATAATCCTCAAATCATACAATGTCCAATTAGAAGAGCACATGCACAACAATTAGACCACTAGGTGAACTCTTTTCTCGCTGTTCATGCTTACTTGGGTGGATTCCTACTAAATTCTTGTGATATTTTATTGCTTAGGAACATAGGAGAAGCACCATAATCTTACCCGGACATCACCCCTCGAATGTCAAGTCTACCCGGACTTGAGGCTAAGCTCTAGTCGTGGTTGAAGTCATGGTCGACTCACAAGATAACATGTCAGTAAAACGGGCATAACTCTCTCATACGAAGTCTGTTTTAGGAAATCTTGGACATTCTGGAAAGCTTACAATGAGCCCTTTTGAATGGATATGAGTTTAACCAAATATTACTTATATTTTAGTCAGAGTCAAAGAAAAAATGTGTTGCATCACCCTTTTGGACCCTGTTGGGTTTTGTAATCATCTGGAGATCAGAGTCCGGGTTGTGCATGCCTCTTTCCACGGATGCACAATCCTAGGTCAACCTCCTCATGTCCCCTCTATATATACGTAGTAGCCATCATAGTTTAGGCTCGGTTTCAGCTTAGATTATTCTGCTTTAGAGAGTTTCACCGTTTATCAGTTTGTTGAACCCCAACTCGAGTAGTTCATAGGTAATTAACAATATTCAGATTGTATCTACCTGTTTTGCTTGTGTTCTCGATTTTCTTGTAGGAAAAGCCTTCTTGGTGAGGTCAACCACATCTTGGCATGGTTGATAACCACGGAGTAGTGGTGTAGTTGTTGTGAGGGTTCTCGATCTGTTCTATTCGGAGCCTTTGGATCATCAACGTCGAAGCTCCACCAATCGACTTATCATATTACCTTTCGGAAGATCGGGCAAACGTGCATCAGTGTACATGCATTACAGTAAGAGGAAAGTATGTCACTTTTTGTTCTAGAAGGAATGGAAAATCATAATAGCCTTTCCTTATAGTCTTCAAGCCCAGGGCAACAATTTATGTGGCTACTATGTATGTGACTTCATGCATGGATGGACCAAAAGCAATTATAGTACCATAACCAAAGCTGAGGTAAGTGATATACATATTGATGATTAATTTTTAGTTCCTGCTGGTATTCAAATAGATTGATTTCTTCAATTCTGGTAACTGAAGGACCTCAAGTTGGAAATAGGTATGCTCATACAGCAGAGAATCAACGCAATTCAGGAACAACTCTGTGGGTTCATTAATGACCAAGTCATTCTAGAGTTCAGGTGTTACCATGTTTCTAAATGGTGTTGTTCGCAAGCCGTCACTTCAATTAGCCTATGGAGTTTGTTACCGGATTCTTCTCAAGGAAAAAAGTGTTGTTCAGGGTCTTCAGTCAATAAGAACAATTGAGAGACATCGCTTCTTACCCTTTTGTTGCATACTTCTGTTAATTATGAACTTTTGTTGCAAACTTGTATTAGGTATGATCTCTAGTCAATGACATGTGAAATAAAATGGTTACATATGCATGGATGTGTCACACCCGATTTTAACGGCCAAAACCAGATGCGGCTTATGTGTGCCCAGGATGTTCAACACACATAAGGACGTCACAGGTGAAGTAACAAAAGCAATACTTCTATTAAATAAACGTTAAACTCTTACAATAATTGACATATATTATCTTCTATGAAGATATCTGCAGCGGAACAAAAGTACTGGTGCCCAACAACACCGCAGGCAACTGACCGGGAGACACGCGCCTAGAACGTCACAACCTCGTCTTGATAGTCTTCAACATCTTCACTCACTGAGCAGCAGTATACATGTCGCATGGTATAGGGAAAATAGCAAGTGTGAGCATATAGAGTACTCAGCAAGTGGGGGAAAGTAATGATATGCAGGCTTATACCAAGAATAGGATAACAAATGGTATTTTTGCGTAAATGCAAGTAATGAAAACGCATTTGGACTCAAAAGCATTAAGCAATTATTAAGTGAATGTAACCCAAACAGTTCAGCATCCAGCATACAAGGCTCCCCACCTTGCACACCATAACCTTCTAGTACTCCCTGTACTATAACCAAAACCACAACCATCTAGTACTCCCTGTACCAGAAACATAACCACAACCATCTCATAACCACAACCCACTAATCATGTGAGGATCCAAGTCTCTCATATCCGTGAGCACGGCTGTTATAACAGTTTTACACTCTACAGAGGTTGTCCAACTTTCCCCACGAGTCAGTGAATTCCATGTTGCCGTGTTTGCAAGACACTTAACACACGCCAGTGGTGTGCCGCCAGGAATCACTGTATGACACTTTCCACTAACCAGAGACTAATCCAGTGCATGTCTGCCCACTAGGTTTCACCGCCAGGCTTTACGCAAGCAAAGCTCCTACCCAGAAGCCCCCTTTTGTGCTGACCCAATGCACACTGGACAAACTCTAATCAGTATGTCACACTTTACCCATATCAGTCTCGTGATTGGTACGTTACTTCTTGGGTTGTCACTCCACGAACCGGTCCTTACTTAGGTTACTTGAGCAAACACTAAACCAACGTCATAACCATGACAACCATCACCAACATCCCTATGCTCAAGACCTAAGGTTCCATGTTGCTAAAACATTATCATATTAACCATCATTACTGCATATGTTCATTAGTCAAAATTATGACACTTCCCAATATCCCAAAAGCAAGGCTAAGCAATCTACCCATAAAATACACCTAACCATAAACCATCTAGGTTCCAAGGGATGATAAGGGAAAATCTAGGGAAAACTCTAACATAGGTGACTACCCATCATATTGACACTGCATGAAATTTTGTAAAACAAAACATTTAAAAACATAGGTTCAATATGATCAAGGACACTTGCCTTTTACCCAATGCTGCTCAGTGTTGTTGAAATCTTGGTCTTGAAGTCCCTCGAACTGCTCCGGAACGTTATCAACTAATCGCGAGAACTACCGACAAACAACACAAAGGAAAACACTAAGAACAACATACCAACATCATTAAAACACTTTAAAAACACTATGGTTGGATCGGGAAGATTTTAGAAACATTTAGATGCAAGAATCGCCTAAATCGGAGTTAAGATGAAAAGAGAACAGCTTTCGGGAGATGGATTAGACTGAAACGGAAAAACTAGTTTACTGGAGTTATCTTCCTACCGTCACGGTCGTCGTCGTCGCGGACAGCCGCAAGACAGCCGCGCTGTAGCCGATTGGCATCGATGTTCCCGACCGACCAGAGGTCAAATCACCAAGCCCTTTCACCGGTGCATGCCCCATGATGTTCCCCATACCCTCACCAACCAGGTCGGCCATTAGAGCAGCCAAACTACCGCAATCAAGGTCGATATACCCGCTGTCCGGTTTCTGGACGCGTTCTGCGCACGCACCGGATGTGCATTCGCGTTCCCCGTCAATCCGAAAGCCGTATGGATGCACCAAACACGTCATGGTGTGTCCCATGGAGTCTTCTACGTTACCCTAGGAGCCCATCCCCGTTTGTGCAGTGACACGACCAAGACGCTTTTGCCAACCACAGCATGTCGCAGCCATCACCCGTCTCATCTATGCTGATTGTTCTTCCTCTCAGAGGATGATCTACCAAAACCCATGCCATAGCATTGTGTTCCCGGGTTATATAAACATCTTTGTTCAAACGGTTTCATAAATTTCATAGCCAATCTCCTGGAATGCGAGCGTCTTCGTTCCTGCATTTGTTCGCGGTCACCACCAAACCTAGAAGCAGTCATCGCTGTTTTACCGCTACCTCGGATGACCCCTTCCAAAACCAACCATACCGCTGAGTTAGTCTTTTCGCGTTCTACGCCATGCTTCCCTCATTTCACTGAAACACCACTGAAGCTGACATCGATATCTGTGGCCACGTGCCCGATCGCCATCTTCGACGAAAACCGAAATCACCCCCACTACATAGAGTGACTAGTAGTATCCTTAACATAGAAGCGCAACCTTCGGCCTTTTTGATCCATCATAGGTGATCGATACTAGATCTCCGCATATCCCTTCTTTAATCCAAGATGTTACTCGCATAGCATGCCAAGTTAATGCCACATCATTCTCCTTAGCCTAGTCAGTGAAGTCTAGTCTGCCCTACACTTCTTGAATCTTGCGCAATAATGTTGTCAAGCCTGACACAATGATTGTGCAATAAACTCTTTACCTATAGTTTTCTACATCAATATTTATGTTTGATGCGAAACAATTTAATATTTATTTGTAATCATGTTTAGGGTGAAACAATTTGTACTACCGCTACATGTATGTTATATTTGACTGATCTACTATTTTTAAAATATAATGTTTCCAAAATATAGCGGCCAATATAATGCTATAAATGAATTAATTTATGGAGTATAAATTCATTCTTATTTCTTTTAGTCATTTGGAAAAATCCAAAAAAGGATATATAGGGCAGAGCCACAACACCGGAAAAACTAACAAAGAGTGGAAGCGGGAAGACAAAATAAAGACGATAAATTAAAGGGATAAAAAAGTAATATACAATACACCTTCGGTACAAAATTGACAACCTTACACTGGAGCGTTTGTCCCATCGACGAAGGTAGACTTGCTACAACATCGTCCATCATGAGTTGTGGTCAGCTTGTGCAAAATACATTGACCCATGATTCTTTTTCTTAAATCATATTGACCCATGCTTCAGAAGAAGACACTACTACAGAATATGCCATTAGTGGTGGTTTAAAATCACCATCAGTGTCGGGTATTGAACTACCACCGATTACTTGACACTGATAGTCAGTGACTATCAATGAAGGTTAAGGAACCGACACTTAAAGTCCCCATCACTACCGGTTCATGGATCCAACCGGCAGTCAACTAGCAGTGATATTTGTTTCCCGTCCTTTCCAAATTTTGGTAGATGCTGCCAATAGCATGCCCGTTTTCAAATTTTGGTCTTTGCCGCCAATAGTGTATGACATATTTATAAACACGAACATATAAATTTAATTCGTGAGACGTCAAGTTTCATCATAGCATATATGCACAAGTACATATAAATTTAAGTCAGAAAACATTAAGTCTCATCACAGCATATATACATTGCATCCATGTCAAGTTTTATTACAACAAGGATAAATAATTTAAGATTTCTTGCTAATCGAAGAGTCTGAACTCTACCTTTTCTTGTTAGATGAAGATAACAAGGTTGACTAGTCAATTTCTTGGTGCTCGCCGATTGGACTGATGACATGATTATTGATGAAACTGGTAAGTTGTTCTTGAAGTGCGTTGATTTCAATAGGAAAGAGTTGATATGTGGCTAGCTTGAGGAGCTGCAATTTCAAGAATTGAAGAAATCAATCCTTATGAACATGTATCGGACTTCAAAATTAGTCACCAATATGTATGCCACTTACCTGAACATCGGTCTCCTCGAGCGGTGTGTCTCCGGTGAATCCGTGCATGAATTTCCATACATAAAAACCACATATATTCTTGCCTGCGTCCAGCTTCCTACATGGAAGGTCGTGTCGAAGTATCCATTCTTTCACATGTGACTGGTGTCTAACACTCTTCTTAATGTATCGTGTGTACACTCTGTATGTGTGTGATTATTACCATAAGTAGACATATATTCAATCAAATCAAAGATTACAATAGCAATAAAGAAATGATCGAGTTTACCTTTGTAGCAAGTCAATGACGGATTGGTAGTTTTCTTTTGGATTATTTTATAAGTTCAAGACAACGATCTTGCTAATGTCTGGTGGTATGATAAGGAGGATCCAGTGATAATTGCTCATATGTCATCATTGGTTAGTTGATCTTAATCCTCACATTGTGTTGCTTAAAAAGAGTAGAACATTTGATGAAGACATCACTCTTTCGGATACACACACACCGAGTATTCCTCCAACAATAGGTCCATTGACACGAGCTTGTGCACGTCAACTAAATCATGAGGTGAGCTCGTTCCTTAGTGTTCCTTTATATTTTGATAAGGATGGGATGCTACTGAATAATTGTGATATATTGTTACTTAGGAACACGGGAGAAGAACAGCAAGGGCGCCCAAGCCAAGGTGGAGGTCCAATCAAGTTCGAGTCCGTTTCGGAGTCCAGGATCAGCCTGCACTAAAATCGTCGTCCAGGACGCAGACGGACTCCGTTTTTGACTTTCTACACATGGTTGGAAAGCTAAGGAGATAAGCTTTCCAACAGGACTGGTACTATATCCAAATTCTTTATGAGTCAACAGGAATCATCGAAATAAGTGGACATCCAGAATCTATCAGGGTGCTGCGCCACCATCTTTTGGGCCGTTGGGCCGTGTAACGTGTTGGAGTCCATTAGGGACGCGTCCAGGGGTCCATGGCCAACCCTAGTCTTTTATATATAGTAGCCGCCACCCTAATTAGGGTTGAGTTTTGCTTAGATATTGATCTACATACAAATTGTGAGATTTTCGCTCTTGTTCCAGACCGACTAGGCCGCCGCAAGTGTTTGTGGAACCCCAACTTCGAGTGCTTGAATTCTATTCACAATATTTCAGATTGCATCTTCTATGTTCTTACTTGTGCTCTCGGTACGCTTGCAGAGATTGAGCCTTCTTGGTGAGGTCAACCGTGCGACACGGTTGATAACCAACGGAGCTATGGTGTAGTGATTGCAAGGGAGACGATTTGTTCGGGTCGAAGCCTTTGGATCATCAACATCGAGTTCTCCACCTACCGACTTATTGCTACCTATCGGAAGATCAGGCCTACAATCTCATCAACTGGTATCAGATTTTCAGGTTGCCCGTTAGGTAATTTTGTTTTCCCCTTTAGATTAGTCTATTTTTCATTACCTAGAGTCCAGAAAAAGCCAAAAAAAATCCGTCAATTTCCGCTGCCCTAGAACCCTTTGTGCCTTTGCAATTTTTGTTTTCAGTTGCGCGTTGTTGAGTTTGTGTCCGTGGTCGAGTCTTGTTGCTGGTTTTAGAGTCGTGTTCTTGGTCTTTAGTCAACGCTCCGTGCTATTTTGATCACGCCGCTATCCCATTGCCACCATCCCCACCAACAAGTCGAGCCACCAGATTACTCGATTTGCCACCGCGAGCCGCCTTGTCTTACTTTCCGCCACGCCAACCCTAGATAGGTCGCAAGCCGCCTTGTATCAATTGCCCTGCCACCGCTGCCCTCCTTGTTCATCTCCCGATCCTATTGCTTGCAATACCTTAAAGAGGCCACTTTCTGCAAGAGGTGCTTTGAAAAAAACCCTAACTCGACAGGGGTTCAGTAAAAGGGCCATAACTTTCTCATACGGACTCGGAATCAGGTAAAAAAAAATTTCACGGACATCTACAGAAAAAGTTACATCCGTTGCTCCCCCGCTTTGCTGGGTTCCTCCAAAAAAAAATTCCCAAATTCGGCTCGGAAGATTGAGTATTCGAGCCGCGAAGTTTCCGCACGCTTTTCAGACAACGTGCTTGATTTTCTATAGGCCACATCTTGCATCTGTTTGAGCTGAAAATTTTTGTGGTTGTTTCTTGTCTGCTCCTAGTTCAGAAAAAAATATCAGAAAAATACAAAAAAAAAATTCGTGATTCCTACTAGTGCTAAAAGACAAAAAAGAGGAGCACATAGAGAACACCCAGATGATTGTGCTGTTTGCTGTGTCTTTCTCTAATCATCCTATTTAGCTTTTGTTTCAGCTGTTGTGCTAGGACTAGGGACACGTGATAGACCAGCAACTGTAATTCATACTTTGGACACTTATTTAGCTTTCCTCATCTGATTACAGTTATTGCTAATCATTGCTACCATATTGTGCCTTTCCAAGCTCCACCTCCTTTGATCCGAACAGGTTCACTCTTGCAATCATCCCATGCTTCCAGACTTGTCATCGGTTGTTCCTCCTTGCTGCGTTGGTAAGAACATTTGTAAGAGCGTGATAAGACGCTTGAGTGTGTGTGATTCCACCTTCCACCACCTAGTAGTTGATAGGGATAATATTGTGTTGTCCTTTGTTTTCTACTAACCATGTCAAGTGATGGCTCTCCGTTGGATTTTAAGGATTGTGTGTCCAAGGAAGAACTCAACAAAGCCTTGCAGGATCATACTAGACTATTGACAGACATTAGAACAAGCATTGCTAACCTTGTCACGCGAGTCAACGCCTTGAGTTGCGACAGCCACCACAGGATGATGAACATTCACATGATGATGACGGAGATGGTGACCAGGAAGATGGTGAGGTTTTTGTTGGGCCAGATGCGCGTGCTGAGCAACGTCCTCGTGCTGAACAATTACGTCGTGACCACCAACAACGTCGTCAAGGTAACGGAGGTAATAATGTTAATCGCAACCGTCGTGATGATCCTTATTCTAAGATTAAGTTTTTCATGCCTCCTTTTGATGGTGCATATGATGCTGATGCTTATTTGAATTGGGAAATGATGGTTGATCAAAAGTATAGTTCTCATATGGTTCCTGAAATGCATAGAGTTAGACTAACCACTTGTGAGTTCATGAATTATGCTATTATTTGGTGGAATGGTTTAGTTTCTAGTGGCTTAGAACCTGAATCATGGCCTAGACTAAAGCGTGCCATGCGTAATAGATTTATTCCTCCTGATTATACACGTGAATTGAAAAAGAAATTACAGCGCTTAAATCAAGGTTCTAAATCTGTGCATGATTACTATCAAGAGCTTCAAATTGCTATGCTTCATTGTAGTATACAAGAGGATGATGAGGATACCATGATTCATTTTTACTCCGGGTTGAGACGTGAAATTCAGGACCTTGTTGATTATAAAGATTACAATACTACCAATAGGTTATTCTATTTTGCTCTCTTGGCAAAAAAAGAACTGCAGGGTCGACAACAGGTGCAGAAATTGCGAAACAATTTTGGGAGTACATCTACTTCACGAGTACCACCGGGACAAGCAACAACATTCCCTTCTACATCTACACGATCTGCTGCCCCCTCCTCCAACACTCGGGCGCATTCAGCAGGAGCACCACCACCATCACGGGAGGTGAGCAAATCTACTGTTTCGCAGGATCCAATGCCAAGCTCTTCTTCAAGTGCAGCTACCACGGGTCGTACAACGGGCATTGTGTGCTGTCGCTGCCAAGGTATTGGCCACGTCATGAAGGATTGCCCAAGCCAGCGAGCATGCTCCGCAACAGCAGATGGTGGATATGTTAGTTATAGTGATGTCGAGAAAGAATATGCATTTGAAGCTAATCTTGCAGCCGATCATGACATGGATAGTGAGGGGGAGGAGATTAGTGGTACCGCTGCAACGGAGAGTTATGCAGCACGCACCTTCATTGTGAAGCGAGTTTTGAGTTCTCAAATGGGACAAGCAGAACAGCTACAACGCCATAATCTATTCCAGACATTCCTCATTGTCAAAGATGCACGTGTTCGTACCATAATTGATGGCGGGAGTTGCAACAACCTCTTGAGCTCCGATCTTGTGAAGAATCTTTCCTTGCCAACACGTGCACATCCTCATCCATACTACATTCAGTGGTTCAATAACAGCGGTAAGATTAAGGTAACACAATCTGCGAGAGTATATTTTTCTATTGGTTCCTACCATGATTATGCTGATTTTGATGTAGTACCTATGCAAGCATGTTCACTTTTGTTAGGCCGTCCTTGGAAATTTGATACCGATGCTACACACCATGGTAGAAGTAATAAATACTCTTTCATGCACAAGGGAAAGAAAATCTCTTTGCTTCCTTTGACACCTGCTGAAATTGTGCAATGTGATAAAGCGCTAGTTGAAAAAGAAAAAAAACATGTTTTGGAATCTGAAAATCAGCAAGTAGCTCAATATGTTTTCCCACCTAAGAAAGAGAAGAACACACCTAGGTCCGAAGGCATTAAGTTAAAGGGTGGTGTTATGCTTGCTACTAAATCTGACCTTCCTGAAATTCAAGATAATGATACTTTGTGCTATGCTTTGGTATGCAAAGAGGTTTTATTTTTAATTGATGATATACCTAGCTCTTTGCCTGCTGCTGTCACTAACCTTTTGCAGGAGTATAAGGATGTCTTTCTAGCTGAGATACCCCCGGGGCTGCCACCATTGAGAGGGATAGAGCACCAAATAGATTTGATCCCGGGATTGACTTTGCCAAACCGCGCTGCATATAGGACCAATCCATAGGAGACTAAGGAAATTCAGCGACAAGTCCAAGACCTTTTGGACCGTGGGTACGTATGAGAGAGCCTTAGTCCTTGTGCTGTTCCTGTTCTTTTGGTTCCTAAGAAAGATGGTACATGACGCATGTGTGTTGATTGTAGAGCCATTAATAATATCACAATAAGGTATCGTCACCCTATTCCTAGGATAGACGACATGCTTGATGAGTTGAGTGGTTCTATTATTTTCACGAAGATTGACTTGCATAGTGGTTACCACCAAATAAGAATAAAATTGGGAGATGAATGGAAAACTGCTTTCAAAACTAAGTTCGGTCTATATGAGTGGTTAGTGATGCCTTTTGGTTTAACTAATGCACCTAGCACTTTCATGAGATTGATGAATGAGGTTTTACGTGCTTTCATAGAAAGATTTGTGGTGGTGTACTTTGATGATATTTTGATCTATAGCAAGTCACATGAAGAACACATTGATCATTTACGTGCTGTTTTTACTACTTTGAGAGAGGCACGTTTGTTTGCTAACCTTGACAAGTGCACCTTTTGCACGAATAGAGTTGCTTTTCTTGGCTATGTTGTTACTCCACAGGGAATTGAAGTGGATGAAGCTAAAATTGATGCCATCAAGAGCTGGCCGACCCCTGAGACTATCACACAGGTGAGAAGCTTTCATGGCCTTGCAGGGTTCTATTGGCGTTTTGTGAGAGATTTCAGCACCATTGCTGCCCCACTCAATGAGTTGACAAAGAAGGGTGTTCCGTTCCAATGGGGGCCAGCACAAGAACAAGCTTTTAATACGCTGAATGACAAGCTTACGCATGCACCTTTACTCCAACTTCCGGACTTTGGTAAGACTTTTGAGTTAGAATTTGATGCTAGCGGCATTGGAATTGGAGGAGTGCTACTACAAGGAGGTAAACCCGTTGCTTATTTTAGTGAGAAATTGAATGTGCCATCTCTGAATTATTCGACTTATGATAAGGAGTTGTATGCTTTAGTGCGAGTTTTAGAAACATGGCAACATTATCTTTGGCCCAAGGAGTTTATTATTCATTCTGATCATGAAGCTTTGAAACATATTAGAAGCCAAGCCAAACTGAACAAACGTCATGCTAAATGGGTTGAATTTATAGAGTCATTTCCTTATATCATTAAACACAAGAAAGGTAAAGACAATGTCATTGCAGATGCGTTATCTAGATGTTTTACCATGCTGTCCCAACTCGATCATAAGATTTTTGGTTTAGAAACAATTAAAGGATTATATGCTACTGATTTGGACTTTAAAGATGCTTTTGAACATTGTAAAGAAGGAAGAACTTGGAATAAATATGTGCTGAATGATGGATTGCTATACCGTGCTAAGAGGCTATGCATCTCAGCTAGCTCTATTCGCCTATTGTTCTTGCAGGAAGCGCATGGAGGTGGTTTGATGGGACATTTTGGAGTGAAGAAGACTGAGGATGTACTGGCTGCTCACTTCTTTTGGCCTAAGATGAGGTGCGACGTCGAGCGCTACGTGGCACGCTGCACTACTTGCAATAAAGCTAAGTCTCGCTTGAACCCACATGGACTTTATATGCCTCTTCCTGTTCCTAGTGTGCCTTAGGAGGATATTTCTATGGATTTTGTTTTAGGATTGCCTAGGACCAAGAGGGGGAGGGATAGTATATTTGTCGTTGTGGATCGTTTTTCAAAAATGGCACATTTTATACCTTGTCACAAGAGCGATGATGCTACAAACATAGCTGATTTGTTTTTCAGGGAAATCATTCGCTTGCATGGAGTGCCTAACACCATTGTTTCGGATCGGGATGCAAAAAATTTTAGTCACTTTTGGAGGACACTTTGGAATAAACATGGGACAAAGCTGTTGTTTTCGACGACATGTCACTCTCAAACCGACGGACAAACGGAGGTTATGAACCGCACATTATCCACCATGTTGCGGGCTATTTTGAAGAAAAATTTGAGGATGTGGGAAGAGTGTCTACCCCATATTGAGTTCGCTTACAACAGATCAGTTCACTCCACCACCAAGGTAAGTCCGTTTTAGGTAGTGTATGGTTTTAACCCTCGTGCCCCTATTGATTTATTTCCTTTACTGATCCGAGAAATTGAATTTTGATGCTAAGACACGTGCTGATTTGATTCTGAAAATGCATGAGTTGACTAAGGAAAATATTGAAAAGATGAATGAGATGTATAGAACTTATGGTAGCCAAGGTCGGAAACATATTACTTTTGAAAATGGTGACCTTGTGTGGTTACATTTGCGCAAAGATAGGTTTCCTGATTTGAGAAAGTCTAAATTGCTGCCTCAAGCTAATGGTCCTTTTAAAATTGTGGAAAAGATCAATGATAATGCATATAAGTTTGAGTTGCCTGCAGATTATGGGGTTAGTCCCACGTTTAACATTTCAGATTTAAAGCCTTACTTGGGAGAAGAAGATGACATTGCATCGAGGACGACTCCAATTCAAGAGGGGCAGGATGATGAGGACATCACTCTTTCGGATACACACACACCGAGTATTCCTCCAACAATAGGTCTATTGACACGAGCTCGTGCACGTCAACTAAATCATGAGGTGAGCTCGTTCCTTAGTGTTCCTTTATATTTTGATAAGGATGGGATGCTACTGAATAATTATGATGTCTTGTTACTTAGGAACACGGAAGAAGAACGTCAAGGGCGCCCAAGCCAAGGTGGAGATCCAATCAAGTTTGAGTCCGTTTCGGAGTCCAGGATTAGCCTGCACTAAAATTGTTGCCCAGGACGCATACGGACTCCGTTTTTGACGTTCTACACATGGTTGGAAAGCTAAGGAGATAAGCTTTCTAACGGGACTGGTCTCATATCCAAATTCTTTCTAAGTCAACAGGAATCATTGAAACAAGTGGACGTCCAGAATCTGTCAGGGTGCTGCGCCACCATCTTTTGGGCCGTTGGGCCGTGTAACGTGTTGGAGTCCATTAGGGACGTGTCCAGGGGTCCTTGGCCAACCCTAGTCTTTTATATACAGTAGCTGCCGCCCTAATTAGGGTTGGGTTTTGCTTAGATATTGATCTACACACAGATTTTGAGATTTTCGCTCTTGTTCCGGACCGACTAGACCGCCGCAAGTGTTTGTGGAACCCCAACTTCGAGTGCTTGAATTCTATTCGCAATATTTCAGATTGCATCTTCTACGTTCTTGCTTGTGTTCTCAGTACGCTTGCAGGGATTGAGCCTTCTTGGTGAGGTCAACCGCGCGACACGGTTGATAACCAACGGAGCTGTGGTGTAGTGATTGCAAGGGAGATGATCTGTTCGGGTCGAAGCCTTTGGATCATCAACGTCGAGTTCTCCACCTACCGACTTATCGCTACCTATCGGAAGATCAGACCTACAATCTCATCAACATTCACGGAGGGAAAACATATAAACAATGTGGTAGGGTAAAAGTACGTATTTCTTCTATTGTAGCTCCAGAATACACTCCAATGCATAGTCCTCAATTTCTTTTGGTTTGGTTTGGATCGTTGTCGTGTTTAGTTTAAAAGGGTTTATGAATCCCACATGGTGTATGCCATCCGTCCTGCATTTGTGTACCTCCATTCTACACAAGAAATAAGTTACGACATTTAATCGAATGGTACAAAAATGTATACTATGAATTATACATATATGACATTAATAGAGTCCAGCAACTCATGATAGACACGTTGAGGGCATCTTACTAGTACACTTGATACATTTCCGAATAATATCAGAAGAGTGTCGTCCCCGTGGAGGAAATCTGGATGCTTGTATCTAGCCTCGAATATTTGTCTACCCTCCCTTGACTCCTTCATATACCATGCATGGAAGTTCCGAAGTTCAAATGTTAAGTTATTTCACACGTCTGGCTTGACCTATAGTTTGCCCAACTTAAATTTTCATCTCATGATTGCTTTTTGTGTCAAGGACTCATCTAGAAGTTGGTCTCTTGTAATTCAGGTTTCTTCAAGAAATCTTTCTAAATCTTCTTCTTGTTGTATCTGTTCGATTGTAGACTCCTAGTATTTCTTGCTATTGATGCGCTTGTAGTCTGATTTACGCTTGGGCTCAATAGGTGTGGCCATTGTCAAGAAAAACTTCTGCATTTCTTCACAGATTGGTATTTTCTTATCAGGCTCTGGCTTTTTCAAGAATTTCTTGATACTAGTATCTACTATCGCTCTAGTTTCCTCTTTGGTTTTTCATAAGACAACACCTCAGGTGCTGCCACCTTCTTAGATGGCCGTTGCTTCTGGGATGAAGTAGATTTCTAAGATGAACTCAAATCATAGATTGTGTACGTGTTGTCAACTTTCGAGGGGGAGGAGTTGGCTCTCTTGGTGGTAGTGGTGGTGACTTCTGTAGGGGAGGAGTTGGAGATCTTCTTGGTGACAGTGGTGGTGGTGGTGACCATGGAGGAGTTGGAGATCTTCTTGGTAGTGGGAAGGCTCTTGGTGAGTATGACTCTGCACAAGACAACTCGCTTGTCTCTTCTTCAAAGATTATGTAGTGCTTGTGCCACAAAATAAAACCACCTATGTTTGATCTGAGCATCTTGGAACCCATCTCTCTAGGGTAATCCATGTAAATCTTATGGTATGGTCTTCATACGGAGTCCACATGGACCTTGGCTTATCCCCACGGTATCGAGAGATAGTTGAAGAGAGCCCCTTCCATGCATTGGTCAACCTACCCCATAGCCACTGTGGTTGTAATGTTCAAAGTGGGTACAACAAGCTTGCACACTTTGCTTTCTCTGATGTCATCCACACGGTAATGGATCAATTCTTCTTCTGGAAACCTCGTGGATGCGCAGCTGCTCCGATGACCACCATGGCTCAAAACATTATCTTCGGCTTGCTGCTGCCTGTTTCCTTGCTAAAATGCTTCATTGATTTTGGCGTGTGTCATCCATCTCTCTTGTACAAGTTCTTGTCGTACTAAAGCAAACACCTTTGCTAATTGTTCTCTGCTTCTCTTCTGACTGTTGTAATTTTGGTCATCTTTTAGGAATCCCTCTTTCCAAGGTGCCACACCCTTGCCTCTAGTGCGACTTGGATGCTCCTTAGTTTGTGGTACCAAGGTTAGCTGTTCTTTCTCCCTTTCTGGCCTGAAAGAGCCTTGGCAAGATTAGGCATGAGCATCTGCAATTCTTTGAGTCACTTCTTATTCTCTGTCGCTTTTGAAGATTATGTTGCCCTCTGCCAACAAAGTCACACCTCTCATGTACAGATAGTGCTTTGCTCATTCAATCCAGTTAGCCATCATAGATGTGGCACAACTGCAGGTTACTTATTCTTCCATCTCTTCCCACTCATCGTATTTCCTCACATTGATGAGGACATCACTCCCTCGGATACATACAATGATCCTCCATTGAACTTTCAAGGTCCAATCACAAGAGCTCGCGCACGACAATTAAATTTAGAGGTGAGCTCGTTCCTAAGCAACTCTATATATAATTTTGAGAATAGATTACTACCTAATGATTATGTGTTGGTTAGGAATCATGGAGAGGACAAGGAGACACATAGAGGAAGGCTTGGAGGCGTGGAGGAGCAGCTAGGACGTCCAACAACAGCAGGAGGTCCAGTCCAACTCGAGTCCGAATCAGCCTCGACCTCCAGGACCAGCGAGCAGTAAAACGGACGTCCAGGACGCATCCGGACTCCGTTTTCGACGATTCACATATGGTTGGAAAGATAATTTCATAAGGAAACCAATGACGTTGGTTTGAGGTCCAAATTCCTTCTGAGTCAACGGGAAACGTCGAAACAAGTCAGCGTCCAGAATCTGTCCCGGTGCTGCGTCACCGTTTTTGGTCCGTTGGGCCATGTATCGTGTTGGAGTCCATTAGGGACACGTCCAGGGGTCCTTGGCCGACCCTAATCCTTTATATACAGTAGCCGCCGCCCTAATTAGGGTTGGGTTTTGCTTAGATTATTCTGTCAAGAACAGTTTCGCCGTTTCGTCGGTTTGTGAGACCCCAACTCGTGAGATTAATCATTCATCTGTAATTTGGTTGCATTCTTCCTTGTTCTTGCTTGTGTTCTTCGATTCGCAGGCAAGGATTTTAGCCTTCTTGGCGAGGTCAACCGTGCAACGCCGGTTGATAACCAGAGGAGACGTGGTGCTGCGATTGCGGGGTTTCGGATCGTGTTGTTCGGAAGCCGGATCGACTTGTGTCTCGTTTCCACCAAATCGAGAGTTACCAGAACCTTTCGGAAGATCGGGAACCCTTGTTCATATTAAGTGGTATTCAGAGCTTCAGGTATACCGTCAGGTTCATATCTACCCTTAGTTTCGAGTGTTTTCGCCTTCGTTCCATAGTCCACTGCCATATCGTTTTTTTTTTCCTGTCCTACAACCATTCCGCGCCTTTAGCTTTTGCATATTTCAGTTTCAGAGTTCGTCGTGTTGAGTTTGTGTCCTGGTCAAGGTCTTGTTGCTGGTTAGGTTGTGTTAGAGTCCAGTTCGTGTGTTTTCCCCCACCGTTTCCATCAAACCCTAGCCTCCGTCGCATATTTTCCCCACTTTCTTCCCGTTTTGTCCTCTAATTCGGAGTCGTTTCTCAAATCGGGCATAACTTTCGCATACGAACTCCGTTTTCAGAAAAGTCATAGAGTTTTTCGCATCGAAACAGCGTTTCGGATCCGTTCGTCCCCCGCTTTGCCGGGTTCGGCGAAATCAGAATTCCCAAATTCGCCTCCGAAGTTTGAGTTTTCAATTTCCAAATAATTTTCTCATTTTACGGCTGAACTTCAGAAAATTCTACAGGTCACGTCTTTCACTTGTTTAAGCTCAAATTTTCTGTGGTTCCCTCTTGTGTGCTCCTAAGTGAAAAAAAAATATCAAAAAAATAAAAAGAAAAAGTCGAATTTTCCCAAAAAAACAACGACAGCCCAAAAAAATAGAAAAAAGAGAGGGGCAAAAGAGGAACAATATCTAGAGGAGCACATAGAGAAGGGCAAAGTGAGCTGTGTTAGCGTGTGCTGTTTAGTTCTTTGTTTCTGTTGCTCTTGCTATCCATCATACTTGTTTCTCCACCTTGTTTAACACACATACTTGGTACTTGCAACACTTTAGGCCAGCAACGAGAACAAGTACTTGGGACTATAATTCAGCATTACTATCTGTTTCTGATTTGTGTTCCACATATACATATTTGTTCTCTTTGTGTGCCTTCCAAGCCCCACAGATTCTTCTGAACAGCACTGGTTTGCATCCCTGCAATCGCTCGCACGCCTTCCAGGTATCCTTTGCTTTGCTGGTAAGAACCCTGGTAAGAGCTTGGTAAGGTGTCTACCTTTGCTGATCTTGATTGAGAGGCACCACTCCATCTTTGTAGTACGATTATTAGGGATAACCTTCACTGTTTGTTGTTGTGTTTGTTTCCACAATGTCAGTTGAAGGAGATAAAACGCCAAAGGACTTCAAGGAGTGTGTCAGCCAAGAGCAGCTACAAGCTGTTGTAGACAATGCTCAGAAGGAGATGAGGGAGACAGTCATCAAGGCTGTCACTGAAGCGATAATTGAGATGAAACTCGCAAACGCGGTTGAGCGGGTGGACAAACGGTTATCCGAGCTCACCGACAGGGTAAATGCTTTGGAAAACCGTCCTGTGCACAACGAAGATGTGAATGGAAGCAACACCGGTGATGAGTTGTATGATGACGATGTTAATGTTGATCCAGCGGCGACATTGCAAAACAGATTACGGCGTCGTCTTCGCACTAACACCACAGGTATGGGTGGAGTTCCACATCACCACCACCATCGAGGTATGTATAATCGAGCTCCTGAAGATCCTTATGCTAAGGTTAAATTTACTATACCTTCTTTTTCGGGACATTATGATGCTGAGGGATATCTTGATTGGGAGATGACAGTAGAGCAAAAATTTAGTGCCCATCAAGTACCTGAACAACATAGAGTTAGACAAGCCACTAGTGAGTTTAAAGATTTTGCTATTATTTGGTGGACTGGTTTAGCTGCAGATGGTGCCACACCTCGTACATGGGAAGAGCTTAAGGTTGCTATGCGTGATAGATTTGTTCCCCCATCTTATCATAGAGACTTGCGTAAGAAATTGATGCGCTTAGAACAGGGAGATAAATCTGTGCAGGATTATTATGGTGAGCTTCAAAAGGGCTTGATGCGTTGTGGCATAGTAGAGGGAAACGAAGATTCTATTTGTCGATTTTATTCGGGTTTGAAACGTGAAATCCAGGATATTATTGATTATAAAGAATTTAACAATGTCAACCAGTTGTTTCAGTTTGCTATGCTTGCAGAGAAGGAGTTGCAGGGGCGTGAGCAGCAGGGCAAGTACAAGGCCAGCACCACATACACGCCGCGCACAGGACCATCATTTGGGCTGTCCAAACCATCCACTTACAGGGCTCCCTCACCAGCGAGCAAGCAACAAGCAGCTATGGCACCAAATCCTGTCACTACACGACCTTCGGGCTCAGGTAAAAATTCTGTTTTGCAGGGACCTTCCAAGAGTGCTTCCTCTGTTGCATCAACGGGACGCACCTCTGGCATTCAATGCCGTCGCTGCCATGGATTCGGTCATGTGCAGAAGGATTGCCCAAGTCAGCGGGCATACATTGCAACGGAAGATGGGTACATCAGCGCCTCTGACATTGAAGAAGAAGAAGAACCAGTTGTTGAGGGGAGCAACGAAATCTTGGGCAGTGATGACACAGCGACCTATAGGAGCATCATTGTGCAGCGGGCGCTCAGCACAAAGGTACAACAACCAGAGAAGCTGCAACGCCATAACTTGTTCCAGATTTTCTTCGTCATCCAAAATCGGCGAGCACGTGTCATCATCGATGGAGGTAGTTGTAATAATTTGGTGAGTTCAGATTTGGTCAAGAAGCTTGGCTTGACCACACGCCAACACCCCCATCCATATAATCTTCAGTGGTTTAATGATGCTGGAAAAGCTAAGGTAACACAAACTTGCAGAGTTTCTTTTTCCATTGGTTCCTATGCTGATTATGTTGACTGTGATGTGGTACCTATGGAAGCTTGCTCACTTTTATTGGGTCGACCTTGGGAATTTGATAATGATGCTATACACCATGGTAGAAGTAATACATATACTTTTATGCATAAAGGAAAGAAAATTACTTTGGTTCCTATGACCCCTGCTGAAATTGTACAAGCTGATAAAGAACGAGCTGCTAATTTGCGTGATACTAAATCTGAAAATCAGCAAGTTGCTAATTCTCTTTACCCACCTAAAAAGGATACGTCTGCACCTAGTTCTAAGGTACAGGGCATAAAATTGAAGGGTGGTGTTATGCTTGCACTAAAAAGTGACCTTGCTGAAATTTCTAATAATGATATTTGCTACACCTTGGTTTGCAAACGAGTTTTGTATTCGCTTGATGATGTTATTAGTTCGATACCTCCTGCTGTCACTAACCTTTTGCAGGAGTATGAGGATGTTTTCCCAGCTGAGATACCCCCGGGACTGCCACCTATGAGAGGGATAGAGCATCAAATCGATTTGATCCCGGGAGCAACATTGCCAAATCGTGCTGCGTATCGAGCCAATCCCGAGGAGACTAAGGAAATTCAGCGGTAAGTCCAAAAGCTTTTGGACCGCGGGTATGTACGTGAGAGCCTTAGTCCTTGTGCTGTTCCTGTGATTTTGGTTCCTAAGAAAGATGGTACTTGGCGTATGTGTGTTGATTGTAGAGCCATCAATAACATTACTATTCGATATCGCCATCCTATTCCTAGACTTGATGATATGCTTGATGAGTTGTGTGGCTCTGTAATTTTTACAAAGATCGACTTGCGTAGTGGTTACCACCAAATTAGAATGAAACTTGGAGATGAATGGAAAACAGCTTTCAAAACTAAATTCGGATTATATGAGTGGTTAGTAATGCCTTTTGGTTTAACTAATGCACCTAGCACTTTCATGCGTTTGATGAATGAGGTTTTAAGAACTTTTATTGGACGATTTGTGGTGGTTTACTTTGATGACATATTGATTTATAGCAAGTCTTTGGATGAACATATGGATCACTTACGTGCTGTTTTTAATGCTTTACGTGATGCACGTTTATTTGGTAACCTTGAGAAGTGCATCTTTTGCACGGATCGAGTCTCTTTTCTTGGCTATGTTATTACTCCACAGGGAATTGAGGTGGATGAGATGAAAATTGAAGCCATAAAGAGTTGGCCGGTGCCCCAAAACATCAAACAGGTGAGAAGTTTTCTTGGACTTGCAGGTTTTTATCGTCGTTTCGTGAAGGATTTCAGCGCCATTGCTGCCCCCTTACACGAGTTGACAAAGAAAGGTGTGGTGTTCCATTGGGGTAAGGCACAAGAGGAATCCTTTGACACTTTGAAGGACAAGCTTACGCACGCGCCATTGCTGCAACTTCCAAATTTTGGTAAGACTTTTGAGCTAGAATGTGATGCTAGTGGAGTTGGCATTGGAGGTGTTTTGATGCAAGAAGGTAAGCCCGTTGCATACTTTAGCGAAAAATTGCATGGCCCTGTTCTTAATTACTCTACGTATGATAAGGAATTGTATGCACTTGTACGTTCTTTAGAGACGTGGCGTCATTATTTGTGGCCTAAAGAATTTGTTATACATTCAGATCATGAATCGCTTAAGTATCTTCGTTCTCAAAATAATCTGAATCGTAGACATGCTAAGTGGGTTGAATTTATTGAATCTTTTCCTTATGTTATCAAACACAAGAAAGGGAAGGATAATATAATTGCTGATGCTTTGTCTAGACGATATGCTTTGTTGTCCCAACTTGATTATAGAATTTTTGGACTTGACTCAATAAAAGAACAATATGTGCTTGATCCTGATTTTAAAGATGTATTGCTGAACTGTAAAGAGGGACGTACATGGAACAAGTTTGTGATCAATGATGGATTTGTGTTTAGAGCTAACCGTCTATGCATTCCAGTTGGTTCCGTTCGTCTTTTGTTGTTGCAGGAAGCACATGGAGGAGGATTGATGGGACATTTTGGTGCTAAGAAGACGGAGGCTATGTTGGCCACACATTTCTTTTGGCAAAAGATGAGGAGAGATGTTGAGCGGTTCGTGGCACGCTGTACCACATGTCAAAAGGCTAAGTCTCGCTTGAATCCACATGGTTTGTATATGCCTCTTCCTGTTCCTTCTATTCCTTGGGCAGATATTTCGATGGACTTTATTTTGGGATTGCCTAGGACTAAGAGAGGGAGGGATAGCATTTTTGTTGTTGTGGATCGTTTTTCTAAGATGGCACATTTTATACCTTGTCATAAAAGTGATGATGCCGTTTATATTGCTGACCTCTTTTTCAAAGAGATTGTTTGCTTGCATGGTATGCCTTCTACTATTGTTTCAGATCGCGACGCTAAATTTTTGAGTCACTTTTGGCGCACTCTATGGAATAAGTTGGGTACAAAACTATTATTTTCTACTACTTGCCACCCACAAACTGATGGCCAAACGGAGGTAGTGAACCGCACTTTGGGTACCATGTTGAGAGCTATTTTGAAGAAAAATTTGAAGATGTGGGAAGAATGTTTGCCCCACGTGGAGTTTGCTTATAATCGGGCAACACATTCTACCACCAAGGTAAGTCCTTTTCAGGTAGTGTATGGTTTTACCCCTCGCGCTCCTATTGATCTTTTGCCTTTACCTACCACTGAAAGAACACATAGTGATGCTAGAGCACGTGCTGATTTTATTCGTAAGTTGCATGAAACAACTAAAATAAATATCGAAAAGATGAATGAAAAGTATAGAATTGCTGGTAGTGAAGGTAGGAAAGAAGTCAAACTTGAACCAGGTGATTTAGTGTGGTTACATTTAAGAAAAGATAGGTTTCCAGAGCTGCGTAAGTCTAAATTAATGCCAAGAGCTGCTGGTCCTTATAAGATAATTGAGAAAATAAATTATAATGCATATAAACTTGAGTTGCCACCCGAGTTCGGGGTTAGTCCTTCTTTTAACATTGCAGATTTGAAACCTTACTTGGGAGCCGATGATGAGCTTGAGTCGAGGACGACTCCAATTCAAGAGGGGGAGGATGATGAGGACATCACTCCCTCGGATACATACAATGATCCTCCATTGAACTTTCAAGGTCCAATCACAAGAGCTCGCGCACGACAATTAAATTTAGAGGTGAGCTCGTTCCTAAGCAACTCTTTATATAATTTTGAGAATAGATTACTACCTAATGATTATATGTTGGTTAGAAATCATGGAGAGGACAAGGAGACACATAAAGGAAGGCTTGGAGGAGTGGAGGAGCAGCTAGGACGTCCAACAACAGCAGGAGGTCCAGTCCAACTCGAGTCCGAATCAGCCTCGACCTCCAGGACCAGCGAGCAGTAAAACGGACGTCCAGGACGCATCCGGACTCCGTTTTCGACGATTCACATATGGTTGTAAAGATAATTTCATAAGGAAACCAATGGCGTTGGTTTGAGGTCCAAATTCCTTTTGAGTCAACGGGAAACGTCGAAACAAGTCAGCATCCAGAATCTGTCCCGGTGCTGCGTCACCGTTTTTGGTCCGTTGGGCCATGTATCATGTTGGAGTCCATTAGGGACACGTCCAGGGGTCCTTGGCCGACCCTAATCCTTTATATACAGTAGCCGCCGCCCTAATTAGGGTTGGGTTTTGCTTAGATTATTCTGTCAAGAACAGTTTCGCCGTTTCGTCGGTTTGTGAGACCCCAACTCGTGAGATTAATCATTCATCTGCAATTTGGTTGCATTCTTCCTTGTTCTTGCTTGTGTTCTTCGATTCGCAGGCAAGGATTTTAGCCTTCTTGGCGAGGTCAACCGTGCAACGCCGGTTGATAACCAGAGGAGACGTGGTGCTGCGATTGCGGGGTTTCGGATCGTGTTGTTCGGAAGCCGGATCGACTTGTGTCTCGTTTTCACCAAATCGAGAGTTACCAGAACCTTTCGGAAGATCGGGAACCCTTGTTCATATTACACATACCCACGCGAAACAATTCTATGGAGGTATAAGTTATTGTGGGAGTTCGCCTTATTTGCCTTACTTAGTTGTTGTGCTTCCTTTGACAGAATATACTCTATGTAATCCTTCCAAAATGGTTTCACATTCAGATAATCCTCCCATTTCAGTGTCCGACCCTTCAAGTAATAATCTCTCCACAGGTTACCCTTAAAAGTCCTAAATATGGTGCCCATTGTTCATATGGCACTACTCTTTAAATCATCTCTATACATCTACAATGACAAAATTGTGACTTTTCTAAAATTAGATCTCAATTAGAGCTCTTGCTCCTTCCAAAATTCATTACCAAAGAATAACCATAGACATTCAAACCTAGAGCAATCTAGTAAGTAAATCTAACTACAAATGAAATGTAAATCATCTCTATACATCTAATAATGATAAAATTGCAACATTTTTCTAAATTAGATCTTAATTGGATCTCTACTCTTTCCAAAATTTATCACCATGGAAAAACCACCTACATTCCAACGTTGAGAAATAGCAAGTAAATCAACTATAAATAAAATGTAGATTATCTCTATACATCTCACACGACAAAATTGCAATCTTTTTCTAAATTAGAGATCAATTGGAGCTCTACCTCCTTCCAAAATTCATCCTCATGGAACAAGCACCAACTATCAAACCTAGAGCAATCTAGCAAGTAAATCTAACTAAAAGTGAAATATATATCATCTTACTAACCTTGGAGCACCTTGATTTCACCAAATTTTGAATGCTCTAACTGCAAGGATGGCAAAAATGGCAGGCATGTCGGTCGGCCCTTTATATTGTAGGAATTATTAGTGCAGGTTCGTGGCTAGAACTAGCACTGATACCGACTATCAGCGTCGGTTTGTGTTACAAACTAGCATTGATGAATTAGTGCCAGTTTGTAACATGAACCGGCGCTGATAGTTGGTATCCATGCCGGTTCTTAGTGGCTCCATCATGGTTCGAACATGAGAAATTAAGAACCGGTAGTGATACAGTTTTACTACTAGTTCTTACACACGGACAGTGATGAGCCACCATCTATAGTCAGTTCTGTCGTATATAAGGCATGGATTTTTTTCTCAAAACATATATATTTCATCCCATCATCCTCTACATTATGCAACTATATCAACTCCATGGTTGACAAATAAAATACATTACTACAAAATCAAGGGATCAACCATAGCACAGGCAGGTCTATCTTTAATTACCACTACGTGAAAAAGCTCAAAAGTGACAGGTCATAATTGTAATGGGTGACGGGTACTACATCCATCACCCCGAACACGTCACTCATAACTAGTCATAAGTGACGGGTAAGAACCCATCACCAATGAGATCATTGATGACAGGTCAAAATTTGAGCTATCACTTATTAAGGTCGTAAGTGATGGGTCATAACTATGACCCGTGACTTATGAGTGATTAATATTTTTCACATTTTTTGACCAAAAAAATTAAAAAAATATTTTTTTACCTAAGCCATTCCAATCTCCGGTAATATGATGATTACCACAGACAGGTCACATAAGAAGCCGTATGTAATAATAGATGATAGCTTATCTTAAAAATTCATAATTTTTACAAAGTTGGATAAAAACAAACTTTATATAAAAATTGTAGCCATCGACAAGATGTACAACTTTGTAAGTGAAAACATTTTCATTTGAAATTATTTAGATATTCAAGTAATAGTTTGAAGTTTCAAACAGAAAAGAACAAAAGAATTACATATGCTATTAGTATCATTGATACTTCTGTTGTGATGTTAAGGACGTATCGCGCGAACTGAAAGATCCTATATTCGAGTGCCACGGACCGTACATGCGTATTTTGTGCGTAAAATCACGTGGGCCATGAGGGGTGCCTGGTCGGCAAAAAAATTATCAGTTCTTTCAACCCAAAAAATGTTATAGTAGTCGATTTTCATATGCGGTACTTAAGTGAATCGTCACTAATAATCAGTTCGCACATACGGTATTTAAGTGAATCATTTCTATTAATCGGTTTTCACATATAATACTTAAATAAACCATTTCTAGTAATTAGTTTTTACAAACAGTCTCTTTTGCATCTGATAGTTAAACACTTTTATAAATAGGTTATCATTAGCTTCTTAAAAACCGTTTGTGTAGTAGTGTAATTGACATTCCTGCCCAGCTCAGATGGCCTTGTATTTTTTAGACACAACGTACAAGCTAGTGAGTAATAGCACATACGGACGCCCCACCCGTTCCCTTGTGACCGTTCCCGCAGGACGACAAGCCGCGATGAATACGGACAAAGGAAATATGTGTGAGGCAGCACCAGCCTGGTGTCCCGTCCCCCAACCATCTCCGCCCGTGCCGAGAAGAGCGTGCCCCACCTGTCATCCAATGCAAGTCGCGTCGGCGGCTCAGCCGTCCCCTCCGCTGCTTCCGTCCTCGGTGCTCCGGCACTGGTCGGCGGGCCTGGCCTCCAGGGGACCGCCGATGGTGGGGCACCCGTCGGCGGCTGAGGCGGACGGCAGCTCCATGCAGTTGTACGACAGGCACAACGCCGCGGAGTCCGGCAACGACAGCGGCGGCGCCGGGAAGCCGGTCAGGAAGTTGTGCTGCGCGTAGAAGGTCGTCATGCGGCCGGCAAACACGCTGCGTGCCACCGCCTGAGGCACCTCGCCGGACATCCGGTTGTTGTTCACGTACAGGCTCCCCGCCGCCGCCAACGCCTCCGGTACCTCGCCCGAGATGCCGTTGTGGCTGACGTCAACCACCGACCACGGCGCCGGCGCGGCGGTATCCGCCGGCACGGTGAGCGGGCCGGTGAAGGTGTTCCGGGATAGGAGCAGCGAAGACGCGCTTGGTAGCGCGAACACCTCCGGTGGGATGGAGCCCGAGAAGTTGTTCATGGACAGATCGAGGAAGGCCAGGTCAGCCGGGCCCGAACCGTCACCAAACACGCCGTCGAGGCTACCCCGCATTGCGTTTACGGCTACGGAGAAGTACCGGATGGTCGGCGGCAGCGGCGGGAGCGTGCCTGTGATGGCGTTCTGGCTCAGGTCGACGTGAAACAGCTGCGAACTAGAGAATTGGGCGGGAATCTCCCCGGAGAGGCCGCCATTGTTGGCCAGGATGAGCACCTTGAGGCTTGGCGAAGACGGCAGCAGTAGGCCGGTGGGGATGGCGCCCTCGAGGCGGTTGTTGCCGAGGTCGAGTGTGTGCAGATCCGGCAGCCCGGCGAGCTGCTCGGGCACCGGCCCGGTAAGCTGATTACCGGACAGTGAGAAGAGCCGGAGGCGGCGCAGACCCGACCCAATGTCGGCCGGGATAGCCCCCGAGACGCGGCCCGGGTAGAGAACGAAGTCGGTGAGCGCGGCGAGGCTGGCGAGCGAGGCCGGGAGTGTCCCCGCCAGGCCGGGGGAGTCGGCGAGGCCAGTGCCGAGCGTTAGCACCGACACGCGGAGCGCACCCGACGCCGGGTCGTCCTCGTCGGGGGTACAGACGACGCCCGCGTAGGCGCACGGGCTGCGCGAGTCGTCCCAGGAGTCGAAGAACCGGGAGCCCGGCAGATCCCGCAGCCCTGAGCGGATGTCCCGCAGCGCCGCCGCGTCGCGCTCGTGCAGCGACACAGCCGACGCCCAGGCCGCTTGCGAGCCGAGCAGAAGGACGAGGAGGAGGACGAGGGGAGGCAGCGCCATTTGCGTGGCCTCGGCCTCGAGGAAGAGGACAAGCGGGTTCTGAGGCCGGTGTTGGGAAATGGATTGGACTACCCAGTGAAAGCGAGCTGAGCTAGCTAGCCAAGTGAAGTGAGCAGCGAGCGATGAGGTGTGTGACACTGAGGATTGAGGTGCAGAGAGAGGACAAAGCAACCTGAGGGAGCGATTTAAGAAGGAACAGATGGGTGGGGACGTGGGGTTGGAGCATAGCTCTCCGCTCTGCTGCCGCTTTAACCCATGGTCGGTTGGTGCACCGTGGTCAGGTTCGATAAAAGCCCGCGCGGTGACCCAGACCCGGCTGATGGATTGGGGGAGCACAGCGTCGGGCGGGCCCCGGCCGAGCGCGGTACGGCGGCATGAGTATGTCCAAGGGCGGTACGGAGGCATGAGTATGTCCAATGGCGGATGGATGCATGTCCATGGATCAGAAGAGGAGCGTACTGCGCCAGGGGGTTCTGGGTGGCGAAGCGGTACGGCGGCATGAGTATGTCGAAGCCGTAACGCTGCGTTCTGACTGTACGTGCGGTTTCGGTGATGCAGCCCAGCCTGTGCGTATGATTGACTGTATACGGTCCACCCTAACCGTGAGATATAGGGAAGGGCATCCCAGACTGGCTGGGTGGAAATGTAAAAATTGGTTGTTTTTTAATCCAGACTCACGGAATGCACTCCTAATATAATTAGTTAGTATTAATTTATATAGTATATTTTAAATTGGATTAAGACTTAATATGATAAATTAAGTATTATAGAGTGTATTTATATAAATAACATATTATTAACACTTACTTTTGTAACCGAATACAATATCTTACTATCTAGACTGAGCACATGTAACCAACCAATAAAATAGTATTGTATGTACACAATCTGAATCAGATAGGCTATACGAGCAACCAAACATACCAGTATTGTAGTTATACCTACGTCTTACAAGACCGTACATCGGTACGCCTTTGGCATCACGACTCCCTTAGAGTATGTACAATACAATGATGTTTAAAAAGATTCTTAAAGAGAATAAATACACATCATCAAGGATACAGGAGCCTCAACTTTCAATAGGATAATTATCTAATTAGATGCTTAGACATGTAGTTTGCTAGTTAAAACAGTGGTTGAATCTGTAGTTACGATGGGCCAAGCAGCTCTTGTCCACAGGATCACGTCTCGCCGGTTCGAAGCGCCGATCGCCTGGTCGAGCGCCTGCTCCGTCTGCAAGCGCCTGCACTCGCTCGCGCTATGCTCCAGCCTGGCAACAAAATCACGTAACCTCCTCCAAGCGCCTGGCCACGTACATGCTTTGTGCATGGCCTTACGATCTAGATGAATGGAATGGAATGTCTTAGCGCATCTCCCATCAATTAAAACTGCAGTAACGTGTAATAATGAAGTTGCCCATGCTGTAGCTGAGTTTGGGACTGGTCAGGATCCTATAGTTCTGATGTGTCGGATTAAGGAATTCCCAGAGTTTAGAATCAATCTGGTGAATAGCAGCGATTTGGCTCTCACCTTATAAGTGAAGTACGCGTCAGTCTCAAAACGAAAAAAAAAAGCCTTTTATATAGTACACCCAAATCAACATGAACCATCCAATTTTTTCCATCCGATGATTTAAATTATCCATATAATATATTTTCTCTCAGTAGTATCATAAATATCATTTTAGAGTATTACGGTGCACCTAAAGGGGCTAAAAAACGTCTCCCTCTACATGAGCCTATTGCATATACCCATAAGTTATGTTATTTTTTAAATAGTTTTCAGCCTGTGTTTCATAGGGCTCGAACCCGCGACCTCCCCTCGCAAATGTAGCTCTCTTACCACCTCACCTATCATGTAGCTATCATAGAAACCGGATATTTTATCCTTTGACTTTCTATCCTAAAGGTCATAGGTGACAGGTCAGAATCGTGACCCATCACTAATTACTAAAGATTAGTGATGGGTCGTAATCTTGACCCATCATGAATTACAAATTTTGCAAAATTTCGTAATTTGATAGGTGACCTGCAGTACCTTCAGTAAAACGAATATAACTTTTATATACAGACTCCGATTTCAACTTTTTTTTGACTCTATGGATATCTATAGGAAAAGTTACATATATTTCTCCCTCACTTTGTATGGTTCAGCAAATCTTTCAGAAAAAGTTCTCGTCCCCTAAAGTTTTTATACTGTTTTCGAAATATGTGTTTGTATCCATAGCTGCCACCCCTTACATCAAAGTTGAGCATAAATGTATATTATAGCTCCTATTCTAGTGCTACTGATGTGAGAAAAAATAAAAAAATAGAAAAAAAAAATTCTATTTTGGTTCTCCCTTCTCAGATGCATATTCAACTTGGCATTGACATCAAGGTTTCGGTTTATTTACATCAACTCAAGCTTTCAGAGGCATCTAACTGTAATAGATGGATGCCATTGCTAATTATGAAAACACCTTTATTGTGATGACTCAACTACCATATCCATAGCGTACCTACATTTCTTCCAAATCTAGGAAACCAATATAATATCAATTACTAGGAAATCAATATATTACTCAAAGATTTGTGAAGCACGAGTCTATTGATAACATGTTTTCTATACTAAGTAGTGCTTCTAAGGTAAAAATAAAAAATAAAAGAAAAATAAAAAATATTTGTAAAAAGGTCATTAGTGATGGGTCACGACTAATGACTGGCCTAGGACGATCTGTCACTATTATCATTAGTGACAGGTCATATTACAACTTGTCACTAATTTTGTATCTCCTTTGTCTATTTTTTACGTAGTGATTGTTCTTCATAGAACTGAAATTATGGGCATCTTGGATGAAAACCTCAAATTTAGCTAAAGTATCACAAGCCACACATTTAGTAGTAGAAGAATTATTCACAATCACTAGGGCAAAAATCAATAAGTGTACATGTGTATGACATTTGGGGTAGGCGTTAAAAATATTTAGCATGTCATAGGCGCTGCCACAGGTAAGATTGAACCTGGATGGGTGTGGTATCAAGTTGGATATGGCAAAGGCATATGATAAGGTGGAGTGGAATTATCATTCATGGTATGATGCTGAAATTGGGGTTCACTTCACAATTCGTTTCCCTAATAATGAGATGTATTACTTCGGTCACCTTCTCATTGCGGGTGAATGGCCTATTTTTTGAATCTTCCAAAGCGACAAGAGGCATCCGACAAGGTGAACCCATATCGCCCTACCTCTTTCTATTATATGCGGAAGGTCTTTCTTGCATGCTAAAATCAGTTGGCCTAGCGTTCTTGTCTATGAATGTTTGAGTTAGTGTTCACTTCACTTGGATTTCACACCTTCTTTTTGCTGATGATTGCATTATTTTTTCTGAAGCATCGCAAAGAGGGGCTGATTGGTTGCAGCATATTTTAGATTCTTATCATAAAGGATCAAGACAACTTTTGAAAAAGGATAAATCAGCTATCCATTTCAGTAAGAACTGCAGTGATACTAGGAAATAAGAAATCTTTGAGGGCTTGGATATACATAATAAGGCATTCACTGAGAAGTACTTGGGATGGCCCAAAGCTTTAGGGCAGTCCTCGAATGAGGCTTTTGAGTACATGACGAGCCATCTCAGGGGCCTTATTTATGGGTGGAGCGAGAAGGAGATGAGCTCTGTGGGAAGGGAAGTGCTTCTGAAATTAATGGCGCAAGGTGTACCAATACATCCCATGAGTTGCGTCAAACTCCTAGCAGAGATATGCAAGAAGATGACAAGGATGATCTCCAACTACTAGTGGGGTAGTTCCCCAGATAGCCGCAAAATTAATTAGCAAAAATGGGAGCATCTTACTAATCCAAAATACAGTGGTGGTATGGTCGTGATCTCCAGTTGTTCAACATATCAAGGCTTGGGAGGCAAGGCTGGAGATTGCTCACCAATACGAATTTGTTATGTGCGTGGGTGTTGAAAGGTAGATACTATCCAAATTCTGATTTCCTTTTGGCAACAAGGAAAAAACATGCAAGTCATACATGGTGTGCAATATCGGCATGGGTGCTGAGGTGGCAGGCTGATGTGGCGTTGACTGGGTTTAAGTGGTGCCACATGGCGGCTCGGGATTGGGTGGCCGAAGGGGTATCGGGATCTAATCTGGGCCGTCCAAAACAGATCCGACGGCTCTGGGTGAGGGGAGGCGCTCCGGTGGCGGCGGCAGAGCAGACGCAGCGGCGGGAGGGGAACGACGTCGACGACTTCGCCGGCGAAAGCGAAGACCTCATCGCCGGGCACGGGGGATGATGGCGAGCGGTAGAAAACGGAGAGGGGCACACGGGGAACTCGGTGGACGGCTCACCTTTGACGGCGCGGCTCGGGAAGGGGGTCGGCGACGGAGAGGCTTCGGCGGCGCTCGGCTCTTTGTCGGGGACGGGGCTTTGGCGACGGAAAGGCGATGACGAGCGGCGGGGGAGACTCTACACAAATGTGCGGTCACAACGACGCTCTCAAAAGCGGTGGAGAGGCGACGGCAACGACGGACGGCGAGCTCGGCCGAGAGCAATGGTGGGTGGCGGCGCAGCTCGGCAATTGGATCTGGGCGAAGGGAGAAAAAAGGGGGGGGGGCTCGGGGCTTTATATAGGCTAGGAGGGCGCGGGGATAAGCACGGTGCAACCAATTCGGGCTCGGGTTGTTGGGATTCAACGCGAAGACGGCGCGGAGACGAACTCGGAGGGCAGCGTGGCGCAGAGACGAAGATGGCGCGGGACCCACACGCCAGCGACGGGCAGCGAGGGCGAGCGCGAGCGGGAGGAGAAGCTGTGCCGGCGCGGCTCGGCCCACGCGGGCGGCTGGGGGAAGCAAGAGGAGGAAAAGCGGGCCGGGCCGGAAGAAAAAAAAAAGATTGGGCCAGCGGAAAGAGGAAGAAAAAGAGAAATCGGCCTGGGAGGATTTTCTGAATTTCTGATTTATGATTTTGCAACGATTTCTTCCACGATTTTTAAACGGCTCCTCGTGGGGTTTTTCAAAAGGGACTTTCCACACAATAAAACCCTATTGCATCTACTCCAACATGAATGTGACAAACAATTCCTAAATTAATTATTTGCTTTATAAATTAATGTTTTTCTCTAGGGTTTCAAGAGCTAGCACAAACATGACCCTCTTGCATTCGCACACAACCCAAACCTTGACGAGATGCATCTCAATACATAGAAAATGGCTTCTAAGTATCTGGCATGAGCAAAACTAGAGTTGAGGTCAACCTTTTCTTTAACTCATTAAAACTAACTTCTCGACCGGCTGTCCACTTGAAATATGCTCCTTTCTCTAGCAGTTATGTCATTGGCTTTGCTATCTTGGAAAAACATTCTATAAACCAAAGATAGTATCTTGCTAGACCCAAAAAACTGTGTATTTCCGAAACATTCTGCGGTGGTTTCCAGTTCAGAACATCCTTTACTTTGGATGGATCCACAGACACACCTCCTGCTGAAATAATGTGACCAAGAAAGGGAACTTCCTTTAACTAAAACTCACATTTGCTCAGCTTTGCATATCGTTGGTTTTCTCTGAGTTTCTGCAATACCATTCTTAGATGTTCCTCATGCTCTTCCTCGTCTTTGGAGTACACGAGGATGTCGTCAATAAATACTTGACAAACTTGTCCAAGTACTCCATGAAGACTTTGTTCATCAGATACATGAAGTAAGCTGGGGCATTGGTCAAACTAAACAGCATTACCGTGTACTCATATAGACCATACCGAGTAACAAATGTTGTCTTTGGAATATCTAATTGTGGTTCAGTAGGAGCTAAAATACTTTCTGATGGTTCCCGAATCTCTTCAAGTTGCACCGTGCTACCAATGATATTCCTTGAGAGAAACTCTTTCTCCAGAAAAACACCATTTCGGGCGACAAACGCTTTGCCTTCTTCCCGGTTATAAAAGTAATATCCTTTGGTTTCCCTAGGATACCCCCTAAAGAAGCACTTATCTAATGTCAAACATTTTACATAGACCTCACAACCCCAGATCTTGAGGAAAGACAACCCGGGGCACTTCCCCGTCCATATCTCATATGGTGTCTTCTCTACAGCTTTATATGGAACCCTATTTAAAGTGAACGCAGCAGTTTCTAGAGCATATCCCCAGAAGGATAATAGAAGATCATATTGGCTCATCATGGACCGGACCATGCCCAACAAAGTCTGGTTCCTCCATTCGAACACTCCATTCCATTAAGGCGTCCCCGGTGGAGTCAACTGTGGAACAATTCTACATTGCTTTAGATGATCACCAAACTCATGGCTCAAATATTCACCTCCATGATCAGATCGTAGAAATTTAATTGTCTTGCCAAGTTGATTTTGTGCTTCATTCTGAAACTCCTTGAACTTTTTAAAGGACTTAGACTTGTGCCTCATTAGGTAGATGTAACCATATCTACTAAAGTCATCGGTAAAAGTAATGAAGTACTGAAAATCACCTCTAGCGATAGAGCTTATTGGTCCACATACATCAGTATATACAAGGGCCAACAACTCACTCGACCTCTCTCCTTGACGGGTGAAAGGTGCCTTAGTCATCTTGCCAAGTGAACAAAATTCACATGTATTAAATGATTCAAAATCAAATGAATCAAGAAGACCATTTTTATGGAGCCTCTGCATGCGTTTCTCATTTATATGACCTAAGCGACAATGTCAAATAAAAGTGGGATTCAAATCATTAAGTCAAGGCTTCCTCATATTAATGTTATAGACAGGGACATTCTCAAGATATAGAATATATAATCCATTCATCAATGGACAATTGCAATAGAGCATACCATTCAAATAAATCGAACAACACTTGTTCTTTATTATAAAATCATATTCATCTTCTCCCAAACATGAAGAAGAGATAATGTTTTTTCCGAAGGCAGGAATGTAATAACAATTATTTAATTTCAAAACTAATCCTGAGGGTAGCGATAAGGAATAAACACCGGCTGCCAACGCAGCAACTTTTGCCCCATTGCTCACACGAGCATCCATCTCACCTCTTACACACTTCCTAGTCCATTTCAATCCCTACAACGATTTGCAAGTATGAATCATTGATCCGATATCAAATACCCATGAACCTTTAGGATGACTAGCAAGATTAATTTCAATAAATTTTATACCTGAAGTGGAAGTCTTACTTCCCTTCTTCTTCTTGAGTTCTTCAAGGTATAGCTTGCAGTTCCTTCGCTAATGGCCAGGCTTATGGCAGTGGTGGCAAGCATCAGAAGCAGCAAGACTAGCCTTGGACTTTCCAACAGGTTTAGACTTTAAGCTCGAGATCTCATCTGACACTTTAGTCTTGGCCTTGCGCTTTCTCTTCTTTCTATCTTTCTGAACCATCATCACATGACTAGAGCTTTTCTTAATGCTTTCCTCAGCAGTCTTAAGCATCCCATGTAATTCATCCATGCTCTTCTCCATGCTATTTGTAACACCCAGTTTTAAAGAAACAAATTGGGCACAACACATGTATGCCAGGATCAAGTTTCATACATGCGCTTACATTATTAGTGTATCATTACAGTGCCATTATTACAATAACGCTACTTAACTTATTACAAAAGGATCTGGGGGTTTAAAAGAAAACACAGCGGAAACTAAAGAGATCTTCAGCACCGGTGGGGCTTCCATTCTCCCACAGGTGTTGACCAGGGGCACTCCAGCCTAGAATAGCAACTCTGGATCGAAGTCGTCTTCTTCGAAGGTAGCAGCTTCATTGATAGCTTCTGATCAGCAAAAGGGGAAGCAAAAGAAGGGGCAACAGGTGTGAGTACAAAAATGTACTCCTCAAGTGTAGGAAAAACATGCTATGGGGCTCAAGTCAAGGAAAGGATAGACACATGTTAACTGCACTAAGAAACTATGACCTATGACTTTAACATTAGGCTTCCAACTTACTAGGTGAAGACACAACTATGACAAAAGGATTGACTCATCGGATTCCATCCGAGTACCAAGACTCACCAGGTAATTCCATTACCTGGCTACCAGACCAACCATACCAATCCTGATCCCAACTAATCCTGAAAAGTCCAAGTCGCTCTTGTCTGTGAGCACGATTGATTGACCAGTTTGATACTCTGCAGAGTTTGCACAACTTTCCCCATGAGTTGTGATTCCTGTGTTGCTTCACACTTCCCGGGTGTGGAGTCGAGGTCTCACTACAAGGCCTTTACATAGCTGCCACTAACCTATAGGCACCCACTGAGCTTTCACCTCTAACAGACTATTCCATACACTGCAGAAGCCCCCTCTAGTGTCACTTAACCGTCCAACGGTGCCAACAGAATCAGAGGGGTGGCTAATTAGTTGGCCAGGTCGTAGCCATATAGGCCTCGTGGTTGTGCGGAAATAACTTGGTTACATGTTCAAGAACCGATCCTTAGGACCCCACATAGGAAAAACCACAACCAACTATACGCTACCAGCACACGTGCATTCCTGCACCATCATCAAACAACCATTATGTTGGGATCCCTATACCATGTTGCTAGAAAATTACCCTTCTTGATTCTTGTTGCATAATCATTATTCAATATTAACATTTTTCCAACCCATGACTTCGCTAGCATATTCTACCCATTTTATATCATCACTTAACAATGGTGACAAGGAATAGTCATTCAAAAACTAGTAAACCCTAACATAGGATTTCAATTTAGACAAGCATGCATTTGAAGGATAAACATCTACACATGAATGCTAAAATAGGGGCAAAATGCTCAAGGACACTTGCCTTCAGGGGAGGGTTGCTAAAAATCCTCGAAAGCTTGATCTTAGAGATTATCGAACTGCTCTCCTCCTAAGCGAAACACCAGAAAAAGCACACAAGGAAAACTCTAAGAACAGTACACCATACAGTACTAAACCTAGCTAAAAACCCTATAAAAAGATTCTACACATCGCTACGAACATTTGGGCACAAAAATCACCCAAATCGGAGGTACGAACAAAAAGTATTGAGCTTTTGAAGTTCCAGGGGCCTAACTACAAATTTTACTTGATTTTCAGAGAATAAACCGAATTGATTTTATACTGAAAATTCCATTTATGATGTCATAAATCAAAACCAGATTATTTTTCAGTGGAAAAGCTCATGGAAAATGTCCACGGGCTCATGGACCACGGCCTAAAAGGCCAATTCATGTCCACGGTGGACCAGATATGAAATGATGAAGGGGTACGCGATCTGGATCGCTAGATCAAGATCGGACAGCTTGGGGTGATGGAGGGGGATTTGAACTCGGGCTGGAAGTGCTACACAGGGTCAGTGGCCGGTCGACGGCAGTGCACGACCAAAGTTTCACCAGAGTTCGCACTAAAACGCGCGTCCGGCCTCGAAACTCGACAGGGAAAAGCGCATAAGAGAGAGGGGAGCATGGGGGTTCTCATAGTGGGCTTCACGCCGGGGAAGGAGGTCGGAGGGTGGCTGGCGATGGATAATGGCGGGTGGCGGTGCTCGGTCACGACGGGGACGGCTTTCCGGTGGCTCAACGACGATGACGAGCTTCGAGATCGACTCCTTGGGGTCCTGCGAGGTCGGTGAGCACGTGAGAATGGCCGGTGTTGGCTCGGAATAGAAGAGAGAGGGCAGCAACGAGTTTCACTGGTAGCGAAGAGGACAATGGCACCGAGGTCGATTCTACACGGGAAAAAGAGGGAAAAAAGCTGAAAGGGGTGAGGAACATGGCAAGGGAGTCAATGGCCGGCTTAAATATTTGAGGCAAGGGGGGAAATGGGTAGATTTGAAGCGATTTGGCCGGAGGCCCTAATTGGAAATAGTTTGGCAGTTTCCACGATTTAGAGGGCCATTCAAGGGGCAAAAACTGGAATCGAGTGAATAAGGAGTGGGGATCTCGGCCATGCACTTTAACTGGCGAGTTAAGGTGCGGGGTGGCGCCAATTTGAAATGGTGTAGGGATTTGGGCGGTCGGGTTCTGGCAGTGGGAGGAATAGGAACGGGAGCCGGCGGGCGGTGGCTCGGCTCGGTCGGCTCGTCCCGAGCCTGCATAAAGAGAGAGAGGCGGGTGGGGAGTGGCTTGAGGTGGGGAGCCGGCTCGGTTGGGCGGGGCCCACCTGGTGGCGGGTGAAGGTGGGGAGGGGCCAGCTCGACCTAACAAGCAGGCGCGGGTGAGAGGGGTGCGGCCCATGCGGGGAAAGAAGAGAGGGGGAGGGAAAAGTGGGTCGGGGAAGAATTCGGCCTGGGAAGCTTTTCCAATTTTGAAATGCTTTTCTTTTTTAGATTTTGCTTCAAATTCAAAAGGGGTTTAAACGAGTGACTTCTAGCATTTTTTTGCAAACTTTTTCTGCACATAAAAACCTATTGCAACAACAACGGCATGAATGCAACAAACTTATATAACCTATGTCAATTTAAATTTTGAAATTAATTTCTTCTATAGAACAAAATTGCAACACCTATTAAATTTCTAACAAAATTTTAAATTATTGCAAAAATTGGGTTTTAGGGTGTCACAAACCTACCCCCTTAGGCTGAATCTCACCCTCAAGATTCGAAAGGATTGGAGAAGAGATGTGGAAACTCAGTCTTCAGATCATCTTCTCTTTCCCAAGTTGCTTCCTCTTCTGAATGATGCTTCCACTGCACCTTGCACATTCGGACTCGCCTATTCTGGGTAGGTTCTGATATGTCAAGAATCTTGACCAAATATTTTGAATAATAGAGATATTCCCGCACATCCAGTTCTTCTATCGGTAGCTGTTCCTCAAAAATTCTCAGACACTTTTTCAACTGCAACACATGGAAAACATCGTTAACTCTCGAGAGTTGAGGTGATAGAACCAGCTGGTAAGCTACTTCTCCTCGTCTTCCCAATATCTTGGATGGACCAATATACTGAGGTGAAAGCTTGCCTTTGACCTTGAATCTGCGTAGACATCTGATTGGTGATACTTTGAGATACACGAAGTCTCCTACTTCAAAAGTCAGTTCTCGATATCGATTATCTGCGTAACTCTTTTGTCTTGATTGAGCAGTCTTTAGATTATCTCTGATCTCTTGCACTTGTCTTTCTTCTTCTCTTAGAACTTCTGAACTGAAAACTTAGCTTTCCCCGGTTTGGTTCCAGAACAACGGGGCTCTACACTTTCTTCCATATAAGTCTTCAAAAGGAGACATTTCGAGACTAGCTTGATAACTGTTATTGTACGAGAATTCCGCATATGGCAAATTTTTGTCCCAACTATTACCTTTCTTTAGTGCACATGCTCTCAACATGTCTTCGAGGATTTGGTTTACTCTTTCTGTTTGTCTGTCTGTCTGTCTGCGGATGATATGCTGAACTGGAATTTAACCTTGTATCCACAGATTCACGTAGGTGTTGCCAGAACTTTGAGATAAAATGAAAGACATGATCAAATACAATTACCTTAGGTACTCCATGCAGACACACAATTCTAGACATATACAACTTAACTAGTTTTGGACCTCGATAGGATTATTTGACTGGAATGAAGTGGGCTACTTTTGTCAAACGGTCCAATACGACCCACATGGAATCATATCCTGACTGAGTTCGAGATAGACCTACTATGAAGTCCATGCTGATTTCTTCCTACTTCCATTCAGGTACTTTCAATAGTTGTAGCAGTCCTGCTGGTCTCTGATGCTCAGCTTTGACTCGCTGACAGATATCACACAAAGCCACATATTCTGTTACTGCCTGTTTCATTCCATACCACCAATACTAGTCTTTAAGATCTTGGTACATTTTTGTACTCCCTGGGTGAATGGAATATACTGAATCATGGGCTTCCTTCAAAATTGTATCCCGAATAGCTTTTATGTCCGGAACACAAATCCTGTGCTTGTACCACACTATGCCTTGCTCGTCTTCAGTGAAATCTGGGGCTTTGCCAACTTTGATAGGCTGCTTGATTTCCAAAATCATTTCATCCTTAAGCTGACCCTTTCTTATATCTTGTTCAAGCGTTGAATCAATTTCCATCGCAACTTTCTCGGTGTTGCACACCATATTTAGATTCAACTTCTAAAATTCCTTACATACTGTCACACCTGGTTTTAGAAAGGGGGCAAAACCAGATGTAAACCACATGTACGCCAGGATCAAGTTTCATACATGCAGCGACTTCATCAGTGTATCACATCCAGTGTCATTATTACAACGTTTTAACTATAACAAATAATGAGACCAAAAAGTCTTTAACAAAAAGCACATAGCGATACTCCGCGAAACTCCAACTTCCACAGGCACTTGACCGGGGGAAACGCCAGCCTAGCAGTCTTCCTCTTCATCATCGAAGAAATCTGGATCTCTTTCATTGTCTAAGCAGCGCTTGAACGGCATTTGGGGTAAAAACAACAAGTGTGAGTACAACTAGTACTCCGCAAGTGTGGGAAATAAAATGCTATGCAAGCTTAAACAAGGAACAGGCCATAACAATTATAGTTTTGCATAAAAGCCCACTGTACTAACGAGGTTTTATGAAAGCAACCTACTTAACTAGGTTCATCATCATTAGGCCTCCAACTCCTAGAACCATCTCCACAGTTTTTCCCTCCACCTGAGTTCCCACATCAGGCTCCCAACAGACCAAAATAACTCAACCCTCTTGGCTAATCATGTGAGGATCCAAGTCTCTCATAACCGTGAGCACGGCTATTATAACAGTTTTACACTATGTAGAGGTTTTCTAGCTTTCCCCACAAGTCGTGATTTTTCTTGTTGCCGTGTCCGCGAAACACTTAACACACTCCAGTGGTGTGTCGCCCGGAAAGTCACTACAAAGCCGTTACAAAATTTCATCCAGTAAGTGCATACCCGCTAGGTTTCACCGCCGTCAAAGTGGCATCACACCACCCAGAAGCCCCCTTTTGCGCCTTGTAGCTCCAGAAAGTTTTCACCCTTCCCTTCCACTACACATCTCATACCACTAACCAAATGGTTCTGGCCTTTGCCTTCCCCACACATCCACTCTTCCGTTTGGCACGCACAAAAACTGGAATCCACTAATTAATAGGCTAGACCTATCCCATACCAGGTCTCGTGGTTGGTACGATATTTCTTGGGTTGTCACTCCACGAACCGGTCCTTACTTAGGTTACTTGAGCAAGGACTAAACCAACATCATAACTTCATCATCACTGACCCAACTTTGCTCAAGGCCTAAGATTCCATGTTGCTATTGCCATCATTAATATTCCCACTCATAATTGCATTAATTAGTTAATCATGTTTAACCCTTAACCCTTCAATCCCTTTGTGCGAAGCTAAGCATGACTACCCATCATATCCTATATTATCAACATGGCGACAAGGAATTATATGGAACAGGGTACTATACATACATAGGATTCAGGATTAACAGCATGCATGTTTGAAAAGAACGCATTTTAAACAAACTGGGATCAAAATGTTCAAGGACACTTGCCTCTCCCAACTTGCTGCTCAGACTCTTCAAAAACTTGGTCCTGAAAGTTCTCGAACTGCTCTTCGTCTGCTTTCGACACGCACCGGAAAAGCAAACAACAAAACCAACTAAGAACAGTACACCACACAGTATTTAACATCTATGAAAATGGTACTACAAGATAGTACACGTTGCTACGAATGCGGGAGCGCAAAAATCGTCTAAATCGGAGCTAGAACGAAAAAGTTATGCTAGAAACAAGTTTTAGGGTTAATCTGAAAAAAGAAAAGGACCTAATTTGAATTAAATAGAAAGCTTTTTGCAAAAATAGAGGGACCTAATTGTAATTACAGGAAAGATCAGGGACTAAACTGCAAAAAGACAGAGGCTTTTAACTAATCTCAGAAGAGTTCAGGGCTTTATTGCAAAAATACCGATTTCTGGAATTCTTGGAATTATTTTTGTATTGAAAAAGGCTGATTTTGCTGACTGGGCTGCTGCGGTTGACGTGGCATGATGACTGGGATGACACGTCGCCATGGGTGCTGAGGTGGCAGGCTGATGTGGCGTTGACTAGGTTTAAGTGGTGCCACATGGCGGCTCGAGATTGGGTGGCCGAAGGGGTATCGGGATCTAATATGGGCCGTCCAGAACAGATCCGACGGCTCTGGGTGAGGGGAGGCGCTCCGGTGGCGGCGGCAGAGCAGACGCAGCGGCGGGAGGGGAATGACGTCGGTGACTTCGCCGGCGAAAGCGAAGACCTCGTCGCCGGGCACGGGGGACGATGGCGAGCGGTAGAAAACGGAGAGGGGCACATGGGGAACTCGGTGGACGGCTCACCTTTGACGGCGCGGCTCGGGAAGGGGGTCGGCGACGGAGAGGCTTCGGCGACGCTCGGCTCTTTGTCGGGGACGGGGCTTTGGCGACGGAAAGGCGATGACGAGCGGCGGGGGAGACTCTACACAAATGTGCGGTCACAACGACGCTCTCAAAAGCGGCGAAGAGGCGACGGCAACGACGGACGGCGAGCTCGGTCGAGAGCAATAGTGGGTGGCGGCGCAGCTCGGCAATTGGATCTGGGCGAAGGGAGAAAAAGGGGGGGGGGGGGCTCGGGGCTTTATATAGGCTAGGAGGGCGCGGGGATAAGCACGGTGCAACCGATTTGGGCTCGGGTTGTTGGGATTCAACGCGAAGACGGCGCGGAGACGAACTCGGAGAGCGGCGTGGCGCAGAGACGAAGACGGCGCGGGACCCACACGCCAGCGACGGGCAGCGAGGGCGAGCGCGAGCGGGAGGAGAAGCTGTGCCGGCGCGGCTCGGCCCACGCGGGCAGCTGGGGGAAGCAAGAGGAGGAAAAGCGGGCCGGGCCGGAAGAAAAAAAAAGATTGGGCCGGCGGAAAGAGGAAGACAAAGAGAAATCGTCCTGGGAGGATTTTCTGAATTTCTGATTTAGGATTTTGCAACGATTTCTTCCACGATTTTTTAAATGGCTGCTCGTGGGGTTTTTCAAAAGGGACTTTCCACACAATACAACCCTATTGCATCTACTCCAACATGAAAGTGACAAACAATTCCTAAATTAATTATTTGCTTTATAAATTAATGTTTTTCTCTAGGGTTTCAAGAGCTAGCACAACACCTCTAACAAAACTTCATTACTATTAGGAAAAAGTTGAAAATTAGTGTGTTACACATACCTCGGGACTCATCTATTGAAGAGTTATAGTGTTGACCTGAGATTTTCTACTCAAGGCATCAACCACTACATTTGCATTTCCTGGGTGATAGTTGATTTGCAAGTTGTAATCCTTAATGATCTCTAACCATCTACGTTGTCTGAGATTAAGATCCAGTTGAGTGAAAATATACTTCAAGCTCTTAGGATCTGAATAAATCTCACATCTTGGTCCTATCAAATAATGTCTCCAGATCTCGAGTGCATGAACTACTGTGGTTAGCTCCAAGTCATGTGTCGGATAGTTCACTTCATGCTTCCTTAACTGCCGGGAGGCGTATGCTACAACATGACCCTCTTGCATTCGCACACAACCCAAACCTTGACGAGATGCATCTCAATACATAGAAAATGGCTTCTAAGTATCTGGCATGATCAAAACTAGAGTTGAGGTCAACCTTTTCTTTAACTCATTAAAACTAACTTCTCAACCGGCTGTCCACTTGAAATATGCTCCTTTCTCTAGCAGTTATGTCATTGGCTTTGCTATCTTGGAAAAACATTCTATAAACCAAAGATAGTATCTTGCTAGACCCAAAAAACTGTGTATTTCCGAAACATTCTGCGGTGGTTTCTAGTTCAGAACATCCTTTACTTTGGATGGATCCACAGACACACCTCCTGCTGAAATAATGTGACCAAGAAATGGAACTTCCTTGAACCAAAACTCACATTTGCTCAGCTTTGCGTATCGTTGGTTTTCTCTGAGTTTCTGCAATACCATTCTTAGATGTTCCTTGTGCTCTTCCTCATCTTTGGAGTACACCAGGATGTCGTCAATAAATACTTGACAAACTTGTCCAAGTACTCCATGAAGACTTTGTTCACCAGATACATGAAGTAAGCTGGGGCATTGGTCAAACTGAACATCATTACCGTGTACTCATATAGACCATACCGAGTAACGAATGTTGTCTTTGGAATATCCAAAACGCGAATTTTCAGTTGATGATACCCAATCCGAAGATCGATCTTGGAGAACACACATTCTCCTTTCAACTGATCAAACAGATCTTCAATGCGCGGTAGAGGATATTTGTTCTTGATTATTACTTCATTCAGGGCTTGATAATATATACACATCTTTTGGGTTCCATCCTTCTTCGGTACGAAGATTACTGGGGCTCCCCAGGGCAAAGAACGGATAAACCCTTTGTCTAGTAGCTCTTGGATTTGCTCCTTGAGCTCAACCAACTGATTGTCATCCATTCTATATGGCCTCTTGTATATAGGAGTCATTTTAGGTACTAATTTAATGACAAACTCAATTTCGCGATCAGGTGGCATACCTGGCAAATCCTCCGAGAAGATGTCTAGAAATTCACCAACCACTCTGCTATCTTCCAATGCATTGGCCTTGTGAAGACTGGCGTTCATAGCTGCTCTGTCGTGTCTTGGAATTCCACCATTGTTCCATCTGTGTGTGTCAACTGTACTGACTTTGTAGAGCATCCAATGACTCCATCGTACTTGGTCAACCAGTCCATTCCTAGTATGATATCAATTCCCTTGGATTCCACAATGATGAGGTTGGCAAGAAAGTCTACGCCCTTATGAATATACTTATTCTAGGGCATACATGCCTCGATTCCATTTCTCCTCCAGGAGAACTAACTAGCTCCTGATTTTTTATTAATGCTCTTGGCAATTTACATGCATTCACAAACTGAGATGATATGAAAGAATGTGTAGCACCAGAATCAAACAATACTATAGCAGGGTGAGAGTTGGCAGAAAACATACCCAGTACTACATCAGGAGCATCCTGGGCATCCTCTACTGCAACATGGTTAACGCGACCATGCATCGTATTCTGCCTAGGTTGTTGCTACTGATTGTTGCCCTGGGACTGTGCTTGCCTTGCTGCTTCTTAGGGCACTTGTTGGCAAGGTGCCTGAAGTTGCCACAACTGAAACACACGCCAATGTTGCCTGATCCTTGATCTACGCAGTTCTGCTGTTTGGGCTGGTTATTGGTGTTAGGTCGCTGCTGCTGCTAGAAGTTGGGGCGACATTGCTGCAGTTGCTGCTGCTGTACAGGCGGCTTGTACGACCCTGCAACCTTGATTTGGCATCTTCTGTGGTGGCCTCTACTGCTGATTCTGCCCTCCATGGCGGAACATAGGGCTGGTGGCAGGAGGGTTGAAGCGGGACCAGGTGTTACTGCCAGAAGACTGACCCTGCAGATTGCGCTTGCACTCTTCTCCCAGGTTCTGACGTTTCTTCTCCATGATGAATTCTCTGTCCACCAGCTTCTGAAACTGGGTACTCGTTGGCTGAGAGGGCATACTGTAAAATAGCGTTGAGACCCTCCAAGAAGCAATCCTTGTTTCTTTTCATCAATATCCACATCATTGGGGGCGTAACGAGAGAGCTGGGTGAACTTGGTGAGGTATTCCCTTACTGACATGGGTCCTTCCTTCAGACTGAGGAACTCCCTCCTTTTCAGCTTCACTTCACCAGTGGGGACATGGTGTGCACGGAAGTTATTCCGGAACTCTACCCAAGTGATTTCCTGGGGATCCCGGTGAGCGGCAGTGTAAGCCGTCCACCACTCTCGAGCTGGTCCAATCAGTTGATGAGATGCGAGGAGAACTTTCTCCCTTCCATTACACTGGGCTATCTGCAGCTTGCCTTCTATGGTCTTTAGCTAGTCATCTGCCTCCATGGGCTCCACTGCCTGAGAGAAAGTGGGTGACTGAGTGCTCAAGAAAGTCCTGAGGCTGGACAACGGTTGCTGTGGCGATGCTTGCTGAGCTTGGGGTTGCTGATTGATAGCATGAACCAAGCCTTGGAGAATGGTCATCACTTGATTGGTGTCCATGAGAGGTGGCAGTGGTGGGAGTTCGCGCTGGTTAGCAGCGTTGTCATTGGCGTTGTCGTTGATGTTGTTGTTGATGTTGTTGTTGGTGTTGTCGTTGACGTTGTTGTTGGTGTTGTCGTTGACATTGCTGTTGCGCCTGGTGTTCACCATCTGTTGGTAGCCAGGGTACGAGCGGGGGAGCATAAGAGAAAATCAAGGGCGGAACAACAAGGCAAGAATATAAAAGAACATATAGGAATGGAAAAAAAATAGAAAGGACTCCCAACTATTATTATAATATTAACTGATGCAATGTATAGGGGAAACCCCACATCACACCAACACTCAATCAAAGATCCAACTCATTACATGGCCCACACTATAGACTCAAACACAGGCACACACTAGCACAAACAACACACGAGACTAAACAATTTATTCAGCAAAGATGACCTCTAGGCTGCTGAACAGGCGCTGCGGGAATTTCCTGAACTAGGTGTGGCGGAGGTCCTGTCTGTTCTCCCTGCAGAGAATAGCCAGAGCCTGGCGAGCAGCGTCCTCAATCCCTGCCTCGAACGTAGCTCTAAGGGCGGTGGCAGTGTGGACTTGGTGAACTCGACGAAGATTGTCGTTAGAGGGCTTCTCGAACATGACCACCTCCACTGACCAGGAGTAACCACGGTCTCCAAGAGGAACTCTGACTCCCCGGAAGAGTGGAGTGTCGTGGTAGCCAAGTCCCTGGAGCAGGTACCATAGCGTGCGGGCGAAGTAGCCGGCAAGCTGTCCGGTAGAGTAGAACTTTGCTGGGGGTTAGTGCCTCTTGACTGCACCAGCAGGGATCTCCACCTCAGGAACCAACATGTGCTTGCGTGGAGTGATCTTCGAGTGAGCCATCTCAAATTTTGGAAAAGATAGAAAATTAGCAATAGTTTTGTAAAGAGCAATAGACAAGGAGAGGAAAAATTGAAGGGAAAACAATTTTACAAAATTAGTTTGTACAAACATAGGTCCTTAGCACGTCCTTTCTATCTAGGCTGCATCCTACGATCAACACGACTCTAATACCACTTCTGTAACATTCAGTTTTAAAGGAACAAACTGGGCACAACACATGTATCAAGTTTCATATATACGCTTACATCATTAGTGTATCATTACAGTGTCATTATTACAATAATGCTCCTTAACTTATTACAAAAGAACCCGAGGGTCTAAAAGAAAACATAGCGGAAACTAAAGAGATGTTCAGTGCCGGTGAGGATTCCATTCTTCCACAGGCGTTGACTGGGGGCATCCAGCCTAGAACAGCAACTCCGGATTGAAATCGTCTTCTTCGAAGGTAGCAGCTTCATTGATGGCTTCTGATCAACAAAAGGGGAAGCAAAAGAAGGGGTAACAGGTGTGAGTACAAAAATGTACTCCGCAAGTATAGGGAAAACATGCTACGGGGCTCAAGTCAAGGAAAGGATAGACACATGTTAACTGCACTAAACAACTATGACCTATGCCTTCAACATCAGGCTTCCTACTTACTAGTGAAGACACAACTATGACAAAAGGATTGACTCATCGGATTCCATCCAACTAGCAAGACTCACCAGGTAATTCCATTACTCGGCTACCCAACCAACAATACCAACCCTAATCCTAACTAATTCTGAAGAAGTCCAAGTTCGTTCTTGTCCGTGAGCATGGCTGATCGACTAGTTTGATACTCTACAGAGTTGCACAACTTTCCCCACGAGTCATGATTCCCGTGATGCTTCACACTTCTGGGGTGTGAAGTCGGGGTCTCACTACAAGGCCTTTACAAAGCTCCCACTAACCTGCAGGCATCCACTGAGGTTTCACTGCTAACAGATGATTCCATTGCTGCAGAAGCTCCCTTTTGTGCCACTTAACCGTCCAACGGTGCCCACAGAATTAGAGGGGTTGCAAATTAGTTGGCCAGGCTGTACCCATATAAGCCTCGTGAGTGTGTGGAAATAAGTTGGTTACATGTTCAAGAACTGGTCCCTAGGACCCCACACAGGAACAACCACAACCAACTGTGCACTACAAGCACACGTGCATTCCCACACCATCATCAAACAACCATTCTATTGGGATCCCTGTACCATGTTGCTACAAAATTACCCTTCCCGATTCTTGTTGCATAATCATTAGTCAATATTAGCATTTTTCCAACCCAAGACTGCATTAGCATATTCTACCCATTGTATAGCATGACTTAACAACGAGGACAAGGAATAGTCATTCAAACACTAATAAACACTAACATAGGATTTCAATATAGACAAGCAAGCATTTGTAGGATAAACATCTATGCATGAATCCTAAAATAGAGGCGAAATGCTCAAGGACACTTACCTTCGGTGGAGGGTTGCTCAAAATCCTCGAAAGCTTGATCTTGGAGATTACCGAACTGCTCTCCTCCTAAGCGAGACACTGGAAAAAGTACACAAGGAAAACTCTAAGAAAAGTACACCATACAGTACTAAACCTAGGTAAAAACCGTATAAAAAGATTCTACACAACGCTATGAATATTTGGGCACGAAAATCGCCCAAATCGAAGCTACGAGCAAAAAGTATTGAGCTTTTAAAGTTCCAGGGGCCTAACTATAAATTTTACTTGATTTTCAAAGAATAAACCGAATTGATTTTATACTGAAATTCCATTATGATGTCACAAATCAAAACTGAATTATTTTTCAATGGAAAAGCTCATGGAAAATGTCCACGTGCTCATGGACCACGGCCTAAAAGGCCGGTCCATATCCACGGTGTACCGGATATGAAGTGATGAAGGGGTACGCGGTATGGATCGCTAGATCAAGATTGGATAGCTCAGGGTGATGGAGGGAGATTTGAACTCGGGCCGGCGGCACTGCACAGGGCCGGTGACTGGCCGACGGCGGCGCACGGCTGGAGTTTCGCCGGAGTTCGCACGAAAACGCGCGTCCAGCCTCAGAACTCGACGGGAAAAAGCGCATAAGAGAGAGGGGGAGCACGGGGGTTCTCACAGTGGGCTTCACGCCGGCGGACTTATATAGCCTATGTCAATTTAAATTTAGAAATTAGTTTCTTCTATTGAACAAAATTGCCCACCTAATAAAGTTCTAACAAAATTTTAAATTATTGCAAAAATTGAATTTTAGGGTGTTACACTATTCATATGAAAATTCAAAATGAACAGCTCAAAACTCGCAGGGAGCGATTGGAGAATTACATCCGTGGCCAACTCAGGGTTGAGGGGAAAACCAAGTTTTTTCAAGATCTCAATGTAACCAATCATTTTGATCACATGAGGACTAACTGGACTGCCTTCCGTTAACCTGGACACAAACAAGGACTTGGAGGTGTTGAACCTCTCAGCCCTAGCTTGGTTCTCAAACATGTCTTGGAGTCCCACAATCATATCGTGAGCATCTGTGTTCTCATATTGCTTCTGAAGTTCAGAGGACATAGTGGCAAGCATGAGACAGCTAATATTGAGTGAATCATTGGTATGCTTCTCGTAAGCCCTCCAATCAATGGCATATGCATTATTAGCTAGTTCATCAGGATAGGGAACCTCTAGAACATACTCCCTTTTCTCTTGTTTGAGAACAATTTTTAGATTTTTATACCAATCAATAAAGTTTGTTCCAGATAGCTTTTTTTCAATAATCGAACGCAAATTACAACTGGAATTGGCGTTAACAGTAGGTGCCATGATCTACAACAGAAATAAATATGCAAAGTTTAGCACTATGTTTATGTTAACCTTCCATTAAACAATTTAACAAAAGATACTCCCACTATATGTTTTGAAACCGTTTCCCTCTAACGACATATAGTGAAACAAGATCCACATTCAACTAGGTTCTAGTGAGATTTGGCATCACTGCTAGAAACTTAAGTGACATAGGTAAGCAACATCTTGCTAATCACATCCCTATATGACTCTTGTTTGTTGGGTGACATCGAATGCCCCGGCCCCAACACTATACCTCGAAGCCAGAAACCGTCTTGATAGCTTTGTTAAGTAAACCAATACTATGCGTGTGGATGTCCGGTATCCACCCTAACTGGTTAAGATAAAAGATGGCACCCTGCTTTGGCAGACCTACCAAACAATGATCAAAACCTAAGTAGGTGCAGCTATTGGAGGGGCATCAATTATTCTTAATTTTTTTGAGGGAAGCTATTCTATCATGTAAACTATAATGGCTACTGTGTATATATAGGAAGGACGTGAGGAGGTCGACCTAGGGTTGTGCAGCCATAGAAAGGCGTACACAACCTGGAATCCGACCCCAACATGATTACTAGACCCAACAGGGTTCGATACGGTGGTGCAACACTTTATTTCTGTAACTCTTACTAAACTATAAGGAATATTAGGTTGAGTTTATATCCGTTGGAAAGGGCTCATCGTAAGCTTTCCAGAATGTCCAAGATTGCCTAAAACGGACTTTGTATGAGAGAGTTTGCCCGTTTTACTGACGTGTTGTCCTGGGACTCGACCACAACCACGACCACGACTAGAGCTTAGCCTCAAGTCCGAGTAGACTTGCCCTTCGAGGGGTGACATCCGAGTAAGGTTGTGGTGCTTCTCCCATGTTCCTAAGCGACAAAACCACACAAACTTAGCAGTATTTTATTATCTATGAAGAAAATATGAACAATAAGGAACGAATTCACCATGTGTGTATCCGAGGGAGCCATGGGCACATCATACTCATCTTATTTACAACAAACTGTCCTCAGTTTTCGTATAGCATTGTCTTGTCCATAACTTCTACAGAAAGCAAAATGCGTAAGGAACTCTCGTTATGCAATATCATAAGTTCTCTATCAAACAATTGTAATTCTCTTTGAAATGATTGTATTTGATCATCATTGGCCATAGTAAACATCATTGGTACAATGTATGCATGTATCACTTATTTCTCCCCTTCTTTAAAAGAAGTGATATTTTCTTTCTCCCCTTCTTTAAAAGAAGTGATATTTTCTTTCTCCCCTTCTTTAAAAGAAGTGCCATTGCATCGCAACCTAGTACCAATTTGTATCTTCTGTACAAAGAAAGGTGAAGCAATGGTTGTGGTGCATGGTAGCATCCAACAACAGTCTCATTCCTGTGAACTACTCAGTGGGTTGCAAATAGGACTAGAAAAACTTGATACGATATTAATGTTGCAACTACAGTCCTCTAAATGTTCACTTTTAGGCACAATAGCAGAAGATTTCAAATTTGAACAAATATGAACTCGATGCACCATATAGTCTAATTTATCATTGTATGTGCCAATAACAAGAAAGATATTCTGTGACAAACATGGAAAATCAGAATTAAGTTTTAATTTCTCTTCTAAACTATTTAGATCACAAAGAACATCAAATTCAATATAACCTAAAGTATCTAGGAAAGATAACAATTTCAGCTCTTCTTTCTCACTAGCAATGCATTGAGCACGTTTAATTTCAGAACAACTATTCATTTGTAAAACAGAGTTAATACGTTCATGCACAAGTTGTGGTTGTGATATAAGTGATGCATTATCACATAACTCTTCTTTATCACAAGGAACAACAAGCAAATCATCATATGACAAAGGTAAATTAGAAATATAGACCACTAATGATTGCTCTACAATAGAATGAGTAGCAGGTAATTTTATCACATCAAAATAATCCTCACCTTGTGTGAGTGTAGCACCTTTTTCATTACCTTTATTCTCTTCCTCAGCTGATATAGGTGCGTTAGCATTTGTACCTTGTTGTAACATGCATGGTATGGCAGATGTCTCCTCATTCTCCTTGGTTTTCTTCTCATTTTCCTTTTCTTGTTTGTTCAGACCTATGGGAGAAGATGTAGCAGTGGTGGTGGGGCTCTCAAGCAATTTCTTCTCCTTTTCATCCATTGCTTTGTTGATTTTGCTATCCTGCAAAAGATTAGTGATAGCATGAGACTAAGGATTTTTTGCATTTCAAAGCATAGCTAGGTAGCTCAATATCAACAATTCCAGCAAGGTCAGATTTAGTGGTAAACATAACACAGACTTGTTGAGTTTCAGATTCTTGCTCAAGCTCTTTTCTCTTATTTTCAGCTATCTCTTGTTCACATTTCATAATTTCAGCAGGGGTTAAAGGTAGAAAAGTTATTTTCTTTCCTTTATGCATAAGGGTGTACTTATTACATCTACCATGATATGTTGCATCAGTATCAAACTCACATGGTCGTCCTAACAAAAGTGAACATGCTTGCATGGGTACTACATCAAAATCAGCACAATTATGGTATGAACCAATAGAAAAATGCATTCTAGTTGTTTGCATTACCTTCAACTTACCACTATTGTTGAACCATTGAATGTGATACAGGTGAGGATGGTTTCTCCTCAATCAACACCAAACAAGTGGTCAAGCTCCTCGACCAACTTCGAGTAGGTGGTCGTGCTCCTCGACCATGGTTGGCGACTAGCCCCGAACACGTCTGTTGGAGCAAGAGTTCATCTTGCCCTAGCAAATACGGTGAGAGTTTCTTCTAAGGAGGAGACTCAAGCTTAGAGATGAAGTTTGAGAGGAAGGAACACCACAAATGTATTGATAGTAGAATAATGGATCGGTCTAGGGGGAGTATCACAGCGTGATTTAGTGCTTGGGCACCTTTGTGTTCTGTGTGTTGCCTTAAGCATTCTCCTTGTGACATCTCCTTCCCAAATGGCCACTACCCCGTATTTATAGAGTGGTATGTAGCTTAGTGTACAAGTTATCATGATGTACAAATATCTAGGACCTGGCCAAATTACTGGTCCTTATCCTGGATAACTACTTTTCACCCTAAATAGAAGATAAATATCTACTGTGGTAACTATTGTGCTGCCTACCCCATGAGTGAGCCAATTGCCAATTGCAGCCCGGCGCCGCATTGCCGGGGGTGCTAGAATGACTTTCATCACGCTGGGATGTCAGGATAAGCACCATTTGCACTAGCATTAATTGCCCATCACTTCGCGTCGGGTTGGCTGCATGGGATGTCCTTTTCTTCTCTGATATTATCTCCGAAGGATGGCTGCATCTTTAGGTTTTGGAAGGCTGCATGGGCACCGGAGGGGTGGCCCGAAGGGGTCTGTAGCCTCTAAGGGCTAGGCCTCCTACCGAGAGTCCAGAGGCTGAAGGCTCTGGAGGGACTTGCTGTACCTCCGAGCCTTCGAAAGACCACGTATGTGCCAGAGAAGTGGTCTGAAGGGGTCTGCATCCTCTGAGGGCCAGGCCTCCTGCTGAGAGTCCAAAGGCCGAAGGCTCTGGAGTGACTTGTTGTAGCTCTGAGTCTTCAGAAGGCCATGTATGTGCTGGAGAGGTGGTCCGAAGGGGTCCGCAGTCTCTGAGGGCTAGGCCTCCTACTAAGAGTCTGGAGGCCAAAGGCTCTGAAGGGACTTGCTATAGCTTTGAGTCTTCGGAAGGCCACATATGTGCCAAAGAGGTGGTCTGAAGGGGTCCGTAGCCTCTGAGGGCCAGGCATCCTGCTGAGAGTCCGGAGGTCGAAGGCTCCAAAGGGACATTAGATAGTGATCATCAACCAGTATCCTCAGGCTAGTCTATTTTTCTTCAACAGTACCCCCTCATTCTTTGGCCTCAACGTTTGGAGGGGGTGAGAGGATGTAGAGGAAAACCAACTCCTGCCTGGGCTTGTAAAAAGAATGCTCAAAGGCCATTCCATATCCCGGAGGAGTTCTTTGGTGAAAACTACGGGCGTTGATGGCGAAGCTCAAGGCTGATGGTGCATTGGTGGTGGTGACATGCCTTGGGGTTATGCTGAGGTCAGAGGTGTAGCCGGTGTCGAAGTCGAAGTTGAAGACCGAAGACGTATTAGTTGAGGAGGCACGCTCCGGAGCCCGTTGGAGTTGGTGTGTGCGGTATTAGGACCCGAGGCCGGAGGGGCATTGATGGAGGTGACTCACTCTGGCATCTGTGCCAAGGCTAATTTAGATTCTTGGACTTTTTTGGAGATGGGTCTTCTCGCCATTTGAGTTTGTCAGAGTGATGGATTACGTGTGGGATTGGGAAATCCCCACGTTCGCTAGTTTGAGGACGGTAGGATGGGATGTGTCACTGGTGCACTCTGACTGGATAATGTGTGTGTTTGTTTAGGGTCTTGTGCCCACGCCCCTGGCATGCGCCTAAAGGAGTCTACGTCATTAACATGAAGGGACATTCATGCAAGAAAATGAGGCGTTGCCGTGGGATGTTTCCACGTGTCGGTGGAATGACCGGGATATGGCCACGGGCGCCCAGAGATTAATGACGAACAACATGGAGTGACGCCACGTTGGTTCCACTTGACCTCCCGGGCATACGTGGTCGCTTGGCCCGGATATAAAATTGGGGTCATCGGGCTGGATTTACCATTGCTCCACGAGCGAGTACTCAACCTTGACTATGAATATGGCATCATCTTCCTCCCCATCCTCTTCAAAAATGTTGATGATCTTGACTGCTTCTACTGGGGCTAGGCCATCTCGGCTAACGATGGTGGCGTCGGTGGCCATCCAGCCTCCGTCCCTGTTGGGTGGACAGCTGCCTGTCGCGCCTACCGAAACCCTAGTTCGGGAGACCATGCCTGTTGAGATCATCGATATTTCCGACGATGATGAGGAGATCGACTGGGATCTCCTACAGAGGGAGAGTGACGAGGAGGAGCAGGCTTCAGCGGAGAGGGAGGGGGCCAGGAAGGAGTGGGAGGAGGCCCCAACAGTGGTTCCTTTGGTTTCTTCTTCGTCATATGACAGCTTGGGGGCTAGACTGCATCAATTCTATGGCAGCAAGCCACAGATGAAGTGCATACGTCGCTCCATATTCGGCCCCTGCCAGGATCCGTAGGAGGCGAAGCTGGCCTTCGGTGGTGCTTTTTGGACATCCCTGCCTTGCTATTCGACTATGGCTTTGCCGCAGGCCATAGTTTCCTTTTGCCACCTTGTACTCTTTCTCCCCCTGGTTTGCTCTTTCGGGGTCTGTCTCCTTCGTAGCGGTCTTTGTACTATTGCTTCTTTGTACGCATCCTCTGGATGCACGATTTGTTTAATGATATAATTTGGACCTCTGGTAGTGATAGTATCTCTTTTTGGGCCAAAGTGTGAGGGGATCCTTTGAGCAGGTGACCGCATGTTTGTGTGCCTTCATGCTGCCCTTCTTCGTCCCCTTCGTAGGTGATGGCTAGTCTTTCGGATGATCGAGGTACCGGGCCTTTGCATATATCATAGCTAGTTTCGTTCCTTCCAGGGAAGAGGTGGCCTTGAGAATCTGGTAGTGGTACACACGTAGGGTAACTAAGGAGGGCTGGGCAAAGCAGCGGCAACCTCGTCGTTCCCAGTCATCGCCTACTCCTTGGGTTCGGTGTTGGTAGGGCCTTCTTCCAAATTTGTTCTAGATTTCTGACCCCACGAAGTCTATTTGGAACCTTTGGGAACAAGCTCCGGAGGTGGTCCGTGACCCTTTGGGTTCTTAGCAGCTGCCTGGCTTCAGAGGTGATCCGTCTAAAGCATAGTGATAGCGTGTCAGAGGTGAAGCCGAAGGGGAAACGGGAGAGGTGGTCTTCGACCCTCTCGGGCCTTAGCCGCTGCCCAGCTTCAGAGATAATCCGTCCGGAGCCTAGCGACGACGCGTCGGAGGTGAAGCCAAAGACTATATGGGAGAGATGGTCCTCGACCCCCTCGGCCCTTAGCCGCTGCATGGCTCTAGAGGTAATCTGTTCGGAGCCTAGTGATGGCACGTCGGAGGTGAAGCCGAAGGCCAGACGGAAGGGGTGGTCCTCCACCCCCTCGGCCCTTAGCTTCTACCCGGCTCTGGAGATAATTTATCCAGAGCCTAGCGAAGGTGTGTTGGAGGCAAAGCCGAAGGCCAGACAGGAGAGGTGGTCCTCGACCCCCTCGACCCTTAGTCGTTGCCCAGCTCTGGAGGTAATCCGCCCAGAGCCTGACAATGGTGTGCCGAAAGCTGCTACTCCTGTAATGAATAGTTGGGGATTCCATACTATCTCCTGTGCCACGAAGAGTGGGTTTTTACATAATATTAGCATGATCTTCAGAAACGATGTATGAATCATGTCTTTGATGAGACTGTAGGGTAAATGACATTACCTTTTACCATAGGTGTTTGAGTTACGCAGGCCATACCTCTTCCTACAGGGAGGAGGATCTATACCCCTTTGATATGTTGGTTGTGCCTCTCGGAGGCTATTGGGTTTTGCACTTCTCCAGCACGAAAGAGTTTGCCTTCAAGATGCTGGGGGGTTTTGTTTGATCGGTCTTTTTAGAACCTCTCCGTTTGGCAAAGGTGTTTTGGAAGACATCCCCATTCGTGGGGTTTTTTTGAAGACTCTGTGTCTTGTGGGGGTCTTTGCAAGGCTCTCCATCCTGCAGAGGTTTTGGAAGTTTTCTCTGTTTTGGCGGAGGTTTTGGAAGTTTTCTCCATTTTGGCGAAGGTTTGGTAAGGCTCTCCATTTTGACAGAGATTTTTGTAAGATGCTCTGTCTCACGGAGGTTTTCGGAAGTCTCTCCATTTTTGGCGGAGGCTTTGTAAGACTCTCCCTTTTTGCCGAAGCTTTCGCAAGGCTCTCTGTTTTTGCCGAAGGTTTTGCAAATTTCTTTGTTTTTGCCGGATGTTTTGTAGGGCTTTTCGTTTTTGTTGGAGGTATTGTAGGACACTCCATTTTTGCCAGAGGTTCTGTAGGACTCTCCATTTTTGCCGGATGTTTGGTAAGATTCCCTATTTTTGTTGGAGGTTTTGTAGGACTCTCCGTTTTTTCTGAAGGTTTTGTAGGATTCTCCATTTTTGCCAGAGGTTTTGTAGGACTCTCCGTTTTTGTTGGAGGTTTTGTATGTCTCTCCGTTTTTGCCAAAGGTTTGTTAGGTCTCTCCGTTTTTGCCGGAGGTTTTGTAAGTCTCTCTGTTTTTGCCGGAGGTTTGATAGGTCTCTCCGTTTTTGCCGAAGGTTTTGTATCCCCTTTAGCATGTATTAATGCAGAAGGCTCTACACACTATCGGAGCTACGTAAATACCTTCCAGGAAACCTAGGCAGTCTTGCCTTTCAGGTGACCTAGGCATGCTACGCACGTGGTGTGTAGGCTTGTCGTGCTTCCGAGGAAATGTCCTGGGTGCACCGCAACAATGTCCAAGGGTGTGCCCTAGCGCATGGCATTTATATGACTGAAGCAATGCAATACCTTCCAGGAAACCTAGGCTTGATGCCTTTGCAGTGACCTAGGCATGCTGCGCTCATGGCATATAAGCATGTCGTGCAACGAGGATTTCTTGCGACAGCATTCCTCATAGCACCACATCCTCACATCAAGGTCATCCCTTGATATGAGGCGTCCACACTACCGAGGCTACGCAATGCCTTGCAGGACACCCTGGCATAATCTGCCCTCTGGGTGACCTAGGCACGCTATGCTGCTGCAGTTGTGTGGGCTCCACTACCTACCAGAGCAAAGCCTACCCTCTGGGAAACCTTTTCAGGTGACTTTAGGTTTAGGCAAGCAATGCTTACGGGTGCATGAGCATGTCACGCCTCCTGAAGAAATCCTTCAGGGGCACCACAACTACATTACCAAGGAAGTCCCTTGATAACCTCAACTAATGACGAGACTCAAGATTAGAGACGAAGTTTGAGAGGAAGGAACACCACAAATGTATTGATAGTAGAAAAATGGATCGGCCTAGGGGGAGTATCACAGTGTGGTTTAGCACTTGGGCACATTTGTGTATAGTGTGTTACCTTGAGCATTCTCCTTGTAACCTCTACTTCCCAGATCACCATTACCCCCTATTTATAGGGTGGTACGTAGCTTTGTGTACAAGTTATCACGATGTACAAATATCTATGACCTGGCCTAATTACCGGTCCTTATCCTGGATAACTATTTTTTACCCTACATAGAAGATAAATATCTACCATAGTAACTATTGTGGTGCCTGGCCCTTGAGGTGTGAGACGGTTGCCAATTGCGGCCCAGTGCTGCACTGCCAAGGGTGCCAGGAAGACTTTCATCACGCTGGGGTGTCAGGATAAGCACCACTTGTACTGGCATTAATTACCCATCACCTCATGTCGGGTTTGCTACAGGGGTGTCCTTTTCTTCCCAGATATTATCTCCAGAGGTTGGTTGCATCTTTAGGTTTCGGAAGGCCACATAGGCACCAGAGGGGTGGCCTGAAGGGATTCGTAGCCTTTGAGGGCTAGACCTCCTGCCAAGAGTCCAGAGGCTGAAGGCTCTGGAGGGACTTGCTATAGCTCCGAGTCTTCAGAAGGCCACGTATGTGCCAGAGAGGTGGTCCGAAGGGGTCCACAACCTCTGAGGGCCAGGCCTCTTGCTAAGAGTCCCGAGGCCGAAGGCTCTGGACGGGCTTGCTGTAGCTCTAAGTCTTCAGAAGGCCACGTATGTACCGTAGAGGTGGTCTGAAGGTGTCTGCAGCCTCTGAGGGCCAGGCCTCTTGTTGTGAGTCTAGAGGCTGAAGGCTCTGGAGGGACTTGTTGTAGCTCTGATTCTTTGGAAGGCCACGTATATGCCAGAGAGGTGGTCCAAAGGGGTCCACAACCTCTGAAGGCTAGGTCTCCTGCTTAGAGTCCGGAGGCCAAAGGCTCTGGAGGGATCTTTGATAGCGATCGTCAACCATTATCCTCAGGCCGGTCTATTTTTCCCCCAACAACGTCACATTCGACTCGCCGAGAAGATCAACGCCATAATAGCAACAATGCCTCTATGGTATACACACATACTGGGCAAAAACACCAAGAACAAACGTGTTAGCAGTAGTCACTTCGTGTCTATTGCATGACTCACGACAGAGGCGTTGTCATTTCATAGTTAAAGCTATGTCGTGTGGTCACTTCCTGTCTAAACACTGACTCACAACAATGGTGTTGTCATTTCATGGTTAAAGCTGAGTCGTGTCATCACTTCAAGTCTAAAGGGTGTCTCACGATAGAGATGTTGTCTTTTAATCCTTGAAGCTCAGTCATGTGGTTATTACAAACATTAGATAAATTAAACTTATGTGTCAAAATTATTTGACAAACATTAGATAAATTAGAAGTAATTACAACAACAATAACAATGAATGAGATATAATATGGCTGACTACTACATTATAGTGAATAGTACATGTGTCATAAAGAATTACAAGTACACCGAACAACAGCACTACCTCCTCGACAACAACGACGACGCACGTAGTCCTCAGGAGTGTAAGCGTCTGGCGAGTGTGTGGCCCTCATCCCAGTGGCCTGTGTTGGCCCCTGCTGTGTGTCCCCTTGACCTTCGTCATCATCATCCTGCCTTGTGTGACCCTCACCGAACGTATATCCAGACCTGCTAACTCGGCCCTGCATATACCATGATGATGGATCCTCTTACAGAAGTATCGATGCACCTAGAACATGCTCTGATAGAGTCCAATGTCCCGAAGGATCGTCCTGCTGGTAGCACTGTGAACCCCTAGGTGCATCGGGATATTGGGGGTACTATGAGCTGAGGAGATCGGTGAAGCTTGTGGCCTGCATTGCAGTAGTCCAGTCAAAAAAAATACATGTACTGCTCCAGCTAGGCATCTGCTGTGTACAGTCAACGACATCCTCATGATGCATCAAAGCTGCAGGCAGAGGTGTCATGATAGTATGAGGACGTTGTGCCCACTGGGAGGCCTGTGAATCCAGTGTACACTGCTCGGGCTTAGGCGCCTGTGTGCACTCCTCGGCCTCAGTACTGGAACTAATGCTTCTCACGACTATGCACATGATGTTCCATAGCCGAAGGTGCTTCTCACGACTATGCACGAACGGGTTCGTCACAAGCACTGGACAAGCGCCTGCTGTGGGAGGCACAAGACGGGTCCATTTCTGGTATGTCATACTCCCTCCAACGCGGGTCATAACCACCTAGACCACATATAGCAGACAAGAAGCAGGATCCTCTCATCCTCTTGTACTCCTGGAGAGGGCTCCGATCCCTCCGCGTTGATGACCCACTTGGTTCCCCACAAGCTTGCTCCTCCTACGTATTCATCGTGTACGCCTCTTTGGTCTGTATGAGATGAGGGACAAGTTAGTAATACAGAGGTTTAACCAATTAAAATCGTTATAAATACCGCATCACCTACCACAACATGAAGAAGGTAGGCACGATTCTCGGGGAACATTCTAGGGCCCGGCTCCACAAATCTGCTGAGTAAGGTGACACGCGTACATGGACGGTGCCACAAAAGGTACTCCCAGTAGGTGCCATCGTTGTATTGTCTAGTAGGAACAATGACATCCACCCAGCTAACTCTGTCCACCTCTGTATGTGCTTGGCATTCACGGATGCCCAGTCCCGCATGCCTCCAGCCCCCGGTGCACTTCTCCTGTACGTGACATAAACAATTATAATATGTTAATATTGATCATGTTGGGCACTAATGCTACCTACAATAACACACCATGTAGCATTAGTGAACCATGAGACATTTCACCGCTCGACTTTTACCGATGACCTATGCATTGTTAAGCATCTCGTATAACATTTAAGTTAGACATTATCATGATTATACCTCGGTTATAAGGATTGAGATCACCAATACAAGATAGGGATAAATGCAGCAAATAGTGCTACTCGATTTTCCAACATCGTCTAATTAAACATGCATAACATGCATAGAGCATAATTTATCAATTTAGCTACCATATGATCCAAAGTATAAAGTACAACATGCTTAGATGCTTGCCTTTATGCTTTTCTTCAATTTGGGATCTAACGTCAAACCCCTTCACAAAAACTCGTTACACTCCGATTTGACGATCACTAAATAAAAGAATGCATCGCAATAAGCATATGATAAGATGACATAAAATATGATTTACAATGCATGAAATATTTTCCCGAGTTAGAATAAGTCAAAAGAATACTAGAAAATTTGGTTTAACCAATTTTAGACTTGTAAACAATTAACATTGAATTAATGAAACCTTAACATAATTAATTTATCTGAGAAAGTTAATTAATTATTTAATGGCTGAGGATATTTTTAATAGGTAGAGAAGGTTATTACGAAACCAACTATTGGAACTGCTAACCCAACCAAAGACGGCCTTCGTTCTAGGTGAAAACCGAAGGCTCCTGGGTGTGACACGTGTTATGAGTAAATGATCTTGATTTCTCTCGTCACTTCATGTACAGTATGACCCTATTTATAGCCCATACCTAACTACTCAATGCTTGGATTTGCAGTTTAACCCTCTCAACTGCCATATTTCTGACATATTTGGGGGCATTATGGTACAATCAAGTACATTTGCATAATTACAACTGTGCCCTAGACAGTTAAGTGGGCCTCAATGTCCATTTGTGGTCTTTGGCCAGTCTCATGGCTGCGCTAAGGGCCCCTCTCCAGCTTCCAACTAAAGGTTCACCACGACCTTCGCTCCTGCCCTCCGACGCTGTGTGTCAACCTTTGGCCTCCGACCGAAGGTACGCCAGTACCTTCGCACTCTTCGGTAAGCGGAATCGCCAGTCAACCTTCGGCTTCCGACCGAAGGTTTGCCGCAGCCTTCGTCTACGCGAGCGGCAGGAGTCGCAGACGTTCCTTCGGGCTTCGACCAAAGGTCCATCGTGGCCTTCGCCCGCACTGATGGGGGTAGTGGGCCAACCTTCGTGCTTCGACCGAAGGTCTGCCATGGTCTTCACCTACATTTCCTAAAACACCACTGCAACACCCATCAGTGTTAGCCACCGGTAGACTTTGACTTGCCATACGAAGGGGGGCGAGAAATCATCCCCAACACCAACAAAATTGGTTACATAAATTTTGGAGTTACAAAGTATTTATTTTGAATTTTACAAGTTTCAGCAAAGAAAAGAAAGCCTGATGAACAGTACAATTCGGATGCTCCGGGTTGAATCCGGACCCTCTAGGTTCCGAGTTACTCAAAATCTCTAGGTTCCTGCAGAATACATGTTTTGTGAAATTTTTTTGACTGATCCAACTTTCATATCTCTCTAAATCGAGGATAAGCTTGTTTGGCACTAATTCATGGATTCTAGATCTAATTTATCCACTCCACAAGCTCAAATCACTTGATCATCTCATCCAAACTTTTCACACTAGCTCAGTAACCTTAAGAACGCTCGTGCTTCACTAATCCTCGACTGCAACTCACAAAACTCATCCAAATGCTAACTAATTTGTACATTCTAACATAGAAAACCTAAGAGACTTAACTAAGATGCTTTTCTAAAGTTTGTAGCCGCCGATTTGGGAAAGAATCAAAGGAAAATCTTGGAGAAGGAAAGACAAGGTGCTGCTGAAATTTCAGAACAAAATGGTGACAAAAAATAATTTGCAAAACCTTTAAAACTTCATGCATGCAAGAATTTCTTAGATGCATCGAGAGCTAGAAAGATAGGGAACACCGTGGTGTGATATGTATACCTAGCTTTTTCTTCTTGAGGGCAGATTTTTTGGTGGAGAGCGAGACAGAGCTTGAGAGGGGAAGAGGAGAGCAGCCCTCTCCTCCCTCAAACCGAGCAGCACAAGAGTCGTAGAGAGGGAGAAGAGCTGTTGCAACACTGGAGAGAGGGAGGGGGAGGTGATAGGTCAGCTGGTAGGGTCCACTTGGTAGAGAAGCCAGAATTATTTTAACTGAAAATCTTATTCTTTCTCTCCTCATTTTACTATCTAAAGAGCTGCTCTAGTGCTATAAAAATTTTATGAATTATATGTCGCGATTGCAAAACGAGATGAACCTAATTTAAATTAGATTTACCCACCACACCTAAGCGAACTTGAAACAAAAGAAAATTCTAACATCGAGTATTTTCGCAACACATAGTAATGATCAAACTACCATTGAAAGAACAAACACTCATCAATACTTAATAATTAAATATGATATTTATGATGTATAATTATGTTTAATGATATATTTATGAATTTGGGAGGTGACAATTAACCACACTTGGGAATACAAAAGCTCCATCTTGGACTGGGACTGGAACGACCGAAAGCATTTGCATCTCCTTTCCCTACGCAAAGTTCGTTAACGGTCAGCCTCCTCATGGCCGCAGCTGGTCGGCGGCATGATAATGTCGCTGTTACCTGATGAAAATGGCTACTGCTGGTGGCTTTTTTGCATACCGGTATATTACTCTACTATAGCAGACAGCAGCTGCCACAGTGTGTTAAAACTATACAAAATTAACGACCCGACTGCCGATATCATAACAGGACCACCCTTGCTGCTTGCATGGTGTTCCGCTGCGGGAAAACAGTACGCACTTAAATTTGACTTGCAGGCAAGGCATGTGTCCGGGGCTTGAGTATAGGCGTGCTCTGCTCTGGATCTGGATTGTCTAGGTCATCTTGCCGCTAGCAAACACGCATGCCCTGATACGCATGCATCATTTGACCATTTTCAATGGTTTTTCTTCATGAGTCTTATTTTTTTTTAAAGATTTTTATTTCTTTCAGCGTCCTAATAGTTTCTTTTACAGTTCTCTTCTCGAATGGATTCTCTCATTCCCACTACATGAGATTCTCTCTCCTTTTATTTTCGAATCCATTCGAAAAAAATTATTAAAAATGAGAAAAAATAAAGGGTATAAAAATGAAAAGAGGAATTAGAAAAAAACAAAATGAAGAGAATACGGTTAGAGATGATATATCTATGTCAGGGTAGCTTCAGTTCCATCTGATGACATGCAACAGAAGATCGACGTACTGGGGATATGGTTGCATGCTTCCTGGCGGACTTCGTGTGTGACAGAGATATGTTGTGTAGAACTGCAGGAGCACGCTGTAACCTGCAAGCAAGTAGTCTGGCCGATCGACTTGTATGTCACTAGTATTAATATTCCGGAATCCTACTCTGCAATTCGTTCAGCTGATATTTTTTCAAAACTTAGGAAGGGTCATCAAGAGTGCCTAGACGCGATTCAACATGATATTGTTTGATCAAGCTCTGGAAGCATCGCAGTTTCTAGTTTTTTCCGAAATTCTATTTGACTAATGTTTATCTCTTTTTGGTGTAACATCTAGTCGCACTTAAATTTGTCGTGCCACAAACATTAACATGTCCAATACGTACCAATTCAACAATCATAATGATAAATAAAATTTCAGGACGCTAATTTCGTCACTCTACTTCTATCAGACGAATACAAAATGCAATTGGAGTGGTTGCAGCCTATGTATTCTCTGAACTAAATAAAATTGATGCCATGCTACACATTAGGTCATCAAGGGCTGACATGAGATACCTTAGATGTCAAGGGCGTCGGGGTTTAGGGTAGCTGGACCTCAGCTACGTAGCTCGTAGCCTCGATCGGTAATGGCGTGGGGCAGGTTCCCTTGCCACCCTATGGTGAAGGGGGGAGATTAGGAAGAAGAACGGAGGTTGGAGAGTAAACTATTATTGCTTAATCCAAACCGAGTGCGTTACACTCGATAAAAAGGCTCACGGCCACTAACAACTTGGAGATGGAAATCTCCTAAATTCTAGGCTTGACTGAAGCCTCTCCACTAAGTGATTGCGCCTCTGCTGCATGCGCGACTGAGATTGGAAACCTGCATGGCGGCTGACTGCATGCGCGGCTGCGATTGGAAACCTCCTAAATTCTAGGCTTGACTGAAGCCTCTCCACTAAAGCCTCACGGTCTTGATCTGGCCGCGGTGATCGCGCCTCTACTGCATGCGCGGCGCGCTCCTGGCCGCGTCCCTTGCGCGGGTCCGACGCTGGTACTGCTTGCCCCACATGACATCTCTCCCCCCCTCGACGAGCAGCTCGTCCTCGAGCTGGAAAGACGGGTAGTTGTCGATGAAGCTATCGACGTCCTCTCAGGTTGCTGATGCCGCAGGTTCTCCCTTCCAGTGGATGAGCACCTGGCGGACACCCAGGGTGAGACGGGTGCGTGCAGCACGCTCTGGTTCCGGCACAGCAGCGCCGTTGTGGGTAGCTGGCAGGGGCGGTGGCGCTGTCGGCGGGGTACCGACGAACTTCTTCAGGAGGCCCACATGGAAGACGTTGTGGAGGCGGGCGCGCGGTGGAAGCTCGAGGCGGTAGGCGACGTCGTTGATGACCTCGATGACGCGGTATGACCCATAGAAGCGAGGCTTGAGCTTCCCCTTCGATGGTACCTGGAGGGAGGCCGAGGCGCGAAGGCGAAGGCGAAGCCACACCCAGTCGCCAACAGCATAGCGGGCCTCGCGATGGTTCTTATCGTAGTGGCGCTTGTAGATTGCCTGCGCCTGCTCGAGGCGGTAGCGGACGTCGGCGAGGAGTTCATCCCTGTCTGCCATGCTTTTGGCCACCGCCGCCACGCGCGTCTCGCTGGGCTCATAGGAGCGGATGGAGGGGGGGTCACGGCAGTAGATGACCTTGAACGGCGTGTCCTTGAGGGCGAACTGGTAGGCGGTGTTGTAGACATATTCCGCCCACGGCAACCAGCGCAGCCACTGGCAAGGACGATCTCCGGTGAGGCAGCGGAGGTACATGACGATGACCTTGTTGGCGGCCTCCGTCTGGCCGTCTGATTGTGGATGGAAAGCCGATGTCATGTGCAGCTTCGCGCCCGTCAGGCGCATGAGTTCCCGCCAAAAAATGGAGATGAACATCGGGTCCCTGTCCGAGACCATGGACTGGGGCACGCCATGGAGGCGCACAATCTCGGCGAAGAAAGCCTGCGCCACCGATTCCGCTGAATATGGGTGAGCTAGCGGGATGAAGTGGCAGTACTTACTGAACCGATCAACCACCGTGAGGATGACCGACTTTCCGCCCACGTGTGGCAGAGCTTCGATGAAATCGAGCCCGATATCGGTCCACACCGACGTAGGCACGGGCAGTGGCATGAGCAGCCCCGCCGGGTGGAGGTGCTCCGACTTGTATCGCTGGCATGTCGCACAAGCGCGGATGTAGTCCTGGACCACCGTGCGAAGGTTTGGCGAGTGGAAGTTGCGGCGGAGCCAATGCAGAGTGCGCTGCACCCCTTCATGGCCGTCATCATGAACTGCAGCGAGCAACTCGTGGAGTAGCGGCGAGGCCGACGGAATGTAGAGGCGGCCGTCGAATGCCACCAAGCCGTCGATGAGGGACCACAAGGCTGCGCGCTGGTTGGCCGCGAGCTCGTCCCAGAGCGCCACCAGCGCCGGCTCCGTGTCGTGGGCGAGTCAAAGACAGTCGATGAAGTCGAAACGGGGTCCCAAGATGGTGAGTACCGAAGCCTCCTCCGTGTCGTGGCGTGACAAGGCATCGGCCACTGTGTTCGAGCTGCCTGCCTTGTACTCGACGGAGAAGTCAAAGCCGAGGAGTTTGCCCACCCGGTGGTGCTGGGGGATCGTGGCCAGGCGCTGATCCAACAAAAATTTAAGGCTGAAATGATCAGTCCTTACCAGGAAGCGGCATCCCCAGAGGTATGGCCTCCAGTGGAGGATCGCCTGCACGAGCCCGATCAACTCCCGCTCATATGCCGCCAGAGAACGGTGGCGCGGAGCCACAGGACGGCTGAAGAAGGCGACGGGGTGCTGGCCCTGCAGCAGGACGGCCCCGAAACCGTAGGACGAGGCGTCACACTCGACGATGAACGGCTGGGTGAAGTCCGGCAGGGCGAGCACCGGTGCGGAGGTGATGGCCGTCTTTAGCTCTTGGAACGCGCTCGTGGCCGCTTCAGTCCACATGAAGCCGTCTTTGCGGAGGAGGGCTGTTAGGGGCACGGCGATAGTGCCGTAGTCCTTGACGAATTTGCGGTAGTACCCGACCAGACCGAGAAACCCGCGGACCGCGCGCGCCGAGCGTGGTTGGGGCCAGTCGGAGATGGCCTGAACTTTGGTAGGGTCCATGGCCACGCCAGCTGAGGATATAATGTGACCGAGGTAGGCGATGGAGGCGACGCCGAACGCGCACTTGGACCGCTTGATGAAGAGGTGGTGCTGCTGGAGGTCGGTGAGCATGGCGCGTACATGACGGAGATGATCAGCCCACGAGTCGCTGAAGATCAAGATGTCGTCGAAGAAGACGAGCACGAAGCGGCGGAGGAACGACCGTAGCACATCATTCATGAGCGCCTGGAAGGTGGCCGGGGCGTTGCACAACCCGAACGGCATGACCAGGAACTCGTAGAGGCCGTCATGTGTCCGGAACGCCATCTTGGCCACGACGGAGGGGTTCATGCGGACCTGGTGGTAGCCCGAGCGCAGGTCCAACTTCGTGAAGAAGCAGGCGCCATGCAATTCATCGAGGAGTTCGTCGACCACCGGAATGGGAAACGCGTCCTTGACGGTGATGGCGTTGAGGGCGCGGTAGTCGATGCAGAAGCGCCACGTGCCATCGGCCTTCTTGACCAGCAAGACCGGCGATGAGAACGCCAAAGAGCTGTGCTGGATCAGCCCCTGGGATAGCATGGTGGAGCATTGGCGCTCCAGGTCATCTTTGTGGGAGGCGGGGTAGCGATAGGGCCGCATGGCCACCGGCGCCGACCCCGGGACCAGGTTGATGCACTGGTCCCTGGAGCGGGGCGGTGGTATGCCGTGCGGTTCGGTGAAGATGGTGGCAAACTCGTCGAGCAGGGCCGTCATGAGCTCGTCGCCAGAGCATGCCCGTAGGGCTGGGCTGGCCGGACCTGCGATGCCACGCCAGCAGACCCTGTGATCCCTGCGCCAGAAGGACGTGGTGAGGTCGCTGAAATCCCACATGATGGGGCCGAGGGATGCCAGCCACTGCGTGCCAAGCACGACGTCGTAGCCCGCCAGAGGTAGCGCGCAGAAGTCCACCTCGAAGTCTTCATCTCCAATCGTGAAGGATGTGCCGTGGTACATGCCTGGGCACGGCACTCGCTCACCGTTGGCCACCGTGACCAGCATCTTGCCCCGGGAAAGGAGCTGGAGAGTGGTGCGGCCCGCTGCCTCCTCAGAGATGAAGTTGTGGGTGGAGCCCGAATCGAGGAGCGCGAGGAGAGAGGCGCCCCTCATCTGCAGATGCACCTGCATCGTCTCGCTGGTGCGGACGCTGGCGATGGCGTGCAGGGAGATTTGTGGCTCGGGCTCATCGGGCTCCGCGGGCTCAGTGTCATCATCGTCATCGGCGACGGCCAAGTCCAGGAGGAAGATGTGTTGGCAGACTCGGTTGTGCCCGCGCCCAAATTTTTTGTTGCAGTTGAAGCAGAGGCCCAGGCGGCGACGCTCCTCCATTTCCGCCTGGGAGAGGCGTTTCACCGACCGCCCCTCCGCAGAAACCGTTGCCGGTGTAGTGGTCGCTAGGGGTGTCGGTGGAAGCGCCAGACGAGCCGGGGGTGTCGGAAGAAGACCCCGGGTCTGGTGGCGCGGTGGCGCGGGAGCAGGGGCGACGGCGGCGGCACACTGGTCGCGCAGCTCCAACTTGCGGGCGAGGCTCATGGTGAAGGCGAGGGACTGCGGGTTGTGGATCTCGACGTCGAGGCTGAGCGACGGCTGCAGGCCTGCTATGAAAATCTGCACACGCTGCGCTTCTGTGAGTGCACCCGCCCGCGGAAGGAGAGCCTCGAAGCGGTCCTAGTACTCGACGATGGAGCCGGTGCGCTTGTAGGCCATGAGTTCGCCGAGGGGGTTGGAGCGCAGGGGTGGTCCGAACCGGAGGTGGAGAAGCTCGGTGAAGCGGCGCCACGGCGGCGTGCCCTTGTCTTGCTGGACCTGGATGAACCACATCTGGGCGCCACCTTCCAGGTTGTAGGAGGCCATCCATACGTTCTCCTCCTCCGCGATCCGCTGCTGATGGAAGTAGGACTCGCAGCGATTGATGAACGCGAGGGGATCAGACTTCCCGTCGAACTTGGGGAAGTCCATCTTCTGGAAACGGGGAGGACGGTCGTTGTTTTGCTCGCCAGTGACCGGGCCCTTCGTTCCGGACGCCGATGAGGCGGGGCGTTGAGCCTCCAGCAGCCGGGTGGTGTTAGCATTGCCCTCGACCGTGGCCTGCAGGGATTGGACGGTCTCGGCCAAAGACTTGATGAGGGCCTCGAGATCGGCTGGTTCAGAACTCGGCATGGTGGACGGCACAGAGGCAGCGGGCGACGGCGTTGGCGCGGTGGTGGAAGACGAGGATCGCCTGGAACGTGATACCAGGTTGTCAAGGGCGTCGGGGTTTAGGGTAGCTGGACCTCGGCTACATAGCTCGTAGCCTCGATCGGTAATGGCGTGGGGCAGGTTCCCTTGCCACCCTATGGTGAAGGGGGGAGATTAGGAAGAAGAACGGAGGTTGGAGAGTAAACTATTATTGCTTAATCCAAACCGAGTGCGTTACACTCGATAAAAAGGCTCACGGCCACTAACAACTTGGAGATGGAAATCTCCTAAATTCTAGGCTTGACTGAAGCCTCTCCACTAAGTGATTGCGCCTCTGCTGCATGCGCGACTGAGATTGGAAACCTGCATGGCAGCTGACTGCATGCGCGGCTGCGATTGGAAACCTCCTAAATTCTAGGCTTGACTGAAGCCTCTCCACTAAAGCCTCACGGTCTTGATCTGGCCGCGGTGATCGCGCCTCTACTGCATGCGCGGCGCGCTCCTGGCCGCGTCCCTTGCGCGGGTCCGACGCTGGTACTGCTTGCCCCACATGACATTAGAACCACTCACTGAAGGGATATGAGAATCAAGTAATCACTGCAAGTGAAAAGATTAACATGGTCTACTTACAATTTAATTCCATGACTGTGGAGTAAGCCAATAATATTATAACAGAAACTAATACACCCACAATTCATTAATCTACTAGCAGCAAACAAGAAACTTGCTAGCATGATTTTTTTAAAAAAAACAATACTAGGGGTATCTGAATATACTTCGAACTAAATGAATACACGGTAATGATGAGCCATATTGTCGGTATGGGGAAGTTGGACCATTGTAGGGGATAATGTTTGGCACAACATGAGACAACACTTGACAATGACGCTTGTTAACATGAGCGATCCCATAATTCATATGTAATAATATTGAAACATTAGGACACTTTGTATTTTTTCTGTAAACTACTATGCAAGTTTCCTCTCTTTTTATTTTGAAAAGATGCCTATAGCTCTGCCGTTCAATTAATTAGGAGATAAAGGGTTTTACCACTCATCAGCAACGGCATGATAAAGAAGGTTATGGTCTCACAAAAGAGACGGGCGACAAACAAAACAAGAAGACCACATCAGCAATCAAGGAAAGCCTTCTTCCTTGATTTTGTTAGATAATATTTTTTAATGGAAAATTGCATAAATAGTACCCAAAATTGTCTAATTGCAAGAGTAGGTGCCAGCTGGCACTCTCATTGCCGATTAGGGGGTATCCGCAATCGGAGTGCCGACTAGACCTTATCGGCTCTCGGTGTGCCAACAAGGTGGGGACAACAGTCCACATTGGAGCCATGCAGGCTATTGGCATGCCTGTAGCACTTCTCGGCCTTGCCACGGCCAAGAAGGGGTCACGTATCCCTGTCGACTTTTGAAGATCTGGCAGGTTTGTGTCCGCTATCCACGTGTCGATACCCCTTGGAATTTTTCCCTTCGCGGCTACCCCTCTCTCTCCCATTCTCTTTGTCTTTGGGAGGGAGGGGGGGGGGAGAGAGAGAGAGAGAGAGAGAGAGAGAGAGAGAGAGAGAGAGAGAGAGAGAGAGAGAGAGAGAGAGAGAGAGAGAAAGGGATGGGGGAGTAGGCGCGTCCAGGGCTGAGAGAGGGAGAGGGCGGGTGGAGTCGCAACCGGGCTGAAAGAGGGAGGTGCGGTCAGGCTACCATTGTAGGTATATTTTTTAATTAGAGTAATTTGATTAGATATAGAAATTAGTATAAATACATTAGAAATAGAAGGTAGATTAGGAATAGAAATAGAATAGTAGGTTAAATATATTAGAAATAGAAGGTAGTTATAGTTTTATTAGAAGTGTAGTGCAGGGTTTTATTAGAATTGTAACTTAGGTTTTTATTAGGCTAGGGTTTAGTAGTGTAGTGCTTGTATGAGATTGTAACTAGTGTAGGGGTTTTATTAGATTTGTATATAGAAATAGGAGGTTGCTTGACATATCATAAATCCAATTAATATTTAATCTGATATAATTATTGTATGGTTTTATTAGAATTCATAATCTCTGTATAGCATCTCATTATTCTTAATTTAGTTGACGCAAATTAGTATGATAGTTGGATAGGGATGCCGAAATTAGTGAAATTCAGAGTTTATTACAGGGATGGTTATATCATGCATTGTGACAACGGAGTGGACTTGAGCAATTTTCAGAATGTGGGGACTAGCATGAGTGGTCCAGAAGAGATGCGGTAGGTTGAAGTGTTTGGGTGGATGCATAATCTTTTGTAAGTTAGTCTGTCAGAGCAGCGGTTCACAGTTAAGGTTATGATTCCTAGGTTGCATGAAACTGGGTGGTAGTTGGAGCTTAGGGAGGTCAAAAGTTCAAAAAAAAATCGCAACAATTTGTGATGGGGTTGAATAAGGGTTTTGACCATGTCATCTTTGTACAAGGAAACATGGTAGGTTTGACAGAAGGCAAGCCTAATGCCCTTGAGAAGGTTGATGAAAATGTTGTCCTTGTGGAGAAGAGTGTGGTTCATCATGAGTTGGTGAGGCTAAGTGTTCCGAAGGAGGTTCAAAACGCAAGATAAGATTCAGATGATGAAGACTATGAGGCCCAGATAGTTGCTGATCAGTGGGGGGGGGGGGAGGATGAGGTAATTGTTGACCAAATAGAGGCAGATGATGATGAATTCTATGGCTTTATGGATTTTGTTGCTAGAACGAAAGGGACATGGAAATGATATCTTGGAGCAATGGGGGATCTGACAGTTAACGATGAACACCATTTGTCCTGGGAGTATGATGTGATTGAGGTGAGGAAAGAACAAATGTTTCATGACAAGGTGCAGTTGCAGCATGCAGTAAAGAAATGGTCTTTTTCAAAAAAAGGGAGTTCAAGATGGTCATTTCTAACTCAAGGACATATGATGTAAAGTGCATAGATCTAGGTTGTACGTGGCGAGTGCATGGTTATTTGTTGCTCTGTGAACCTTCACCTTTCATATTCAATGGTAGGTGGTCCACATGTAGTGGCCTCCCGCCATACTATGCCATGCAGTCAGCCTCTTCTGGTAGCTTGCCAAAATGACTGGATTGGGCTACCGCCAAATGTAAAGGGCCCTTCTCAAATGACAGGAGCTCTTGTTACGATGTAGATCACTCAGGAGGACCTTTCCACCCCATAGAATGCTGGTTAGGCTCAGCACCTATGAGATACGTTAATGTTCCCCACGGATAAGATCCACCGCCGAGGAGGGGCTTGAGGCAAGAAGGCTCTAGGCATGCCCAACAAGGACACTCATAATGGATGTTGACCATCTCTAGTGTTATTAGTAGGATGGACAGATTATGATGCACATTTTAGATATAGGCATGCAGTCAATTAGACAGGACAATGTCAAGCATCTAGCAAGAGCCCACTTGGTTGATGTGGATAGAACATTGCATCATCCTTCACTCCTACAAAGCATCCTGCTTGGTTGCTATTTAAGCCACCCCTGTACTAGGCGTGCCATTGCAACTACAGCCAACACCAAGCATGGCCGCGAGAGGCAGATGGGCAAGGGCCTTATGAAAGTTTGAAGGACCTCCACCCAATGATATATACCAGTAGTGACTCATTCAGCACCAACCTTCTCCTGAAAGGTATGCGAAGGCCTGACTGCCAATGTGGAGAAGAATGCACAGTCAAGCATTCCTTAGAGTTGGATACTTTTGGGAGGAGGTTCTTCTATTGTCCGAACATAGATGCTCTTTCCAATGTTCACCTAGACACTAGACGTAGACAGACGGTCACCTTGTAACTAGCGTCTAGGCTATCTAGATGACTATTAGATGGTCTAGATGCTTTTGTACTATAGCAGCAAAAATGCAAAAAAAAAACAGATATATGTTCCATATAAGCATACCTTCCAAAGACATAAATGCAACTTCAATCATCTATTGTCCTCTAGTACCTGGAGGAATAGGGGAGTAAGCAATGTACCTGTTGACAACAGAAGAGGAGCTATGGCCTGCCGAGGAGCTCACGGTCAATTGTCGAAGATGAGGGACTACAACAGATGGAGGAGGTGCGGAGTGCATGGTGGAGGAGTAGGGGAGCAAAGCATGAATTCGGTGGAGAGGAGTCGAGGAGTGGAGGTGACCTAGACGGTTGGACCCGAGGGATGATAGCATGGGTGCTAGTATGGGGGCGACTTCAATCGGCAATAGCGATGGAAAATAAAGGATGAGAGGAGATGCGGTGAGGAATGAATCAAATCGAATTGGGGGCTCTATACAGATGATTAAACCCTAATCATGTGCAATGGGCATGAATAATTTCCTCACACGGTCAAAAACTTTCCTCCAACATGGTTGTGGCAAGAAGCTCCATCGCCAGGACAGCCGACTAGTCACTCATCTAACTGCCTAGTCGCATCCAGGTATCATTTAGCATTGTTGACTAGACCGTATTTGACCAACATTGACTACCTAGATGGTTTAGCCTTCTAGAGGTGCAACTACCCCCTAAACTAGATGACAAGCCCTCAAGTAGCATTTAGCCGTCGTCTAGATGTGCTAGATGACCGTCTACATGAACACTAGTGCTTTCAAAGTAAAACCAAACTTCTCAGGTAATCCCTTCGACAATACTTAGTTTTCCATTTGATTGGTATACTAACACTCACTCATCCTCCATAGGCACCCAATCGCACTCAGGCACACAATAGGGTATGTGATTTTCACCTATGGATTAATGACTTTATCTCTCATATAGAGGAAGGAGTGGAACCTGCATGAGTTTCAACGGAGGCATGAGGAAGAAGTAGCCTAGCAAGTGAGAAAGAAGAGTCAAGTGGCGATGAGTGACTCCGATGTGAGTCTTGTGTAGTCCGTCTATTTAATTTCCATAAGGCATGTACTACGTGTTACACATAGGTTGCATATGTACCATGGTACTTAACCTTGCCTAACTTACATGCCACAACAATTATGTACATCATTTATGTTTAGGTGAGGTTGTGGCGTGTTGCATATATGTAGCAATTTATCTGGCACCTTGACAATGAATACTAGATAATTACCATATTCAAGCACCCTAGGATTTCTCGCAGTTCTCGGAGCATATGTCAATCTCCAAGAAGAGGATCCCTAGATGAAAGAAAACTACCCGTAAATACCAAGGTATCCCGTAAATAGGAAGATCTATCTCAATGTACGATACCCCCCCCACACACACACAAAGAGAGAGCTTGGGGCCCCTGTGGAGGACAAGAGCCACCAGAAGTTTAAGAAGCCACTCAGACCTTTCAACAAGCCAGAAGACACCCAAAGCTGAGCAAGGAAGTCATCGACTAGGTTTAAATGTATCTAGGCTAGCCACATACCCCCTTGTAATAGGCTCAGGTCAATACAAGACAAGCATGATGTAGGGTTAGTATCTTCAAGGAGTCCCTAACCTGTATAAAAACCCTATGTGTTCTCATGTGATTCGCCTACTTGAAGCATCCCCTGCATCTTCAACAAAATCGTTAGATTGGCGATTCACAAATCGTCAACAGCTGATGCCATCCATGGGGATCATGATAATAGACATTGAAGAGTCTACACATAACATATTGTAGGTGTCACCCAAGCCTTCATTCGAGAACTGGTTTTTTAGATTAGGGGTTCTATGACAACTTTACGCCTCTTCCTGACAAGCCAATGATCAATCAGTTGAATTTGATGATAAACATTCTGGTGATGATTCAAGCGATGAGGTAAGTTGATTTAAGGATCAATGAGCTAAAGATTACAACATCAAGTTCAAACCACTCAGCTACTAAGACAACTGTGAATGTCTAATTCACAGCAAGTTAGGATGAATTCCTGCAGCATTTGACAACATAGATTGTCAAGACACCAACCTGGAGCAATCCAATGAAAAATCCATGATGGATCTGGACACCTCCTCTAGCGGAGGTTACCCCCAAAAATTTTATGCTCTTGGAGACAGGGGTGATAGTCTAGGAAATCATGACGATGACCCTACAAATGGACAAGGCCCTTTGGCCTTGGGTACGGGTGATGGTCAGCACCAGATGAGCACACCTCCCTAGATTCTTAACGGAGCACCAGTCTGATCATCTCCTGACAATCAGCAAAGGGTTGAACGCTTCATATATGCAACCGCTAAGAGGATCCTTCTTCTACAAGAGGCCCTCATGCGTCCTCTGACCATAGATCTAGGAACCCCAATAGGTAAGGATTGGATGAACTCGGCAATCGACTTAACAAAAAAAGAGGTCATCATCCAGGCTGAGAACTCTTATCTAGCCATGACCAGAAACTATGCTAATCGGGCCAGACCATGCAATCCCCCATCGCAAAATGTATCGAACTCGGAGAGGCGTAACCCCCAGAACAAAGCATCTCAAGATGAAAATTAGGCGAATAACCGCCACTGAACCTCACCAATCAAAGGTCATCTGATTGGTGACTTGCACGAGATCATCGACAACCGGTGAAGGTGGTCGGGGGCCTCTAAAGGGGCTTTCTCTACCCCTTAAAATCTAATTAGGGGACGTCCTGACATCGATCAAATCGGGACAGATATTCGATCCTCGTTGAAAAACTCTCAAGGCTACTGGAACCAACCAGGGTGTCATCAACAGATGCCTGGATTTCTCTCCAAATTTATGGAACATAAGCTGGCGGCAAGGTTTTGACCTGGGACAATCGAAAAGTATAATGGAAGCACAAACCCTATTGAAGGGGCAGTCAGGACATGGTTAACCAACCTATCACCAGGAACAATCTACTCGTGCGAGCAGCTTTGCGATGTATTCCGAGCCAACTTCTAGGGTACATATGTCCGCCCCGGCAGATGGGGAACAAAACCTTGCCCAAATTCGTACGCCGCTTTAGCAATATCTTGAACAACATCCCCAAGGTTAGTGACTATGACATCATAAAAGCGTTCACTCGGTTGGGTCAAGAGCCAGAGATGCACTGAAAACATCACCATCCAGAAGTTTGAGACAGTCAAGGAGCTCATGAAAATCATCGATGAGTCCACCAAAGCTGAAGATGTGCTTCTCTTCATCAAGGAGAAGACTCAAGGCATCAAACACTCTCAAACTCGGCTCGAGGGTGACAGGGTCAAGGCTAAGTGCAAGAAGAACGTCAAGGGAGGTAAGGGCAATAAAAAATAATTCTGATGAAGTTTTTACAAATTTGCCTGACACCGGTCTTGACAAGCATCCCGGTTCATCTTGAGGCAAGAGCTCTACACCAGGCTCCAGAAAATGCTGTGGTAAGCTTTGGTGCGACCTTCACTAGACTGACAACCATAGCCTCCACAAGTGCTACCTCTCGAAGAACATGGTCAAAGCTGAGGTCGAGAAAGCAGCCAAAGGAAAGAATACCCAAGTCATAGCATAGAGCAAGGATTCCAGCTCCAGCGGTAGTGAGAATGACACGAATCCAATGTCTTATGAGCCAGACAAGAGGACGATCGACCACATGTTCAGTGGTTCTGCATCATACGAGTCCAAAAGGCAGTACAAGATGGTGGTCCGAGAAGTCTTAGCCTCCATCCCCAAGGGTCGTCAGGCTGTTAAGTGGTCAAACATTGAGATCTCCTTCAACTAAGAAGATCGCCATGATAACTTTGTATGGCTAGGTCAGTTCCCGATAGAGGTTGATCCTACGATAAATAAATATGTTTTACAATTTTGGTCAACATAATGTTAAAATATATAGATAGTACAAACTCTATCGAAATCACCTGAGTAGTGCAATGGTTTTTTTAGTCTTACTTGGTGTAGGACTTGGGTTTGAGTCTCTGCATGCGTGCGAAGCTAAAACAAATTTTTTGCACCTTGCGATACCAACAGTGAAAGGGGTTTCACTTCCGATGGACATATTGGGCTGGCAGTGAAACTACTTTCATTGCCAGTGCACTTATTGAGCAGGCAGTGAAAGTAGTTTCACTGCTGGTTGTCCTAGTGAGCCGGTAGTGAAGGTATCATTTAACTACTAGTGGTCATATTGAGCCGGTAGTGAAAGTCCTCCCCTATAAAGTAGCTCGACGTCCTGCGCCCTTTGACACTTAGAAAATTTTTCTCCTTCCCTATGTTGTTCGCCGAAACACCTCCCGACACCGTGGAGCCCACGCCGCCGAAGGTCCACGAGGTCGTGCTAGCTGTTCGTGTCCTCCTCGATGTTGTAGTCCTCCTCCCCACCGTCGTTGCCGCCCTCCTACCCAGCGCCATTCCTGTCCTCTTCGATGCCCAGCCCGTGCACCCCGCCACCTAGACCTTGCCATCTTGCAAGTTACGATTAGAGGAATGTTGGATTGCAGGTTGTATTAGAGGAATGTTGGGTTAGTGGATTGTTAGGGTAACTAGTCGATCATGAGGACCAAATTAGCTTAGAATGTTGGATTAGAGGAGGAGAGGAGAGGGGGTTCCTGTGGTGATTGTTGGGGTAACTGAATCATCTTTCTTATTTTCAAGTTTATTGATGTGCTATGAAATGGTATGTTGTTGATGTTGTGATATTGCCATATGGACAGAGAGATTGGTTTATTTAGTTGTAAAGAGAGTTCATGTGTTTAATAGAATCAATCATATGGCAATGTAAATCGATATTGTTAACTGAGTACATTGGGCCATGTATAAGGGTGATTATGATCCTACTGTTAGATGGCAATGTAAATCAATATTGTTAGATGAGCAAATGATGAAAGGAGATAATTATCTCCATAATCTGATGCAAATGCTGCTAGGTATCTGAGGTTGACCTAAATCGTTTTCTTTTACATGTTCAGAGAGAAAGCATTTTTCGCAAGTCAGCATTTATGTGTCAGTCTTACTAGTTTGGAGAGTAGCTTCTCTCAAGACGAGCTGGACACCCTATCTGAGGTTGGCCTAAACATTTGCACGGACGTTCGATACCGGAGGGCTACACCATGGTCAAAGTAGATGAGGCAGTTGACCAGTACTGCTATGTTGAGGTGTACTACCCCACAGAGGAGGGGGCGAATACTATAGGAGAGAACGAGCACACATTCATCATGTGGGAGAAGGTCCACATAGTGTTTCCAACAGGGATAGCTCCCGAGACTCTCTACTCTCACAGTACACCCTGGGCCACCGTCGCCTCGAAGATCTCCCTCTCCTCAGTCATCTCCCAAAAGAACTCCACCTCCTTAGCCATCGCTCAAGAAGCCAGCACCATCCAGAAGCCAGCCATCAGCTCAGAAAATAAAATCAGGTTCTACAACATCTAAGCAGACGACATCATCTAAGAAGTCAGTGGCATATAAGAAGTTGACGGAACCTAAGGATGTCTATTCACTCACTGCTGAAGAAACAAAAAAGGTTGTGGATGCTAGTGTCATGTCTCATTTCCATCCTCCACCACCTCCACCAAAGCTTGTTATGTCTAAAGATGCCTTGAATTTTTTCATGAAAATGACAAAAGCTAAACAGGCGGGTCCGCTTCAAGTAAACCGCCGACTGACTATGAATGCATCAGCAAGATGCAGGCCAAGAGCAAACCAGGCCCAATCATTAAGGATGCTCCAAGCATTGTGGACTTCCTAGATTCTTTTAGATTAATAGTAGAAGAACTAGCATGACTTACTGTGGGAGTGGATATATCAAAGTCAGATGTTATATGGCCGTTTGAGTTGCACAAACCGTTGGTCAAACCAGATATAGAAAGAAACCTTGCAACTCAAATGCGTCGATTACATCAATGGTACTTGGAGCAGTCCAGGCATGGTTTTTAGGCGTTCCCTGTGAGATACAAAGATGAATATTTCCTCAACGGGAATGGCTTCTTCTGGTTGGAATTCTTGCACTTGTATGAACTATACAAGGAAGATGCCCTTGATGTGGCTATAGTCAGAGCATGGACTCTGTAAGTGACTTATGTATATACTTCACGTTATATGATCTTGCACCTTGAAATTGCATAGCTAACTTCTCTCTTTCATAGAATGGAGATCCAAGCATACGAACAAGACTTAGATAAGAAAGTAGGATTCATCGATCTTGGCCTTATGAACCAGAAACTTGTAACGAAGAATCCAGACTTCACCGAGGCCTACTTATGGAAGTGTCTGCTTCACCACCAATACAAGAAATTCATACTCTTACCCTATAGCTATGAGTATGTGTTTGTGCGCAAGGGCGTCCTCATTTTATGGGCAACTCGATTCTAGTACTAATTTGCTATGGTGACATATTTTACAGTTTTCACCGGTGACAACAATAGTACCACCTCTAAAGCTTTACCCACAAGTTATGATTATACATTTTCCCATGCCGATCAAAAAATTGCACACTTATGAGGTGTGCGACTAGTGAAATTATTACAAAGACTTTACAATGCTCATCTAACTGCCACATGAATACACCTCATCAACGTAAAGCCCCCTCTTGCACCTTATGAAAACATTGGAAGTACACCCTTCCATTTCATACAACAAAATGGTCTACACAATGTTGAGAGTAAAGTAAATTAATTGGCTAAGCCCGTCCCATACCAGGCTTGTAGTTGTATTGTCAACTTGGAAAGATCACTGCACAAATCGGTCCTTAGATTTAAGCAAGACTACCACAAACCCAACTGTACATCATGTACCGGTTCATCAAGACACTTTCTCAAATCCTAATTCTATGTTGCTACAAAAATTAGATAATCACCTTTTATCATTGTTGCATATGACCATTATCATATTTAGTTGAGCCATTATCATGATCATCATCCCAAAGAAAGACTAAGTATCATCTACCCTTCCATACCAAACTAAAACTATAGCAACAAGGATGATAAAGGAAAACTAGGGTAAAGCCTAACTTTTGGAATTCTTGGCAATATTATTGGCATGTATGTTCGTAAAACAAATCATGTTTAAAATTGGGATCAATATGGTTAAGAACACAATTTGCCTTCATAATACACATTCAGATCTTCGAAGTCTTGGTCCTGAAGTCCTTCTAGCTCCTTCAGAACATTGGCATCTACTCATGAACATAAGTGAAAAGACAACAAATAAACACTAAGATCCAAAAAGAGCCAAATAACATATAACAAACATCATCACAGACAAGATCATATTTTTCTAGAAATTTTGGCGCAAGAACGGGTCAAATCAGAGCTTTGGTTAAAATTTATGTCTTTCAAGAGATTAAAGTAGGACAATATCTATAGATGAAACTTTATGATTAGGAATTTTTCTAGAATTTTCTGAAGCAATATATGATTTTATGGGATTTTCCAGGATTTTTCTTAAATTTATTTGATTTTTTAAACTATATAAAAACATTAAAAATAATTAATAAATATTTCTAAAACTTTTTAAAACTATTTTTCAAATTAATCTTAATTTTAGAATTATTAAATTAATCCTAATTTTAGAATTATTTTGATATTGAAAATCTACTTATTGCGCAACATATGCCCGTTATGACATCAGCGCAGCATTAAAACAAATAAAAAGAAATTAACTGCTGACTAGGACTGTTGACTCAACACCATACGCGGACATGGCCCAACACGTCAGCGATTTGGCTGAGGTGGCACATGGATGTGGCCATCGGATGTGGCCCTAATGGAGTCAGTCACCTGATGGATGTCGCCGTTAATGACATTAAATCTAGGTGGGCAGTTTTGGATCAGATGGACGAGATCCCAAATATGAAGGGTTACACCCTAGATCTAGTCACGACTATATATGAAAGATCGTACATTAGAGATCTCACCTCATTAGACTTCGCCGGAACCTCGTTGTTGGGTTCCAATAACACCGACGAGTGGTGGAGTAGCACCAGCAGACTACCACAAACACGTCGAGCGGTCATGTCATCGTTGGTGAGGCTCTGGTTGGTCAGGCTATGAGAAATGGCTAAAAGACCTTGGTTTGTTGGGCGAAAGGTAGGTGACAACAAAAGGAGGGGCTCTGGGGCATATTTATAGTCAAGAGAGGACATATGGTTGCAATCCTGTTGGATTAGGTTTTGTGGCAGCAGGTATAGTTTGAACTTGATCTCTCTAGATAAACAAGCTTGGATTGAGTTTATCTGGGCAAAAGCTCATGTTATCCACCTAGAATCTTTCTATTCGAGCTCTAAAGGGAATCCACCTTGGACTTGTCCCAATTTTGGTGGATTTGATTCCGGTCGGTGGCTCGATCTTGAGGTCATCTCCTCATCGGGTCGGGCTCAATCGAATTCATCTTGGAATCTAGCTTCTAGATGCTTCGGTGAAATCATTTTGGCAATCTCCTAGCGAAGTTCAGCCTAGATACATTGTACACATGCTAGTCTTCCCTTTGTCGGTGATGTAGGACCAAGAATGGTGACTAGAGGTGGTGAATAGGTGCCTCACAAATTTCTTTGATGGCAATCTCCTATTCTGGTCACCCAACACACCTCAAAACAAAGCGGAAGCAAAAACCGGAGATAATCAAGTTGCTATAGAAATCTCTCATGAAACACATGGCTCTCATGGGTGGATATGAACCCTAGGTTCCATTGACACTCATCCCACGAGTCATCGCCACATAAATATAGCAACTTGATGGAAGAAACCTTTGCTCCAAAGAAAAGATCACGGGAAGGAGATGTTCTCCGATTTGATGATCTAGAGGTAAGGGAATTCAAGATCCACTTGCATATATTTTTATGTGAATTTTATGCCTCTAGCAACAAGAAGAACACCTTCGTAAGGTGGGAAAATTTTAGCACAACAACCGAAACGAAAACACCATCGAAAATACAAAACTCACAACAAAACAAGGAAGCCAATAGAAGTAAACTAGAAGAAGATGAACACAAGCAACAAAGGTAACAACATCTTCATTTCTTATGGAGGACAACCCTCTTTTCGGTAGATTACAAGATGTTTTCCTCACAAAAAGCTCTCACCTACTACAAAGGCTAAGCTCTCATTTTCTCTCTTCTAAAACCTAGCACTCAAAGCTCAAATGGTTTGCTCAAACCTCCCACATAGCTCTAACCCTCTATTTATAGGCCTGGGGAGGTTGCGTAGCACTTAAGATTTCTTGTTCCCAAAATACCCCCTTTTCCAATGGCCTCCTACCTACCACCGGAGTATTTTGGTCTATTTTTAACTCCTTCCATCGAATGGCCATGGCTTCTTCATAACTTAGCTTCGCCTCGATGCAAGCTTCGCGATGATGCCACGTGCACACCATCCTTCCATGGTTTTGAGGTTAAACCGCGAAACTGCCTCGTACGCTTTTCAAAGAGTGACTCATTGCCACTTGCTTTCACCTCAAACAGGCATCCCAATGTCGACACATGTACTCCGTCTTGCGATCTTGGCCTTCGGCAGGTCTCTCAAGCTCCCGATCTCTCGAGCCTCCTTGTCACTTGCACCGGCATACCCTTCGCTTGACTTTGTCAACATGCCGTCTTCATCCTTCCTTTCATGCTTTGCTTGACATCAATGTGCACAACTAGGACCACCCTTGACTCCGCCTAGCCTCCTCAATCGTCCAGCACCAAGCACCCCGCTTTGCCCCAATCATCTCGCCATCGACCACCAAGTTGCATCCATCACTTGCACATCATGAGACAAGCACACACATATCTCCAAACCATCTCCAGTTAGTTCATAGTCGAAATCCTCAGCTTAAGACACATCCCAGAAAAATCATGAACGCCGACTAATCCGGTGCTCACAGTTTCTAAGCGCTGGACCATCCAACGTGTACTTCTTATCCAGACTAGCCATCTTACAACCTCTCTACAAGAAATGCTCCAGCGAAGCTTATCCTACTAATAAAGATTTTGGTTTGAAAACTTTCAATAAGAGAAGCTTATCCTAGTGACCAAAAACTCAAGAGAAAGCAAAAGATATCACTTAGCATAAGAATGATCGCAAAAGCTCGAAAAGAGGCAAAGACAAGCCAAATATGCAAAAGCTCCCCCTTGATGAATGCATTGTTTTCATTATGCAAGATTCTTCTTTGTGATTTAGTGCATAAGTTATCCCCTTTTGGCAATGCAAACATTAAGGACCAAAAACGCCATGAAATGCATGAATATGCAAACCTAAGGATCTTTCACAAGTATACCACAAAGCATTTGTACAGGCTAGAAACATCAAAGGGCTATGGAGAGTAGAATGTGGAGCTCACAATTGCATAAAGGCCAAAAAATAGATAGTGACATGAGAGCATGTGCTTGCTTCTTTGGCAAATCAGATGAAGCATCAAGATAACCGTATTGGATTATATTTTACCACAAGCTAATCCTGACGAATTGTTAGCGCATTTAATTTCAAGTAGCCAAATAATGTTAAAACTGACCACCACATAAGCACTCACTCATGCCGAGGCGATACAAGCACCAAGAACTAGTATACTTCAATCTCAAACTAGGTAAGCAAGTATTCATCATAGTAAACTTTGCAAATGCTCACTTATGAAACAAAGATTTAGTTAGATCAAGTGATTAGAAAAAAATTGATCATTTAGACACATTTGTTTGTGATTTATGTTAACCTCAAGTTGACTTTAGCAAAAAATGGATTTACTTCTTTGGCAAATCATATGAAATATCAAGACAACCGAATTGGATCATATTTTAGCACAAGAACCTTGTTTTCTCAAAAGAATTTAAATTGCACAAATTATCAAGTTTTCACTTAGATCAAGTGAAGTATTGTCTCTGTGACACAAGGAACACATGTTCCCTCAAGGTTCTATCATGAGCTAAACATTTGACAAAGACAAAACATAGTGCAATGTTCCTCAATCCACTATCTTGAACCAAGAAGTCTAGAGCAAGATATTTATCAAACTAGCCTTAACACAAGCATTAACTAAGCCAAAGCAATTATGAAAATGGTGACCAAGAATGTAGCATTTCATAGTCTACATGATTCATAAAATTGCCAATTTTCATCTTTATGAAACCTAGGTTGCTTGTAATGATTCATGTCAAGCCATCAAGAAGAGCCTAAGTTTAAAAGATTGCTCCACGTAACTACTCAACTTAGTCAAAATTCAAGTCTAGCAACTGAAAATGTTAAAGACATACAAATCAAAGCTCAACTAGAATGATTATCTCACAAGATGAGATGCAATGCAAATGGAATAAAAGTAACATAGAGTATGTACATCTGCATGTCCCCTTCACACAATGCTATAAGGATGGTACACTGCAAGCTCTCCCCTCAAATAGGCAAATAGCCCATACAAAGCTTTCTGAAGTTTTCCCAAAATACCCATCACTTCTAATAGCCTCCTACCCTACCAGGGCATTTTGGTCCATTTTTCGCTCCTTCCATCGAACGGCCATGGCTTCTTCATAACTTTCACCTTGACACAAGCTTCGTGATGATGCCATGTGCACCTCATCCTTCCATGGTTTTGAGGTCAAACAGCGAAACCACCCCGCACACTTCTCAAGGCGTGACTCACTGCCCTTTCACCTCAAGCAAGCATCACGATGTCGGCATATGTACTCTGTCTTGTGATCTTGACCACCGTCAAGTCTATCCCACTCTTGATCCCGTCACACCCTGGGAATTGGTTTCGCCCGAAGACGCCTTGTCACTTGCACTAGCATCTCATTTGCTTGACATCTATGTGCACAGCTAGGACCACCCTTGACTTTGCCCAGCCTCCTCGATCGTCCAGCACCAAGAACCATGCTTTGCCCCAATCATTTCACCATCGACCGCCAAGTTGCATCCATCACCTGCACATCATGAGACAAACACACATATATCTCCAAACCATCTTCGGTTAGTTCCAAATCGTGAACACCGAATAATCTGATGTTCATAATTTCTGAGTGCTAGACCATCTGGCATGTACTTCTTCTCCAGACCAGCCATCTTGCAACATCTCTGCAAGAAATGCTCTGGCGAAGCATCCAGCATTCATCTCTTTGAATGCTGGACCATCCGGCAAATACAAGTTCACCAAAGCCAGTTTGCAACCTCTCTGCAAGAAAAGCTCTGACGTTCATTTCACTCCATCGCCAGACCATCCGGTGTACACTTCAATATTTGCCTCTGGGATGAAATACTTTGGCGTGTACATTTGCCCATCGCCAGACCATCCGGCATGTACATTCTTGTGAGAACCCATTTTGTAATCTCTCTGCAAGAAATAGTTTGGCATTTTCTTCACTTTATCGCCGGATCATCCGACGTGTACTTCAACTTTGCTTCTGAGCTGAAATTCTCCAGGATGAAGTCTTCCCGAGCACTGGACCATCTGGCGTGTACACATTACCCAGCGCCGAACCATGCAGCATATGCAATTTTCCTGGACTCAGAGACATAAATGCCCACTCCATTTTCTCCGCAATTTTGGTTAGTCATGATCATAATTATAGTACACAACCATGCTCATGCAATTCACAAATCAACAAACCAAAACAATAATATTATCAACCACTCATTGTATATAAACCAAGGCATATTTCAACTTAGTTTCTCAGGTGATGTCGCTAGACAAAAATAGAGAAGGTAGTGGGATGGACCAGGAGGAGGAAGAGGGAGGGCAGCCAGTGGGCTGGATCACCACCGCACTAACAGGGCCGAATCGGCCATCTCGACCCAAGAAGCAAGGGAGAGAGGAGAGAGGGTGAAGGCCGACTAAACGGGCCATTGGTCGGAAGGAAGAGGGGAGAGAGAGGGTAAGGTGGGATAGTCTGGGCAAAGTCGGCCAGATTAGGTTTTTAATCTTTCTTTTTTGCTTTCTTTTTCCTATTCTATTTCTTTTTATACTTGTATATGTACACATACATGTATATGTTACTTTACACATACAGATGCATACTTTTATATATGTACAGATATATTTATGTATGTTTCATATATATTTATATACGTTTCATGGCGAGGACATCACTCTTTCGGATAGACACACACCGAGCATTCCTCCAACACTAGGTCCATTGACACGAGCTCGTGCACGTCAACTAAATCATGAGGTGAGCTCGTTCCTTAGTGTTCCTTTATACTTTGATGAGGATGGGATGCTACTTAATAATTGTGATGTATTGCTACTTAGGAACACGGGAGAAGAACAGCATGGGCGCCCAAGCCAAGGTGGAGGCCCAATCCAGTTCGAGTCCGTTTCGGAGTCCAGGACCAGTCCGCACTAAAATCGTCGCTCAGGACGCATACGGACTCCGTTTTTAACGTTATACACATGGTTGGAAAGCTAAGGAGATAAGCTTTCCAACGGTACTGGTACCATGTCCAAATTCTTTCTGAGTCAACGGGAATTGTCGAAACAAGTGGACGTCCAGAATCTATCAGGGTGCTGCGCCACCATCTTTTGGACCGTTGGGCCGTGTAACGTGTTGGAGTCCATTAGGGACACGTCCAGGGGTCCTTGGCCGACCCTAGTCTTTTATATACAGTAGCCGCCACCCTAATTAGGGTTGGGTTTTGCTTAGATATTGATCTACACACAGTTGTGAGATTTTCGCTCTTGTTCCGGAACCCCGACTAGGCCGCCGCAAGTGTTTGTGGAACCCCAACTTCGAGTGCTTGAATTCAATTCGTAATATTTCAGATTGCATCTTCTACGTTCTTGCTTGTGTTCTCGGTACGCTTGCAGGGATTGAGCCTTCTTGGCGAGGTCAACCGCGCGACACGGTTGATAACCATCGGAGCTGTGGTGTAGTGATTGCAAGGGAGACGATCTGTTCGGGACGAAGCCTTTGGATCATCAACGTCGAGTTCTCCACCCACCGACTTATCGCTACCTATCGGAAGATCAGGCCAACATTACTCATCATTTCATATATAGCATATAAACCTAATAGAGTTAAACCTTTTGCTTCTATATCCATGTATACATACCTATATGTATATATACATATACATACTTCTCTTTAGGTTTTATTTACTTTGCTATTTATTTTCTTCATATAAATATAAATTTTATTAATGTTTAGAAATTTGGATTGTTACAAAACCTACCCCCTTAAGTGAGTCTCGTCCTTGTGATTCAGGCTGATCTCCAAACAGATGATGAAACTAATGGAAGTATGGCCCGATCTTCTAAAAGGTGTGAGATACATTGATTGGTGGAGTTTTGATGTTGATCTTCCAAAGGCTCCAACTAGAACAGATCAAAAACCCTCGCAACCACTACACCACTACTATGTGGTTATCAACCGTGCCGAACATGGTTGGCCTCGCCAAGATAGCTTTCCTTGCATGCGAATCAAAAACACAAGCAAGAGAATAGAAGATGCAGTCTAAAATTCTATTACGAATATAGATGAAGTTCACTGTGGGTTCCTCAAACCGAACTAGCATGAAACTGCAAAGTGGTAGAATAATACTAAGAAAACCCGAGTCTAAACAATGACGAATACTGAATATATGATAGGGAAGCATGAGGAGGAGGACCTTGGGTTGTGGTTGTGGGGAGGGCACACACAACGTGGGCTTGGACCCCAACACACTTACAATGCCCTACACGGCCCAAAACGATGATGAAGCACATTATTTCATCAATTCTGATTGATTTCCAAGGAATCTATGTGTGAGACTAGATTTGTTGGAAGGTCTCGTCGTAAGATTTCTAGCAAGTACAAGAACACCTCCATTGGACTTTCTGTGCCTGTTTTATTGACATAGTGTCCGTAGACTCCAAATTGAGAACAATTTGGAGTCCAGTTTGACTTGGCCTTTGAGGGGTGATGTCCAGGTCATGTTGTGGTGTTTCTCCTATATTCCTAAGAAACAAATATAACAACAAGTTAGTAACATCCAATCCTTTACCAAGAAAGCATGAACAGCGAATAACGAGTTCACTTTGTGATTTAATTGTTATGCACATGCTCTTGTAATTTGCCCTTGTATGTCTTGAGAGAGAATATTAGTATTTCGCATATTTGAAAGAGTGATGCCCTCTTCAAAAAATCTACCTTTAGCTCTTATTCTTGTTCCCACGTTGCTTAATTTAAGGTTTACTTTGGGGGATATGAGACTAGCTCTCATCTCTCCTCATTGCAAGTTAATTATTTTATGCTTCAAAGTTGTTACTGGCATACTATACTTGGCCACATACTTGGAAGTAATAAATGAGTGCGAAGATCCAGAATCAAACAAAATAAACGCAAGGGCTAAGTTGACGACGAACATACCAAGTACAACATTTGGTGCATCCTGAGCTTCTTCTGCGTTCATGTGGTTCATGCGTCCCTTCAAATGGTTCTGTTGAGCTCTGTTAGGTGGAGCAGGAGTCTAGTACCGATTACAATTCTAAGCTGGTGCAGGAGTCTTGACTGGTGTATTCAGGTTGAAAGGAACTAGTGTTTGATTCTACCGCCTCTTGGGATACTAATTGGCGAAGTGTCCAATCTCCTAACAGTTGAAGCACGGGCAACCAGCTGTAGCCTGAGGATTGGGATTCTTAGCTAGAGCTGATGCATTGTTGTTTGAGCAGGGTGGCTGATAAGAAGATGAGGTGCTGATGCTTGAGACCTGAACTGATTAAATGCTTGATACTGCTTACCCTGCTAAGGCATGGTGCATGTGTAAGAATTGCTGACTTAGTGTTATGCTTGTGCAGCCAACTTTCTCTTGTGGTCCTCTCCCAGCATACGACGTGTGTCTTCCAATATTAGTGCCTTGTTCACAAGATGGTGAAATCTGAGTAGTCATAAGTGCTTAGTTGAGTTATCATCCCACCGACTAGTCCATCCAAAAAAAGTCTCCTACTTCTTTTCATCTATGTCCACATCTTCTGGTGCATACCTTGAATGCTGAGTGAACTTATTCACATAATCATTCACTGACATAAATCCTTTCTTCAAGTTATGGAACTCCTTCATCATATTAATGGCGTGTGCTGGTACATGGTGGCAACATAAAGCTCCTTTAAATTCCACCAAGATGATTTCTTCATGATCCTCATGAACATTGCAAAAGGCATCACACAAGTCAGCAGCAGGGCACATGAGTTGGTGAGTAGCATACATGACCTTATCACGATCATTGCATTGCGTGATCAATAGCTTCTTCTCTATTTTCTTCAACCAATCATCAACAGCGAGTATTTCAATGGTGTGGGAGAATGTGGGTGGTTTAGTCCTCATGAATTCTCCTAATTTGAATTTGTTGTGATGCTATGGTTGTGGGGGAGGTTGAGTCTACGATGCTTGCTGCATGTTGGCCATTGCTTGGGCTATCCCTTGCAGAATATGAGTTTGCATAGCCATAAGATGTTCCATACACATCAGGAATGGTGGAGGAGGTGGGGGTGTGAAGTGGTTATCACTGCCTCCAGCGTTATTCCTAGTGTTCACCTAGGAGACAGATGAGAGGAAAGCATAAGATTCTAAAGAAGGTCTATGTTGATAGAGACTTCTTTTACTTTAGAAATTCTTCTCCATTAATTTATTATCTTCATAACTTACTACTAAGATGTGGATGCAGACAAGGTGTTTAGGGGCATTCCTGTAACTCACATCTGACACTCACAAACAATAAGATCCATAAAAATCCCAAAATGACATATGGGACACTATTGATCTATCTCTTATAATGGGATTGCTAGTTCCTATTGGGTACACATGGTGCGGTGGCAGGTTCTCCTTCAGAGTCGCTATTCTGGCATTTGGATCCAAAGTATGAAAGAGGCTTGGAGCACGATCTCTTGCTTAGATGTGAGGGTGGTGTAGGCGTAGCACTATCATGTAGGCGATGGTGAAGGCCCATGTTCTCTTCTTTAGTATCTTCCATGCGTTGATGGATGATCTTCAGTTTCAACATAGCATGCTTATAGAGTTCGTCCATGGTAATGGTGAGTTGAACTTGCAACTGAAGTGTGACACTTGCTTCATTGTAGTAGCATTGGACGACTATCTCCGGGCTTGCAAGGAGACGGATAGGGATGTAGTGGTATAGTGAGTCCTTGATATGCGGTCCATAGTCCAGGCACACACAGTAGAGAGCTTGGCGTGCAACATACTGTATGCCTTCTTCAAAGATATCCCTTCTTATCTCCGTCAAGTACGTGCGAGCAACTCGGAATTCTCCTTTCTGGGCACGACTTCCATAGATGAAGATGGTGAGACTCCACTCCGTACCATTTGCTTGTCTTGTTCCCTGGTACAATGGTTTCTTTTGATGTCCCATATCTGAAAGCATGGACCAAAGCATCCTTGGTAGAATCCCATTGCGCAATCCGTTGGAGTAGTGCACTTCATTGAGATCTGAGGCTATCTGTAGGTTTAAGCAGAGGGATAAGTAAATAAACTATCAAAAGAAGAGAGAAATATGAGAAGTCTTTGAGCATAGCTTTTAGATTTTTCAAGTTATATTTTTTAGGGTTGATCATGCTATTTATGGCTGCGTTTTTCGACGATATGGCTCTAATATCACCTTTATCGAGAGCGATCCAAAAAAATAAATCAATACCAACATATAGTGACTTTATAGATGAATATCATTACAATATCCCACTTAATCATAATTAAACGTCTTTACAAAAAGTGACCTTCAAGGACCAATATCCAATAAAAACTGTAGTGGAACTATAAAAACTCTATCATTCACAATGACTCTACAAGCAAACCGGCGTAGAAAATAACTTAGAATGATCCATCCTCTATGAATTCTGTAACATCTTCTCCAACTGAGTATTTGGTAATAGCAAGTGTGAGCACTTGTCGTACTCGTTAGGTTATGAGGAAATAATGTACATATGAAGGCTTGAACAATAACATGGCAATATGGCTCTTTTGCATAAAACAACACCTAGTTTAAAACCATTGTAAAGCAAGTAATAATTAAGTGAATAACAATGAATAAATAACCACATCAAAATTCTAACTATCTTGACTTAAATAACCTTCTAACTCCTTAACCATTGTTCCCGCCACCAAGGCTGAACAACACCTAAATCATAGTTTCCATCACTATGATTGACCAAACCAACCAAATTGTCAACTTCTAATCATGTGATATCTTCTTTGCCACTTGTAATTGTGAAGGTTGTACACTTCACCCAAAAGTCATGATTATCCATTTTACCCATGACGATCAAACACTTACACACTTCCGATGTGTGTGACTAGGGAAATCATTATAAAGCCTTTACAATATTCCTCTCAACATTTGCATACCCGCTAAGGTTTCAACGTTGCGTAAATACACCTCATCAATGAAGCCTCCTCTTGTGCCTTATGGAAACCCCAGAAGTACACCATTTCATTCCATATAACCAATGGTCTACACAATGCTGAGAGTAAAACAAATTAGTTGGCTAGGCACATCCCATACCAGCCTTTTGGTTGTATTATTAACTCAGAAAGATCACTTTATGAAGCAGTCCATAGATTTGAGCAAGACTGCCACAAAGCCAACCGTACATCCTGTACCGAACTCATCAAGCCACTTGCTCAAATCCAAATTTCATGTTGCTAAAAAAATTATATCACCATCTTTTATCATTGTTTCATAGGATCATTATCATATTCAGTTGAGTCATTATCATGATCATCATCCCAAAGTAAGGCTAAGTATCATCTACCCTTCCACAACTAAAACCATGTCAACAAAGATGATAAAGGAAAACTAGGATAAAGCCTAACTTTTGGGGTACCTAGCAATATTATTAGCATGAAGGTTTATAAAACAAAAAAATTTAAAAATTAGGATCAATATGGTCAAGAACACAACTTACCTTTAGAATACTCAGTTAGGTCTTCGAAGTCTTGGTCCTTAAGTTCTTGTAGCTCCTTTGGAATATTGGCATCTATTAATGAACATAAGAAAAAAGGCAATAAATAAACACCAAGATCACAAAGAACTAAATAACACACAACAAACATCATCACACGCAAAATCACATTTTTTTTTGGAAATTTTGGCGAAAGATTTGGAGCTACGGTTAACAAGTTATGCCTTTCAAAAGATTAAAACAAGACAAAAAGATTATCTATAGATAAAATTATATGATTAGGATTTCGTTTTAGAATTTTTTAGAGGAATATATGATTTATGGGATTTTAAGGTTTTTTGAAATTTATTTGAATTATTAAACTATATAAAATCATTAAATTGAATTAATAAGTATTACTAAAACATTACTAAATTATTTTAAAAATTATTCCTATTTTTAGAATTATTTTTATATTGAAAATCTACTTATTGCGCAACATATGCCCTTTATGACAACAATAAAGCATTAAACAAATAAAAAGAAATTACTTGCTGATTGGGAGTGCTGACTCAGCACCATACGCTGGCGAGACCCAACACATTGATGATTTGGCTGAGGTGGCACGTGGACATGGCTGTCCGACGTGGCCCTAAGGTGTAAGTCGCCGGACAGATGTTGACATTAGGCTCATTAAATCTAGGCGGTAGGTTTTGGATCGGATGTTCGAGATCTAAAACACGAAGTGATACGTCCTAGATCTAATCGCGATAGTATACAGCGGATTGAACGATGGACATCTCACCTCGTTCAGCTCCAACGCGGTAGACGGCGGTGCAGAAGCTCCCGCGGCGATGCACTTGTCGGACTTCGTCGGAACCTCGTTGTCATGTTCCAATAACACTGATGAGCGGTGGAGTAGCACCAGCAGACCACCACCAACTCATCCAGGGGTCACGCCATCGTCGGCAAGGCTCTGGCTGGGTGGGCGATGAGCAATGTCAGCGGCGATCTATGGAGCTCGTCAAAAATGCTCTCTGGTGGCTAAAAGACCTTGGTTTATTAGGCGAAAGGTTGGTGATGGCGAGAGGAGGGGCTCTGGGGGCATACTTATAGTCAGGAGAGGAGAGGGGGTTGTAATCATGTTAGATTAGCTTTTGCGGTGGCGGGTACAGTTTGAACTTGATCTCTCTAGATAAACCGGCTCGGGTAGAGTTTATCTGGGCAAAAGCTTGCATGATCCACCTGGAATCTTCCTATTCGAGCTCTAAAGGGAATCTACCTTAGACTTGTCCCAATTTCGGTGGATTTGATTTCGGCCGGCGACTCGGTCTTGAGGTCATCTCCTCATCTCGTTGGGCTCAGTTGAATTCGTCTTTGGCTCTAGCTTCTGGACGCATGAACGAACTCATTTTGGCAATCTCTCAGCGAAGTCCGGCCTAGATACGACGTATACGTCTTTGTCTTCCCCATTGTCGATGCTGCTGTCGGACGAAAACAGAGATGGGAGGGGGATGGAGCAGGAGGAAGAAGAGAGAGCGTGGTCGGCTGGGCTGGGTCACCACGTGCGCTAATCAGGCCGGATCAGCCTTCTCTGCCTAGGAAGCAGAGTTTTTTTTTATATATTTTTTGGATTAAAAATTTAAATAAATAGATTCTTCATAGGAGAAATTATAAAACTAGACGCCTACAGCCCCTGAGAGGGTTGTAGCCCTCTGAGAGGGCGGTTAGCCCCCTTGCCGCTCTCTGAGGGGGCGGTTAGGGTCTTTTTTCCCTAAAAATATCAAATTTTATGTAATTTAAAAAATAAAAAAGGGTTTTAAGAAAATTTGGAATTAAAATTTGGAGTAGGTTATGTAATAGTCAGAGAATAAAAAATTAGTAATTAGCACTCGCAGCATATTACGTGGCTATGGGGTGCGAACGACGACAAATATAGTATTAAACATAGGGTGAAAACATTACATAAGATTGTAACCACGACGACATGACGAGGAAACGAAGGTGGCATGTACATTTCGCACTAAGATCTACTTATTAGTGTATCGATCCTAATCATAACATACCTTAGAACAAGATGAACGGTTAGTAAAACAGGGTGCGAAATCGGCAGAGATGAGACTGACATCTGTTGTTATACCGGTTGATACTCATATATTGCATGTTGAGGCTTGTCATACTCATAGTTGGCACACATGAAGAAGCGCAGCCCTTAGGTGTATGAGATGTCCTGCGACTCGCGGAGCTTGCAAAGGTCACCACAAAAGCACATTGGTGGTTCGAGACCTTGAGGTACGGTAGTCTCCCAATGTTTCTTTGGTGGGCTTGGTGGAGCTGAGGAAGACTTGCACTTGAGAGATCTGAGAAATGAGTGGTGCATCAACGTAAAGAGGTTCGGCTATTTATGGTTGGGGGGGGGGGGGGCAGGAGCATTGGATTCGCTCTTGAAGAAAGGAGTGAGTGCAGGGGCGCAGATGGTGGCAGGAGCATCGGATTCCATCTTGAAGAATGGGAAAGTTGTGTCACTAATGATGGTCAGAGATTGCACATTTATTGGTACCTGTGTTGTCATTTATTGTTTGGAAAAAGCTGTGTAGTATTGTCACTTCTTGTCTAAAGCCTGCGTAAGGAGACATGTGTTGTCATGTCATGGTTAAAGTTCAGTAGTGTGGTCCCTTTGTGATTAAAGTTACACTCCCAACAGAGTAAGCGAGGTATCACTCGTTGCATAAGTTGCTTTGTAAGATACAATGACGATGATAGAATGTAGCGTGTGGTCGTGTCGGATTAAGAAATGCAACTAGGATGCCATCGTTTTGGAATACGAAATGCAGTTACGACATGCTAAGTCAACCATAAAGAGTAAACGTGTCTGAATACGTAGGAGTACATCGTGAAGCGAATATGCATATGTAAGTTACAAAAAATCTAAAATTCTACTGCTGCCTCCCCCGTTACCATCGCCCGTGCCCCCCATCGTGGTCCCGATGCTGCTGGTTAACACTCACGTGACCCCTAGAGTAGGTGAGGGGGTCAGGTGGACCGTCTTGTCTGGTAGGCCTAGCAGGGAGCACCAGTGTCGAAGCCTCGTCTTGCCTCACTGGACCCGACATTAACCTGCTCTGATTCATCTTCCACTGCCTCACTTGGTCCTGCTACTGCTTCCGCAGAGTTCACCTCAGTTTGATCTTTCAGGTACGCCTCAGCTAACAAAACCAACGGCAGACCACGTTCACAACATATATCTATATACTGCCTCCAAGTTGATGTGGCTTCGATGGGAACAAGCTCACCAAAGTATCCATGACTAGCACGGTTGAGTACAGCTTTCAACTTCAGCTTATGTTGCTGCAGATCCAGTTGGAAAAACTGCATGAGCCATTTGCACACACCCACAATGGTCCTCTCATTAGCTTTACTAAGACTCTTCATGACATGACGAAATCCAAACAGATCTACACCGTTAGGACCGTACCTAATTTCATCCTCACCATAATATATCTGAAAAATTAATTTATCTGCCATCCCTGGAAACACCCGCAAACATAACTAATGTTAAGACTGACAAACTATATTTCTAATTATCGGATAAAATAATTTACCGACACCGATTCATACATAACAATAGGTTTTCAATAATAGTCCTAACCAAACTAACCTATAAATATCACTCTATTCAATCTATATTTACTACCTATTGTACCGTGTGCAAATTAAATGCTACCATTTTCTAAATGCTACATCCCAGGTTCGCAAATTATCATATAGTGCTACCTCCTATGTCACACATTACAACCCTACAATTATTATTCTATAAAATCTACATTTCCAAACCTAATATAGTAAAAATAATATTCTATATTTCACTGCTATCATAAAATTTTCTAAGTAAATTTGACAATTTCGTATTAAACATAGAATTTTCTAAACCCTAGATCATACATATCTAAAACCTATGCCATATACTACTACTGCATTAATTAACAACAATAAAAATAAAAAATGACTTACCCAAAAATGATCTTCAAATCTGCGTTTCAAATACAGCAGGACTTCACCGGGCTCTCTTCCTCCCCTCTTCACGACTTTTTCTTTTTCTGAATAAAATGGGATTTTGGGCTAATTTTTGCCCCTTTTATAGAAGAGACCGGAGGGGGTGGAGGCCGAGCGGCGTGGGCGGGAAGCCCCTTACCACCCCTGAGAGGGCGGTAAGGACCCCTACCCACCCCCTTAGAGGGCGGTAAGGCGCCGGTCACGGGCGGGCAAGCCGTAGCCACCCTCTGAGGGGGCGGTTAGGCCTCCCGCCCTCCTAGGGGGAAATTAGTTGGCCTAACCGCCCTCTCAGAGGGCTGCAGCTCTCTCAGGGGGCTGCAGACGCCTAGTTTTGCAATTTCTCGTACGGGGAATCTATTTATTTAAATTTTTAGTCCAAAAATATAAAAATAAAAAAAAACTCTAGGAAGCAAGGGGGCGGGGAGAGAGGGTGAAAACCGGTTGAGCGGGCCGTCGGGAGAGAAAAGAGGGTAATGAGCTGGTCTGGGTGAAGTTATCCTAACTAGGATTCTATTTCCTATTCGATTTCCTTTTATACTTGTACATGTACACATACATGTATATGTTACTTTACACATACAGCATGCATACTTTTATATATGTACAGATATACTCAACCAATTCAAGCATTTATATATATATAAGTGTTATACTACACCTAGGGTATACAATATTAGAATAATATTCTACACTCTTAGCCCAATGGGCCATCGTCTGCCAATGGGCTCGGGGGCTGCTGTCGGTGAATCAAGAACTAGGGGTCCCCGAATCCCGAGGCCAGGTCAGCAATCCGCCACGTGGCGCCTTCCCGCGTGGGTCATCTCCACGAGGTACGAGAAGACTAAGTCCCGGGAGTGGGTGCTCAGGGCCATGAATAGCGGTCCCCGAGCACTCAGTTCCCCGAGGATCAAGTCCCCCGACGACCAGAAAAGCCGAGTACCGGGAAGGGCGTGCTCGGGGCTGCGAACAGTGGCCCCCGAGCACCCGAGTACCCCGAGGACCCAAGGAAGTTAGTTTCGGGAGAGAGTGCACGGGGCTGCGAACAGCGGCCCCCGAGCACTCCATTCCCCGAGGATCCGAACAGTCTATTCCGGAAGAGAGTGCTCGGGGCTGTGAATAGTGGCCCCCGAGCACTCAGTTCCCCGAGGACCAAGAGAGGGCGTTCCCGGGAGAGAGTACTCGGGGATATGAATAGTGACCCCTGAGCACTCGGTTCCCCGATGGTCCAAGAAGTCCTTCGTCGATGGCCCCCACAGAGGTCCAGCGGTGAGGTGTTAGCTTGTGAAAGGCTCGATGCCACATTTAAGAGGGCGCGTGGCCTGTCACCTCCAACTGCTCCTGCCACGCTCGGTGTCAGTCCCTGCCACATCCTAGCAGAAGGGTGTGGGGACATTTAATGCACGGGTCCCATCCCGCGTCATCCGGCGCGCCTCGAGATAGCATCACAAGGCCCAAGGCGCCCCGCCTGCTGCCCTGCTATGTCAGACGAACAAGACCAGGCAGGCACGCCGGGTCGCTCTATGGCTGCCCGATGGGCCCTCTCCACGGTGCCCGATGCCAATGCCATCATGACGACCAAGACAGGGCGGGGGCGCATTTTCAACCCCCAGTCACTTCGCGCAGCAACCCATAATGACCACTTTTCCATTTATGGCGCCTTGGAACTCATGCCCTCCCTTTCGAGGCACGCTATCGCCGGCGGGTATTTAAGCGAGCCGGCAGGCACGGACAAGAAGAGGATTTTTTAGGCTATCAGAGAGAGACTCGAATACACATTCTCAGAGGCTGAAGAATCCAGAGCGAAGACAGAAGAACACCTCAGTACAAGCACAGAAGCTGAGACCACCGAAGAACAAGGAGTCCGAAGCTCTAGGATAGACAAACATTCTTGTAACCAGCAACATCCCTGAGGGACATTCCCAGGGCATTTATAGCATCCACACAGGAGTAGGGTATTACGCTCAGTGCGGCCCGAACCTGTCTAAAAATCCCTCCAGTGCATTTACTGCATTCTGCATTAGATCATTCCATCCCACCTGCCATCATATTTACACCCATTTATTTCTCCTGCAAACATATTCAGAATCAACCCCCTGGCCGAATCTCAAAAAGGGGTCCCTCCGGATCCCTGCGATAGGAGTTCACCCTCCGACAGTGTCACTAGCGCATTTCTGACTGGATAATGCGTGGGTTCATCCAGGGTCTTGCACCCACACCCCTAGCAGGCGCCGAAAGGAGTCTAGGTCACTAATGTGACAGGACATTTGTGCATCAAAATGAGACATTGCTGTGGGATGTTGCCATGTGTCGGTGGAACGACTGGGATATGTCCACGGGCCCCCAAAGATTAATGAATGATGCCACGGAGCGATGTCGCGTTGGTTCCACTTCTTTTCCTGGGCGTACGTGGTTGCTCAGCCCGAGTATAAATCATGGGTAATTTGGCTGTATCTATCACTGCCCAACGAACGAGCACTTAACTCTACTTTGAATATGTCATCGTCTTCATCCCCATCCGCTTCGGAAACATCGATGATCTCGACTGCTTCTACTGGGGTTGGGCTATTTCAGCCACCAGTGGTGGCACTGGTGGCCATCCGACTTCCATCCCTACAGGGTGGACAACTGCCTGTTGCCGCTGCCTAACCCCGGTTCGGGAGACCATGCCTGTCCAGATCATCGATACTTTCGACGATGATGCGGAGATTGACTGGGATCACCTGTGGAGGGAGAGTGACGAGGAGGAGCAAACTTCAGCGACGAGGGCTGGGAAGAATCAGGAGGAGGAGCCAACGGTGGCCCCTTTGGTTTCTTCCTCATCTTTTGATAGCTCGGGGGCCAGCTACTACATCAGCTTTCATAGCGGCATGCCGTGGATGAGGTGTACACGCTGCTCCATGTGCAACCCCTGCCGAGATCCGTAGGAGGCAAAGGTGGTCTTTGGGGGTGCTTCGTGGACATCCCTATTTTTGCCGTTCTACTATGGCCCTACCGCGGGTCACGGTTGTCTTTTGCCACCTTGTACTCTTTCTCCCCTTGGTTTACTCTCTCGAGGTTTGTCTCTTTTGCAGCGACCTTTGAACTGTTTGCTTCTGTGTGCGCGTCCTCCAAATGCACGATTTGTTTAATAATATAACTTGGACCTTTGGGGGTGATCATATCTCTTTTTGGGCCGAAGTGTAAGGGGATCCTTTGAGCAGGGGACCACATGTCTGTGTGCCTTTGTGCCTTCGAGCTGTGCTTCTTCATCCCCTTCGTAGGCGATGGCTAGTTTTTTGGATGATCGACGTACCGAGCCGTCGCATAGATCATCGCCAGTTTCGTTCCTTCTGGAGGAGAGGTGGCCTCGGGAATCTGGTGGTGGTAGCTACGTAGGGTAACTAAGGAGGGTTGGGTGAAGTGATGGTGACCTCGTCGTTTCTGGTTATCGTGTACTCCTCGGGCTCGGCATTGGTAGGGCCTTCTTCCAAATTTGTTCCAAATTTCCGGCTCAGTAAAGTTCATCTGGAACCTTTGGAGACAAGGTCTAGAGGTGGTCCTCGACCCTTAGGGTCCTTAGCCACTACTCGGCTCCGGAGGTAATCCGCCCTGAACCTAGCGACGGCATGTCAGAGGTGAAACCGAAGGCTAGACAAGAGTGGTGTTCCTCGACCCCCTCGGCCCTTAGCCGCTGCTCAGCTCCAAAGGTAATCCACCTAGAGCCTAGTGATGGTGTGTCGGAGGCGAAGCTGAAGGCCAAATGAGAGAGGTGGTCCTCGACCTCCTCAGCCCTTAGCCGCTGCCCGGCTCTAAAGGTAATCTACCCGGATCTTGGCGACGACGTGTCGGAGGTGAAGCCGAAGGCCAGACAGGAGAGGTGGTCCTCGACCCCCTCAGCCCTTAGCCACTACCTAGCTCCAGATGTAACCCACCCGGAGCCTGATGACAGTGTGTCGAAGGCGAGGCCGAAGGCCAGGCGGGAGAGGTGGTCCTTGACCCCCTCGATCCTTAGCCTCTACCCGGCTCTGGAGATAATCCGCCCTGTGCCTGGTGATGGCGTGTCGGAGGCGAAGCCGAAGGCCAGGCGGGAGAGGTGGTCATCGACCCCCTCGGACCTTAGCCACTACTTGGCTCTTACAATAACCAGTTGGGGATACCATATTATTTCTCATGCCGCACAGAGTGGGCTTTTACTTAACGTTAGCAAAATCTTCATAAACGAGGCATGAATCGTGTCTTTAGATGAGACTATAGGGTAATGACTTTATCTGTTGCCATGCATCTCTAAGACATGTGGGTCATACCTCTTCTCGTGGGGAGGGGGATTCATACCCCTTTGGTCTATTGGTTGTGCCTGTTGGGAGTTAGTGGGCTTCTTATCCCTCTGGTACGGAGGCGCTTCCCTTCAAAATGCCGGGGGATTTTGTCCAATAGGTTTTTTGGAACCTCTCCGTTTGGTGGAGGTTTTTGGAAGACATTCCCGCTTGCAGGGGTTTTGGGAGTCTCTCCATTTTGGTGGAGTTTTTGCAAGACTATTTGGCAGAGGTTTTTGTAAGACGCTCAGCCTTGCAGAGGTTTTTGGAAGCCTCTCCATTTTTGCAGGAGCTTTTGCAAGACTCTTCATCTGGCAGAGGTTTTTGGAAGTCTCTCCATTATTGCTAGAGCTTTTGTAAGACTCTATTTTTGTCGAGGTTTGGTAGGACTCTCTGTTTTTGTTGGAGGTTTTGTAGAGGGCTCTCCATTTTTGCCGGAGGTTTAGTAGGACCCTCCGTTTTTGCCAGAGGTTTTGTATCCTTTTGTAAGACTCTCCGTTTTTGATAGAGGTTTTGTATCCTTTTGTAAGACTCTCCGTTTTTGTCAGAGGTTTTGGATCCCCTTAGGCATGTATTAACGTCAAAGGCTCTACACACTAGGCAGTCTTGCCTTCCAGGAAACCTAGGCAGTCTTGCCTTCTAGGTGACCTAGGCATGATACGCCTGCGGTGTGTGGGCTCGTCGTGCTCCCGAGGAAATTCCCCAGGTGCACCGCAACACTATCCACCAAGGGTGTGCCCGGGCGTGTGGTATTTATACGACCGAAGCTATGCAATACCTTCCAGAAAACCTAGGCTTGATGCCCTTGCGGTAACCTAGGCATACTGTGCTCATAGTATATAAGCATGTCTTGCAATGAGGATTCCTTGACAGCATTCCTCAAAACACCACATCCTTAGATCAAGGTCATCCCCTTATATGCAGCGTCCACACTATCGAGGTTGTGTAATGCCTTCTAGGACACCCTAGCATAATCTGCCCTCTGGGTGACCTAGGCATGCTGTGCTGCTGTAGGTGTGTGGGCTCCACTGCCTACCAGGGCAAAGCCTACACTCCGGGATACCTTTTCAAGTGACTTTAGATTTAGGCAAGCAATGCCTTCAGGTGTGTGGGCATGTCACGCCTCCAGAAGAAATCCGTTGGGGGCACCACAACTACATTATCAAGGAAGTCCCTTGATAACTGGTATCTACACACTATCGAGGCTATGCAACACCTTTGAGAAAACCTAGGCTTGATGCCTACACAGTGACCTAGGCCTGCTGTACCCATGATGTGCAGGCATGTCGTGCAACGAGGATTCCTTGTGACAGCATTCCTCAAAGCACCGCATCACCGCCCCTGGGGACATTCCCCGGGGTGTGGCTTTGACACTGCCAAGGCTATGTAATGCCTTCCATTACACCTTGACAAAAATCTGCCTTCTGGGTGACCTATGCATGCGGCACAACTGCAGGCGTGGGTTTTGCATGGTTATGTTACTAGTTAAGTTTGGCAGTCTACTGTTGGCAATAAGCAGCTAATTGCAGTATAAGACATAGCTAGGTCAGGTGACGATATCTTAAGTTCTACTGCTTACTGCTAAGTAGGGACATAATCTAGATTTACCATTTCTACCTAATGGCTATCTGTTGTAAAAACTTCTACAGTAAGGTTGGAGGCCTCCAACATATTTTTTATCATACTATACTAAAGATAGACCAACTGGGTAAACTATCTATAGTTAATAGTCGGTGTACCTTGGCCAGAATAAAGCCTCTATTATGACGCTTGAAGGCCTCGAAGCCTATGGCTCGGCTGGGAGAGATGGTCCTCGACCCCCTTGGCCCTTAACCGTTGCCTGGCTCTGGAGGTAATCTACCCAGAGCCTGGCAATGGCGTGTCAGAGGTGAAGCTGAAGACCAGGTGGGAGAGGTGGTCCTCGACCCCGTCGGCCCTTAGCCGCTACCCTGTTCTAGAAGTAATTCGCCCACAGCCTGGCAATGGTGTGTCAGATGCGAAGCCAAAAGCCAGGCGGGAGAGGTGGTCCTCGACCCCCTTAGCCCCTAACCGCTCCCCTGCTCCGAAGGTAATCTGCCCGGATTCTCCCGATGGTGTGTTGGAGGCAAAACCGAAGGCCAGACGGGAGAGGTGTTCCTCGACCCCCCTCAGCCCTTAGTCACTACCCAGCTCCGGAGGTAATCTGCTCGGAGCCTAGGGATGGCGTTCTTGACTCAGTCCTTGTCGCTGAGATATTGCACCATCGGTAGGGGAGTTGGTGGCGATGGAGCGGGGTCGGAGGGCCAGGGATCTTCTTGGGAGTTTCCCCAAGCTTCCGACTCATGTGCCATCCTTCGCCAGTTCCTTGTGTGGCCAGGTATCCTACTTGTCTTTTGAGGTACTCCTCCCGGATGGCCATAAGGGTTCGACAGTGGTTGCGCCCTGGTCCATGCAGGATACTGCCAGGGGCCGCGTGCCCCAGAGCCTGTGGTTACCCCAGGGCCTCCATTCCTTTCGGGAGACCGTCAGGGTCGTTTGGCAAACCTGTTTTCGGAGTCGAAGTGGCTTTGACTGCGCCTCCCTGAACGAGGTGGACTTGGGTTCTCCGGGTGCGGTTGGCATCTCGTGGGCTGCATTTTGGAGGCGCTGGTGGGGTCTGCGCACTTCGAAGCATTGCGCCTCTTCGGAACCTTCCTTTGCCGGGGGGCCCGAGCAGGACGCTAGGTTTATAGATTCTCTGAATGTGTTGGCTCGTCCAGGGCATCCCAGGTGTTGTCGAAGGAGATACCCTAGGACTAAGTCCAGGCGGGAACATTCCGAGGTTCGACCACCCAGAACCACTGGAAGGCGGCCTACTTGGCTACGACCTCAGCCAGGACCTCTTCTAGTGCAGCGAGGTCTTTGCCATGTAGAGGCTAGAAGGGCTCCATGCCATCTGGAGTTTTCGTACCCACCCAAGGTTCTGGGTCGGTCAAGGCTGGAGGAACACCATCCCATATGGTAGCGGGGCTGGAGGGTATACGTGATGTGCACGGCTGACACAGCCATGCATATGGCTGCATGGTTGTAACGTTGGTGGATTCCTACCTCTCTTTGCACTTCTGTGTTCAAAATCCCCACAGGTAGTGTGCAGTTAGAGCAAGAGTTCGTCTTGCCCCAGCAAGAATAGCGAGAGTTTCTTCTAAGGAGGAGACTCAAGCTTGGAGACGAAGTTTGAGAGGAAGGAACACCACAAATGTATTGATAGTAAAAATATGGACTGGACTAGGGGAGTATCACAGGAAGACTTGTGATTGTTCTCCTCTGTACTGTGTTGAGCGTTCCCTTTTTCAACCTCTTCTTCCAGGTGACCACGACCCCCTATTTGTAAGGTAGTATGTAGCTTAGTGTACATGGTATCACGATATACAAATATCTAGGACCTGGTAGAGTTACTGGGCCTTATCCTGGGTAACTACCTTTTACCCTACATAGAAAATAAATATCTACCGTGGTAACTATTTTGGTGCTTGCCTCCTGAGGGTGAGCCGGTTGCCAATTATGACCCGGCACCGCTCTGTCGGAGGTGTCAGGATAGCTTGCATCGTATTGGGGTGTCAGGATAAGCACCACTTGTACCGGCATTTATCGCTAGTCACCTCGCATCAAGTCGACTGCAGAGGAGGTGTCCTTTCTTCCCTGATATTATCTCCATAGGCCAGTCGCGCCTTTAGGCTTCGGAAAGCTGCATGGGCACCAGAGGAGCGGCCAGAAGGGGTCTGCAGCCTCCGGGGTAAGGCCTCCTGTTGAGTTCAGAGGCCGAAGGCTCTGGGGTACTTGTTGTATCTTTGAGTCTTCGGAAGGCCACGCACAAACTAGAGAGGTGGCTCGAAGGGGTTCGCAGCCTCCATGGATAGGGCCTCCTGCCGAGTCCATAGGCCGAAGGCTCTGGAGGGATATTTGATAGTGATCGCCAACCATTATCCTCAGGTTGGTCTATTTTCCCCTAACAAAAGACTTAATCTGTATGGAGCACATATAAATAGCTCGACTCTAAGGATTATGCATCGAGCTGTTAGCAAGAAAAAAACATGAAGGTTAAGAACATTAATATGCTTAAGCAACCTAGACATGTGTGTGAGCACCTAAACTTAACTAACAACAATACCATTATACCCTGCAATGACCAACTGCACATAAATGTAACTAGAATCATCATGAACATGTACGTAACACGAACCATCTTCTTCTTGACCAACATATCCAACCACAAACCACAACTCGTGACTCTACGATGGTGCGCATGCACACAAGACATGCTCATGACTGAGAGCGCGGTAGTTCGAACTGTTTTTACACCCTGCAGGGGGATACTCCTTTACCCACATGACACGAGGACCATTTGGCTTGTATGATCACACAGGTCCATACAAGGGGGTACTCGTGACAACCTTTCCCAATAAGCTCCAACTATTTGATACATACATCGCTCAGTGAGGAGGTATCCAGAACTACTCTTGGAGAAAACTAGATACCTCTACAAGCCTGCCCGCTCACACCATCGATGTTTAGGCACAAATGGTCACAGCTACAGAGGTATTCGGCTTACCTTACCATGAGACCAGCATGTGGTGAGTACTGTAAGTGCTAAAGCCAAGGGCGGCCAATGGTCGGTGCTTAACCAATGCAAGGCGGTCTACGGTATCCAGGCTCCCTCCCCAAATTACCCTAGGAACCTCCTCCAGGGCAGATGATACCCCTAGCACTGCCCACATCTCGTCTCATTCTCACATCTCAACCATCTCAATAACATAATCAATAGTGTGAAACATTAAGTAAGCCCTAATCTTGCGAATAATGTCATCACCGTCGCTCGACTCCTACCGAGTTGCTAAGCATGTGGAACAACTCTTAGGCTAGACATCAACAATATTATTGAGGTGACAAGGATGAGGATAATCAACAATTCAAGGTAGAGGATATGCAATACAACATAGGTTCTACCCATTTTTTCCCGACATCGACTTGCTACTCATGCAAACATACCTAAGCATAATTTATCAAATTTTGACTTCATTCAATTCAACACAAGGGTTCAATATGCTTAGATGCTTGCCTTGCTGCTCTACCGGCTGTCTGATGCTACCTGCACAGAATTCACAGAAGTGGGGTGCCACGGTGTTGCCCTCGCTCACCTGAACTATCGAATCAACGCTCTCTAAAAGAAACACAGATGCAATGTATAAATAAATGAACAATGCAAAAGGATGCATAAAATGCAAGCTCAAGTAATAGTGCAGCGCTGAAACTCAAAACTATTCACAGAAGACTGCTAAGGGACTAGGGCTTCAAAGCGTGAAACACCAGATAAGCCAACTTAAAGTGCACGAAGCCTGCAGTGGCTGGCGTTCAAACCGGCCCTGGGGTGGCGGTCAGACCACCGGCCAGCAGAAAGTTTTGGTGGCTGGCAGTCGAACGGACGTTGATACGGTGGTCAGATGGCTCACCAGTGGTCATACCAGCCCTAGCAGCAGTCTAACCCCTGTATAGAGCCCTCACTTCGGACCTTTCGGTCCCAACTGGCTATTAGACCAGCCCTGGTGGTGGTCAAACCACCAGGCCTTGCCGGCAGCACCCTTGTGGGGTTGCCGGTGAGAGCTCCAGCGAGACTCTCGATCATGGAGGGTACCTAAATGCTCTATGGGACTAGTTGAGTGTTTCTAAAGAGACTTAGACTACCTTCACTGAGCTAAACTCAAAATGGCCCATAGATTGGACCTAGGCTAGGTTGAGTTTTGGGCCTAAATGACATGGAGGGGGGGGGGTTCGAATCGAGCTTGGAAACAACATAAAAATGATAGGGGAAGCCTCACCTTAGTGCATTGAAGCTTTCTAGTGGATGGGTTTGCTTTGGGAAGACTTTGATTTGCGGATCGGCTCTCGGGGTGTGATGAGGACCTCCCAGCAAATGTGCCAAGCCATGGACCAGCTGAAACAAGTCAAGCACCAATTACACCAATACAAGGACCCATCACACGGAGTCGTGCAAGGAAACTGCAGCAAGAGGTGAACTCTCTCCTTAGTAAATTTGATTACAATACAAATGAGAATTTTATACTACCTAAATGTTCTACTTTTGTATTGCTAAGGTTTACGCATATTGGAGCTGCTGCTGGACCAAAGGAGACAAGTTACACCGAGAAGGAGACGAGTTACGCAGAAGCTGAACCATCACACTGACTCCTGACATCAGAGCCATGTTCCAAGAGACACACGCACAAACTGGTCAAGATGGTGTTTCCAGCCAAGAGCTATTGAGTGACTTACCCCAAATTTCTTGCGAGTTCTTCATTGACTTGTGAGAGACCGATTCACCGGTATATATGTGAAGGTTCCTCTAGGAACCCCTAATTCGTGCTCTATGGTTTCCAGTTAGGCTGCACCGTTTTGTGTGGATTAGTCCCGGTTTGTGGTTCTGCGGTCGTTCGGAGATCGAGTTGAAATCCGTCAAGGTTTTGGTGCCTCTCTCCCCGTCGCTTGGTCGCAACCAACCTTGACCAGGTCTAAAGCTACCCGGTTTGTGTTCTTGAGTTTGTGGAGATCGAGTCGAGTCCAAGGATTCGGTGCCTCTCTCCTCATTACTTGGCCACATTCCAACCTTTGTCAGGTATAAAGCTAGTTATCCCGCTGCATTTTTCAGCAAGTTATCTCTTGTCGTACCTACTGCCGTGAAGATCGGGCCAACCCACAGGTTTTCCCCTATCATTTGGTATCAGATTTCAGGTTACCACGGTAGGTACCATCCTCATATCATCCATTAGTTTATCACCTTTTTACTGTGCACCATCTTGTGTTATTCGTTATATCCCATAGTCCACAAAAAAGCCACAAAAAACACCCAAACCTTTGTGTAGTACTGCTGGTCTTATGTCGTTTACGTCATTTTGTTGTTGGTCACCATCTCCGTTTACACATTGTTATGTATTTCTGCACCCTAGTGTTGTGTTAAAAAAAAAAGAAGAAATCAGAAAAAAGAGTATCAAAAAAAAAAAGAAAGAGAGAAAAGAAAACAAGAGGAACATCAAGAAGGGTTGCATACTTGTTCTTAGCATTGCAAAATTTCAGATTGGTGCTAGCAACATTTACACATCTTTTGTGTGGTTTACGACACTAGATTTTCAGTGCTACAAGCCTTCCTTGTTCAGCCATCCAAGCTCCACCATATACCGTAACCGGACCTCTCGACTCGTAAACCGTTCAACCGCTTAATCACAAGCCGTGGTACTGCTGCACTAGCACACTCACAGTCTTTGAGAACGCGTAAGAACTTTTGGTGAGTAAGAGCTGAGGTTCCACAAATATTACCTATTCCACTATATCTTGTATTGCTCTAACATGGCAGGCTCCCCTTCAAGTGTTCACGGTGGTAATATTGGAGGAGAAGAAGAACCCCTAGTTGCACGGGCTGAGTTACGTCAACTTGGAAACTCGCTATTGGAGGCCATGGAGAGGATGCTCAATGAACGTATCCCTCCATCGGGTGGAAGGGTGCCACAACATAGCCCTGCCAATTCTCATGGTGAGGTTGATGATGAAAATTCAGTGGGAAGAGCTGAAGACTACTACTTTGGCCATCGCAGAGGTCATGGTGGTCGCTTTGGCCATGGTGGACAGCATGGAGGAGGTGCTCGTGGGCGTGGTTTTCGCCCCCGTGTGCACTTTGATGATGAAGATTTTCACGATAATTCTGATCATGAGATGGAATATGATGACAATGAGAACCCATTTGCCAATCGTGGGCTGTTTAGATAGCACCATGACCATCGTCGAGGTGCTGCTTATGGTGGTCGTGAATTGCCTCATAATCGTCATAGAGCTGAACCAGACAATCTTGCTCAAATCAAGTTGAGTGTTCCCAAGTTTACGGGATGAGAAGACCCTGATGCATACCTTGAATGGGAGGAACAATGTGATCAAATTTTCAGGGTGCATGATCTCTCTGATCGGAGGCGTGTAAACCTTGCTTCCATCGAGTTTTCAGGATATGCACTCACTTGGTGGAATCAAATTCAAGAGAATCAGCTTGTATTGGGGCGTGCTCATATTGATACTTGGGCTGAGATGAAGCAAGTGATGAGAAGACGCTTTGTGCCATCAAGTTATCAACGTGATCTTCGCAATAGGTTGCAGAATTTGAGGCAAGGAACCAAATCGGTGGATGAGTATTATAAAGAAATGGAATTACTCTTGGTGCGCTCTGGAATTAGAGAGGATGCTGAATCAAAAATGGCAAGATTTTTGCATGGTCTTAATGCTGAAATTTCAGGTTTTGTGGAAATGTTTCCTTACAACACTCTCCAAAACCTTGTTGACCAAGCTATGCGCACGGAGAGGAAGATTCAGCAAGAAGGACGTGGGCGCTCATTCTCTGCTGTACCATGGCGTCGTCAACAACCCGGTACCTCATTTGCCGGTGGACGCTCTCAAGGTGCTGCAGCTCGGAGTTCTCCCTCTAATCGAATTACAAAGGCTGCACCATCTTCGGCTTCTTCACCTGCACCACACAATGAGAACAAGCGTCCAGCTGCAACCACAGGGGCAACATCTGCTGCATCCACATCTCACAGTCGAGATATTAAGTGCCACAAGTGCCAAGGGCGTGGACATGTTGCCGCTGAATGTCCTAGTCGAAGGACCATGATTGTGAATGAGAATAATGAATGGGAATCTGCAAGCGAACCTGAATATGATGAGTATCCTGAAGAAGCATTGAATAGTGATGAGAATGAGATCCAAGCTGATGTAGATGACAATAATTGCTTCATTTCTCGTCGAGTGCTTAGTGTAAATGTTGGCAAAGAGGAAAATGGGCAGCGACACAACCTTTTCCACACTCGAGATATAATCAAAGACAAGTTGTGTCGAATCATTATTGATAATGGCAGCTGCAACAACATTGCAAGTCAAGAATTGGTTGAAAGAATGGGATTAAAACAGAGGCGTCACCCTTCTCCATACAAAATGCAATGGCTTACCGATTGTGGTGCTATGCGTGTAAGCAATATGGTGACCGTGCAATTCTCTATTGGGAAGTACCATGATCAAGTGGACTACGATGTGGTTCCAATGCAAGCATGCCAATTGCTTTTGGGAAGACCTTGGTTGTATGATCGTGATGCTCAAATCTGTGGTCATTCCAATAAGGTTGTTTTCATGTATAAAGGGGAGCGCATCTCTTTGCTTCCTTTGACTTCGGAGGAAATAATGAATGATGATCTCAAAAGAAAACAGCGAGAGAGTGAGAAACACTTGAGTGAATCCAACAAAGCAAGTGAGAAAGAGAGTCCAAAGCCAAATAAAACTCCACAGCCACAAAGATCCAAAACAATGGGAAAAGAGGGATTAGTGATGATGGCTGGGAAGGGGGATCTGAAAATTTTGAGAGAACCTCATGCCATGTTCTTTGTGCTCTTGTGCAAGGACAATCTTTTGACAACTACTGACTTACCATCTACTTTGCCTAGTGCTGTTTTTGATATTTTGCAGGAGTACGAAGATGTATTTCCCGATGAAGTACCACCTGGACTGCCACCAAAAGAGGCATTGAACATCAAATTGATCTTGTACCAGGAGCTCCACTCCCGAACCGGCCACCGTACCGAACAAATCCTGAGGAGATGAAGGAAATTCAGCGCCAAGTGCAAGAACTCCTTGACAAAGGGTATGTAAAAGAAAGTCTCTCACCTTGTGCTATTCCGGTTATTTTAGTTCCAAAGAAAGATGGTTCATGGCGTATGTGTGTTGACTGCCGAGCTATTAACAACATAACCGTGAGGTATAGACATCCAATACCTCGTCTTGATGACATGCTTGATGAGCTTAGTGGTGCTATCATTTTCACAAAAATTGATTTGAGAAGTGGTTATCACCAAATTCGAATGAACGAGGGTGATGAGTGGAAAACTGCATTCAAAACAAAATTAGGCTTGTATGAATGGTTAGTCATGCCTTTCGGTTTAACAAATGCACCTAGTACTTTTATGCGCTTGATGAATCATGTGCTTAGAGCTTTCATTGGCAAGTTTGTTGTTGTTTACTTTGATGATATTTTGATTTACAGCAAATCCCTTGAAGAACATATTGAACATATTGCTTGTGTGCTTGTTGTCTTCAGGGAAGAAAAGTTGTATGCTAACCTTGCCAAGTGCACTTTTTGCACCGACAAGGTAGTTTTTCTTGGCTTTGTTGTTTCAGGTCAAGGTGTGGAGGTGGATGAAGAAAAGATCAAAGCTATTCGTGAGTGGTTACCACCTCAAAATGTGAGCCAAGTGAGGAGCTTCCTCGGGCTTGCTGGTTTCTACCGGCGATTTGTTAAAAATTTCAGCACCATTGCAGCTCCAATCAATGAGTTAACAAAGAAAGAAGTGCCATTCCATTGGGGAGAAACACAAGAACGAGCATTTGAAGACCTGAAAATGAAGTTAACAACAGCACCACTCCTTGCACTTCCAGATTTTGGTAAGACATTTGAAATTGAATGTGACGCAAGTGGTGTAGGGATTGGAGGAGTGCTCATGCAAGAAGGACGACCAATTGCTTACTTTAGTGAAAAGCTAAGTGGTCCAACTCTGAATTACTCTGTTTATGATAAAGAACTCTATGCTCTTGTGCGATGTTTGAAGACATGGCAACATTACCTTTTGTCGAAAGAATTTGTGATACATTCATACCATGAATCTTTGAAACATCTTAAGGGTCAACTTAAACTGAACCGTAGACATGCTAAATGGAGTGAATTCATTGAATCTTTTCCTTACATTGTCAAGTACAAGAAAGGTAAAGATAATGTGGTAGCTGATGCTTTGTCACGATGACATGTTTTGCTTGCTGAACTTGATGCTAAAGTTCTTGGGTTTGAGAGTATCAAAGAATTGTATGCTCATGACTCATATTTTGCTGAACCATACTCCAAATGTTCTCATGGAAAGGGCTGGGAAAAATTCCATTTACATGATGGATTTCTATTTTGAGCTAACAAACTTTGCATTCCAGACTGTTCTCTTCGCATTATGCTTTTGCAGGAAGCACATTCCGGTGGTCTTATGGGGCATTTTGGTGCCAAAAAGACTGAGCAAGTATTGGCCGACTATTTCTTTTGGCCAAAGATGAGACGCGATGTTGAGAGACATGTTCAACGATGTGCAACATGCCACAAAGCTAAGTCCCATTTGAACCCTCATGGTTTATATACTCCTCTTCCTATTCCTAGTGTACCTTGGGAGGATATTTCAATGGATTTTGTTCTTGGTTTACCTCGGACTAAAAGGGGAAGGGACTCAATTTTCTTGTGGTTGATCGTTTTAGCAAAATGGCTCATTTTATTCCTTGTCATAAGAGCGATGATGCTTCACATATTGCTGAATTGTTTTTCAGGGATATTGTACGACTACATGGTGTACCACGAACCATTGTTTCAGATCATGATGCCAAATTTTTGAGCTACTTTTGGAAAACATTGTGGGGCAAGCTGGGCACACAATTGCTCTTTTCTACAACATGCCACCCACAGACGGACGGCCAAACTGAAGTGGTAAACCGCACATTATCCATGTTGCTCCGTGCTGTACTCAAGAAGAATTTAAAGATGTGGGAAGAAAGTCTACCTCACGTAGAATTTGCATATAACAGAGCGGTACATTCGACTACAAAATTTTCTCGGTTTCAAATTGTATATGGGTTCAATCCCGCTGCTCCCATAGATCTTTTGCCTTTGCCTATGCAGGAGCGTGTCAACGAAGATGCTAGCAAGCGTGCTGACCTCGTTAAGAAGATTCATGAACAAGCTCGAACCAACATTGAGAAGATGACAAAGACATATGAGAAGCATGCCAACAAAGGTCGCAAAAAGATTGTATTTGAACCTGGACAACTTGTTTGGGTCCATCTACGCAAGGAACAGTTTCCGGAGCAACGCAAGTCCAAGTTGTAGCCACGAGCAGATGGTCCTTTCAAAGTGCTCCAGCGAATCAATGATAATGCATATGAGATTGATCTTCCAAGCAAGTACGGTGTGAGCACAACCTTCAACGTTGCTGATCTCTCTCCGTTCTTCGGAATTGAAGCATTGAGGACGACTCCTTTTCAAGAGGGGGAGGATGATGAGGACCTCCCAGCAAATGTGCCAAGCCATGGACCAGCTGAAACAAGTCAAGCACCAATTACACCAATACAAGGACCCATCACACGGAGTCGTGCAAGGAAACTGCAGCAAGAGGTGAACTCTCTCCTTAGTAAATTTGATTACAATACAAATGAGAATTTTATACTACCTAAATGTTCTACTTTTGTATTGCTAAGGTTTACGCATATTGGAGCTGCTGCTGGACCAAAGGAGACAAGTTACACCGAGAAGGAGACGAGTTACACAGAAGCTGAACCATCACACTGACTCCTGACATCAGAGCCATATTCCAAGAGACACACGCACAAACTGGTCAAGATTCACCATGCATAATGCACATGGACAGAAATATAATTAAGTCTACTTTCACCTCCAACAAACGGCTCGTCTTTTCGACTTCCCATTAAGGAGTAATGACCATTTAAGTGAAGACTGTCAGGGAGGCTGAAGATCACGCGAGGCTTCTCGGGAACCCATGTTTTCACCTTTTCATCTCCCTTTATTTTCGTGGAAACTTATAGAACTTTCACACCTAGCTAGGAGGGGTGTTCCTAGTATAAATACCTACTGTATCTAAGCCAAAGGGGCATGATTATGAATTAAGAAAAATTCACCAGATGGTGTTTCCAGCCAAGAGCTGTTGAGTGACTTACCCCAAATTTCTTGCGAGTTCTTCATCGACTTGTGAGAGACCGATTCACCGGTATATATGTGAAGGTTCCTCTAGGACCCTTAATTCATGCTCTATGGTTTCCAGTTAGGCTGCACCATTTTGTGTGGATTAGTCCCGGTTTGTGGTTCTGCGGTTGTTCGGAGATCGAGTCGAAATCCATCAAGGTTTCGGTGCCTCTCTCCCAGTCGCTTGGTCGCAACCAACCTTGACCAGGTCTAAAGCTACCCGGTTTGTGTTCTTGAGTTCGTGGAGATCGAGTCGAGTCCAAGGATTATGGTGCCTCTCTCCTCGTTACTTGGCCACATTCCAACCTTTGTTAGGTATAAAGCTAGTTATCCCGCTGCATTTTTCAGCAAGTTATCTCTTGTCGTACCTACTGCCGTGAAGATCGGGCCAACCCACGAGTTTTCCCCTATCAGGGTGGTGGTGAAGCTTGAGGTGAACGGCGGGTCTTTGGCAAGGGAGAAGAGGAGGAGACGCTTGGGGAAGTCCTTTGGGAGCTCGTGAGAGTTCCCTCCTCCAATCTTCGGCCCTCGAATGCGATGAAAAAAGAATCCATCTCCTTTGTAGTGTTGGGTGGAGAGAGTGAGAGAGAGAGAGAGCAAATGAGAGAGCGAGAGAGTGAGAGAGGCAATCGACCACCTTATGTCGAGCCTGTGAGTGCTGGCGGTCAGACTGCATAGGCCGTTGGTCAGACCGCAGGATGCACACGTGGCAAGCCCACGTGCCTGCCACCTGGTGGTCAAACCACGGGTGATCCCGGTCAAACCGCGAGAGGGGTTTTGTGTTAAATTTTTCTAAGTATTCCCGGTTTCCCTTCCCTTTCTTTTCCAAAGGATCTAGGGTTTTTGTAAGGAGCTCTAAACTATGTATAGGATGTTTGAAACACCTTCGAACTAAAATTGTCGGACAATTACGTAACAACACGAGTGATAATATATGCGATAATGGTTAAGCGATGCTTAATTATGGATTATCATTTTTGGGATGTGACAAACCTCCCCCCCCCACCTTAGGAAGAATTTCGTCCGAGATTTGGAAATCCTTGGGAGAAGATAACAACGATGGAATGGGAAACAATTCTCCGCAAATGTGAAAGAATCACACTGGTAGATCCACAGTGGTCAGACCGCCAATAGCAAACTCTCCCGGCTAAAAGGTTTCTAAGTGCAACACCTTGGAATCACAATTTCCATTCAACATAGTGATTAACATAGACATGTGAGAGGTTCTAATATACAGATATTACAATGGTATTTACAGATTCTCAAAGACTTCAGGACATTCAGAGTGGATTTTACCCTCATGCTCCCAAGTCGCCTCATCTTCGGTGTGGTTGCTCCATTGGACTTTGACGAATTTTATGGAATGACGGCGAGTTTTGCATTCCACTACATCCAATATCCAGATCGGTCACTCACAATATGTAAGATCCGACTGTAACTCTTGGTTTGCATCTTCGATCACTTTAGTTGGGACTCACATGTATTTCTTTAGCTCATACACGTGGAACACATTGTGCACCATAGAGAGGGATAGGGGCAAGTCCAATTGATAAGCCACCTCTCCACACCGAGCAACAATTTGGAAAGGGCCCACATATCAAGGCACTAGCTTGCATGGGACTTGAAGCATTGAAAACCTTTGAGAAGAGACACTTTGAGATACACATAATCTCCAATTGCAAACTCGAGGTCTCAGCGGCAGCGATCCGCATAGGTCTTATGCTGTTATTGTGCTGTGAGAAGACACTTCCGAATAACTAGAATATGCTCTTCGGCCTCTTTGACCAAATCCAGGCCTAGAAAAGCCTGTTCATCGAATTCAAATCAATTCAATGGTGTTTGGCATCTTTGGCCATAAAGGGCCTCAAACGGCGACATTTCAATGCTCGCTTGGTAGCTTTTGTTGTAGGAGAACTCGGCAAATTGCAAGCAAATGTCCCACCTCTTTCCATAGGTGAGAACACAAGCTCATAACATATCCTCCAGGATTTGATTTACCTACTCTGTTTGACCATCGGTCTGAGGGTGGTTACCAGTGCTGTGGAAGAACTCGGTTTCCAAGGCTTCATGAAGGCTTCTCCAAAAATGGGAAGTGAACTGAGTGCCTCGATCAGAAATGACCTTCTTCGGAATCCCATGAAAGCAAGTAATTCTGGTGAGACACAATTTGGCATAGTCCTTGGCACCATACCAAGTCTTCACCGAAAGGAAATGTGATGACTTGGTAAGCCGGTCAACGATGACCCGAATCGAGTCATACCCTTGAGAAGTCACAAACCGGTAATGAAATCTATGCCGATTTCCTCCCATTTCCAGGAGGGGATGGTCAAAGGCTAGAGCGTACCGACCAGCTTGAGATGTTGGGCCTTGACTATTTAGCAGACATCACACTCATCAACATATCGAGTGATTTCTCACTTCATGCGAGCCCACCAAAACCGTGGCTTGAGGTCTTGATATTTTTTTGTGCTCCCCGGATGAATGGTTAGCAACTGAGTCATGAGCTTCATCAAGAATCTTCTTCCTCAATGCTTCGACCTTCAGAACCACTAGCCGTTTCCCAAACCACAAAACACCCTAGCCATCTTCAGAAAAGCACATGTTCTTACCTTCCTTCATTTTGTCTCTAATTCGGGCCATGCCCTTATCACCTTTCTGAGCTTGCTTGATTTCATCCAACAGGGTGGACTAGATCTCTAGGTTAGCAAGAAAACCATCTGGAACTATTTCAAGTCCAAGCCAGCGGAATTTCATCACAAAGTGTGACATTTCAAGGCTTGACCACAAGGCAATTGCATCGAGCCTTTCGGCTTAAGGCATCGGTGACCACATTCACCTTACCATGATGATAATGAACTTCCAGCTCGTAGTGTTTGATCAATCGAGCCATCTCCGTTACCTCATGTTCAGATCTGCCTGAATAAAGATATACTTGAGGCTTTTGTGATCGGTATTGATACGGCACCGATTCCTCAGTAGATAATGGTGCCAAATCTTCAGAGCGTGCACAACGGCCACAAGCTCTAAGTCATGAGTTTGATAGTTCTCTTCATGGTGCTTCAACTATCGTTAGGTATAAGCAACAACTCTGCCCTCCTGCATTGAGGACACATCCGAGACCTTTGCTGGAAGCATCGCAATAGATGCCGAAACATTTGCCCATATCAGGCTGAGCGAGAATGGGAGCAGTTGTGAGCAGTGTCTTCAGAGTTTGGAAAGCTGACTCATATTCACTTGACCACTCGGATACACTTCCCTACTTCAACAACTCAATCATGGGCTTAGCGATCTTGGAGAAGTTTTCGATGATCGGATGGTAACAACCCGAAAGTCCAAGAAAACTCCAGATGTCGGTGACATTCTTGGGCTGCACCCAATTTAGCACATCCTGCACCTTGTTCGGGTCAACTGTGACACAATTAATTTTTAGACAATACATGTCCCAGAAAAGCGACCTCCTTATCCCAGAACTCACACTTGTTGAACTGGGCATATAGTTGGTGATCTCGAAGGCGTCCAAGAACAACACGGAGGTGATCTGCATGCTCTTCCTCGGTATTGGAGTATATAAGAATGTCATCGATGAAAACCACAACAAACTTGTCAAGTTCCTCCATGAACACAGTGTTCATGAAGTACACGAAGAATACCGGGGCATTCTTCAAGCCAAAGGATATGATGGTAAACTCAGAAAGACCATAACGAGTTAAGAAAGCTGTCTTTGGAATATCCTTCAGTCGAACCTTGATTTGATGATAGCCTAGTCTCAAGTCAATCTTCGAGAAACCTGGGCACCGATCAACTGATTGAACAGAATATCGGTCCTGGGAAGCAGACTTATTCTTGACAGTGACCTCATTCAGTGGGCAGTAATCAACACACATCCGCAGGGTACCATCTTCTTCACAAAGAGTGCCAAGCATCCCCAAGGTGAGGAGCTCAGACAAATAACCCCTTCTCTAGCAGCTCCTTCAACTACTTCTTCAGTTCCACCAATTCATTTGGCAGCATCTTGTAGGACCTCTTCGAAATCGGGGCCATTCCAGGCAAAAGATCAATCGAGAATTCCATCGCTCGATCGGGTGGCATCCCAGGTAACTCATCTGGAAAGATGTCAAGAAATTCACACGCCACTAGTATATTCATGAGATCTATGGCGGTGAAGACCTTCAGGGTATAAAGACAAGGATCGACATCTTCAAGCTTCAAAAGAGCTCGGGTGCCAGATAAACCATTAAGGGTGATAGTCCGCTTAGCACAATCCATGACTGCCTTGTTCTTGGTGAGCCAATCATTCCCAATATGATTTTTATCCCTTTAGTGTCCATCACTAACAAATTCGGACCAAAGAATGTGTCATTAATAACAACTGATGCTCTGGGCACGCACTGATTAATAAGAATCTTAGCTCTGGGTGCGTCTATGAGATAAGGTGTAGGGGTGGCGCTAAATTTTAGCATGTGCCGCCGTGTATAACTCGTCGCTATGAAATAGTGAGAAGCTCCAAAAATAAAAAGAACAACTGCAGGAGCGATGACAGAATTAAAACTCATACTCAACATACGCATCAGTACGTTGTCACCCTCATGAACTCCTTCAGCGGTGGTGTGGCGCGCTCGGCCACACCTGCGGACGTGTGTAGCCTGAGAAGCTTGAGGAGTGGATTGAGCGGGTGGTAGCCTTGGAGCAGTCATCACGGCTCCTGGCTTTAGGTACGAGCAATCACGTGTATAATGGCTGACATGACCACAGTTGTAGCACGGGCCGCCGAGGCCACCGGTCACACTACCCTATGAAACTGTAGGACTTGTAGGCTGTCCTTCAGGAGCGTAGAAGGACAGATGCCTCACCATCCATATCGGCCATGTAGCAGTCAAGGTCGACATGTGAGATGGTGAAGGTTGACTCTCTGTGCGAGCGCATTGAGAGCTCCCGCCCATGAAAGACGATGAAACCTTCTTATGCTTCTTCTCTTCTTGGTGATTCTTTAACTTGAACTCCACCATGAGCGAGGTGCTCACAATCTTGTTGAAATTTGTGAACTCATGCATGGATAGCCGGTCTTGTATCTTAGAGTTGAGGCTGTTCACAAAGCAGTATTGCTTCTCCTCATCAGTGTTGACGTCATCTTTAGCATACTGTGCAAGGTGGTTGAACACCTGCACAGACTCCATGTCAGCGCCTGGCACCACCTCCTCCATGAGGGGCCATGTTACGCATGAGAGCCTCGAGAAGATCTATCTGCGCTTGAAGGTTATGCTCTATCTACATGAACACATCCATCATACTCAGAGGTGGAGGCGGCGAAGAGTTGTTCTTATTCGAACCCTCAAGAAAGTCTCAATGTGTTCTCATCCTGTTGTACCGATAAGACAAAGAGGGAGAAGTCAAATTCCAACATATCCTAAAAGCATTCGCCTGCTGACATTTGCTTACACCCGCAACACCGCATATTTGGAAGGATGCATGCACATGAGTAATGAGGAAAAATGAATGCATGCTCGATTCCTATCTACCATTTCTTTCTCGAGCAAATCTCTCCGCAACAAACATCAAGATTATAGGCATTTGCATATATATCTCAATTGATAATCATCACCCTTCACATGAGAGAGAATAAGAAGCGCAAAGGGTTCTTGTGCATCATGCCGCACAAGCGACAACCCATACGTTGTTGCCAACTTATTTACTTCATGTACCGTCGCCTTACCGGACATCTCATGTAAACGCCACATGAGTAGACAACCATATCTACCATCGTATGGTGGATGTTTACGTTATTGCTAACATATTCACTTTTTGTACCATCACCGTACGGAAACACACCGGACCCCTACTTCGTACCGGTTGAGCCCTCGATATTCACCACCATCGGGAGGCATTCCTTACCTTCGACGTTGATGCAATACAATCATAAATACATCATAATGCAGAAATAATAACTCAAGAACCACTCATAACAACACTTTACACTTAGGGGCATAAACATAGCAAGTTCATACATAATAACAAAAAGAGGCACAAAAGAAACTTTAGTGGGTCGCTTAGTGAAGTTGACACACTTTACTAAAGACTCTTAGGACGTTTTTTGGCTAATTAATTAAACCAGGCTCTGATACCATGCTGTGGGGGAACCGTCCAAATAATATTCTAATTAATCAATCGAAGGATCATTATTCATAATCACAACCTCGATAATTAACCAGAATATCATCCCGGTAGTACCGGCTCGTGTTTTGTTTCCAAGATCGGAATACATGCCTTTACAATATATAGCATCACAACACAGCTTAAAAAAGAGCAAGTAATTAATATTATATTACAAGTTCTTAAGCACTACTAGGTTATTACAATTTATAGCAAAAGAGAGATAGGAGGAGACTAAAACCTGCTCAACTCCTAACCAACAAAAGAAACTACACAGCGGAAGCTAAAGCTATAAACAACAAAAGGAGGATGAAGCCATATACCCTTAGGCTCCATCACAAAAGCACGCCAACTGAGTAAGATGCACTACTCATGCCCACCACCACCCTCGGCAGGCGTGAAGTAGCCAAACACCGCTTCCTCCTCACCTGCAAAACCTATAGAGAAACTGAGTACGAAGGTACTCGCAAGACTTAATCCGTATAGAGCACATATAAATAGCTTGAGTCCAAGGATTATGCATTGAGATGTTAGGAAAATAAGACCTCAAGGTTAAGTACATTAATATTCTTAATAAACCTAGACATTTTTGTGAACACCTAAACCTAACTAACAACAATACCATTATACACTGCAATGACCAACTGCACATAAAATGTAATTGGAACCATCATGAACATGTATGTAACACAAACCATCTTACCCATGACCAACATATCCAACCACAAACCACAAGTCATGACTCTACGATGGTGTGCATGGATAGAAGACATGCTCATGATCGAGAGTGTGGCAGTTCAAACTATTTTTACACCCTGCAGGGGGATACTCCTTTACCTACACAACACGAGGACCATTTGGCTTGCATAACCACACAGGTCCATACAAGGGGGTACTCGTGAGAACCTTTCCCAATAAACCCGAAGCATTTGATACATGCATCGCTCGATGCGGAGGTATCCAGAACTACTCCTGGAGCAAACTAGATAATTGTACAAGCCCACCCGCTTACACCAACGATGTTCAGGCCCAAATGATCACAACTATAGAGGTATTCGGCTTACCCTACCATTAGATCAGCATGTGGTAAGTATGGTAAGTGCTAAAGCCAAGGGTGGCAAACGGTCGATGCTTAACCAATGCCAGGCGATCTACGATATCTGGGCTCCCTCCTCGAACTACCCTGGGAACCTCCTCCAGGGCAGATGATACCCCTAACACTGCCCATGTAACACCCTAAATCTCAATTTTTGCAATAATTTAAAATTTTGCTAGAAATTAATTAGGTGGTTGCAATTTTGTTCAATAGGAAAAATTAATTTATAAAATTTAATTGGCCTAGGTTAAATGTTTGTTGCATTCATGCCGTTGTAGATGCATTAAGGTTTTATTGTGTGGAAAAAATTTGCTAAAATTTGCTAGAATTCGCTCATTTAAAACTCCCTTTTGAAAATGTGTTGAAAATCAATTTGGAAAAGGCTTTGGAAATTAGAAAATGCCTTTGGGTCGATTCTCTCTCCCTCGGCCCACCTCCCCTCCCCTTTCTCCTTCCCGCGTGGGCCGCTCTTCCTTCCCCTCGCTGGCCTGTTGGCCAAGCCGGCTTTCCCAGCCCACCAAGCCACCCCCCTCCCGCCTCTCTCACCGCCGTGTGGGCCTGGCTGAGCTGAGCTGCGCCGATCGAGCTGCCCGCCCATCGAGCTAGCTCCTCATCCCCTTCCTCCCGCCACTGGCACCCGAGCCCCCCAAATCACCGGCCGTTTCAAATCCGCGATCCCCCCACCCCCGAGCCTTTATTTGCGAATTAAAGCCCGCCACCGCGATCCCCTCCCTCCATTACCTCCTCCCCGACTGTTTCCCCCTTGATTCCCGTCTCTTTTGCATGGAAACATTCGCTTTATTGCCATTAGGAGCCGCTGGCCAATCTTCTCGAATCCAGCCGTCTCCCTCACCCTCTCGGCTATATAAGACCTCCACCGACTTCCTTGCTATGTTCCCCACCCGAAACACTATTTTCCCCTTTGGTTGCGCACGGAATTGACCCCGGCTACCGCCTCCGCCATAACCGCCGGTAAGGAGCTCAGCTGCCACCCTATTTATCCATGGCCGAGCCTCAATTGATCTCGTTCTTTGCTCAATCAGTGTCGTAGGGCCTCAATCAACATCTCCCGCTACTTCTTGGATCCTTTCCCGCTGCTGAACGTCGTCCCCACCGAGCTCCAAGGCCACCGCCCGTTCCTCTCCATCACCGGCCGTCTCCGAACCTCCTTCACCACCGACAAACTCGCTGTGAGACTCCCCGTCCTCTCCTCTCTCTATTACGCTAAGCGCCATAAAAAATCGTGGCCCGATGCGCATTTTATGCATCTCCGATGAGCTCACCGCCGGCCGCCGTCCACCCCGTCCCGTGCCACCAGCCACCGCCTCATTCAATCTTGGCTGTCCAATCCCTTGTATACGGTCGAGATTAGATACCCCTTGGATTGTGAAGTTCGGTCCACCATGGACCCGTGGACCGGCCCTAAGGTTGTGGTCCACGGGGCTCATGGACATATTCTGTGAGTTTTTCAATAGCAAAACAATTCGGCAATTCCTTTATTGCATCATAATTCCAATTTTCAGTATAAAATCAATTTGGTATTTCTCTAAAATTCAAGTAAAAATTGCAGATTAGTCCCTGAAACTTCAAAATTTCAATACTTTTTGCTCGTCACTCCGATTTGGGCGATTTTTGCATCCAAATGTTTGTAGCGACGTGTATAACCTTTTTGTAGGGTTTTTGTCTAGTTTTAGTACTGTTTTGTATACTGTTCTTAGGTTTTCATTTGTGTGTACTTTTTCGATATGTCGATTAGTAGCTGAGCAGTTCGGAAGTCTCCAAGACCAAGCACTTGAAGATTTTGAGCAGCACCTTGTCGAAGGCAAGTACCCTTGAGCATTTCTTTACCCTGTTAGGATTTGCAGGTATAGTTTTATCCTTCATTATGCATGCTTGTCTAAATATGATGATGAGGACATCACTCTTTTGGATACACACACACCGAGTATTCCTCCAACAATAGGCCCATTGACACGAGCTCGTGCACATCAACTAAATCATGAGGTGAGCTCGTTCCTTAGTGTTCCTTTATATTTTGATAAGGATGGGGTGCTACTAAATAATTGTGATGTATTGTTACTTAGGAACACGGGAGAAGACCAGCAAGGGCGCCCAAGCCAAGGTGGAGGTCCAATCAAGTTCGAGTCTGTTTCGAAGTCCAGGACCAGATTGCACTAAAATCGTCGCCCAGGATGCATACGGACTTCGTTTTTGACGTTCTACACATGGTTGGAAAGCTAAGGAGATAAGCTTTCCAACGGGACTGGTCCCATGTCCAAATTCTTTCCGAGTCAATAGAAATCATCAAAACAAGTGGATGTTCAAAATTTATCAGGGTACTGCGCCACCATCTTTTGGCCCGTTGGGCCGTGTAACGTGTTGGAGTCCATTAGGGACGCGTCCAGGGGTCCTTGGCCGACCCTAGTCTCTTATATACAGTAGCCGCCGCCCCAATTAGGATTGGGTTTTTCTTAGATATTGATCTACACACAGATTGTGAGATTTTCGCTCTTGTTCCGGACCGACTAGGCCGCCGCAAGTGTTTGTGGAACCCCAACTTCAAGTGCTTGAATTCTATACGCAATATTTCAGAGTGCATCTTCTATGTTCTTGCTTGTGTTCTCGGTACGCTTGTAGGGATTGAGCCTTCTTGGCGAGGTTAACCACGCAACACGGTTGATAACCAACGGAGCTGTGGTGTAGTGATTGCAAGGGAGACGATATGTTCGGGTTGAAGCCTTTGGATCATCAACGTCGAGTTCTCCACCTATCAACTTATCGCTACCTATCGGAAGATCAGGCTAACTATCCCATCATCTGGTATCAGATTTTCAGGTTGCCCGTTAGGTAATTTCATTTTCCCCTTTAGATTAGTCTGTTTTTCATTACCTATAGTCCAGAAAAAGCCAAAAAAAATTTCGTCAATTTCCGCTGCCCTAGAACCCTTTGTGCCTTTGCAATTTTTGTTTTCATTTGCGCGTTGTTGAGTTTGTGTCCGTGGTCGAGTCTACTTGCTGGTTTAGAGTCATGTTCTTGGTCTTTAGTCAACGCTCCGTGCTATTTTGATCATGCCGCTATCCCATCGCCACCATCCCCACCAACAAGTCGAGCCACCACATTACTCGATTTGCCACCGCGAGCCTCCTTGTGTTACTTTCTGCCACGCCAACCCTAGATAGGTCGCAAGCTGCCTTGTATCAATTGCCCTGCCACCGCTACCCTCTTTTGTTCCTCTCGCGATTCTATTCCTTGCCATATCTTAACGAGAACAATTTCTGCAAGAGGTGCTTTGAAAAAAACCCTAACTCGACAGGGGTTCAGTAAAACGGCCATAACTTTCTCATACGAACTCGGAATCAGGCAAAAAAAAATTTCACGGATATCTACAGAAAAAGTTACATCCATTGCTCCCCCGCTTTGCCAAGTTCTACCAAAAAAATTCCCCAAATTCGGCTTGGAAGATTGAGTATTCGAACCGCGAAGGTTTCGCACGCTTTTCAGAGAACGTGCTTGATTTTCTATAGGCCACATCTTGCATCCGTTTGCGTTGAAAATTTCTATGGTTGTTTCTTGTGTGCTCCTAGTTCAGAAAAAAATATCAGAAAAATACAAAAAAAAATTCCTGATTTCTACTAGTGCTAAAAACAAAAAAGAGAAGCACATAGAGAACACCCAGATAATTGTACTGTTTGCTGTGTCTTTGCATCTTGTGCTTTATCTAATCATCCTGTTTAGCTTTGTTTCAGCTGTTGTGCTAAGACTAGGGACACGTGATAGACCAACAACTGTGATTCATACTTTGGACACTTATTTAGCTTTGCTCATCTGATTACAGTTATTGCTAATCCTTGCTACCATATTGTGCCTTTCCAAGCTCCACCTCCTTTGATCCGAACAGGTTCACTCTTGCAATCATCCCACGCTTCACACAGTTTCTAGACTTGTCACCGGTTGTTCCTCCTTGCTGCGTTGGTAAGAAGATTTGTAAGAGCGTGGTAAGACACTTGAGTGTGTGTGATTCCACCTTCCACCACCTAGTAGTTGATACGGATAATATTGTGTTGTCCTTTGTTTTCTACTAACCATGTCAGGTGATGGCTCTCCGTCAGATTTTAAGGATTGTGTGTCCAAGGAAGAACTCAACAAAGCCTTGCAGGATCATACTAGACTATTGACAGACATTAGAACAAGCATTGCTAACCTTGTCACGCGAGTGAACGACCTTGAGTTGCGACAACCACCACAGGATGACGAACATTCACATGATGATAATAATATTGGTGACCAGGAAGATGGTGAGGTTTTTGTTGGGCAAGATGCGTGTGCTGAGCAACGTCGTCCTGCTGAACAATTACGTCATGAACAACAACAACGTCGTCAAGGTAACGGAGGTAATTATGTTAATCACAATGGTCGCGATGATCCTTATTCTAAGATTAAGTTTTCAATGCCTCCTTTTGATGGTGCATATGATGCTGATGCCTATTTGGATTGGGAAATGACGGTTGATCAAAAGTATAGTTCTCATATGGTTCCTGAAATGCATAGAGTTAGACTAGCCACTTGTGAGTTCACAAATTATGCTATTATTTGGTGGAATGGTATAGTTTCTAGTGGCTTAGAACCTGAATCATGGCCTAGACTAAAGCGTGTCATGCGCAATAGATTTATTCCTCCTGATTATACATGTAAATTGAAAAAGAAATTGCAGCGCTTAACTCAAGGTTCTAAATCTGTGCATGATTACTATCAAGAGCTTCAAATTGCTATGCTTCGTTGTAATATACAAGAGGATGATGAGTATACCATGATTCATTTTTACTCCGGGTTGAGACGTGAAATTCAGGACCTTGTTGATTATAAAGATTACAATACTACCAATAGGTTGTTCCATTTTGCTATCTTGGCAGAAAAAGAACTGCAGGGTCGACAACAGGTGCAGAAATTGAGGAACAATTTTGGGAGTACATCTACTTCACGAGTACCACCGGGACAAGCAAAAATATTCCCTTCTACATCTACACAATCTTCTGCCCCTTCCTCCAACACTCAGGCGCGTTCAGCAGGAGCATCACCACCATCACGTGAGGTGAGCAAATCTACTGTTTCGCAGGATCCAATGCTAAGCTCTTCTTCAAGTGCAGCTACCACGGGTCGTACAACGGGCATTGCGTGCCGTCGCTGCCAAGGTATTGGCCATGTCATGAAGGATTGCCCAAGCCAGCGAGCATACTCTGCAACAGCAGATGGTGGATATGTTAGTCATAGTGATGTTGAGGAAGAATATGCATTTGAAGCTAATCTTGCAGCCGATCATGACATGGATACTGAGGGGGAGGAGATTAGTGGTACCGCTGCTACGGAGAGTTATGCAGCACGCACCTTCATTGTGAAGCGAGTTTTGAGTTCTCAAATGGAGCAAGCAGAGCAGCTACAACTCCATAATCTATTCTAGACATTCCTCATTATCAAAGATGCACGTGTTCATACCATAATTGATGGCGGGAGTTGCAACAACCTCTTGAGCTCCAATCTTGTGAAGAATCTTTTCTTGCCAACACATGCACATCCTCATCCATACTACATTCAGTGGTTCAATAACAGCGGCAAGGTTAAGGTAACACAATATGTGAGAGTACATTTTTCTATTGGTTCCTACCATGATTATGCTGATTTTGATGTAGTGCCTATGCAAGCATGTTCACTTTTGTTAGGCCATCCTTGGGAATTTGATACCAATGCTACACACCATGGTAGAAGTAATAAATACTCTCTCATGCAAAGGGAAAGAAAATCACTTTGCTTCCTTTGACACCTGCTGAAATTGTGCAATGTGATAAAGCGCTAGCTGAAAAAGAAAAGAAAGAACGTGTTTTGGAATCTGAAAATCAGCAAGTTGCTCAATCTGTTTTCCCACCTAAGAAAGAGAAGAACACACCTAGGTCCGAAGGCATTAAGTTAAAGGGTGGTGTTATGCTTGCTACTAAATCTGACCTTGCTGAAATTCAAGATAATGATGCTTTGTGCTATGCTTTGGTATGCAAAGAGGTTTTATTTTCAATTGATGATATACCTAGCTCTTTGCCTGCTACTGTCACTAACCTTTTGCAGGAGTATAAGGATGTCTTTCCAGCTGAGATACCCCCGGGGCTGCCACCATTGAGAGGGATAGAGCACCAAATAGATTTGATCCCGGGAGCAACTTTGCCAAACCGCGCTGCATATAAGACCAATCCGGAGGAGACTAAAGAAATTCAGCGACAAGTCCAAGACCTGTTGGACCGTGGGTACGTACGAGAGAGCCTTAGACTTGTGTTGTTCCTATTTTTTTGGTTTCTAAGAAAGATGGTACATGGCGCATGTGTGTTGATTGTAGAGCCATTAGTAATATCACAATAAAGTATCGTCACCCTATTCCTAGGCTAGACGACATGCTTGATGAGTTGAGTTGTTCTATTATTTTCACGAAGATTGACTTGCGTAGTGGTTACCACCAAATAAGAATGAAATTGGGAGATGAATGGAAAACTGCTTTAAAACTAAGTTTGGTCTATATGAGTGGTTAGTGATGCCTTTTGGTTTAACTAATGCACCTAGCACTTTCATGAGATTGATGAATGAGGTTTTACGTGTTTTCATAGGAAGATTTGTGGTGGTGTACTTTGATGATATTTTGATCTATAGCAAGTCACATGAAGAACACATTGATCATCTACGTGCTGTTTTTACTGCTTTGAGAGAGGCACTTTTGTTTGCTAACCTTGACAAGTGCACCTTTTGCACGAATAGAGTTGCTTTTCTTGGCTATGTTGTTACTCCACAGGGAATTGAAGTGGATGAAGCTAAAATTGAAGCCATCAAGAGCTGGCCGACCCTTGGGACTATCACACAGGTGAGAAGCTTTCATGGCCTTGCAGGGTTCTATCGGTGTTTTGTGAGATATTTCAGCACCATTGCTGCCCCACTCAATGAGTTGACACAGAAGGGCGTTCCGTTTCAATGGGGGCCAGCACAAGAACAAGCTTTTAATACGCTAAAAGAGAAGCTTACGCATGCACCTCTACTCCAACTTCCGAACTTTGGTAAGACTTTTGAGTTAGAATGTGATGCTAGCGGCATTGGAATTGGAGGAGTGAAACTACAAGGAGGTAAACCCGTTGCTTATTTTAGTGAGAAATTGAATGGGCCATCTTTGAATTATTCGACTTATGATAAGGAGTTGTATGCTTTAGTGCGAGTTTTAGAAACATGGCAACATTACTTTTGGCCCAAGGAGTTTATTATTCATTCTGATCATGAAGCTTTGAAACATATTAGAAGCCAAGCCAAACTGAACAAACGTCATGCTAAATGGGTTGAATTTATAGAGTCATTTCCTTATATCATTAAACACAAGAAAGGTAAAGACAATGTCATTGCAGGTGCGTTATCTAGACGTTATACTATGCTGTCCCAACTCGATCATAAGATTTTTGGTTTAGAAACAACTAAAGGATTATATGCTACTGATTTGGACTTTAAAGATGCTTTTGAACATTGTAAAGAAGGAAGAACTTGGAATAAATATGTGCTAAATGATGGATTGCTATACCGTGCTAACAAGCTATGCATCCCAGCTGGCTCTATTCGCCTATTGTTTTTGCAGGAAACGCATGGAGGTGGTTTGATGGGACATTTTGGAGTGAAGAAGACCGAGGATGTACTGGCTGCTCACTTCTTTTGGCCTAAGATGAGGCGCGACGTCGAGCGCTACGTGGCACGCTGCACTACTTGCAATAAAGCTAAGTCTCACTTGAACCCATATGGACTTTATATGCCTCTTCCTGTTCCTAGTGTGCCTTGGGAGGATATTTCTATGGATTTTGTTTTAGGATTGCCTAGGACCAAGAGGGGGAGGGATAGTATATTTGTCGTTGTGGATCGTTTTACAAAAATGGCACATTTTATACCTTGTCACAAGAGCGATGATGCTACACACATAGCTGATTTGTTTTTCAGGGAAATCATTTATTTTCAATGACATGTCACCCTCAAACCGATGGACAAACGGAGGTTGTGAACCGTACATTATCCACCATGTTGCGAGCTGTTTTGAAGAAAAATTTGAGGATGTGGGGAAGAGTGTCTACCCCATATTGAGTTCGCTTATAACAGATCAGTTCACTCCACCACCAAGGTAAGTTCGTTTCAGGTAGTGTATGGTTTTAATCCCCGTGCCCCTATTGATTTACTGCCTTTACCAACATCCGAGAAATTTAATTTTGATGCTAAGAAACGTGCTGATTTGATTCTAAAATTGCATGAGTTGACTAAGGAAAATATTGAAAAGATGAATGAGAAGTATAGAACTTATGGTAGCCAAGGTCGGAAACATATTACTTTTGAAATTGGTGATCTTGTGTGGTTAAATTTGTGCAAAGATAGGTTTCCTGATTTGAGAAAGTCTAAATTGCTACCTCGAGCTGATGGTCCTTTTAAAATTGTGGAAAAGATCAATGATAATGCAGATAAGCTTGAGTTGCCTGCAGATCATGGGGTTAGTCCCACATTTAACATTTCAGATTTGAAGCCTTACTTGGGAAAAGAAGATGACATTGCGTCGAGGATGACTCCAATTCAAGAGGGGGAGGATGATGAGGACATCACTCTTTCGGATACACACACACCGAGTATTCCTCCAACAATAGGTCCATTGGCACGAGCTCGTGCACGTCAACTAAATCATGTGGTGAGCTCATTCCTTAGTGTTCCTTTATATTTTGATAAGGATGGGATGCTACTGAATAATTGTGATGTATTGTTACTTAGGAACATGGGAGAAGACCAGCAAGGGCGCCCAAGCCAAGGTGGAGGTCCAATCAAGTTCGAGACCGTTTCGTGTCCAGGACCAGACTGCACTAAAATCGCCGCCCAGGACGCATACGGACTCCGTTTTTGACATTCTACACATGGTTGGAAAGCTAAGGAGATAGGCTTTCCAACTGGACTGGTCCCATGTACAAATTATTTCTGAGTCAACAGGAATCGTCGAAATAAGTGGACATCCAAAATCTGTCAGGGTGCTGCGCCACCATCTTTTGGCCTATTGGACCGTGTAACGTGTTGGAGTCCATTAGGGACGCGTCCAGGGGTCCTTGGCCGACCCTAGTCTCTTATATACAGTAGCCGCCACCCCAATTAGGGTTGGGTTTTGCTTAGATATTGATCTACACACAGATTGTGAGATTTTCTCTCTTGTTCCGGACCGACTAGGCCACCGCAAGTGTTTGTAGAACCCCAACTTCGAGTGCTTGAATTCTATTCGCAATATTTCAGATTGCATCTTCTACATTCTTGCTTGTGTTCTTGGTACGCTTGCAGGGATTGAGCCTTCTTGGCGAGGTCAACCGCATGACACGATTGATAACCAACGAAGTTGTGGTGTAGTGATTGCAAGGGAGACGATCTGTTCGGGTCGAAGCCTTTGGATCATCAACGTCGAGTTCTCCAACTACCGACTTATCGCTACCTATCGGAAGATCAGGCCAACTATCCCATCATATGAAACTCCATGATAGGGTTTACTAGTTTCCCTTGAATATTCCTTGTCGTCGTTGTTTATCCATAATATAGAATGGGTAGATATGCTAGTGCAGTCAGGGTTGGGAAAAATGTTAATCTTGACTAATGAATCATTGAACAAGAATCGGGAAAGGGTAATTTTTACAGCAACATGGTATAGGGATCCTAGCAGGATGGATGGTTTGAGGTGGTGCATATGGCATGCTTGTGTTTGTTCCTGTGTGGGGTCCTAAGGATCGGCTCTTGAACATGTAACCAAGTTAGATTCTGTCACACCCGGTTTTAACGGTCAAAACCAGATGCGGCTTATGTGTGCCCAGGATGTTCAACACACATAAGGACGTCACAGGTGAAGTACCAAAAGCAATACTTTTATAGAATAAACGTAAAACTCTTACAGCAATTGACATATATTATCTTCTATGAAGATATATGCAGCGGAACAGAAGCACTGGTGCCCAACAACACCGCAGGCAACTGACCGGGAGACACGCGCCTAGAACGTCACAACCTCGTCTTGATAGTCTTCAACATCTTCACTCACTGAGCAGTAGCATACATGTCGCATGGTATAGGGAAAATAGCAAGTGTGAGCACATAGAGTACTCAGCAAGTGAGGGAAAGTAATGATATGCAGGCTTATATCAAGAATAGGCTAACACATGGGTTTATTTGCATAAATGCGAGTAATGAAAACATATTTGGACTCAAAAAGCATTAAGCAATTATTAAGTGAAATGTAACCCAAATAATTCAGCATCCAGCATACAAGGCTCCCCACCTTGCACACCATAACATTCTAGTATTCCCTGTACTATCACCAAAACCATCTAGTACTCCCTGTACCAGAACCATAACCACAACCATCTAGTACTCCCTGTACTAGAATCATAACCACAACCAAACCCATAACCACAACCCACTAATCATGTGAGGATCCAAGTCTCTCATATCCTTGAGCACGGCTGTTATAACAGTTTTACACTCTGCAGAGGTGTTCCAGCTTTCCCCACGAGTTAGTAAATTCCATGTTACCATGTTCGCGAAACACTTAACACACGCCAGTGGTGTGCCACCAAGAATCACTATATGACACTTTCCACTAACCAGAGACTAATCCAGTATGTGTCTGCCCACTAGGTTTCACCGCCAGGCTTTACGCAAGCAAAGCTCCTACCCAGAAGCCCCCTTTTGTGCTGACCCAACACAGACTGGATAGACTCTAATCAGTATGTCACACCTTACCCATATCAGCCTCGTGGTTGGTACGTTACTTCTTGGGTTGTCGCTCCACAAACTGGTCCTTACTTAGGTTACTTGAGCAAACATTAAACCAACACCATAACCATGACAACCATCAAAACCACTTTGCTCAAGGCCTAAGGTTCCATGTTGCTAGACCATTAACACATTAACGACCATTGTTGCATATGTTCATTAGTCAAGATTATGACACTTCTCAACATCCCAAAAGCATGGCTAAGCAATCTACCCATAAAAGACACCTAACCATAACCCATCTAGGTTCCAAGGGATGATAAGGGAAAATCTAGGGAAAACCCTAACATAGGTGACTACCCATCATATTGACAGACATTGCATGCAATTTTGTAAAACATAGGTTCAAAATGATCAAGGACACTTGCCTTTTTCCCAATGCTGCTCAGTGTTGTCGAAATCTTGGTCTTGAAGTCCATCGAACTGCTCCGGAACGTTATCAACTAATCGCGAGAACTACCGACAAACAACACAAAGGAAGACACTAAGAACAGCATACCAAACATCATTAAAATAGTTTAAAAACACTATGGTTGGATAGGAATGATTTTAGAAATGTTTAGACACAAGAATTGCCAAAATCGGAGTTAAGATGAAAAGAGAACAGTTTTCGGGAGATGGATTAGACTAAAAAGGAAACGCTGATTTACCGGAACTATCTTCCTGTGGGAAAGGCATTATTTGTAGGCCTAGCTCTCTCACTCTCTCACAGAGAAGGAAGCTAACACTCGAACACGGGCTGAAACTCAATGCCATGTAGCACTTGGAAACACAGACACTGTAGAGAAGCTAGCAAAACATTGGCACTAAACAAGCATGAGAGAACACAGGCACAGCCGGGAGTTTTATGGCTCTATACTCCAGAGCTTTCACTTGTATTTCACTTCACCAACACACACACACCTTAACACGAATACATGGACCCGTATTTAAAGACTAGCACACACACCTGCTGATCACCCTGGCCGTTCGGCTGATTGCGCACTTGCCGCATGAATCGGACAGAGCCGAACTGATCAGCTGCATGCTAGACACGTACACACACGGTGAGCCACAACACCCACCTCTTGACTCGCCCATCTCTCCTGGACTCCAGGCCATGTGTGCATGAAACTCCACGATCTGACGTGCATGTAGGATCACTCCACTCTTTCCTGCATGCCCGTGCTGACCTCTTCCACACACCTGACTTCAAGCAGTGCGTGCACACATCTGCCGACACGCCGATCCGCGGACTACGCACGCGCTCCGTGCTACACTTCAGTTGATCGACTCTACGCCATGCAACCACACCCTAACTATCCTGGACACGACTAAACATGATAGACAAAAAACATAAAACAACAAGATTAACTCTAACATTATTGCGCAATATTCAAAAAGTGTAGGGCAGACTAGACTTCACTGGCTAGACTAAGGAGAATGATGTGGCGCTGACTTGGCATGCTATGCAAGTACCATCTTGGATTAAAGAAAAGATATGCGGAGATCTATTATCGACCACCTATGATGGATCAAAAAGGCCGAAGATTGCGCTTCTAGGTTAAGGATACTACTGGTCACTCTATGTAGTGGTGGTGGTTCGGGTTTTGTCGAAGATGGCAATCGGGCATGTGGCCACAGACATCGATGTCGGCTTCAGTGGTGTTTCAGTGAAATGAGGGGAGCATGGCATAGACGTGGAAAGACTAACTTAGCGGTATGGTTGGTTTTGGAAGGGGTCGTCCGAGGTAGCGGCAAAACAGCGATGACTGCTTCTAGGTTTGGTGGTGACCGCGAATAAATGTAGGAATGAAGACGCTCGCGTTCCCAGAGATTGGCTATGAATTTTGATAAACCGTTTGAATAAGAATGTTCATATATTCCGAGAACACAATGCTATGGCATAGTTTTGGGTAGATCATCCACTGAGAGGAAGAACGATCAGCATAGATGAGACGGGTGATGACTGCGATGTGCTGTGGTTGGCAATGGTGTCCTGATCGTGTCGCTGCACAAACGGGGATGGGCTCCTAGGGTCACGTAGAAGACTCCATGGGACACGCCGTGACACGGTTGGTGCATCTATACGGCTTTCAGATTAACGGGGGACGCGAATGCAAATCCGGTGCGCGTGCAGAACGCGCGCAAAAATCGGACAGCGGGTATGTCAACCTTGATTACGGTAGTTTGGCTACTCTACTGGCCGAACTGGTTGATGAGGGCATGGGGAATATCATGGGACACGCATCGGTGAAAGGACTTGGTGATTTGACCTCTGGTCGGTTGGGAACATCGATGCCAATCGGCTACAGCGCCGTTGTCTCGCGGCTGTTCGCGACGGCGGCGACCGTGGTGGCATAGATTGGGCTTTGGCCGGAGCTAGGGCTTAAATAGGGACTTAGTATGATGCTAAAACAGTAGTAAGGGAGGAGAAAAAGCGGTCCTCACCTTGCTTTGATGGACGAAGAAGGAGGATTTGCGGAGAAGACGACGTAGCGCATCACGGGTGGTGGCGGCGGTGGCTCCGCCGAACAGCGGTGCTCCGGCAACGCATGGATCGGGCAGCAGTGACTTCTAGGGTTTGGGGGCATAGAATATAGGTAGTAGAGGACGTGCAACTCATATATATAGGGCTAGGGGCGGCTGGTTGAGGTGGAGTCCAAACCGAACACGAATTGGATTCGAGTTCGAGTCGGTTACGACTTTCTTTTTCGCAGCTTTGTGTTCCGAGGATGATATCTCCATCGTCCAGACTCCTAATTGGACGTTTCTTGATTCTAAATTATAGTACTCGAAAATATCTACAACTTTGGTAGTCATTGGAACTTCTGAAAACACCACCTTAATTTCCAAAAATGCACTACAAGATAAACTGTTTGAACTCGGACTTATCTGCGCAGCACTGATATCGGGGGTCATAACTCCTAGCTACATTATCCAAAAGAGGACTTCCATAGGTTCAAATCGAAGCTCTCAACGATACCTACAACTTTGGTATTGTCAAGATTTTCATTTGAGGCCGTTTTGAACTCCAAAATGTCATGAGAAGATGAGGCTATCTAGGACTCCGCGAAAATTTGCAGATTTCGTGGATCCTTTGTTGGGCCATCTAGAAGACTTAGTTAAGGGTTTAGACTTGAGCAAGATTGAGCCCAAATATACTTTAGGTATATCTAGGATTTAGAAAAGAAACTTTTGTAGAGAAAGTTGAATAAGATTTGAATTTGAATTGAGTTTGGAGTAAATTTAAGAGAAAGGAAAAAGATGAGGTTGAACAAGAATAGGACTAGATAAGGAATTTGAATTTAGATTTTGGGTAGAATTTGATAAAGATGAGAGATTGATTTTAAACAAGAATTTGGATAAGATTTGAATTGAACTAGAGAAGGATCAAGTATAATCAAGGATTGAATAGATGATGAATTCAAAGATTTTGAATTCCAACCATTAAGATCCTTAACGTATTCACTACTGAGTTCTGTAAAAACCTTTTCAAAATCTTTTTCAATCAAAACACCAAAGAGAAAGAAAAGGAAAAAGAACTCTAATGTATTTACCTGGCTGCTAGCAAAACTCAGCATGCAATGCACAAGAAATAATAACCTATATTGATTGATTGATTAAGAAAATAGGTTTTAAACCTATACCACTGGTGAAGCTATTCAATAATCTTGAAAAAATTTAGAAATTGGAGAAATTTGAAAATCAGGGTATTACAAATCTACCCCCCTTAAAAGAATCTCGCCCTCGAGATTCGGGCAGATCGAAAACGAGATAAGGGATCTTGATCTTCAAGTCTTCTTCTCGCTCTCCAAATTGCTTTTTCTTCTCAGTGTTAACCTCATTGCCCTGACAAACTCTGCTCACTTTGCTTTTGACGGCTTTTGCAACTATCTCGACAAATCTTAATTGATTACCCTGAGTATGTTGGATTTTCTTGGATATTCCATTTCTTATATCTTCAACAGTTGTAGTTATCTCTGATGTACTATTCTAACCTTTATGACATGTGTCACATAGGACCATATACTTTCCTACACCACTCTTGTTTCCATACTACCGATAAGAATCCTTGAGATCATGATACATCTTAGTTCTTTCTGATTCCTGAGAATTTCGTAACTTTAGCACTCTTGATAAGTTTCTTTTTTTTTAATCTTCTCATCTGTTGATTGACCTTGGTGAACCTTCTTATCCTTGAAGATTTAGTAAGCCATATCCTAATTCCGAGGAAAGAGTACTTGTTCTTAGCTGTCGCTTCTATGGTCAGAGTGCATCTTCTAGGTGCTGTCCTTCCTTTGGCAACCTCATTACCTTTGTTGGCTAGCCGTTTCCAATATCTGTCTTTAGGTTCCAGTACCAAGAGATTAGCTATGAAGACTACAGTGGCTGGCGGTCAGACCGGCCCAGAGGTGGCGGTCAAACCGGTGGCCTGCAGAGAGTTTTGGGGGTGACGGTCAAACGGACGTTGATCTGTCCGTCAGACCACCCACCAACGGTCTAACCGGCCCTAGCGGCGGTCTGACCCCTTTATAGAGCCCTCACTTCAGACCTTCCGGCCCCAATTGGTGATCAGACTTGCCCTAGCGACGGTCAGACCTCCAGGCCTTACCGGCAGCACCCTTGTGGGGTTACCGGCAACAGCTCTGGCGAGACTCTCGACCACGGAGGGTACCTAAATGCTCTATAGGAGTAGTGGAGTGTTTCTAAATTGACTTGGACTACCTTCACTAAGCTAAACTCAAAATGCCCCATGGATTGGACCTAGGCTAGGTTGAGTTTTGAGCCTAAACGACATGGGGTGTCGAATCGAGCTTGGAAACAATGGAAAAACAGTAGGAGAAGCCTCACCTTAGTGCATTGAATCTTTCTAGTGGATGGGTTTGCTTCGGGAAGGCTTTGAGGTGAATGGCGGGTCTCCGACAAGGGAGAAGAGGGGGAGATGCTTGGGGAAGTCCTTCGGGAGCTCATGAGAGTCCCTCCTCCGATCTCTGGCCCTCAAACGCGATGATAAAGGAATCCCTCTCCCTTCTAGTGTTGGGTGGAGAGAGTGACAGACAGAGAAAATGAGAGAGTGAGAGAATGAGAGAGGCAATCGACCACCTTAAGTCAAGCCTTTATGTGCTGGTGGTTGGGAGCGTAGGGCACCAGTCAGACCGCAGCAAGCACACGTGGCAAGCCCATGTGGCTGCCACGTGGTGGTAAGACCGCGGGTGATCCCGGTCAGACCACGAGAGGGGTTTTGTGCTGTCACGGCCCAGAGTTTCTAAACACGTAATTAAGCACTAATGAGCATCATTAGCATCATTTTTTTTTGTTTTGAGCAGTATAGACATGCAATGTGGATTAAACTGAATTTGGTTAAACCAGGTTTAACTGATGCGTTGTAAAGCATCTCCCAAAACTTCTATGGAACATAGGGCTGGTGACAATTTTAGAAATTAGTAGATGCCAGGAGAAGAATATAAATGAATTTTCCCAAAATTTTTGGGAAATATTTAGAAGGCATAAAAATTATCACAAGTTGGAAAAGATAGCATCTTTGAACAATTTTTATTCAAAATTGGCTCAAGCATTCTGGGTCAAACAAGTTCAAATGGGTTCCTTATGAATTTTAGTTTCAAACAAAATTTGTTTTACCAATTTTGGGCAATGGGAAGGCTTCCATTTGGTTAAGGTCTGTGGAGTGGGATATTTGCATTGCCGGCACTGTTCACGGCCCCACTCGTCATCCCCTTCGCACACACAGCTCTCTGCTCCCCCTTCTCCTGCTCTCTCAGCAAGCAAGTGGCGGTAGCTATCCTTGACTTTGGTGGCCAAGCCACAATTGCCAGCCAAAAGATCTCAGCCCAGGCGCCTTATCCTTCCCCCCTGCCCTCTCGCCTGGCTCTCTCCCTTTCTCTCCCTCTGCTCACTCTCTCACGCGGGAGGCACACGAGCAGAGCAAGCTGCACAGCACCAGCCGCCGGCAAGAATCACCGCACAGCCGATGGTTTCCGTCGAGCCTGAGCCCAGTGGAGCCGCAGGGAGGAGCGCCCCAAGCTCCTCCGCCGTTTCCACTGCTCCCCCGGCCGTTTTCCGCACGGGTTGAGCCGGCCGCGTCTTCTTCCCCAACGGCGACAGCAGTCTCCACCCTTCTCCATTGAACCGGTGAACCGCTGCCTTTCCCCGGCGACCGAACTCACCGCAAGCATCACCGTTCCCCACTGAGTCTAGTGCGCGTGTCCGTTGGGGCTTAGCCCGTCGCCGGTGCGCCTTCCGCCGTGTAGCCGTGCGCCGCCGCCTACGGCGCACGCCGTCGGCCGAGCCACCGCCGAGCTCCTCAGTGTTCGGCCACGCCGTTGGGTCCGCGCGTCCTCGTAAAAGCTATAGCCGCCCTCATCCGAGTCTGTTGCGTCGCCGTTCGCCATCGGCGCGTCAAAACCGTGCTGCCGCCGTGTAGTTTCCGCCGTCCGCCGCCTCTGGCCATTCTCCGGCCGTCGCCGGTGACCACGTATGCCTCAGCTGGGTCCACGCGCGCATGCTGGAGCCGTAGCTGCCCTTCCCGGCCGCCTGGACTACGCCGCTCGCCACCGGCGGGCACAACCCGAGCCACCGGCTGGCCGCGCTGCGCTGTGTGCTGGGCGGGGTTCAATTTTGACCCCAGTCAAAATGGGCCCGGCCCCACTGTCTGTGCCGGTGGCTAGTTGGGCGCTAGTAGAAAAAGTCGTGGGCCCATTTTAATATTAGAGGAAATCAGAAATTGCGAAATGAATATCTGTTGAGTTGATAAATCGGCTAAAATCTTAAAAAAATGCATAGGAAATTATGTAGAGCTCCAAAATTCATGAAACCAATTTTGTTGGTTTTGTTATGACATGATCTATCCATTAAAAATACCAGTGGCCATCAAATGTGTGCTGTGAATTATTGAATTAATGAAATATGTCTAGGCTTTGATAATTCATAGTTAAAGTTTGGTATTTCCAAAATTGATGAATCCAATTTTGTTATTCTTGTTTTAATACCCCCTGTTCAGAAAAAATAATCACCCACATGTTAGATGTTGCTACAATTCTATATAGGGTTAAGCTTAATTAATCCTAGAAGTGTTCAAACGTTTAACAGTAATCCCATTTAAGAAAAATCTTCGATGCCTTAGAACTCGTGCCCTGACGATTTGCACTGTTATCGCATTCTATGGAGCATCCTTCATTTCATAACATTCATATTCATTACATTGCACGCGTTATTCTTTTAGGGAACTTCGACCCGGCGAACGAGGCTGTCCCCGGAGGTTCCTGCAGTGGTGATCGTGACTCGGGTAGTGTCGGGCAGCAGTCAGGGCAGCAAGGCAAGCATCTATCATATTGCACCGTGTCAATTCGAAATCTAATATGTTATCTACGCTTATGTATACATTGCATGTGTCGGGTACCGAGTTGGGTAGAACCTATGCCGATGCATTATCCCATTTCGGTCACGTGTCATGTGTTGTTCCTAGGAGCCTAGCGGTGTTGTCGAGGTCTAATTATAGTTCGCTATGCTTAGTGGTACTTAGGCTTTCCGGTAGAAGTCGACGACGGCGTCCACCGTTGTCGCGAGCCTAGGGCTTATTACCTGTTCACATTTGTGGTTGTGTTGATGATGAGTCGGTTTGGTGAGTGGTGAGTTGAGACGAGGTGTGGGCGGTGTTAGGGGTGTCATCTGCTCACGAGGAGTCCTCAGGCAGTTCGGGGAGGGAACCCGGACACCGTAGACTGCTTGCACCGGTTAAGCACCGACCGTCGGTGTAGTCGGCTTTAGCACTTACCTTACTCACCACATGTTGATATAATGGTAGGCAAGCTGATTACCTTTGCAGACATGGTCATGTGGGCCTCGTCATAGACAGTGTGAGTCCGGTTTGAGTCCGGGCTTTTAGCGGTATTTGTTTGCTCGGGGAGTAGTTCTAATACCGCCGCGTCGAGCTATGGTTGATCCACATGGTTGGGCCTAGTTGGGAAAGGTTATCACGGGTACCCCCTTGTGTGCATCTTAGCGGGTGGCACAAGCCGTATGGTCCCTGTGTCGTGTGGGTCCAGGAGTATCCCCCTGCAGGGTGTATAATCAGTTCGAACTGCCGCGCTCTCGGTCATGAGCATCACTATCGCTTATCTCCACTGAGCGACCATGTTTTGGTTGTAGAGTTTCGATGTGGGTTGTGGCACGGTTGGTTTAGGTGATTTGGTCGGTATGTGGTCGGTGGTTTGGTGGTAATGGTTTACTCTTATACACTTGTTGTTTATATATCTGTTCTGATCAGTTGGTTGGCAGGGTTTGAGTTGGTGGTTGGTTAAGTCAGTTGCTTACACCTAGAGTCTAGGTTGCTTACCGTTTAATGAACTAAAACATGTCTTAATCCTTTCTACAGCTTTAAATGCATGATCCTTGGAGTCAAGAATATATATACTCATACTGTGTAAGACTTGCTAGTACCTTCATACTAAGGGTACTGCCCTTAAGTTTCAGGTTCACAGGTTGGCGAGGAAGAGGCAGTGTTCGGCTACTTTGTGCCTGCCGATCAGGGTGGCGCGCAGGAGTAGCACCTTCTACTCCGAACTCCGGCGCTTTTGGTATGGAGCCTAAGGGCATACGGCTCCATACTCTTTTGTTGTATAGGTTTATCTTCCACTGCGTAGTTGTTGTTGTTCCTCTTTTGTTGTAAATTGTGGAAGCAGTTGCATGTTTAAGTATTGTAATACAGCTTAATTACTTGCTCTCTATTAAACTGTGTTGTGATATTTGAGTTGGAAGGCATGGGTTCCAATCCTGGGCACAAAACACGTGCCGGGACTACCGGAATGGTATTCTGGTTAATCGTCGAGGTTGTGATTATGAATAATGATCCTCCTGATGATTAATTAGAATACTATTTGGACGATTCTTCACATGTGCTGAATCTTTCTAAGTATTCCCACTTTCCCTTCCCTTTCTATGAACTATATTTAGGGTGTTTGAAACACCTTCGAACTAAACTTGTCAGACAATTACGTAACACAAGTGATAACACATGCGATAATGGTTAAGCGATGCTTAATTACGTCTTATTATTTTTGGGACTTGACATTGACCTATTAGGTTCATGTACAAACGGCTACAACTTGGAAACCCTTTCCAAACTGAAATCAATAGCAGTCTCTAGTAGGACATGTTGACTCCCGAGTATACACAAAGATCATATCGGCTAAACCTTGATATACATATGCACTGATCCCTTCGCCTCATGATACCAGTCAAGCTCAAGGCGAGATATGTGCCACCCTTATGAATGTTTGACCATTCACTCTATCAAGTAGTGGATTCTTCATGATTAACTCTTTAATCATACTGGCATGGACATGCACTTTCTCAATTCAACTACCTCGAGGGGCCTAGAGATATCTCTCCCGTTATCAAGGAGGGGTAAATTTCACCTTGATCGCTCACACCCCACGACATGTTTCATGACAAACCTAAAAACTACCTTTATGACTGCCCGGTTACGAGATAGCATTTGGCAGCCCAAAGTATGTCACTACACATTTTGGGAATCAATGACGATTTTAGGTCTAAGGATCCTGCAGGTACACCATTTGATATAGCAACTAATGGCACATCATAAATAACAAACCCACCGGTATCTCAAGGTGGGTCTATTTAACATCATGTTCTCCAACATAAATGTCCATATTATTGACCTGGTATCTCTATACCTATGATCCATGAAATGTGATCATCAATCAATACTTGTCAATGTAAATGATAGTAATTCTTGGAATAACACATTATTCAAAAGTACATAAACATAGACGTGATGCAATCATCTCTATGATTGCCTCTAGGGCATATCACCTTCAACAACACCATCACCCAAGTAGTGATGTACTATGCCGAAGCAACAATTATTGAGCTCTAAACACTATTGCCCAATCTTAGTGTTGCTATACATTTGTTTGTGTAATCCAAGATGGAAATGGAGAACATGGTAGTCTATGAAATGAATGAAAATGTGCAGTTTCTCTCCTTTTGTAAGCAATGAAATGTTTTTTATTGTTCTTTTATCAGCAACAAAAAAAATGATAGTCGGTAATACACATGGAACATTAGTGCTACCACTTCTTTTCACTAAACATTTTGACTGGAACTACCGAAGAAATTTAGTATGACTTGGATGACTTGATGCAACTAAATTTTACTAAGTTTGAGAATTTTCTATGACTTGGATAAGTAGTCTTTCGTAGTCCTTTTTTTTCTTCAGTAGTCTATGTTTTACTGAACAAGTGGATTCAATAGTTCTTCAGTAATCTTCATAGTCCTTCGATTATCCTTTTTCAATAGTTTTTCCTTTTCTTCGGTAGTTGCACAATTTTGTATAACTTGTATTCAGTGGTTCTTCAATAATCTTTAGTAGTCCTTTTTTTTTTGTCTTCAATACTTTTTCCTTTTCTTCAGTAGTTCCAAAATTTTCTGTAACTTGGATTCGGTGGTTCTTCAGTAATCTTCATTTGTCCTTCAGTAGTCTTTTTTTTCTTCAGTAGTTTTTCCTTCTTCGATAGTTTCAAGTCATAGAAAACTCTTCTAACTTGGTAGTCCACTTTTCTTTAGTAGTCCATGCTTTTCCATTGTCAATAATACACAAGTTCATCTTTAATGGTTTGGTAGTTCATCCTTTCAGTAGTTCCGAGTTATAGTAAAAACATGCAAGTGTTCTTTATTTCATCTTTATTAGCCTTTAGTAGTTTATTTGTTTTTGATAGTTCACTCTTCAATGGTCTTCCATCTCATAGCAATTCTTGTGTCTTCCACTCCATAGCAATTCCTATTTTAGTAGATCCTTGGTAAGGTTTCGATGGTCCAATTAACAACTGATTTAGTAGCCAATTCCCGAGCTTCGTGGGATCTCCACCATTGTTGCCAACGAGCATCCTCTTTGAGCTCGTCCCCACTCCTCTGGTGCTAGGAAGCCTTCATCCAATTCCCGGCCTCCCAACCTCAAAAATAGGTTTCTCTCCACCTGAACATCCGATTTCTCTCCTCAGTTTCATCCATGGAGTCGCTGATGTTGTTGAGCACCTGGGAAACCCTATGCCTCCCGTAGGCTTCTCCCATCTGGCCATGACCATCGTCGAGACCTGCGAACGGCAACGCATGCAGTCAGGTTCGGACAGGGGAGTGGTCGTGTAGGCAGGAGGTGTGGAGGTGCTTAGTCACTACACTAGGGGGTTAGGGAGGCGCATGGTGGCTGGTGCGGGATAGTGGGCGCGGTCAGTCACGCGGGGAAGAAGGGCGAGAGGTGGGGTCAAGCAGGGTAAAGTGGGCACAGGGGGAAAAATCAGGCTCGGGTTGGTTTGGAGGTGGAACACGATTCAAGGGGATGCAGTCTGGTGGGGTGGGTCGTGCTGGTACAGTCGGGTGTGAGGTTCAGTGTGATGGGAGCCCAGGTGTAGAATAGCATTCCCATATATATATATATATATACATATATATAGTAGGAGCCCTGAAGTTACTCAGTAGTGTTCAATATTTTAGTAGTCCAGTGGTGCTCAGTAGTGTTCAGTAGTTTTTGTCTAGTAGTCAAGTAGTGCTCAGTAGTAAAAATTTACTATTATTTGGATGCTTGAGTAGTTATTAAATTGTCAGTAGTCATCAGTTGTTCAGTATTCAGTATTTCCAAGTCAAAATAAAATTGTTCAGTAGTTTGTATCAGTAGTTATCAATAGTATCAATAGTTTGTTGAGTACTATGAGTAGTTTGTGCCAGTAGTGCTAGTAATTGTCAATAGTTACTAGTAGTATCAGTAGTTTATTCAGTAGTGTTAGTAGTTTTTTCAGTAGTTGTTTCAGTAGTTCTCAATAGATGGTCACGCCTCCTGTAGTTAGTAGTTGTGTGGGCACGAGACACGTGGCTGGCTAGCGCGGGGCGCATAGTTGGCTGGCACAGGGGCATGCACAAGCGAGGTGCGGCTGGCATGCCACGTGGTGCACACTGGCTGGTTGGTGCGGGGGCGCTCACGAGTGAGCTAGCCCGGCCGGTGTGCCACGTGGTGCGCACAGGTTGTGCGCTGGAGGGCTAGGCTGGCGACCTCCTGTGGTGGGGTGGGTTAGCCCGGATGGAGTGTGGAATAGCACTACCGTGTGTGTATATATATATAACAATTTAAACAAAAACATATATTTATATATGTTTCATATATAGCATATAAACCTAAAAGAGTTAAACCTTTTGCTTGTGTAAATCCATGTAAAAAATAACTTATGTGATTTGGGCCTTCAACGATTTGGGACTTTTGGCAACTTCATTAGTTTTGGCAAGGTGGATGTCAAAGGTGCTGATGATAACTGCACGGAACTCCAATTTCTGAAGTGTATTCCAAAATTTTCATGGAGCTCTTCTGATGTCTTGAAATTCAATTCTTTTGACAAAAAGGAGTAATCTTACATATCTAAATGTGGTCGCATTGCTAGCTTCTGGGCACGTCCATGGCGACCACCCAGCGACCACGCAACCAGGCTCTCCGACCTAGCTCTGCGACCAGTCCCCAGTCGCAGGAGCAAACTCCGTGATCAGTCTCCTCTGGTCGTGGGGTAGGTATATGTCTAAACAATCTAATCACAATAAATGCTTTTTCACTTGAGTATTTCCCTTCCCCAGGTCCTCTTTCTGGTCGTCCATGGCGTAGTCGGTGCAGAGCAGCCATAACTTGTCCCGTAGCACTAAATGCTATGGGACGGCCTGACAGACATGGCAGGAGTTCTTTTGTAGGTGCGTAGGCGGTGCGTGGGGATGGGATAGGGCAGTCCGAGTGACCAGGATGACGCAGGTGGTGGAACGTTGGGAAAGACTCTATGGCGCCATAGAGCAAATGGGGTACGTCTGCTCTTAGTAATGATGGGCCTAGGTGGGAAGCTATAGCTAGGCCTGGGTCTATGTCTTGACTCACGTGTAAATCCTCTCTCCCTTTATATACAAGAGGGAGAGAGTACCAGGCTTGTGAGGGGGGTTCGGCCAACGAGTAGAAGGTTGGGTAAGAACATCTGTAACCAACTTAAATCGCAAGAAGAAAATACAAATGATGTAGGGCTATTACCCTGAGGGGGCCTGAACCTGGATAAACCCCGGTGTTCTTGAGTTGCACATACACAAACAGATTCAGCAGACACATCCCGAACAAAGATCATGCACCCACTGTCCAACATACCCCAGAATCACTGTCAGGGATTTACCCTCGACATTTGGCGTGCCAGTTAGAGGGGTGCGTTCCCGATTTTGGGATTCAAGTTGTTGTAAGGTGTTCTTCGTTGGGTACGACTCAGATGGGGCCAATATGTCCCAAACTCAGGACATCGGATCAGCATCCGAAGGCTCCGAGAGGCAGCTGAGGCATCCATGCTCCTGGCACCAAGGAGAGCTCGCGGACCGCAAGCGCTAGGGGAACGGGTTTCTTCGGTGGCAGCCCCACCCGGAGGATTGCTCACCGTGCAAGGACTGCCATCCTCAGCCCCGTGACGTGAACCAAAACCATCGGGCAAGTATGATTCGATCCTTCAAAAGAATATCAGGGAACTAATCGCGTGTGTCGTTTCTCCAAGCAGGTTCAACCCAAGGACGAACAGAAGGGTCTACACCTCGAATTTTGGGCATGCGTAACGACTACTCCCCATAGGGTACTAGTAAGGAAGGCAGCTTACCATAGTTTCAGAAAGGTAACCCTCTCACATTCCTGATACTAGCAAACCCTTCGATCAGAAGGGGGAATCCTTGTTCTACCTTGTAGGATTTCAAAGGGTCACGGACGCGGTACTAGTCGCTAAGCGGGGCATGCTTCCCCTGACTAGGAAGGAGCAAGCACAAGACCATGCATCGTCAGGTACATGGTACAATTCCATTTTTTCCAATTACTAAATATGAAGATGAGTACGAGGGCCTCTTAACCAGAACACGAGCATCACCCACATGGAGAGAAACACCTACTAGCGATGAGGGACTCACTACTAGGTGTAACCCCGTCACCAAGGGGTCTTAGTGCTCGGACCAAACGATGGCGACATACCTCTCCGAAGTGAGAAAGCTATAGCAACACTCCATCGGCCGGGAAGTCACACATGTCCCTCACAAGGACTTCTTCCCTGGCCGATGGGTTGGCCCGTCTAGCCTCTTCTTGCGAACCTGTCCTAGTCGCAGTCTTTGAGAAAAAGACTCACATGGCCACCTGCTGCAGTCTCAGGCCGAAGTGGAAGGGATGCTCCGCTTAGAAACGGAACACCAGAGGCAACACCTTTGGAGGCAATGACTCCCTCGGTGCCGTCAACCTAGGGTGGTCATTATGTGGTCGCCCTACTTGATTCGGGTACGACCTGGATAGATCAGATCTCAGACTACCTTCAGAATCAAGCAACCCCTGACGATGATGTGTCAGCAGAAAAGGTCACGCGGGCTAACCACGAGAATCCTCCTTGGTAGAGGGATGCCTCTATTACCAAGGGAGCAACGATCCTTTACAGAAGTATATCGCTCAGGATGGGGAGAGCATAGTGCTTCCTAATATCCTTGGAGGCAGACGTGGAGGCCGGACCTCCCACCGCCCTCCAGGATGCTTGTGAGCAAGTGAAAAGGTGCGAGTCGTTCTAGCACCACAACCAGAATACCAACCTACCAGCTCGGGCACTGCAAACCATACCATTCTCTCGACTTTTCACTATCTGGGGGCTGAACGTCATGGAACCATTCTCTAAAGCCCCAGGCAGCCCTAAATTCCTAACCTCAGGCACGACCATGATCACAACACGTGAAACTGGTCGCAGGTCACTGACGACCTCCAATTTCCCGGCCTCACACCATCGGGTTGGCCAGGGTGGTCGGCCATCGATCATACAGCTCGCGGTGTGCCAGCTCTATGTATGAGGCCGCTCAGAGACGAGCCTATTTGACTATTTTGCAGGACCTTCCGGACGAGCGTGGACATGACTTGTAAGTTTTTCCAAATTAAAGTTATCAAGCTCTTTATGTTGCAGGAGTCCATGGAAAAACGCGGTCTCCTACCAAGTTCCAAGATTTGTTTAGCCCGTTCGCTTGTGTTGATGGGACGAGATCCAAAGCTAACCCGCTCGCACGATGACAGGGTAAAGGTGCCCGAGGGTTAATGACCACATTGCCGAAAGTCCTAAATCGGGTCGACCACTGGTCGCCATCGAAAGGCTCATCATGCTAAGGGTCTCCCTCAGCACCAGGAATGTTTCTCGCGAGCAGCTTAATGCTACCCTCCCTAAGCGATATAGGCACTCCGAAGGCTATTCATCATCCAAACACAGAGAAAACCCACATAAAGACTAAATGCCTATAGTTACAAAGCCTAGGGGCTGATTCCAGACAAGCCTATGAAATTCCTCCAAGGACCCAAAAATACCCCTAAGAGGGTCGAACCGGATGGTCCAAAGACAGGAACGAATGGCATACAAAAATGAATCAGCCCTAGCGCCGAGTTCCTCTGCGGTCATCCAAGTACCCTTAAAATCGGCGCCGACTGTCGGTAATAGGTCCTGGTCAGGGAAGTGGTTGCTAACACAGGTAAGGGCCAGGCAGGCGCCGGAGACTCTAACCTCGAAAAGATGGTCTCTGACGGTCTCGTGAATTCTCTGATCAAGGCCACCTGCCTTCTCGGAGGCCACCAGAAACCACTCGACATGACCGGTCACGGTGTTCCCATGGGTCAGATGAACCTAGACGCTAGAGAACCAAAGCAACGAGTCAAAAGGGGTGAAACCTCGGCTGAGTTGGTCGTAGAATGCCACTCGCCGCTCGTTGCTCTCCTTGGTCAGCCGCTCGAGTTCCTTTCGCATCGCATAGAAATCTTCCCAGCAGCGGCCCAGGCGGTCATAGAACTCCTCCCTCTGCTAGGCGCTTTCCCTCGTCGCCCATTCCAGGTCCCTCTGCACCCCGAGTAACTCCTCCCGGCTGGCTAGTCAAAAAATAGAGCATAAGCCACACCGGTGTCAGCCGGTCGAACCCTACTTGTGTAACCTAGGACCATCATGCGATGCGAGTGGTCGTTGCAACTCACCTTGAAGGTTGCTCGAAGTACTCGCTCACTCGGCCACATACCCCCGCACACGTCTGGCTACCACCTCCAAGGATTGTCGGTCAGAAGGGTGGTCGATGAATGTGGTCGGGGATTCGATGAGGGCTGGGGGGCCAATCAGCATGGCGGAGGGTCGGTTCGGGCGGAAGGCTCGGACACTCTAGGAACTCTATGACCACAACGACACAATCTTGTCAGGGAACAAAGGTGTGGGGGCTCCATTTAAAAAATGTTACATAACAAAGGTTACAATCGAGTTTTTTACTCCTCGACGACCTCCACCCGGAAGATGGACATCATGTAGTCCACCGCCCCCTAGCACTCCCGCTGAAGTCTCTCCTCAGCTTTTGGACCGGCAACCGCGGCCCCTTCCCGGACCAAGTCCAGGATAAAGTTAGGGTCACGGCTACGATAGCACCGGAGGATATACTCCACGATCGCCCTAACCGCCTGAGAAATGTCCTCTGCCCCCCTCAACGCTAGGGTGGTAGGGAGCTCAGTGAGGTGCTCTGCAAGGACTCAGAGGGCGTAGGCCCAGGATCGAGTGGTGAGGTCATCCTTCAGCTCGATCACCCCCAGTCCGAGGCTACCCAATGGATCCACCAGCGCTCCGAAGGCTTCCCGGAGATGTTGAGGGTAGTGCGCTCTTCCTCCTTGACATGGGAGCACTTTTTTAGCCAGCGCAACTTTCTCTTGTGAGAGCTCGCCGCACCTCCTCTGCATCATAGCTAGCTGCTTCTCCAGCTAGGCGCATCTGCTTATCGTCGTCTCCTTCTCTTCGACCAACTTGCAGACGGCGGCCAGGAAACGACCGACCCACGAGAGCACGTCAGGAGTTGAAATAGAATCCTTGACCAAGCCCGTGGGGCCTGGAGCCACTATCGATACGCTGAGGGGCAAAGCCAATGCTGGCAGGGGTGCTGGGGCATCAGACCAGGGCACCTTCGGGGGGTGGTCACTGAGGGCCTACGACAAACGAGCAAAGTTGCAAATCAAGAAGAAAAGAGCAGTTCAAAGTATCTACACCTGCCAAGAAAAGCGTACCTCTGCATCGGAGGATGGAGCACCAGCTTGGCCCTCACAAAACCGCCAGATCGGCTGGTCGGAGAGGACAACCTCGTGAGTGGCCCCCAGTGCTCGGGGTCTCGCAGGGAAGTTTTGACACCCCCGCATCCAACGATCCTTCCGCTGCCCTCTTCCAGCACTGTACAGATGCTAGGTCCCCGGTGGCAGGGTCGGACCATGCTTGGCAATGGCAGATCCAGTCGCAGGGTGCTGGGTCGGTCCCGTACTAGTGGCGAGGTGCCGCATCGGTCCCGGTCTAGCTGTGGAGCACAGGGTCAGTCCTGGTTGGGTTGCGGGATGCTGGGTCAGCCCCAGTCTAGTGGCGGGACGCCGGGTCAATCCTAGATCGGTCACCGGGAGCCTGGTCAGCCTCCTGCTGAACGGCATCACTCACAAGGCCACCACCCTCGACCACCACCAGACTCTATGGAGGTTGGCCGCCTCCTAGCCCAGTTGGGTGTGAAACGCAACCAGGACGGGGGACGTCCAGGGAGGGGGCAGACGCTTCTTGGTCAATCTCCCAAAGGGCCTCATTGACCTTGTCGATTATTGGCCTCAGGGCATCGACCTCGGGAAGATACTGAAGATAGCACAAAAATAAAACTCTGGCTAAGAAAAAAACTTGGAAAAGGGAATTCGGGGAAAATATCAAACATACCAGCCTAACCCGCGCCTTCTCCACCAGAGGGAGCTCGCATAGAGGGATGCACAGAGGGCCTCCTTTCATGGCGGCCAACGCCATCAACGATCTGACACGCAGATCGATGACCTTGTCGGGAAGATCTGAAAATAATAATAGTAAAACACTACTCGATCAAGCCTCTCGAGGCAAGGAGACTATTGTGACATTACCTGTGGAACTCTCCCAGGTATCATCGTCGCTCCAGGTGTACAGGTAGGCTGGGTGCGCCTTTCGCTATAAGGGGCAGAGCCAGCGCTTGATGAAGTCGCACACAACATCCGACCCCTACAAACTAGCTTTCACTAGCCTCCTGACTAGGTCAGCGAGGGATAGTAGCTTAACGGTCAGCATGGGAGAGCTCACCCAACTCTCTGCAAGTCGCGCTGTCGCTTCAGGCATGTGAAGGATGTCGAGGGAGTCGTCGGTCGTGAGGTAGAACCACTCCTCCCTCCAGCCCGACCACAATGATTTTAGGTTCGTCTTCAAGTAGGAGCTGGCAACACCGCCTCAGATATGGAAACTGCAGCTCTTGGTGGCCGGTCCTGGCTGCAGCCAAGCTACATAGAAAAATCTGAAGAGATCGAGACATGCCCCTATGAAGTTCTCGCACATGTGAGCAAAGATGCTCAGCATGATGATGAAGTTGTGATTCAGATGAAGATGGTAGATGTCATAGAAGGAGATAATGGTGTAGAAGAACTCGGAGAAAGAGCGGATGAGACCGGCCAAGAAAAATGAAGCAAAGATTATGATCTCCCCCTGGCGGGGAGCAAGAACATCTCCCCCAGGGCGGTACCCAAAGGACAAATAGCGCGGAAGCAGATGATTCTCGTACATCTGCTTCAGCTTCACGGCAGTGCACTTGGACTTGGGGAAGTCGGCCTCCTTTCCGGTGCGTGGCGCCATGAGGATGCAGTGGTGGTTCTTTGAAAGGCTCTGGTGGGGGCTGGAGGCAATGTCACACCCGGTTTTAACGGACAAAACCAGATACGGCTTATGTGTGCTCAGGATGTTCAACACACATAAGGACGTCACAGGTGAAGTAACAAAAGCAATACTTTTATTAAATAACGTTAAACTCTTACAGCAGTTGACATATATTGTCTTCTATGAAGATATCTACAGCGGAACAGAAGCACTGGTGCCCAACAACACCGCAGGCAACTGACCGGGAGACACGCGCCAAGAACGTCACAACCTCGTCTTGATAGTCTTCAGCACCTTCACTCAGTGAGCAGTAGCATACATGTCACATGGTGTAGGGAAAATAGCAAGTGTGAGCACATGACGCGCTCAGCAAGTGGGGGAAAAATAATGATATGCAGGCTTATATCAAGAATAGCCTAACACATGGTATATTTGCGTAAATACGAGTAATGAAAACATATTTGGACTCAAACACACAGCATATAAGGCTCCCCACCTTGCACACCATAACCTTCTAGTACTTCCTGTACTATAACCAAAACCATCTAGTACTCCCTGTACTATAACCAAACCCATCTAGTACTCTCTGTACCAGAACCATAACCACAACCATCTAGTACTCCCTGTACCAGAACCATAACCACAACCATCTAGTACTCCCTGTACCAGAACCATAACCACAACCATCTAGTACTCCCTGTACCAGAATCATAACCACAACCAAACCCATAACCACAACCCACTAATCATGTGAGGATCCAAGTCTCTCATATCCTTGAGCACGGCTGTTATAACAGTTTTACACTCTGCAGAGGTGTTCCAGCTTTCCCCACGAGTTAGTAAATTCCATGTTGCCGTGTTCGCGAAACACTTAACACACGCCAGTGGTGTGCCACCAAGAATCACTATATGACACTTTCCACTAACCAGAGACTAATCCAGTATGTGTCTGCCCACTAGGTTTCACCGCCAGGCTTTACGCAAGCAAAGCTCCTACCCAGAAGCCCCCTTTTGTGCTGACCCAACACAGACTGGATAGACTCTAATCAGTATGTCACACCTTACCCATATCAGCCTCGTGGTTGGTACGTTACTTCTTGGGTTGTCGCTCCACAAACTGGTCCTTACTTAGGTTACTTGAGCAAACATTAAACCAACACCATAACCATGACAACCATCAAAACCACTTTGCTCAAGGCCTAAGGTTCCATGTTGCTAGACCATTAACACATTAACGACCATTGTTGCATATGTTCATTAGTCAAGATTATGACACTTCTCAACATCCCAAAAGCATGGCTAAGCAATCTACCCATAAAAGACACCTAACCATAACCCATCTAGGTTCCAAGGGATGATAAGGGAAAATCTAGGGAAAACCCTAACATAGGTGACTACCCATCATATTGACAGACATTGCATGCAATTTTGTAAAACATAGGTTCAAAATGATCAAGGACACTTGCCTTTTTCCCAATACTGCTCAGTGTTGTCGAAATCTTGGTCTTGAAGTCCATCGAACTGCTCCGGAACGTTATCAACTAATCGCGAGAACTACCGACAAACAACACAAAGGAAAACACTAAGAACGACATACCAAACATCATTAAAACACTTTAAAAACACTATAGTTGGATAGGGAAGATTTTAGAAACATTTAGATGCAAGAATTTTCTAAATTGAAGTTAAAAGTGTAGGGCATACTAGACTTCACTGACTAGGCTAAGGAGAATGATGTGGTGCTGACTTGTCATGCTATGCAAGTACCATCTTGGATTAAAGAAGGCATACACTAAGATCTAGTATTGACCACCTATGATGGATCAAAAAGGTTGAAGGTTGCACTTCTAGGTTAAGGATACTACTGGTCACTCTATGTAGCAGTGGTGGTTCGGGTTTCGTCGGAGATGGCAATCGGGCATGTGGCCACAAACATCGATGTCGGCTTCAGTGGTGTTTCAGTGAAACAAGGGAAGCATGGAGTAGAACATGGAAAGACTAACTCAGCAGTATGGTTGGTTTTGGAAGGGGTCATCTGAGGTAGCGGCAAAACAGCGATGACAGATGCTAGGTTTGGTGGTGACCGCGAACAGATGCAGGAGCAAAGACGCTCGCGTTCCAGGAGATTGGCTATGAAATTTGATAAACCGTTTGAATAGAGATGTTCATATATCTCGGGAACACAATGCTATGGCATGGGTTTTGGTAGATCATCCATAGAGAGGAAGAACGATCAACGGAGATGCGACGGGTGATGGCTGCGACATGCTGTGGTTGGGAATGGCGTCCTGGTTGTGTCACTGCACAAACATGGATGGGCTCCTAGGGTCACGTAGAAGACTCCATGGGACACGTTGTGATGCGGTTGGTACATCCATACGGCTTTTGGATTGACAGGAGACGCGAATGCAAATCTTGTGCGCGCGCAGAATGTGTCCAAAAATTGGACAGCGGGTATGTCGACCTTGATTACGGTAGTTTGGCTGCCCTACTGGTCGAACCGGTTGGTGAGGGTGTGTGGAACATCGTGGGACATGCACTGGTGAAAGGGCTTGGTGATTTGACCTCTGGTCGGTCGGGAACATCGATGCCAATCGGCTACAGCGCGGCTGTCTCGTGGCTATCCGTGATGGCGACGATCGTGGCGACGTAGATCTGGCTTTGGCCGGGGCTAGGGCTTAGCTAGGGACTTAGTATGATACTAAAACAGTAGTAAGAGAGGAGAAGAAGGGGTCCTCACCTTGCTTTGATGGTCGAGGAAGGAGGATTTGCGGAGAAGACGATGTAGCGCATCACGGGCGGCGGCGGCGGCGGCTTCGGCGAACGGGAAGGGAAGCAGCGACTTCTAGGGCTTGGTGGTGTGGAATAGAGGTAGGAGAGGGCGTGCAACTCATATTTATAGGGCTAGGAGCGGCTGGTTGAGGTGGAGTTCAAACCGAACACGAATTGGATTCGAGTTTGAGTCGGTTACGGTTTCCTTTTTCGCAGCTCTGTATTCCGAGGATGATATCTCCATCGTCCGGACTTCGAATTGGATGTTTCTTGATTCTTAATTGTAGTACTCGAAAATATCTACAACTTGGTAGTTATTGTAACTTCTGAAAACGTGATCTTAATTTCCAAAAATGCATCACAAGATAAACTGTTTGAACTCAAACTTATCTGCGCAGCACTGAATTCTGGGGCCATAACTCCTAGCTCCATTATCCAAAAGAGGACTTCCATAGGTTCAAATCGAAGCTCTCGATGAGACCTAAAACTTTAGAATTGTCAAGATTTGCATTTAAGGCCGTTTTGAACTCCGAAACGTCATGCGAAGATGAGACTGTTCAGGACTCCGCGAAAATTTACAGATTTTGTGGATCCTTTGTGTTGGGCCTTCTAGATGACTTGGCTAAAGATTTGGACTTGAGCAAGATTGAGCCCAAAGACCCTTTAGGTATATTTAGGGCTTAGAAAAGAAACTTTTGCAGAGAAATTTGAATAGGGTTTGAATTTGAATTGTGCTCGGAGTGAATTTAAGAGAAACGAAAAAGATGAGGTTGAACAAGAATAGCACTAGATAAGGAATTTGAATTTTGATTTTGGTAGAATTTGAAAAAAGTGGAGAGATTAACTTTAAACAAAAATTTGGATAAGATTTGAATTGACCTGGAGAAGGATCAGGTATAATCAAGGATTGAATAGATGATGAATTCAAAAGTTTTGAATTCCAACCATTAAGATCCTTAACTTATTCACTACTGAGTTTTGTAAAAACCTTTTCAAAATCTTTTTCACTCAAAACACCAACACAAAGAGAAAAATAAAAGGAACTCTAATGTATTTACCTGGCTCCTAATAAATCTCAGCATGCAATTCACACAAAATAATAACCTATATTGATTGATTGATTAAGAAAATAGGTGTTAAACCTATACTACTGGTGAAGCTATTCAATAATTTTGGAAATTTTTAGAAATTTGAGAAATCTGAAAATCAGGGTGTTACAGGCGAGGGTCTCTAGCGCAAGAGCTCAGGTGGCGGAGAGATTTCTAGGGCCTTCCATCCTCCCATTTATAAGATCGACTCGGTTCCGCCGCCCCGGCTCCCGAGGATCCATCTGGGGAAACAAAAACTCCCTCGAAATCCAGCGTCCATTAAGGTTTCTCTCTCCCACTACCCCTTCTCTATGGAAGATTAACCTCCCCTCGGGATGCGGTTTTTTGGGGTGACCATGAAAGTGGACCATATCACTGATCACTCCCCGGGTGAACTCATGTTCACCTAGGGCCCAAGTAGTTCGACTAGGTCTAGCCACGACCATCTGACATACTGTTCAGTCCGCTGCATTCGCGAAGGACCTTGGGGACTACTGTCGGTGTAAAGAATAGTGGGGTCCCCTCGCAGGCAGACCCATGCCGGTAAGATATCAGCTGGTGCCACATGCCATGTTTTATCCAGAACCGTGGTCCTCTCGCACGACCAGTCAGCAACCGCATGACCAACCAGCGACCATGCAACCAGGCTCTCTGACCAAGCTCCGCGACCAGTCCCCAGTCGTAGGAGCAAACCCCACGACCAGTCTCCTCTGGTCATGGGGCAGGTATGTGTCTAAACAATCTAATCACAATAAATGCTTTTTCACTTGAGTATTTCCCTTCCCCAGGTCCTCTTTTTGGTCATCCATGACGTGGTCTGCGCAAAGTGGCTGTGACCCATCACGTAGCATTAAATGCTATAAGATGGCCTGATAGGCGTGGCAGGAGTTCTTTTGCAGGTGCGCAGGCAGCGTGTGGGGACGGGACAGGGTAGTTCGGGCGACCAGGATGACGGAGGCGGTGGAGCAATGGGACAGACTCTGTGGCACTGTAGAGCAAATGGGGTACGTCTGCTCTTAGTAATGATGAGCCTAGGTGGGAAGCTCTAGCTAGGTCTAGGTCTATGTCATGACTCACGTGTAAATCCTCTCTCCCTCTGATATATAAAGGGAGGAGTACCAGGATTGTGAAGGGGGTTCGGCCAACGAGTTGAAGGCTGGGTAAGAACATCATCTGTAACCAACTTAGACCATAAGAAGAGAATACACATGATATAGGGCTATTACCCTGAGAGGGCCTGAACTTGGATAAACCCCGGTGTTCTTGAGTTGCACATATACAAACAGATTCAGCGGACACATCCCGAACGAAGATCACGCACCCACTGTCCAACATACCCTAGAATCACTGTCAGGGATTTACCCTCCACACCTCCCGATCGCAGCGCCGCCACCGCCACATCTGGAAGTTTGCTTCGCTCGAATCCTCCCAATCCCATCCCTACTCAGCTCAGCACTGCCATCATCCTCTTCCATACTCTCCAACTCCACCACCGTCACAACCACTGCCGGATCCTCTGCAGCTCCTCCTCTCCTAAGTTCCTCTACCTTGGCACCCTTGGCACCCGCTACCGGCACTGCATCCCCCGAGAACAAGCTCCCATCTCCGGTGTGGATTGCGGAGCTCCGCCCTCTAGCGAGTGTGCCTCCCAGAGCTCCACCTGCGACCCCAACACCATGCCTCCTGCCGCCACCGACGTGTCGTCCTTGTCGCTCTCCCCTTCCTGACACCACAACCGCCACTTCCGCAACCGCGGCCACTCATGAGGTCGATGCACTACTCTTTGCGCCGCCCGAAGACGTCTCCTTCACTGCGAGCGTTCATGCACAAGGTAACGCACATGGCCTATGGCCTTCAAATCTCATGTATTTTCAGATTTCTCAAGGTACACAGCTATTAAACTCTTTCTGTTATTGAAAAAAAAGGCTAACTTGCAGATTCTGGCCAATGTCTAACCAGTAAACTAGCCATGTGTTAGAAGGAAGACCCTGACACAGGATGAGTTAGTCAGCTGGAAATAGTTGGGCTTAGGAAATAGGCTTAGATTTGGCATGATTATTGGAACCTTTTCTGCCAAATCTGGTTAATTTTGTTGGTAATTTTATGACGAATTTGTTACTTCAAGTGTAGAAATTGTTGTGCTTAATTGTGTTTCAAAACTGAACAGGTACATCAATGGTAACTAACTTCAAGTTTTCAAGAAAGTCTGTTCAGTTCCAGGCCTCCTGCCGCTGCTTAACCTTGGTCTTTGATCCATTTATCTTTGGAGCTCAATTTCTGCAAATAAAGAGATTCAGAGCCCAGTGTCAATGAAAGAAAACAGAATATTAAGTATCCAAGGTTGCTAAGTCCAAAGATTAAATTTTACTATCATTCGGATGCACACTTTGATTTTACTATGAATCTGGCTCTCACTGGAATCCTACCAGTAAGTTTGTTGAATTGGGAACGCAAGAAGTAACTCGATGACAATGTTTAATCCACGTTCTCCAAATCATTGGACAATTCCATGTCATTGCGATAAAAGATATGCATTGGTCTCATGGCCGTCAAATATCTCGGCTAAATTATTGGATTAGGTGCAATCTGTTTGGTCAAATTAAATAGTACATGCAAGTACTTATGATGTAGGAGGATTATGTATTCGTTAAGATTAGATATAAATTGATGAATCATATTGTATCAAATATGAAGACATATTTCAAATGCTGAGACACATAGTATAATTTGGTATAGAACTTAGGCTTAATTTAATCAAAATATTTTTCCCATGTGAAATACGTGCTTTTGAGCAATCAGAGGTGCTGTGGGTATCATATTAGAACCCTTGCTCTCCTTCTATATAGTGCCTTTTGTATTTGATTATGTTTCTGATTTGTGCCTTCTGTCTTAGCATCTTTCGTGACTTTGCTGTACTGAAAAGTAGCACATCAAATAGCAGTGTTTGGCACAAGTTATCTTTGCTGAGCCCTCAATTTGCATTATTTTTCACTTGATGAGAGCATTTGTTCAGTTTGAAGAAGAAATTTGAACTGAAATTTCGGTATGATTTTTCAATCATGTTCACTTAAAGTTTTGATGAAATTGCAATTACTATATCTAGAATAATAAAAGCATATGCTTTGCAGAATTTCTCGTTTATTACTCAACACTGATTCCAATGTTGCTAAACAGATACTACCATTTTCCTTCGCTTTTTTTATATACGGCGAGGCTATACAAGGGTATCATATATATACGGCGAAGCTATTCTGCGCCTATGCGCAGTTACTATTCGTACTGTGCACATCCCCCAGTTACAACCTGAAACACTGTGAGTTACAACTTGTTAGGTAGACCAGTTACAACTTTATATCCAGAAATGCATAATTGCAATACGAGAAGCTAACATTGTGAGTTACAACTTGTTATTCGTACTATTACATCCTCCAGTTACAACTTGAAACACTATGAGTTATAACTTGTTAGGTAGACCAGTTACAACTTCACGTCTATAAATGCATAATTGCAACACGTGAAGCTAACACTGTGAGTTACAACTTGTTATTCGCACTGCGCACATCCCCCAGTTACAACTCGAAACACTGTGAGATTCAACTTGTTAGGTTGACCAATTACAATTTCACGTCCATAAATGTATAATTGTAATACGAGAAGCTAACATTGTGAGTTATAATTTGTTATTCGCACTGTGCACATCCCCTAGTTACAACCTAAAACACTATGAGTTACAACTTGTGGGGTGTGCGCAGACATGAACTACAATGAGTATACCTGCAGAATATACATATAGTAATATATATATATATATATATATATATATATATATATATATATATATATTGATAACTTGGTTCGTTCCACATTTGTTTTATTCTATAGCCTTAGTCATATACTGTTAATTCTTGAGATGCTTGGATGTTAACCAAGACATTTTCACGTTTTCTTCAGATTCAGCTTGACTGAAGGCAAGGTACGACTTTGCAAAGGCTTATTGAAGACAAAACCAAAAGTGGTAGGTGTAATATTTATCATGTTGTCCATTATCAGGGTTAGGAAAATGTATGCAAATATCAAATATAATGGTCAGGAGAAATGCTCTTCACATATACTACAAATACAGACCCATCGTCCCCTGGTTGAAATATGTTGTTGTTAAAAAACAAATGGTGTGATTTGTTCAAAAAATTCTTAGACCGCTATAGATGAATTCCTTGTGGAATTTGGTTTTGGAGATGTTTGCAATTTGCATATGCTGGCAGTTGTTCTCAGTTGTCATAACATCTATGCAATTTCAATATAAGAAACTATCTTGGCCAAATGATTACCATTGCATTTGCTTCCTCATTGGGTTGTCTAAATAGAGAGACTGCTGACTGAATTTTATCAATCTCAAAAGTTTGCTTGAGGACACAACTGATATTTTGGGTTCAAGATGTTCATGTTGTAGCTGGGCAATTTATATCATTCACGCGAAGGTCGCTACTTTGACTCTCCTCAGGATGGATTGGGTTAATGTTTTTTTTTTAAAGGGTGCTAGCTCAGGTTGTATAATTTAGAAAAAAAATCAATAGAAAATTCTAGCTACTTCCTCATATAAAATGGGAACCAATTTCAGAACTTTATTTAGTTGATCTATTTTATAAAGTGGGCTACCCCAATTCGTACTATATCGCAGACATGATTGGTTGCCTAAACTCCTTCCCTAGGCTGCCATAACTCTACGGTCACTCGCTTCTCCTTGGAATTACTGATTATGCCTAGAGGAACTCAATTAATATACAACTTCTAACCTCTAATCCCCCCCCCCCTCCTGGCTCATGCACCCGCTCACTCGCCCACACTACCGATAACGGACATGTCATCAAAACCCGACAACTCAACGTACAGTGACCGACAACTGGACCCGAACTGGAAATATCTCTGAATAAGAAAGTTCTCTCTTATTGCAACAAAGGTAAGACGCGTCAAACTAATTATAAATTACAGATTAACTTGGACAAAATCGCAAAAAATGCACAAAATAAACACTTGTGATGACAAAGGTTTTCCATGTTCTGCTCCTACACCCCATTCTTTTTTTCCGAGGAATACTACACCCCTTCATTACAGATTTACAACATCCCTTGTCATGTGCTAAGCAACTCTCTTGGATGGCCTAGAGGTGCTCGTACCACTATCTTCAATGTCCTTATCTTCAGCCTGCAAAGAGTGATTAAGTTGGATGTCCATAGGAATATAAATACCATTCTCCTGGAAAAGAATATGAACACATGTAATCAGGATAGGAATATAGGATGGGATCATCCATAGAAAAATATATTGAATGCATTTCTCAGGTGCTATAAATGTCTAAATCAAACTTTGTGCGCTAGTGGATGCTTAAAAAAAAGGTAAGGAGTCTATTAATATTGCAAGGTTTTTCCTTGAGCATTATATCTCCTGTTTACATGCTATTAAATTTTACTCTGAAAAGGTGGTACAGCTATATTCTGACATAAAGCAAGACATGTCAAATAATCACAAATCATTGAACGCTGTGTTGACATGACATCTAAGATCTGAAGATATAGAAGCAGTGAAAGTGTGGTATGCATGTCTTTAACTACCCTTGCTTAGCAGTAGTACCTAGATGCTTTTCTATAAGCTATTTATTTCGACAGAAGCTGACAACTAGGACCAATATCCATCATCTACCCTGTAAGAATAACCAAATTACTTGATTGTATTCTTTGGCTTGAAGTTCAACTAGTTTAGTGCTCCATGAATGTACCTGAACTTCCAATAAGCAGAAAAGTGAGGCAAGGTCAGGATGGCTTCTATACCAGGGTATGATAACAAAGCTAGTTGAACTAGTCCCTTAGAGGTCAATTTCCATGTTAGTTTTTTTTACTGGTCGGATGTAATGATGTTATAACGGGATGCTTGCTCTTCATTTTTCTTAGCCCACACAGATGCTTGCTTACCTGATGGAAAAGTCGACAATATGGTAATTCGTATGAATTTAGTGTGCAATTATTGTTTCCCAATAAAGATAATTAAGCTTACCTTACAAGCTCCATCCCTGTCTGCTTTCTGCTGGAGGTATCCTGAATACAGAACCGAATAACCGTCACCATCATGAATCCGTGAATGTACGCCTAATGAAGATGAACACAAGGAAACATTGAATGCACTATCACTGCTAGATCTTTTCCTTGACACTTGCGAGTTAGCTGTAGAGCCTGTGTCTTCCATCTTTGAGGAATTCATCACATCAACTCGAACAATCTGTTTGTACGGGCCCTTCACTTCCTTAGGTTGTAACTTTTGGTTCTTGCCATTAGTAGAGGCCCTTTGATCGAAGGGCGAGGTGGCTGGAGATAATTCCTTCTTCAAAACAACCTTTGGGATATCAAAACTCTTGATATTATTCATATTGTCTTCCACAACTTCGCCATTTAGTTCAGCAAGTTTTGCAGCTGTGTCCAATTGCCACATTGTGGAGATGGCATCATCTAAGCATTCACGTGCCATGTGAAGTTCTACTATGGGTTTTGGGTAGTTAAAGCCCAGCTCAACTCCAGCAACTTCAAGTATCGAGCTGGGTGCATCCCACGGACGATGGATCCATTCTGTTGGCATTCTAGCAAGTTCAGGAATCCATGTTCTTACATATTCACCATCTGGGTCATACTTTTGACCCTGAACCTAGTTTTGCATGCAACAAAAGCCCAGTAAATAACTCTTTTGTATAAATTAGTCAGTCCTCAGGTACAAATAAACTTTTACTGAAACTAGATAAAACATAGAAAAGACAACTGGTAAACAATTATAAATAATTTCGAACTTGTCTGAACACAGGTTAAAATCAGAAAGACAGAAGCACGATACATTGTAATTAAACTAAACTGATCGCAAATAAACAAATAGCAAGGCTATAAACTTGATAAATACATTCAACGATAAACCATAAGTGAATTGTGAAAAGTTTACAGATCTGGCATTAGTGAAAGAGGAATAATCTGTGGTGGAAAAGAGAAATAGCAAAAAAAACAGCCATTCCATACATGCCCAAGAGACACTCCATCTTGTTACATGTTTAATAACCTTCCAGAAGCCAAATATTAGGCGCAGCCATGCCAGTGTTATGTGTTTTAGCTGGAAAATAAAAATTGGGCTGCACCAAAACCCTTTTTTTTCTCATGGCCTAGGATGAAAATCCCAGCCACCAATACACAAAAACCAACCAGGCTAGGCCATATTTGCCTGTCTAGTATTCACAACTAATTACACTTCTTTCAGAATTCTTCAAGCTCTGAAAAATAGTTAATCTGTTTTTGATTAGAATCCTTTAGTTGAAAAGTGAACTGCGTAAAAAAAAATCTAGTGTCTGCATTTTTTTCCGAAAAGAGGAGTGTCAGCAATCTTCACCAAACAAAGGCATAATCTATATGACCTACATCATGAACTTAATTTCCAAATTCCGATTTCAAATAAGATTTGGTGCTAGAATGCATTGTTCTAGTAATTGCATACCTCTGGATTATCAAGACGGCTGAGCTCATGGCCATCAGGCAAACTCCCAGATATGTACTGCCAACCAAGAATATCACTTTCTAGGTCAGCATCCAATAGCACATCCCAAAAGTACTTCATCCCCCAAACCCATGGAATTTGTAGAAATTTAACAGCAAAACTTGAAACTATCACTCTTATCCGATTATGTGTCCAACCAGTAGCCCAGAGTTCCCTCATGCCAGCATCTACTAATGGGTATCCGGTCATTCCCTGTCTCCAAGATTTGAAGTGGTCCTCATTCGCTCGCCAGGGGTAATGCTTCAAGTTACCCAGCAACGATCTTTCATGCGTGAATGGAAAATTGAAACACAAGTAACGTGAATATTCACGAAAACCAATTGATCGCAGGAACAATCGAAGACTCTCCTCAGCTTCAGACCTTCCTTCATTTTCCCACCTGACTTGTTGTGTTTTAACAAGTTGATAAACTTTCCTTACACTCAACTCACCAAAATGAAGATATGGTGACAGCAATGATGTTGTAGTTCCCCCAGCCTTCATGCCATGTTTTGAATATTCTAGGAGACCATAAGATACAAATTCCTCAAGCATCTTCTCTGCATTGCGCCAGCCTGGAGACCAGGCCCTGCTAAGTAAAGCATTGCTTGATTCTTCATCCTTACTAGATTCAAGACCTAGATCATCAATTGAACAGCCACGAACATTCTCTAAACCTGAATTTCAAACTTAAAAATATTAAAAATTAAAGCAGCTGTATGTTGATTTGCTTGACTGGAAAGGCACTGAATATAAATGGTTGGAGAAGCAATAAATAAAATTGCATATATGAAATGAGTATCGCTTCCAATACTTCCAAGCCAAAAACTAATTCAAGCTATTGTAGACATTAGCAAGCTGCTTCGTCAACATTGAAACGGAGTTACTTATATAGAAGAGGAACAAAAACTAAGCTGAAGTTTTCTATATAGTACAGAGAAATAAGAAACTGTACAAAGGTTCAAGAAATGAAAAGATGATGCTAGGCTATTGGCCAAAAGTTACCTGGTACAGGCACCAGACTCCAAGGTGCACGAGATAGTGATATCTCAATTGATAAATTCATGCAATTCTCCCAGTACATGCTAAAGGTTGTGAACGCCTGCCCATTCTCATCATAAACTTCCCATGGCTCATAGAGTATATCACCATTGAAACTATGGACAGAAATTCCAAGGGCTGAAAGCTCATTCTTGATTTTGTCATCACAGACAATTGAAATAGGGTCTAAAGTTTATGAAGTGAGAAATAAATAGGATAAGATTGGCGTAACTAGAGGAGAACAAAAAAGAGAATAAACTGGAAAGTGGCGACTAAATAGAGCAATAGATAATTCCAGCACAGAAACTGCACACCAACTTTGCAGACATATGTTTTGAGCTATAAGATACTAAGCTTTTTTCTTAATAGCAATCGTATATTGGTCCAAATGGAAAAGTCATCTCATCATGTGAGGTTAAACCAGAGAGGGAAGTTGGATTTAAGAATAACAATGAACAGTTCAACATCCCATAGAAGTGTTGGAATTTCAATATAGAACTGGTGGCCAATAGGACCCTGAAGCGTGTATTTATTTGTTTCAAGACTTCCATCATGGAACCTCCTGAACTTGATTACTTGGAGCTCACTCATTGGCCTAGTTGCTAATTTCAATGTTGTGCATCTTTTACATTCAGCTTTTATAAAAAAAAAATCTGCTTACTGAATTAAAGAATGTTGAAATTAGGAAAGACATTACGACACATTTGTTTTTGCATATTTCCTAATTTCTATATAGCCTGCTTTCTTTGTTCTATGAATTTGAATCTTCTACATACTTCTGCGCACACCAGAGAAATTGGTAACACCAACTAATGTCTTGCAAGTAAAAACTCAATGATAAAAATCATTAAAATAAGTAAATAAATATATTTAATTTTGTTAGCAATTTAATTGTTAGGAGAAGATGTTAAACCACAACTGACATGAGGTGAGATGTTAATTCCAAATCTCTGGAACTAGACCTCCGTAGACTGATTCACTCCTATCATCTTCAGATGAAACTACGCAATGTACGTAATTGGCTCAAAACATTTGAAGACCTAAAGCTATGCAGTGTAACTGGCTGAAACCGTTGCTCACGTAATCAAAGAAGCAAATGAAAATCAAGTTTATTGACATACAAAAATCATAAAATGAATTATTTCGAAGAGAACCCCCAATAAAGAAGTAACTCTACTGACAAATCGTATAACACAGGCTAGTAAATTTACCATATAGACGATTATAAACCACTCTGGTGGCACCGATCGAATGAACGCACTCCAAAAGCGCTGCAAGAGTGCTCTCAGCACGGATCAGCATGAGCGGGCATCCAAGCGACTCCAGCGATTTTCCAAGGTGGACAAGCGACTCCTTGAGCCACCATCGGGAGCACCGTCCGGGGTAATACTGCCCGTAGTCAGCAGGGCACCATATGAAGATAGGGAGGACAGAGCCCTCCCTCGCCGCGGCGACCAAGGCCAGGTTATCGTCGATCCTGAGGTCCCTTCTGAACCAAACAATGGTCCTGTCCGAATCAGCCATGCTCGGAGACCAACCCCAGCCCTAAATCCACCATGAACAGACCAAGAACAGCCACTACTATGAACCAGAGCTTCTCACAGGCAATTTGTCGAATACGACACGTGCAGACCTAAAAGAACCACCAAAGAAGTTTCAACAAGTCTGAATCAAGGACAAAGGCCGGATCCCGATGGCTGCTTCGGACCAGACTCCCTGCAAGAAGATAGGAAAGAAAGCCGTCATCCCACCGATAGACGACAAGATTCGCGGATCAAGGCGGAGGCGAAGCGGAAGAGTCCAAGATTGGAGGCACCAACCGAATCACAACTTGTGGCTCGGAGAGCAGGATCACAACCTCGGAGAGCGCTCCAGCATGGGCGTGCGGAGTCTTCTCTGCGAGAGTGGCGGGCTTCTTATCTGCTCCGAGCTAGCCTCCCATGGCGGAGAAGCAAATCGCATGGGGACCAGTTGGGACTTGGGAAAGAGCGCTGAGTGTCCATCCCCAAATTTAGTATGTTTGCGTCGGTTCACCATCGATCGATTGCCGTCTCCAATAACCATAGTTCACGTCATTAATGACCTCTCCTACGTCTGTGTTTACCTATGTTCGTGTTTGTATTCTATCTGTGTTTACAAGAAAATATTCACGTTTCCGTCTTTCACCTTCAGCACAAATAGAATACAAAGCTAACTATTAATGTGTAGCGAGTCTAGGATGTATTTTATAACACTGCATATTTTTAATACCTATGACATATAGACTCGTAATAAATTAAAAGATAATAATATAGTTAGTTTATTAAAAAAATTGTCTATTGTATTACCTATAAGATGATATGGGTAATTTTTATAGGTAATAATTAACTATATTATTAAAAATGGTTTTAGCTAAAATCGGAGCTAAACTTCGTTGGCCAGTCATGAACTTGCTAGCTAAGCTTTCTCTGTAAATTTTTATTAATAAATTTCACAAAAATCCAAGTCGTATGGTCTGTATCGTCTAATCATTGGTGGTTGGCTAATTTGAATTTAAAAGATAAGGATAAGATCTAATATGATACACCTCCTAATTTTGGATCCAATCGGTAGATTAGCTGGTATTTAAAAGATGAGATGGTATATAATTTCCCTTCTTCTGTTCTGTGTACCTCTGTTTCTTAATAACTCTCGCTGGTGACTTTATCATTCAAATTTTGATTAACGTTAACGAGAAATGCTTCAGTACAATCATTTTTGTATAACGCTTCTACGATGATGTATTTAAACCTTTAAATTTATTTCATTAGCCACCATCCCAAATGACTTCAACCCTGGGATCCTGAGTGATATTTGTATAAAAGATAATGGTATATATGGCAATGTTTCGTCCTGATGGGCAGGCCGTTGTTCATCTATTGATGGCAAGGCCTAACTTTTGCATCAGCGGAGAAAACTGACAAAAAGAGAAATTGCGAGACGAAACGGAAGGGGTTATGAGATGGAAATGAGGTGGCGCGCGTTACTTAAACATCCATCCACGTGGACAGACGGTAGCTTGGGTGCTCCTTGGAATTTACAGCCGTAAATTAATTATCTGTATTTAGCATGTTACCTCCTTGCTGATTAAGGGCCTGTTTGTTTAAGCTTTTATTTTTAAGTTTTTTTAAAAGTTGTGCTTTTAGTTTGTCTGAAAAGCTGCTTTTGGAAATAGATTGTTGACTTCTACAATAAATTTTTGGCTTCTCAGCACATAGCGTCTCAGAAAAGCATATCTCAGCGAGCTTCTCAGCTTTAGTTTATTTTCCTTAGAAGCAGGCTTCTGACTTCTCCAGAAACCACTTCTCTAGAATCCTGTTTGTTCTGCCTTCTGGCTTCTACCAGTAGCAGAACCAGAACCAGAAACAGAAAACAAACAGGGCCTAACTCATTGGATCCTAGCCCACAAGGGCAAAAAAAATCTCTCACCATACTCATCTCTAGCCCGTACATTCGTCGAACCTAAGGCTTATTGGCATGCAACTCACTTATTTACCGATAGCCATCTCTTCTGATGTAAGGGTGTGTTTATTTGCTTAATGCCTTATTTATTTGCATCCATATCGTGGATTATAGATTGTGGATTATGTCAATAAATGGTTAGATTTTTAAAGTGGATTATGCAAATATATGTCTAGATTATACTACTATTCACAATCCACTCAAGATGAGCTTCTACAATCCATAATTCAGAATCTAGAATCCAAGGGGAAACAAATAGGGTCTAAATTTTCTCTAATCTAGTTTAATAAATATCTATAATTTTAGAAATAGATGTATTTTTCCATACCAAAAAGCATAAATCTGTTTATGGCATTCACCCAAGCATACAGGGACAGAGGAGAGCTTGAAAGACTTGATCCAAATGGATCCCCTCAATGCTGAGCTTGTTGATGAAGAAAAAGTGAAGCCCGAATGGTAGAATCTCTAAGTAAAGGATCTAAGCAAGATTATGGATGAACGTATTCTCCTAAGCTAAACTAAGTTAGTTGTCTATATCTACTGTTATAGTCTAGCTCGACAGATGTAAATATACATCTATCGATGTATTGCGTAAAAAGTATCCTGGCAAATGGGTCCCACGAGGGATATAACGGCCAGAAGTGTATATTTCTTAAAACCGGTCGGTTGTGCGACCAGGGTATGGTTCTCACGACCAGTACAAGGCATACGCGACCAGTCTCCCTACGTCATCACGTAAACTCGTGACCGGTCTCACTGGTCGTAGGGCTGGATCTGATACAACTTGGCTAATCGTATTTATTGACATTCACTCAAGTATTTTCCTTCCCTATGCGTCAACTCTAGTGGACGAAATTATGGACAACACAGAGGGGCATTGTCCTGTATCCCTGTCTCCTAGCATTAAATACTATGGAGTGAGACTTTTGCAGGTCGACACAGCACCACATGACGGACAGGATGTTGTCAGCAGGCCGATCAAGCAAGTGGTCGGGGACAGTCCTCTGTAATGATGGCTTGAGTTAGATATTAGGATGAGCAAGGTGTTTCGTTTGGACCTACATGTAAGTTCTTCTCCTCCCTACTATATAAAGGGATGAGGACCCCGTTTGTAGAGAAAGGCAGATCAAGTCTGGCAACTAGCTAGAACTACCTCTGTAACCAATTGAGATCTTTCATAACACAATACACAGAACGTAGGGCTATTATCATTTAGGAGGCTTGAACCTGTATAACTCTCTGTGTCCCTGAGTCCATCGTACGCGCACACATTGATTCCTGAAACGTCGTTCACGCACCCACTGCCCAGCATACTCCATTGTCAAGAACTAACCCTCAACATTTTGCGCACTAGGTAGTGGGACGTGTTTTCATCGTTTCATCAAGTTTGAAAAGCTTGATCAGGTTACCCATGGCCGGATCTGCAGCAACTATTTTGTCCTATTTTGAGGACTCCGGCTGCTACGAGGTATTCGTCATGGGGTACCACCCGGATGAACCCGGTGTGCTACAGGCATGGGATACCAAGATGGAGTCCGAAAGCTCTGAGACTCAACATGAGGTCTGCATGACGGACCATGCAACAGGGGGCACTGGAGGGCCTCATGTCCCAATCGCAAGTGGCGAACCTCCGACTATACACCCAGAGGGAAACCAGTCTGGTGCCAGACAGGTAGGTGCCTCAAGACAGCCCCTGCATTCCCAGCACTGTCCCGAGGAGCCCCTAAACAGGGCATAGTCTACGGTGGTGTCATCGTCTATGCCATCACATCACCCAGCGCGGGGGCTCCCCCCTCGTGACTTATTGCCGCTCCGCGCCTAGCATCTCGACTATGAGATCATGACGCCGGTGTAGAACCTGCAGACCCTACGAGTGCTCCTTAGGTACCCACCAGTACTTGTCCTCCTAGCCGAGACCACCCAACGCGAGACCGTGTAAACATGCACCGCCCCCATCGCAAAAGGCCGATGAGGGTCACGGTTGCCAAGGGCCACAGTAGGATCCATGGTGGAATAAATCCCATTTCCCTTAATCATAGGGGATACTCGTGGACCACCTTCACGTTGGGATAGCCAACCTTCTAACCTACACGACTCTCTGCGCCAATGTGACCTCCGTGGTTGATCCAGAACCAGGTGGCCACTAGAGAGCAGGAGGACCGTGCTAGATAGGAGCAGGAAGAGAGCAAGTAGACCTACCGCACACCTTCCCCCTATAGGGAGGCATCGAATGGCTCCACCCCGTCGCAAGGACCTTGAGACCGTTGTCTCTTCCCTCGGCATGTGTCGCCACCCAACAACGAGTGGCTCCCTGTTACAGGACAGGGTGCAATGCCCTATCTGCCCAGTTATGGGAGGTGCGCTGACCGGACAGGTTCTGGCCGGTCCTAACCGAAAGTTATGATGGCTTGACCAACCCGGAGGAGTTCCTACAAATCTATATCACCATGATGTAGGGTGCGGGTGAATGTACGAGATGTCGCCTAAAAGGGGATGAATAGGCATTTCCTGAAATTTAAAAACTTCAAAGCGGAGGTCCAGATACTCTGGGTAAGTCCGGAGACTCCGGGTTATACAGACCCGGATACTCCGAGTGAACCCGAATACTCCAGCCTGATCAGGGAATCGAAAAACCAAGAACTTTTAAGCAAACAAAAAATAGTCTATGAGTTGCCACATGTTCTAATAGATGTCTAAATACCTATTGATCAACAACCTGCAACAAAACACTCACAAGCAAGTAGATTAGGGAAAATCGCACAAAATCAACTAGAACAAGATAATGTGCACAAAGTAAAGGAGACAAGAATTTGTATCTCGAAGTTCGTCCACTCCACAAAGAAGTGCCTACGTCTCCGTTGAGGAGCTCACAAAGAGCTTGGTCTCTTCCAACCCTTTCCTCACCAAAGCGACCACTAAGATCAAGGTAGGGTTGCTTACTCAAATCTGGGATAATACAAACTTCCCGGGGCACTCTCCAAGCTTGGGTGCTCTTCGAGAGACGCCTAACCATCTAGGATCTCAAGGCTCCAAGAGTAAAGAACACGGATCGACGGCTTGGCGATGAACTCAAGTGCTCAAGATTGGATTTAAGCTCACTAGCTCTTTAATCTCACTCTTGCAACCCTACTCTCCAAATCTTGATTTAAGGCTTTAGAGAAGTTAGGAGGGCTATTGAATGGCTATAAATGAGTTCTTCCTCTCAGGGGATAATCTACCCAAACCCATGCTATAGCATTATGTTCTTGGGATATATGAACATCTGTGTTCAAACGGTTTCTCAAATTTCATAACCAATCTCTTGGAACACGAGCATCTTCGCTGCTGTGTCTGTTCGTGGTCACCACCAAACCTAGCAGCAGTCATTGTTGTTTTGCTGCTACCTCAGATGACCCCTTCCAAAACCAACCATACCGCTGGGTTAGTCTTTCCGCGTTCTACGCCATGCTTTCCTTGTTTCACTGAAATGCCATCGAAGCCCAACATCGATGTCAGTGGCTACGCACCCGATCGCCATCTCTGACGAAACCCGAACCACAGCCGCTACACAGAGTCACCGGTTGTAACATTAACCTAGAAGCGCAACCTCTGGCCATTTGATCCATCATGGGTGGTTGAAACTAGATCTCAGTGTATCCCTTCTTTAATTCAAGATGGTACTTGCATAGCATGCTAAGTCAGCATCACATCATTCTCCTTAGCCTAGTCAGCGAAGCCTGGTCTGCCCTGCACTTCTTAAATCTTGTGCAATGATGTTGTTAAGCCTGACAGAGTGATTGTGCTAAAGTCTTTTCCCATAGGAAGATAGTTCTGGTAAATCAGCATTTCCGTTTCAGTCTAATCCATCTCCTGAAAGCTGTTCACTTTTCATCTTAACTCCGATTTAGGAGATTCTTGCGTCTAAAGTGTTTTAATGATGTTTGATATGTTGTTCTTAGTGTTTTCCTTTGTATTGTTTGTCGGTAGTTCTCGCAATTAGTCGATAATGTTCTGGAGTAGTTCGAGAGACTTCAAGACCAAGATTTCGATAATACTGAGCAGCATTGGGTAAAAGGTAAGTATCCTTGATCATCTTGAACCTATATTTTAAATATTTTGTTTTACAAAATTGCATGCAATATCTGTCAACTTGATGGGTAATCACCTATGTTAGGGTTTACCTAGCTCTTCCTTTACATTCCTTGGAGTTTGACGGTAGTTGATATGAGTCTCTTGAGTATATTTGCTTAGCTATGTTTTTGGGATGTTGGGAAGTGTCATATACTCGATTAATGAACTTATGCAATAATAGTCATTAATGTGTTAATGGTCTAGAAACATGGAACTAAGGGATGTTGAGCAGAAGGTTGGTTGATGATGGTGCGTGAGGCATAAGTGTGTGAAACACTTTGGTGGGTGGTAGTATTTGCTCGGTGTCCTAAAGACCGGTTTGTGGAGTGACAACCTAAGAATTATCGTCCATCCATGAGGCTTATATGGGTACAGCCTGGCTTAGTAATTAGCCGATCCTCAGCATAGAATGAGCCACTGTTGGTGTAGTGGAAGGGAAGAGTGATTCTTTCTGGAGCTACAAGGTGCATGAGGGGGCTTCTGGGTAGTGTGACTCCACTTTGATGGCGGTGAAACCTTAGCGGGAGCCTTGTAGTGATCTTCGGGCGACACACCACTAGCGTGTGTTGAGTGTTTATGTAACATGGCAATATGAAAATCATGACTCATGAGGAAAGCTGGACAACCTCTGCAGAGTGTACAGTCTGATATATCAGTCGTGCCCATTATTATGGGAGACTTGGATCCTCACATGATTAGTTAGTTATGGATGTTGGTTTGGTTATAGTACAGGGAGTACTAGACGGTTATGGTATGCAAGGTGGGGAGCCTTCTATGCTGGGTGTTGAACTGTATAGGTTACATTCACTTAATAATTATTTAATGTTTTTTGAGTCCAAATATCTTTTAATGTGTTAGCCTATTCTTATTATAAGCCTACATATCATTATCTTTTCCACACTTGCTGAGCGCGTCATGTGCTCACACTTGCTATTTTCCCTATACCATGCGATATGTGTGGTGCTGTTCAGTGAGTGAAGATGTTGAAGACTATTAAGGCGATGTTGTGACATTTTAGGTGTGTGTCTCACGGTCGGTTGCCTGCAGTGTTGTTGGGCACAAGTGCTTTTGTTCCGCTGCAGATATCTTCATAGAAGACAATATATGTCAATTGTTGTATGAGTTTAATATTTATTCTATTAAAGTATTGCTTTTGTTATTTCACCTGTGATGTCCTTATGTGTATTGAACATCCTGGGTACACATAAGCCGTATCTGGTTTTATCCGTTAAAACTGGGTGTAACAGAGGTGGTATCAGAGCTATACTGACCGCATGACGCAGGCCTAGATAGAATGGTCATGCCATAAGAACATATTTTAAAAGCCTATTTTGAAAAACCCATCCCCGTGCTTTTCTGACCCCTCAGTTTCTCTCTCTACTTACCTATTTCAATCTATTGAGCAAAATGAATTTCCAACACTTCCCTCCCTCCTTTTCAAAACTTTTAGTTGTTGAACCATCCCAATTATTCCGGTTGAGAAAGATGCACTTGAAGATCTCATTCGACGCTTCTACCTTGTATGAAGATTCTGATCATGAAGTTGGCAACTCTTCGCTACAAGGAAGCATCGTCGACCACACACTGAAGAATGAAAATCTACCTTCGCGCCTCTACCAGTTTTAGTTCTTTGAGTTATAGGAGGATTTTCCCTAATCTTCAAAAACGTTAGAGCGCTGTTGGAGGCTTTATATACTACATTAGATAGCAAGTGGAAGGACTCCACTTCAAGTGCTTCGCTCAAGGGCTCATCAAGTGTCCAAAAAACCATTCCATCAATGATGTTCAAAGAAACATTTGAAAGAGGGATGATAAAAGAAACACTAGATGATTTGGACTTGGTGATGGCTGTGGAAGATAAACTTAATCTACATGATCTCATGGTTAATCTGTCAAGTGCGGAGTATCCGCACATTTCTACGGAGGGTCCGCAGTTAGACAAAAATTCAGGTTATTGCAGTGCATATTACAAAAAGTTCAAGTACTTTGATACACATATATACTGGGAGCCCATCCTATGTGTTGTGCCTTGAGACTAATCTTTCTTCAAGTGAAATTTGTATTTAGTCTCTTGGTGAAATGAAGGGCATTGGAGACTTAGCTAAACTATTTGAAGAATTGTATAATTGATTAAAGAGCCAAGTTATGTTGACTAATATTTATTATCTATCTAATGTCACTTTATGAAGGTCAATTTCTATCACAATGTGTTTAAATTCATAGTTTACATCGTTGTGATAGATTTATTGTTCTATACAGTTTTCTCAAAATTCCTAGCTCTTTGCATTTATAGGTTTTGTATCTATACTCGTTTAGAGTTTATGCTTATTCTAGCATGATTAGACTTTATTGCAGTCTTTTCATGCCTATGTTTCGTATCCATAAATGTTTTGATTGCTTACTAAATGTGCTATAAATTTGTTTCTAGTGTATCTAGGTTTTCTTACAAACTAGTATGTGTAGGTCATACAACTAGTATGGGTAGGATGCATTACACTTTCATTTGGTGATTATGTGATCTGGAGCCTCATTCGATATTATCCGTCTTATTGAATTCTATTTTGGCTCTTTTGGAGAAATTAATGGAATATCATATTATGCTTTGTGCATGTTAAAACCCATAAAGTGTGAACATTTGAGCAATACCATTTAGAATTGATGTAACTACTTATCTAGCATCTATGTGGTATGTCAAGCTCATATAAATCTCATCTTTGCAAATATCCATTAATTGATTCATTTATTGTTTAAATTGAAACTTGAGATTCTTGATGCTTCTTTAGTGATCTTTTAATCTTGAGATTTTAATTTGAATCTTCTATCATTCAGATCAAATCAATTATTGTTTATATGTGTGTTTATTTGTATTAGTAGACTTTGTGAAGAATGTATTTGAAGCATGATGTTTAAATTCTAAATCCTTTTCTTTTCACATGCTTCTTGAAAGAAAGTTGATCTCATTACAATTGGTAGTAATACAAGTGGTAATCCTTATTGATCATCTTTATTTCAATTTTTGCTTCCAAGTGATTTCCTTTTTTGTGAAAGTCTTCATTTAACTCCTTTATTAGGGATATTGGTTTCTTTAAGGAAACCTTCCTTTAGGAGTTTTTGGAAACTTTCTATCTCAATACTTATATCTTTTTTAATATACTTGCTTGAGATAAGTTTTTAAGCATGTTTAGAACTTATTCATTTCTCTATATTCTCAATCCATTCACTTAGTTCTTTAGTTGAACTTTGTGAGTGATCATTTGTTGACCTTTTGTCTTAGATGTAATTTGAACAACCTTTTGATATTTATCTTGAATTTGGTATCTTTATAGCTTATAAGCCATTTTTGTCCAAATTATATCTTTTTGATCTTGAAAATAACGAGCATACTTGGTTGACTTAAATGTTAAAATTCATAGCATGTTTGATTCTTTTGATCCAATATATAGAGTAAACCTTTTTCAAGAGCTTTTATTGGTTAAAAGGTTAATACTATTTTCTTTTGATTTCAATTGGTATATATTTTTAATTGGTATCTATTTCATATGTACCGTTCATTGGAGAGTTTGCTCTATATGGTAGGTTTCACTAACCTTTTTGGACCCAATGAGTTTGGGGACCAAATTGTACTTGAATAAGTTTTAGTACAATGGAGATGTATTGGAAGCTTGGATTGGTCATAATGAAGGTCCTTTCAAGTAGAAGATCATTTCAATTGGAATTCATGAAGATGGTCATTATCTTTCAATTGGTATTTATAAAGCAGATCATCACCTTCAATTTCAATTGGAATCAAAATAAGGACCATATCAAAGCGAGCAATTCAATGTCATTCTCATTGGTAATTTTTTCTTAATTCCAGCATTTTAATGTCATAGCATGGAAATAACATGCGAAAATGTATTTTTCTTGCAAGTGTTTAAAAAACCTCTATTCCAAATATGAGAAATTTGAAGTAGCATATTTTTGTGGGAACTATATAATTATATTTATGATTCATCCAATCCCAAATATGCAAAAGGATTCAGATCAAATGCTTGAGTTGCTCTTATATGCAATATTGATAAAATTGGAAAAGTTTTTTTTCTTGAAATTTATAGTCCGTTTAAATGACTCTTTTGGACATATGCTTATATGATGTTGACACTTTGTGATAAACGAGAAATTTTTTATAATTTCAACATTTGCTATGTTCAATCTTGAGCCTAATCTATTGCACTTGTCATTTGATTTTAATTTCAGACTCATGCTTAATTTGCCTTTAATTGAATTTGTTTTAATTGACATCTATTTCGATTGGAATTGGTATCTCTTTCAAATAAAATGCTTTGGATTTTCAATTGGTATCTCTTGTAGGTATTCAATTGATATCCTTTGGAATTCTAATTGTATTTTTTTAAATCTCATTTGGCATCTGAACCCCTTGGACCTATTGTATAGCTTGTTCTTCTCATATAGTTTATAATTGGATAAGTGTATTTGGTTTAACTTAAATTATGAAAAATACACATATCGTGAGGAGTTTGCACTATACATGGTCATGCACTAGCTTTTGATGATTCCTTCTTGTGAGATAGGGCCATTGTATTTAGGAGAGAATTTCTTTTTAGCAAGTCCTCCAAGATTCTTGCTAATTTGACATTAATTGGGAGAGAATTCGCTTCGATGATTCTATTTTGGCATTGATGTTAATTGGGGGAGAATTTAAACTAGATGTTATATTTTGCTGTAAGAGGGTTTTATTTGTGTGGGAGAATTATTGCCCAATGGGGGAGAATTTGTAATCCCTTATGTATGTAAATATGATGTCATTTGAGGGAATTTTAAGAGCAAAACCATGCAACTCTTTAAAAAGTTTTGCTTTCATGAGCATATTTGTCACGTCCCAAATTCCATAGTCGCGTGATTAAGATTAATCATGCATCATTAGCATCATAATTAATTTTGAGGTAAATTATTTTGACGCACTAGAGCACTTCGTTTGAAATCAATTGGATGAGGGAAAGAAATTCGGGAGAGAAAAGAATTGAATTCACAGTCAAACGGACTTCTCTCTCTTGTACGTGGGCCCACCGGTCGGCCCCACTATCTCTCCCTCCACTTGGTCAGCAGCCCCACCTGCTCCCTCACTCCCCCACGTGCTCCTCTCTCCTCTCCCAACAGGCCACACCTCATGGAGCTGCCCCCTCTCTCCTCTCTCAAGCACTGTCTCCCTTTCTCCCTCAAATCCGTGCTCTAGGAGCCGAATCAAGGTATGTATGTGGTACCATTGCGATCACAAGCTCATAAGCTTCCCATCCCTCCAATTTGTTTGCTCTTTCCCAAAGGATTTGGGCCGAATTTAATGTCTTTTGGTGTTTAGGGTCGAAACGTGAAGAACACTGGATTTCTTCGTCTCCCGAGCTCGACTTATATGCTTAGCAATGCATTAGGTCATCAGTAGAAGACGAACGGCGGCGTACTCCGTTGTTCGCGAGCTTAGGGGTGCTCCTGTCTTACAGTTATGTTTATGGTTACAAATACTTGATGTCGAGGTGGTTGAGATGTGGTGGTTGGTTGAGTGATGAGTATAAGGCGAGGTGTGAGCGGTGCTAGGAGGGTGTTTAGCCTGCCCGGATGTGGAGTTCCCCTGGGTAGGACGGTAGAGGAAAATCGGGCACCGTAGACCGCTTGCACTGATTAAGCACCGATCATCGGTGTAGTCGGTTTTAACACTTACCTTACTCACCACATGCCGATCTAATGGTAAGGCCAGCCGAATACCTTCACAGTTGTGGCTTTGTGGGGCCTGAAAAACGACGGTGTGAGCGGGTGAGCTTGTAGGCGGTACTAGTTTGCTCTGGGAGTAGTTCTGGTACCGCCACACCGAGCGTTGCATGTCGCACATGGTTGGGGATGGTTGGGAAAGGTTGTCACGGGTACCCCCTTGTGTGCACTTTAGCAGGTGGCACAAGCTGTATGGTCCTCGTGTCGTGTGGGTCCAGGAGTATCCCCCTGTAGGGTGTAAAAATAGTTAAAACTGCCGCACTCTCGGTTATGAGCATGTCTATCGCTTATCTGCACGGTCGTAGAGTTCTCGTTGTGGTTTGTGGATGATGGCATGAGGTTGATGGTTGGGCATGTGATTTTGGTCTGGGTATGATTAAGTTGGCACTTGTTCACATTGATATACTTGTTGTTACTTTTACATATTCTCAATTGTTGGTTATGGCAGGGTAGTTTCATATAAGTTTGTTAAGTTAATTGCTCACACCTATGTCTAGGATGCTTACCGCTTAATTAACTTAACCATGTTTAATTCTTGCTACCAGCTTAATCCATGATCCTTGGAGTCGGGAATATATATAATCATACTGTGTAAGACTTGCGAGTACCTTCGTACTCAAGGTGTTACCCTTAAGTTGTTGCAGGTTCACAGGTTGGTGAGGAAGAGGCGGTGTTCGGCTACTTTGTGCCTGCCAATCAGGGTGGTGGGTAAGAGTAGCACACTCTACTCTGAACTCAGTATTTTGGTTTGGAGCCTAAGGGCATGTGGCTCCATATCCTTTTGTTGTATAGTTTTCTTCCACTACGTAGTTATTGTTTCCTTTTGATGTAAATTGTGGAAACAGCTGCATGTTTAAAGACTTGCAATATAAATGATAATTACCTGCTCTTTATTAAACTGTGTTGTGATGAATATGTTGGAAGGCATGTGTTCCGATCCTTGGGCACAAAACACGTGCCGGGACTGTCAGGATAATATTCTGGTTAATCATCGAGGTTGTGATTATGAATAATAATCCTCCTGATGATTAATTAGAATATTATTTGGATGGATCCTCACAGCGTGGTATCAGAGCTTGGTTTAATTAAGTAGCCTAAACATAATTTAGAACATTGTTTAATAAGAGGTCAACTTCACCTAAACAACTCACTAAGTTTTGTTTATGCCTCTTAATGATCAATATGTATGAAAATGTAATATTATGCCCCTAAGTATAACTGCTTGTGAGTTTCGATGTTTGTTGTGGAGAGAAGTGCACGAGAAAGAAATTGTTTCTAGGATCGAGCATACCGTCATTTTATGTTGCATTCATGCATGCGTGATCTATATACATGTATTAGGATTCTAACAATATGTCCAGCGAATGCGTTGTGCTAAGTCAGAATTTGACGTTTCCCTTTTCTTATGTCGTTACAGAATGGTTAGGACTCGTTGTGATGTGAATGATCCAGAGGGGTTGAATGAGAACAACCCTCCTCCACCGCCGACTATGGCGGAAGTGCTCATGATGATTGAGCAGAACTGCCAGATGAATCAGGTGCTTCTTGAGGCTCTCGTGCGCAACACGGCTCCTCATGGAGGGGGTGGAGCCGGGCACTGAGATGATTTCTCAGATTTCCTGAGGACTCAGCCGCCGGTTTTCTCGACGGCTAAGGATCCTCTGGATGCCGATCACTAGCTCCAGACGATCGAGCAGAAGCTTGCTCTCCTCAGATGCGAGGATCACGAGAAGGCGCTCTACGCTACCCACCAACTTCAGGGCCTGGCGGGCGCGTGGTGGTCCAACTTCTTGGCCATGCACCCCGCCAACTACCGAGTGTCTTGGGCGGAGTTCTGCGAGGCCTTTCACTCTTTCCACATCCCGAGCGACCTCATGGAGATCAAGAGGTAGGAGTTCAAGGACCTCAAGCAAGGAGGTCGAACCGTGATGGAGTATGTGCAGGTGTTCAATCACCTTGCGCAGTACGCTCCCGAGGAGGTCAGCGCTGATGAGAGGAAGCAATGCCGCTTCATCAATGGCCTCAACTCGAAGATGCAGGACCGGTTGTCCGCACACGAGTTCACCGACTTCAACAAGTTGGTGAGAACGTCTCTCTCAGTGGAGTTCAAGCTTAAGAACCACCAGGAGGAGAAGAAGCGCAAGAAGGGTTCCTCGCCTTCCATGGGTGGGAGCTTGCAGCACGCCCGCACGGAGAGTCTACCTCCACCATCTTGCGTGTTGGCGTCGGGTGCTCCACGTCTGATGTGGCTCGTTCAGTGCCCAGTCTTCTCCGCTCCACAAGGACAGCCTCCACGACCAGCCGGTTCACATAGTACCGTGACAGGTTGCCCCGGCGGCCCTTATTACAACTACGGCCGTGTCGGCTACTACGCGCAGGATTGCCTGTATCCGAGGCCGGGAGCCGTGGTGACTGCTCCACGACCACCACCGGCTCATTCAATAACTCAGTCATCTCAAGTGACCTACGTCCCCAAGCATGGTCGAGCACGCCACACCACCGCTGAGGACGTTCAAGAGGGTGACACCGTCCTGATGGGTACGTTGAGTATGAGTTTCAATTCCGATATCTTTTCTACAGTGGTTCTATTCGATTCCGGGGCCTCTCACTCATTCATAGCTACGAGTTATGTGCGGTAATATGGGCTGAAGGTTAGTGCTACTCTTACGCTGTATGTCATAGATGCACCTGGAGCCAAGGTTGCTGTGAGTCAGTTTGTGCCTAGGGCGTCAGTCGTTGTCAACGAGACGCATTCTGAGGCCAAATTACTGGTGATGAACTCGAAGGGAATTGATATCATATTGGGGATGAACTGGCTCTCCAAGAACAAGGCCGTGTTAGATTGTGTCGAACGGACAATTACTCTAAATGGTCCGTTCGGCACCCGGATTCAATTGAAGCTAGAGGGTGTCAAATCTTGTCTCTTCGCCTTGAAGGCTGTCCCCACCATAGACACGATGAGTATTCCTGTGGTGTAGGAATTCCCAGATGTCTTTCCAAATGAGTTGCCCGAAATGCCACTCGACCGAGCAGTTGAGTTTTCTATTGATCTCGTGCCCGGTGCAGCTCCAATCTCGAAGAAGTCCTTTAGGATGCCGCCAAATAAATTGGCAGAATCGAAGAAGCAATTGCAAGAGCTGCTTGCGAAGGGTTTCATACGTCCGAGTTCCTCACCTTCGGGATGCTCGGCACTCTTTGTGAAGAAGAAGGATGACACTTTGCGGATGTGTGTGGATTACCATCCATTAAATGAGGTCATGGTCAAGAACAGATATCCACTCCCTTGGATCGACATCTTGTTTGATCAGTTGACTGGAGCCCGAGTCTTTTCGAAGATTGATTTGAGACTGGGCTATCATCAGATCAAGGTCCGATCGAAGGATATACTGAAGATGGCTTTCTTGACCCGTTATGATCTATATGAATTCACCGTCATGTCCTTCGAATTGATGAATGCGCCAGCATTGTTCATGTATTTGATGAACACGGTGTTCATGGAGGAATTGGACAAGTTTGTCGTGGTTTTCATTGACGACATTCTTATATACTCTAAGACAGATGAAGAGCATGTTGAGCACCTCCGTGTTGTTCTTGGCAGACTCAGAGATCATCAGCTATACACCAAGTTCAGCAAATATGAGTTCTGGCTCAGGGAGGTGGCTTTTCTGGGCATGTTCTATCAGAGAACAGGGTTGCAGTTGACCCAAGCAAGGTGCAGGATGTGCTCAATTGGGTTCAGCTCAAGAATACTGACATCCAAAGTTTTCTTGGACTCGCCGGCTACTACCGTCAGTTCATCGAGAATTTCTCCAAGATTGTCAAGCCGATGACTGAGTTGTTGAAGCAAGGTATTGCTTTCGAGTGGTCGAGTGACTGTGAGACAACTTTCCAGACTTTGAAGAAATTGCTCACGACCGCTCCCGTTCTTGCCCAGCCAGATGTGAGTAATGGCTTTGATGTTTATTGCGACGCTTCTGGCATTGGCCTTGGTTGCGTCCTTATGCAAGAAGGCGGGGTTGTGGCATATGCCTCACGACAGTTGAAGCGCCACGAGGAAAATTATCCAACTCATGATCTGGACTTGCCGCTGTTGTGCACGCTCTGAAGATCTGGCGCCACTACTTGATGGGTAACTTGTGTCGTATCTACACGGACCACAAGAGCCTAAAATACATATTTACTCAGGCTGATTTGAACATGAGGCAACGAAGGTGGCTTGAGCTGATCAAGGACTATGAGCTTGAAGTGCACTACCATCCCAGCAAAGCGAATGTGGTCACCGACGCTTTGAGTCGGAGAGCTCACTATCATTGTCTTGCAGTTTCACTGATGGACTCCACACTGTGTGATGATTTTCGGTGGCTTGGGCTTGGAATAGTCCCGGATGGTTTTCTTGCAAACTTGGAGATCAAGTCCACTCTCATAGATGAAATCAAGGTGGTGCAGAAGGATGACAAATGCATGGCTCGAATCCGAGAGAAGAGGAAGATTGGTCAGGCCTTATGCTTTTCTGAAGATGAACAAGGCATTCTGTGGTTTGGGAACCGTCTAGTGGTTCCGAGAGTCGAGTCATTGAGGAAGAAGATTCTTGATGAGGCCCACGATTCGTTGCTATCCATTCACCCGGGCAGCAGGAAGATGTATCAAGATCTAAAGCCTCACTTTTGGTGGACTCGCATGAAGCGGGAGATAGCTCGGTATGTCTCTGAGTGTGATGTTTGCCGAAGGGTCAAGGCTGAGCATCTCAGGCCCGCTGGTACACTCTAGCCTTTTCCCATTCCTTCCTGGAAGTGGGAGGAGATTGGGATGGATTTTATTACTGGCTTGCTGAAGACCTTGAGTGGGTATGACTCCATTTGGGTTATCCTGGACCGGTTGACAAAGTCCGCGCATTTCCTCCCTGTCAGGACCACATACTCAGTATGACTCCATTTGGGTTATCCTGGACCGGTTGACAAAGTCCGCGCATTTCCTCCCTGTCAGGACCACATACTCCACCAAGCAGTATGCAGAGTTGTACCTCACCAGAATTGTGTGCCTCCATGGAGTTCTGAAGAACATCATTTCTGATCGAGGCACGTAGTTCACTTCTCATTTCTGGAGGAGCTTCCAAAAAGCTATGGAGACTAAGCTCTTCCATAGTACAGCATATCACCCTCAGACGGATGGTCAGACGGAGAGAGTGAATCAGATTCTAGAAGATATGCTCCGAGCTTGTGTTCTTATTTATGGGAAGAAGTGGGACATATGCTTGCCGTTCGCGGAGTTTTCTTACAACAACAGCTTCCAGGCTAGTATTGAGATGGCGCCGTTTGAAGCTCTTTATGGCTGGAGATGCCGAACGCCGCTGAATTGGTCCGAATCTGGCGAACGGGCCTTCCTAGGTCCGAATTTGGTCAAGGAGGCAGAAGATCATGTTCTGAATATCTGTGAGAGTCTTCTCACCGCCCAGTCGCAATAGAACAACTATGCAGATCACCATCGTCGAGACCTTGAGTTTGCTACTGGAGATCATGTGTATCTAAGGGTTTTGCCTCTCAAAGGTGTTCGTCGATTCCATGTTCGAGGCAAGCTAGCGCCTCGATATGTGGGGCCATTCCAGATTCTTGCTCGGCGTGGAGAAGTAGCATATCAATTGAACTTGCCGCCGTCTCTCTCCACCGTGCACAATGTGTTCCATGTGTCACAATTGAAGAAATGTCTGTGAGTCTTGACGGAAGTCATCGATGTTGCACCCCAAGAGTTGCAATTGGACTTGACATATTGTGAGCAGCCACTCCGTGTCTTGGACGAAGCCGAACGCAAGACACGGTGAAGTTCAATCAAGTTCTTGAAAGTTCAATGGAGCAATCACATGGAAGCCGAAGCCACATGGGAGTGGGAAGATAAGCTCCGCTCCGAGTATCCTGATTTCTTTAAGAACATGTAAATGTGGCTGTAATATAGCATATTTGGAATCTCTCATGTGTCTAGGTATCAACATGTGAATGAAAGTGTGTTTTGAATTCCGCCTCTCATAGCATGATTGTCCCTCACAGCGTGCTATGTTCCTTGCAGTGTGCTCATCGCTTTCTCCCCGACTCATATCGGATCACAGGACGAGATTCCTTTTAGGGCGGGGGGAGGTTTGTCACATCCCAAATTCCATAATATCATGATTAAGCTAAATCATACATCATTAGCATCATAATTAATTTCAAGGTAAATTATTTTGGCGCACAAGAGCACTTTTTTGAAATCAATTGGATGAGGGAAAGAAATTTGGAAGAGAAAAGAATTGAATTCGCAGTCAAACGGACTTCTCTCTCTTGTACGTGGGCCCACCAACCGGCCCCACCATCTCTCCCTCCACTTGGGCACCAGCCCCACCTGCTCCCTCACTCCCCCATGTGCTCCTTTCTCCTCTCCCAACCGGCCACGCCTCAGGGAGCTGCCCCCTCTCTCCTCCCTCAAGCACTCTCTCCCTTTCTCCCTCAAATCCGCGCTCTAGGTGCCGAATCAAGGTATGCATGTGGTACCATTGCGATCAAAAGCTCATAAGCTTCCCGTCCCTCCAATTTGTTTGCTCTTTCACGAAGGATTTGGGTCGAATTTGATGTCTTTTGGTGTTTAGGGTTGAAACGTGAAGAACACCGGATTTCTACGTCTCCCAAGCAATTTTCTCCTTTTCCTTCTTCAACCAACAGTCCTCAAGCTCAACAAAATATCTTGGGTGAGTCTCCTAGGCTCCCATGGCATGGATGCGCGAATTGGTTGGTCGAAATCCAAGAATTTGGAGTTAGAGTTGAAGTTCATGAGTTCTTGTTGAATTAGAAGCAATAGCCGAGTTTTGGTCGATTTTGGCGTATACATATTATCCTACGTAGTAGAGGAAGTCAATTTGATGCTTTAGGTCCAAGTCCCCACTCCAAATGTCACTGAAATCGTCGCCAGTGAGCTCCCAAAGTGCCCTCGGTGACTCCCAATGGTCTGACCGCCACCCCAAGGTCGGTCAGACTGCCAGGGGCCAAAACTCTCTACGCAGGGGCAGTCTGACTACGTTTCTGGCAGTCTGACCGTGACTCTTGGTGGTCTGACCGCTAGTATACCTGTGGTCTGACTGCTGTATACCCAGACAACATAGTTATTGCTTGCTAAAATTTGTAAAATTCATAATAAATTCTCTGTAGCTCCAAAAATTATGAAACAAATTTTGTTGGTTTTATAGTAACCTACTCTACCTATTAAAAATATCCCCAGCCATGAAGTTTTTGATATTAATTAATTAGGTTAAAGCTTCATTAATTCACCATTAATTCATCATAAGTCCAAAATTGATGAATCCAATTTTTCTAGTTTCCTTATGACTTTTTCTATCTAGGAAAAATGTTTTAATCCATTATATGCATATTATGGCATATATTTGCACTTCATTCATACTCATTGCATTGCACGCGTTATTCTTTTTATCGCTGAGCCGACGATCCCGACGAGCGAGGGCGATTCGACGACACCCCACCTTTGTGAGCCAATGCATCAAGTCAAGCAACTATCATATTGCACCACGTTAAATTGAAATCTAAAATGTTAAATATGCTTATGTATGTATGCATGTGTCGACGGGTCCCCTTGGGTAGAACCTAAGCCGTTGCATTTCTTCTACCTTGGTCACCTGTTTGTGTATGTTCCTTGTAGCCTAGAGATGATGTTGTCTCTAGGTGTAAGCTCGACTTATATGCTTAGCAATGCATTAGGTCATCGGTAGAAGACGAACGGCGACGTACTCCGTTGTTCGCGAGCTTAGGGTTGCTCCTGTCTTACAGTTATGTTTATGGTTACAAATACTTGATGTCGAGGTGGTTGAGATGTGGTGGTTGGTTGAGTGGTGAGTATGAGGCGAGGTGTGAGCAGTGCTAGGAGGGTGTTTAGCCTGCACGGATGTGGAGTTCCCCTGGGTAGGACGGTAGAGGAAAATCGGGCACCGTAGACCGCTTGCACCGGTTAAGCACCGATCGTCAGTGTGGTCGGATTTAGCACTTACCTTACTCACCACATGCCGATCTAATGGTAAGGCGACTTGAATGCCTTCGCAGCTGTGGCTTTGTGGGGCCTGAACAACGACGGTGTGAGCGGGCGGGCTTGTAAGCGGTACTAGTTTGCTCCGGGAGTAGTTCTGGTACCGCCACGTTGAGCGTTGCATGTCACACACGGTTGCGGCTGGTTGAGAAAGGTTGTCACGGGTACCCCCTTGTGTGCACTTTAGCGGGTGGCACAAGCCATATGATCCTCATGTCCTGTGGGTCCAGGAGTATCCCCTTGCAAGGTGTAAAAATAGTTCAAACTGTCACGCTCTCGGTTATGAGCATGTCTATCGCTTATCTCCACCGGTTGTAAAGTTCTCGTTGTGGTTTGTGGATGATGGAATGAGGTTGATGGTTGGGCATGTGATTTTGGTTTGGGTATGGTGATTGGTGGTTGGTGGCTCGAGTTGGCACTAGTTCACATTGATATACTTGTTGTTACTTTTACATATGCTCAGTTGTTGGTTATGGCAGGGTAGTTTCATATAAGTTGGTTAAGTTAGTTGCTCACACCTATGTCTAGGATGCTTACCGCTTAATTAACTTAACCATGTTTAATTCTTGCTACCAGCTTAATGCATGATCCTTGAAGTCGGGAATATATATACCCTTAAGTTGTTGCAGGTTCACAGGTTGGCGAGGAAGAGGCGGTGTTCGGCTACTTTGTGCCTGCCGATCAGGGTGGCGGGCAGGAGTAGCACACTCTACTCCGAACTCAGTGTTTTGGTATGGAGCCTAAGGGCATGTGGTTTCATATCCTTTTGTTGTATAGTTTTGTTCCGCTGCGTAGTTGTTGTTTCCTTTTGATGTAAATTGTGGAAACAACTGCATGTTTAAACACTTGTAATATAAATGATAATTACCTACTCTTTATTAAACTATGTTGTGATGAATATGTTGGAAGGCATGTGTTCCGATCCTTGGGCACAAAACACGTGCCGGGACTGCCGGGATGGTATTCTGGTTAAGCATCGAGGTTGTGATTATGAATAATGATCCTCCTTGTGATTAATTAGAATATTATTTGGACGGGTCCTCACAATATTCACTTTGATATATACTTTGTCATGCTTGCTTCATGTATATAAAGAAAACTCTGTCCAAAAATTTGAGATAGACAATATATGCAATGATATTCAAGATTCATTTGCACAAACATAGATTGTGAGAGAGTTTACTATATACATATTGGTTTCTACTAACATCAAAACCTTTGTGGTGCTTGATGCTAGTAAAACTAGTTTTGGTAATCTTAAGTATCTTTGTGATGTTTGATGTTTCCAAAACTTGTTCATTGTATATATTCGTATTCGGATTAATGTATACTTAGAACTTTAAATTTTGTCAAATACAATTATCTAGTGAGATTGTCATCAATTACCAAAATGGGGAAAATTGAAAGTGCATCTAGCTCTTATGTATGATTTTGGTAATTAATGACAATACCTATGGACTAACTATGTTATTGAGAATTGTTAGTATGATGTTCCATAGGTGATGTATGGAGGAGAGATATGCATCAAGATCAATGAGCTCTAGGTGATGCTCGGGTAAGTGATGAAAGTACCTATAGACTAACAATTATGTTGAGAATTGTTATTAGGTTATTCCATAGAAGATGCATATGAAATGAAGTATGGATTCGTTGAAGAATGTCATGAGTTCAAAGGATTGCATCAAAGTCATTGAGATATTAGTGATTCTCATAAAAAGAAGAAGAAGCTTAAAGATTGATAATAAACATGAAGGCTAAGTCACTTGTGAAGACTAAGTGACTAAATGTATAAAGTTGTAACTAAGTTTTATGAACTAACCCATGTGTTTTGTGCTTGAGAGTGAGTTGGGGTTAGGATCCATAAGAAGGCATAAATTGAATTGAAATCATATATGCTAAGTATGAAGAGTAAAGAATGGACTCCATACATGATAAAGTAAATTTATTGAAGATGTCGGATACAAAATGGTTTTCTGTAGCAAGACGGTGAAGGGCAAGTATGACTCGGCTGCGATGGACCATCCGTGCTGAAGGGCAAGCAAATGACTTGGCACCGAAGGACCAAGGTGGTGGTGAAGAGCGAGTGAAAACTTTGTGCCAATGGACCGTGTCAGGCCATGAGAAGCTATGAATGATTCGCATCAATCGTATGAAGAATCAAGAAGAGATGAAGTGAAGATTATATGGAAGTTGGCAACCCTCAAATTTTGAAAGAAAGAAGCGGTAATCAAAGGTATTTGACGGATCAAATGTGATTCAAATGAGTTTTATCTTTGAATTTGAGTATAGGTAAGCCACACTATTAAGAGCGATGCAACATAGAGCTAATTGTCGTGTCTCAGAGCTTAAAAGTTTCTAACAAAAACCAAAGTGAGAGTTCATTTTAGGAGCCCGACGCCGAAAGTGTAGAAGTGTCTAAATTGGGTTTTGTAGAGTTCCTAGTTTGATCCTATGGTTTTAATATCATGAATTCAGTTGAGATGCGCAGTCCTCTGAATAATCTTTCTATAGAGTCTTAAATCGTCGAAATTGGACTTCGGGATCAAAACTTATCGCCATTTTTTAGAAGGTAAGTTGTGCTATTTTGATTGCGGAGACTCCACACATTTCTGGGGAGACTCCGCATTTTTGCGGATGGTCCGTAAATTCCAGGTCCAACAGCTAGTTTTGGAGTTAACTAGGAACTGCGGAGTGTCCGCACCTTTTTGAGGAGAGTCCTTATTTTTATGGAGTGTCCGCATTTCTCAGGTGTAACGGCTAGTTTTTGAGAGTTGGGTATTTATACCTCCTCACCCCCTCCTTTGAGGGCTGTTGGTACCTCCATGAAAATACCTCAAAGCCAAAGCCATTTTTGCTCTCCCCACTCCATTTTAATGTGAGATTTGAGAAGAAAAGTGAGTTGGGTTGAGAGATTAGAAGATTGAGAGAAAGTTAGCATAACTCCCATCTTGAGCCCTTGAGTTCATTGACAAGAAGTTCGTGAAGCATTTGTTTTTCTTGGGGATTCAATCCCTTAGATGGCTAGGCGTTGCCGGTGAGCACCCAAGGTTTTGGTGTGCCACGGAAAGTTTGTGAAAGCTTCGATTTTGCCTCCACAAGGGAAGAAATCAAGAGTGGAAGCGAAGCTCATATGTGACCGAGCTTGGAGAGGAAAAGGGTTGAGAGGGACCCAGCTCAAGTGTGATTGAGCCCCTCAACGGAGACATAGGAACCTCTTCAGGAGGTGTCCAAACTTCGGGAAACAAATCACGTGTCTCCTCTCTTATTTCCTTGTTTTTGAGTTCTTGCTCAATATTTGTGCATATTGCTCGATCTACTTTCTTGTGAGCTTTGAGTTAGAGGTACTTGGTGAAATAGGTTGGAATACATCCACTGGTTCTAGGTAATTCATGGATTTGATCCATGTTGAATTGCATAGGCACATACTTGAGTTTTCCCTGAAATCTTCGGAGTATTCGTAGATTTCTGCAGAGTGTCCCTGAAATGAGGACCGCACCAGCTTCGACGCCCGTGGAGCAGTATGCTTCATTGGTGTAGATGGTCCAGATGTCTTGGGTGGGTGTAGTGGTGTGTTCGGTTGGTGCCGGGGTCCATTCGGCGATGAAGTCTGCCAAGATTTGGGATTTTACGGCTGTGTAGGCTACAAACCTTACCGCGAAGGGGGCTAACTCTACTGCTCACTTGCCGATGGGTCCCGTCGCCCCCCAGTTGCGAAACATGTCGCCTAGCAGGTACGAGGTTTCGACGGTGATATCGTAGGCAAGGAAGTAGTGTTGGAGCTTGCGTGAGGCCATCAGTAGGGTGTAGGCTATTTTTTCGAGCTCAGTGTAACGTGACTTGGCCTCGGCTAAGGCCTCCGAGATGTAGTATATAGCCCTTTGAGTGGGGCGGCTACTACTTTTTTCATCTTGTACCAAGGCAGCGCTGATGGCGGATGCGTAAACGGATAGCTACAAGAGTAGTCCTTCGCCGGGGAGGGGCATCGCGAGTGTTTCGAGGTGGGAAAGGTGCGCTTTTAAGGCCTCGAATGCCGCCTGGCAGTCCGGTGTCCAGTTAAACGGCTCAGAGCCCCTTAGCATTTTAAAGAAAGGGAGGTTGTGCTTAGCGGATTTTGCGAGGAAGCGACTGAGGGCTACAAGGTGGCCGGCCAGGCGCTGTACTTCTTTAGGATCGGTGGGAGGCAACATTTCTGTGATAGCATGAATCTTGCCCGGGTTGGCCTCGATGCCTCTTCGGGAGACAAGATATCCTAGCATTTTTCCACCTCTAGCGCCAAATACGCATTGTTCTGGGTTTAGCCGTATGCCAGCGGCTCGGAGGCTATTGAATGTTTCTTGTAGGTTGGCAACGCGGGTGGCTTCTAGTTGGCTTTTCACCACGATATCGTCTACGTAGGCCTCAACGTTGCGGCCCAACTGCTGTTGCAGCACCTTGTGTACTAGGTGGAAGAACGTGGCCCCAACGTTTCGAAGACCAAAGGGCATCTAGACGTAGCAGTATACTCCAAGGGGTAATAAAGCTGGTCTTGTTCTCGTCCTCCATTGCCATCCACACTTGGTGGTATCTGGAGTAGGCGTCGAGGAAGCTTAGCATTTCGCAGCCTGTTGTGGAATCCACCAGCTGGTCGATGCGGGGGAGAGGGTACGGATCCCAGAGGCATACTTTGTTTAATGATGTGAAATCGATGCACATACGCCATTTTCCACTATGTTTTTTTGACCAGGATGGTGTTGGAGAGCCAATCGGAGTGGATAACCTCTCGGATAACACTGGCTTTTAGCAGCTTCTGGACTTTTTCTTTTGCAGCTTCTACCCACTCCGGAGAGAGCTTGCAAAGCCCCTGGCGTACGGGCCTTGCCTTCGGGTTGATTTGGAGCGAGTGCTCGATGATGCTACGGTCGACTCCTGGGAGGTCCTGTGAGGACCATATGAAGAAGTCGAGGTTACTTCGTAAGATGGCCAGAAGTTTGGCTTCTTGCCTGGAGGTGAGGTCTGCCCCTATTTAGAAGGTCCGGTCGGGTTGGTCTTGGTGTATGGGGACTAGCTTTATGTCCACTTCTGGCTGTGGCCTCGGAGGGCAGCGGTGTCCGGGGTCCTCCCATGTCATAGTGTGGATATGGCAACTGGAGAGCGAAGCAGGGTGCCCATACTCGATGTGTCTAGCCAGGTCTTGGTCGCCGTGGATGGTTATTAGCCACTGGGGTCTGGGTACTTTCAGGCAGAGGTAATTGTGATGGGGTACAGCTCCGAATCTGTTCAGGATCCCCCGTCCCAGGATGGCATTGTAGGTGTACGGTACATCCACGATGTCGAAGGTGATAACCTTGGATCGTGATGCAGAGCCCTCGTCGAAGATGACTGGGAGTTCTATTTGTCCTAGGGCATTGAGGGGGGCTCCATTGAATCCCTGGAGGGGTTTGCTGCTTGGTGAGAGCAGGCTTCGCGGAATTCGGAGCTAGTCGAAAGCATGCACAAATAGGAGGTCCGCCGAGCTGCCTCCGTTGACCAGTATTCTTCGGACCTCGACTTCGGAGTGGGGAAATTTTACCCCTTCGGAGTTGTCGACGGTGAATGTTACAGGGGCGTCGGCCTAGTCGAGGGCCTGTCGATGGATGCTAGTTGCTCCAATGTGGTGTACCCCGCGGGCGTAGTCTCGCCGCTGTTGTTTCGAAGTGCCTCCGGAGCTCCCTCCGTCGGTAATGGCGAGGATGATCTGTTTGCCCCGCGCTCCTTCGTTACCATACTATTCTAGGGATGACCGGGATGGTGAAGGTAGAGCTAGCTGCAAAGGAATTTGTGGGGCCAGGTGGTCGACCCGTCGGTTGGCTGATGGCCTGCAATCTTCGGACTGCCGCTTGGGGGCCCCATAGTTGGAGGTGAAGGCCACTTGCCTCCTGAGGTACTCCTCTCGGAAGGTGGTGAGGGTTCGCCAGTTATTGGTATTATGCCCTCGTCCTGCGCCGTGTAGAGTGCATCAGGATTCTTACTTGGAATGTTGGTTTAGGGTGTGGCTTCTCTCCGGGAGGCCTCCAGAGCGTCCTCGGCCGTGTCCCCTTGGGTGGCCTTGGTTCGGAGCCCTGCAGCTAGGGCTGATATTGCTGACATTTCGGCGTTGTCGTTGCCGCCCCCTTTGGGACCCGACGGTAAGGGCCTCCTTGAAGCTCCTTTTTGTTGGGGGAGCAGGGGTGTGTGACGATCCGACCTGTGAGTGTGGTCTCTCGGTATTGGCATGGGAAGCTTCGCCAGCTTGTGAGCGCCTTCGGCAGAGCTTTTCCTCCTCTGCCCGCATATATTCCTCAAACTTGCTCATGAGGATTTCTACCATGCATATTGGGCACCGGTTTAGTTGATCATACAGGAGGCCTTCGGCCAGGCCCTGGGTTGCGGCATCGATGACCGAATAGTCCGATATGCCCCTAATCTGTCTTTGGTCTAGGAGAACCTTCGAAAGCAGTCTTGGAGGATTTTGTCTGGCCCCTGCCTGATAGTGAACAGGCTGCCGGAGGTTACTAGTTTGATAAAGGTGCCCTAGAGTTGCTGCAGAAGAGGTCTCAGAGTTGGGACCAGGTGTGAATAGTGCTGGGATCCAGCGCTCAGAACCAGGGTATGGCCACCCCTTCTAGGGCGAGGGGGAAGCATTTAGCCATGGTGGCTGGTCCGCCCCCGAGTCGTGGTCTTGCAGGGGGTCCTCGCAACGCTGGCCCCCGGGCTCTGGGGATCGAACAGGTCTTGTCCTTGCACCGAGGGGCTCACTCATTGGTGGAACTTGGGTCGAAAACACACCGGCCGTCCCGGCAGCAGTGGTGAAGGTGTGAGCAGCTTCCTGCTTGACTTGTAGGGCCGTCTGTAGCTCCTTCATCTGCGCCAGGAGTGCCGCCAAGCGTGATTGCCGCTCGGGAGGAGCGATGTTTCCTGTGGCAACGTCGACTGCAGCCCTTAGGGGCGCAGCGGGGGCCTCGTCTTGCTGCTGCTGGGTTTCCGGGGTAGAGAACCCTTCGGTGTTGCCCGTGGCTGTAGTTATGGCTGGGTCGGTGAGGGCCGTAAGGTTTTCATTCCCACTGGCTAGGGGGCCATTGTCGGTGCCGGCCGCATATAGCTGGCTAGACTGCCACGAAAGCGTGACTGGGGGGTCGGCTGCAGCCGATGCGGCCTTGGTGGTCTTTTTCTTGGGTGGCATCCTACCTCTCTTAGCACTTTTTTGTTCAAGTCCAAATGGATGGCGCGCTGTTGGAGCAAGGGTTTGTCTTGCCCCAACAAGTATGGCGAGAGTTTCTTCTAAGGAGGAGACTGAAGCTTGGAGATGAAGTTTGAGAGGAAGGAACATCACAAATATATTGATGATAGAAAAATGTGCCACTCTAGGAGGGGAGTATCATAGTGTTCGCTGTAGTGTGTTTCTGTTTTTGCCGTTCTGTTGGGTCCCCCTCGGCGAGGACCATGGCCTCCTATTTATAGGACCATGCGTAGCTTGGCGTACAAGTTATCATAAAGTACAAATATTTGGGATCCAGCTAAATTACTGAGCCTTATCCCAGATAACTACCTCCTATCCTGTCGGGAGATAAATATCCACCGTGGTAATTATCGTGGTGCCTGCCCCCTGAAGGGGCAAGCCGGTCGCCAAGTGCGGCCCGGTATCGCACTGCCAGGGGTGTAAGGATAGGTACCATCGTGCTGGGGTGTCAGAGCGGCATCCACTAGCGGGCAGAGCTCGAAGGGGAGCACGCCACCCTAGTCGATGAAAGGGGGTGGCTGGAGGAGGCCCGCAAGTTGCTGGAGGCCCGCGTGAACACGGCTCGCTCGGCCTACAAAAGGTCCATGCAGGAGCTGGCCATGGAGCAGGAGGCACTGGAGGAGGCACACGATGAGGCCGTCGCTGCACAGGAGAAAGCCGACCGCCTGGGACGGCTCGCGGTGGAGCGCGACCAAGCATCAAGGAAGCACGCTAGCGAGCTAGCCGCTCGCGAGGAGCAACTTGCCCGACGCGAGCAGCAGGTTGCCACACGAAAGGGGTGGTCGACAAACGGGAGGAAACTGTGCAATCTGCACAGGTGGACCTCCACCGCCAAGCTGATGACCTCGAGCACGGACGCACCGACCTTCTCCACCGAGAGGAGCAGGTCACACTGCGTGAGACAGATGCTGATTTGGCGTCGTCTGCGCTTGCCATCCGGGAGGAGCATGTCGCCAACCAGGAGGCCGACTTAACTGCCCGAGAGTAGGCCATCGAGGCCTTGGCCGAGCAACTGGAGCAGTCTCGGATCGAGGTGGCTGCCCAACTCTAGTAGGTACGGGCCGCGAAGGACATCCCTGCAAGCACCGTCGACAGCAGCAGTCTTGAAGCTCAGTTGAAGAAAGCCGTGGAGGAGCTCGATGTCGTCCAAGAAGAGCGGACGAATGTGAAGGCGATGATGCAGGATGTCCTTTGGTGGGCGCGGGACTCCGTGGAGGCAGCCAGGCTCGGGCGTGTGTCTGTGGGTTCCCAGTGGCTGGAAACGCTAGGCCATCTCACCCTTGGGTTCTCAGAGATCGCCCGGTGCCTCGAGGCTCTCCCTGCCACTGTCCAGGAGCTGGTGACCCAAGAGGGGTGTGCACTGGCCCAAGGTGTGGCCGTGCAAACGGGAGACCCCGACTTCCCGCTGGAGCCAGCTTGATAGGGAGTGGTTGTAGCAGAGGAGGCCGCTGCCCGGGTAGCCATCCGTGATGTCACCACCGAGGTGGCGGAATTTTTTGTGCGGGAGCCGGGCCTGAGTAGTGATAGCAGCAGGTATGCGTGCCCTCCTCTTTAGCCTGTAAAAAGTTAGGGTTTTTGTTTTCTGAAAGTTGTAATTATGGGAGTGATTCCCTTCTGATTGGTTCCTTTTAGTGTAATAGAAGCCATCCTTGGAATCGAACTCCGTTTTGTGCTTGTTTTTCCTTAATGTTGTTTGGTCTAATGCCCCGGGAGGCACTGGCCAGGCCGAACACCAGCAGTTTACCCTTGGGAACAAGGTTGCCCCGGCCACTCATGCTCGAGCAGCGAGACCACCCGAGCGTCCAGCCCCCGAGCCCTCACGTGGGATCCGATCCCAAGGGCGCACAGCGCCCGGGCGCTTGCAATTACGTGGCTGCTGAGTCAGAAAGGTGCAGACAGACACAAATTTCTTTGCTCGGGAAACGAGTCCACCTGGCACGGTACACACCACGACCAGTGAACGCTTTTCGCCCTGCGACCTCTCAAACAAATAGAATGGAGATGCGCATAGGCAAAAATGCAACCAAGAGTCCCCACGGTTCGGTGGTGTCCGAGGTAGGACTAACCAGGACGAGCACGACAGCCCACCCTCGGGGTCTAGGAGATTCCGACCACTCATGTTCAAGTGGTAGGATTACTCGAGAACCCCAGAGGCTCGGTAGTGCTCGGGGTACTACCAAGCTGGCCGGGCACCACAGCCACCATAAAGGACCTAGGTCAGCCATCGCCGCCTGTACGATACACCGACTACTGTTTGTCTTTGTCATTCTGGAAAAGCGAACACGAGGGCAGGGTTTTGTGAGCGAGGAGACTACCTCGCCGAATAGATTAGCATATGAGGGTCCCGAGGATAACTCGGAAACAATAGTCTATTGCGTATGTATGAAAGGAAATTCATATGACTTTAGTGACTCACTGTGTAGGTGTCGGCCTTCCGACTGACCAGGCCAGGAAAGGGTAGATGCCCTGAGCTCAGGGCGCCCGGGAACATGGATTCCCTTGTGCAGAGCGCTTAAGCCCCCAGGACATCCTTTTAGCACCCGAGCACTGCAAACCCTGTAATGGAACCAGGGGCTAGGCGGTTCTGACCAATCATGTCCGAGCGGTAGGATTACCCGAGGACCCCAGAGGCTCGAGCAGCGCCCTAGGCACTGAGGCCCTTGTGGTCGGGCTGCTTGGTTCTCGAGCATTTATCTGTAAGCTTAAAATAGGTAAAGATTCTTTGCTTGGTGCACTCTGTCAGTGCGGTACTCATTACAGCCTGCTCTCATTTTTGACCCGAGACCTCTCGAATGCCCGGACCGGTGAAGTGTACAAACAGAGATATGACCAAGAGGTCCCATGGTTCGGTGGTGCTCGGGGTAGGATTGACCAGGCCGAGCACCAACAGCCCACCCCTGGGGTCTAGGCGGTCCCGACCACTCATGTTCAAGTGGTAGGATTACCCAAGAACCCCAGAGGCTCGGTAGTGCTCGGGGTACTACCATGCAGCCGGGCACCACAACCTACCACAACAGACTTAGGTCAGCGATCACTGCCAGCGCCGCATACCGACCGGCATCCATTTTTATCAGTGGGAAAAAGAGAGAGAGCATGTTTTTCTCGCACAAATCGAGCATCTCACCAAGCAGATTAAACATATGGATTCCAGAGGAAACTCAGAATGAGAGTAACATGGACGTATATTAATGATTTATACAGAAGTGACGAAAATAAATTGCAAGTGCTAACTTACATGGTTGGTGGCAGCCCCTGGCCAATTTGGGTAGGGGGAAGACCCCTGACCTGGTTGGCCCGAGCACAAACATGCTCACCTATGGATAAAATTTGCCTAGATGCTCGATGTTCCACGCATTTGGGAGAGGCTGCCCGTCCTCTGTGGCCAGCCGAAACGAGCCTTCCCGCGGGGCACCGGTCACGATGAAGGGGCCTTCCCACATGGGGGGGGGGGAGTTTATTCTTTCCTTCGTGTGTCTGGGCGCGTCGGAGAACCAAATCCCCAACCTCGAGTGACCGGGCCCGGACACAGCGCTGATGGTAGCGCCTCAGGCTCTGCTGATATCTAGCGGCTCGGACGGCGGCTCGTCACCGACGCTCCTCCAAGTTGTCGATGTTGTCGTGTCTTCGTTGTTCCTGTTTGCCCTCTGAGTATGCATTCACCCGAGGTGAGCCGAGCGTGAGCTCGGAGGGAAGGACTGCCTCAGCGCCATAGACGAGGAAGAAAGGTGTCTCCCCGGTGGACCAGCTTGCCGTGGTCCGGTTGGCCCATAACACAGCGGGTAGCTCATCGATCCATCCTTTCCCATGCTTTGCCAACACGTCGTAAGTCCAGGTTTTGAGCCCCTTCAGTATCTTGGCATTTGCGCGCTCGACTTGCCCATTGCTACGAGGATGAGCAACAGAGGCAAAGTAGAGCTTGATCCCGAGGTCCTCGCAGTATTCCCTGAACAAGGCACTTGTGAACTGGGTGCTATTGTCGGTGATGATCCTGTTCAGGACACCGAAGTGACTTGTGATACTGCAGATGAATTGGATCGCCGTGTTCTTGGTAACCTTGATGACTGGGACCGCCTCTGGGCACTTGGTGAATTTGTCGATGGCGACGTAGAGGTACTCATAGCTCCCGATTGCTCGGGAGAATGGACCCAAGATGTCCAGCCCCCAGACCACGAAGGGCCAAGATAGGGGGATGGTATGAAGAGCCTGAGCTGGCTGGTGAATCTGCTTTGCGTGGAACTGGCATGCCCTGTAGCGTCGAACCAGCTCGGAAGCGTCCTGGAGGGCTGTTGGCCAGTAGAAGCCCTGTCGAAAGGCCATCCCGACCAGCATGCGGAACGATGCATGGCCACCGCACTCGCCCTTGTGGATCTCAGTGAGGAGCTCACTGCCTTCTGCCTGGGTGATGCATTTTAGGACGAAACCATCCGTGCCGTGCCGGTAGAGATCCCCATCTACAATGGCATAGCGTTTGGACTACCGTGCAATCCTCTCTACAGAGGCATCATCCCTGGGGAGGATATTTTCTTCCAAGTACCCTCAGATCTCGTCAATCCACGAGGATTCTTGAGGACTACCGGCAAGCGCACCGCACTCGCCAGGTGACGGCACCTTGACGGGACCTCCCACTGAAGGTGCGGCCTGGGTTCCCCCGATTGAGCTCGAGGGTTCCCCTTCATCCTGGTCGGCAGGCAGGATGGATGGCCGTGTGAGCCTTTCTTCAAAGGTTCTGGCCGGGACGAGCGCCCAGGCAGAGGTCAGGCGGGAGAGGTCATCGGCCAGAGCGTTGTCGCGGCGAGGTATATGACGCAGCTCTAGACCGTCAAAGTGCCGCTCCAGCCTCCTAACTTCCGCCACGTACGCCGCCATCTGTGGGTCTACGCTCTGGTATTCCTTGGATACTTGGTTGACCACCAATTGGGAGTCACCTTTGACAAGCAGTCGCCGGATCCTGAGACCCACCGCTGCTCGGAGTCCAGCAATGAGACCCTCGTATTCTGCCATGTTGTTTGTCGCTCAAAAATGCAGCTGCACGACATACTGGAGTACTTCACCCGTTGGAGAGGTGAGCACCACTCCAGCCCCCGCGCCTTTCAGCATGAGGGAGCCGTCAAAGTGCACGACCTAGTACCTGGGCCCGTCTTGCCCGGGTACACGGGCAACTCTTCATTGTCGATCTCAGGGACCGGCGTCCACTCCGCCATGAAGTCGGACAGAGCTTGGCTTTGATCGCGTGGGGACTGATGAAGTGCAGATCGATTTCTGCAATCTTGATCGCCCACTTGACGATGCGCCCAGTGCCTTCTCGGTTCCGCAGGATCGGCCCCAGTGGGTATGTGGTCACCACCGAGACTTTGTGCGTCTGGAAGTAGTGACGCAGCTTCTTGGAAGCGATGAGCACTGCATAGAGCATCTTCTGGGCTTGGGGGTATCTTGTCTTGGAGTCTCAGAGGACTTCACTGATGAAATGCACCGGTTCCTATATTCGGCGGGCCTCGACTATGGCCTCACCCGAGGACTTGTCACAGCCCCCAAGCTCGACATAGTGGTTGTGGCCTTCCAAGGTCCCGGGCTTGACCCATTGGTCAGGGCTGGTCCTGAGTCCTGGAGGCTGCTCAGGGGCGGCCGGGAACTCGGATCTAGCACCTTGCCCCGAGCACTCACCACGCTCCACCACCAGCACCATGCTCGCGACCTGAGGAGTGGCCGAGACGTAGAGCAATAAAGTCTCACCCTCGGCGGGGGACACCAGTACAGGCGGTGAGGTGAGATACTTCTTCAAGTCTTGGAAGACCTGCTCGGCCTACAGTGTCTAGTCGAAATGACCGGTCTTCTTCAGTAATTTGAAGAGTGGGAGCCCCCGCTCCCTGAGCTTAGAGATGAAACGCCCCAAGGCCGCCATGCACCGAATGAGGTGATGTACCTCTTTGAGCCGAGCCAGGGGACGCATCTGCTCTATGGCCCGGATCTTCTCGGGATTGGCCTCAATTCCGCGACTGGAAACCAAGAAGCCGAGGAGTTTGCCTGCGGGTACCCCGAATGCGCACTCCTTGGGGTTGAGCTTTAGGCGCATGGTGCGGAGACTATTGAAGGTCTCGGCCAAGTCTTCCAGCAGGGTGGCCCATTCTCAGGGCTTGACCACGATGTCGTCGACATAAGCTTCGATGTTGCGACCAACCTGCGTGTTAAGGGTAATACGCATGGCCCGCTATAATGAAGATCCAGCGTTGCGCAGACCAAAAGGCATAAACACATAGCAATAAGTCCCCACCGGAGAAATAAAAGATGTTTTTTCTTCATCCTACAAGAGAGGGGTCTTTTAGGAAAAAAGCTACAAAACTTAGGGGTCAAGTTTCTTAGGCATATAAATAAAGGGGTAGGGCTATGAGAGATTTGAAACTAGCCACCTGAGCCCCCTTGTGCCACCTATTTGAGAGCTTAAAGCTTGGGTTTTAGAGGAGAGAAGGATGAGTGCTTAGCCAATATAATAGGTGAGAGTTTTGAGAGATAAATCTTTGTAATCCGTCTAAAATAAGGCTGTCCACTTTGAGTAATGAATTTTATGTTTCTGTATATGCTTGAATTCACCTCCTTTTAATTTCTCTCTATTTGTTCCCATGCAAGTTTACACGTTTTTCAGTTTCTAGTTTTGATTTTCGTTTTGTTTTTTTGGCTGAAATATTCAGCACCTTGTGTGTAACACCCTGATTTTCAGATTTCTCAAATTTCTAAAAATTTTCAAGATTATTGTATAGCTTCACCAGTAGTATAGGTTTAAAACCTATTTTTCTTAATCAGTCAATCAATATAGGTTATTATTTTCTGTGCATTGCATGCCAAGTTTTGTTAGGAGCCAAGTAAATGCATTAGAGTTCTTTTTCCTTTTCTTCTCTTCGGTGTTTTGAGTGAAAAAGATTTTGAAAAGGTTTTTACAAAACTCAGTAGTGAATAAGTTAAGAATCTTAATGGTTGGAATTCAAAATCTTTGAATTCATCATCTATTCAATCCTTGATTATACCTGATCCTTCTCCAGATTAATTCAAATGATATTCAAATCCTTGTTTAAAGCCAATATCCTCTTTCTCAAATTCTACCCAAATCCAAATTCAAATTCCTCATCTACTCCTATTCTTGTTCAACCTCATTTTTCGTTTTTCTAAATTCACTCCAAGCTCAATTCAAATTCAAACCCTATTCAAATTTCTCTGCAAAAGTTTCTTTTCTAAACTCTAGATATACCTAAAGTGTCTTTGGACTCAATCTTGCTCAAGTCCAAACTCTTAGCCAAGTCTTCTAGATGGCCCAACAAAGGATCCACGAAATCTGTAAATTTTCGCGGAGTCCTGGACAACCTCTTCTTTCCATAACGTTTTGGAGTTCAAAACAGCCTCAAATGTAAATCTTGACAATACCAAAGTTGTAGGTCTCGTCACGAACTTTGATTTGAACCTATGGAACTCAACTTTTGGATAATGGAGCTGGGAGTTATGGCCCCCGAAATCAGTGGTGCGCAGAGAAGTCCGAGTTCAAATAGTTTATATTGTGACGCATTTTTGAAAATCAAGATGACGTTTTCAGAAGTTCCAATGACTACAAAAGTTGTAGATCTTTTCGCGTACTATAATTTACAATCAAGAAAAGTCCAATTTGGAGTCCGGACAATAGAGATATCATCCTCGCAATACAGAGCTCCGAAAAAGTAAACCATAACCGACTCGAACTCGAATCGAATTCGTGTTCGGTTTGGACTCTACCTCAACCAGCCGCCACTAGCCCTATATATATGAGTTGCACGCCCTATCCTACCTCTATTCCATGCCCCCAAGCCCTAGAAGTCGCTACTGCCCTGCCCGTGCACCACCGCCACCCGTGATGCACTACGTTGTCTTCTCCGCGAATCCTCCTTCTTCCACCATCAAAGCAAGGTGAGGACCCCTTTTTCTCCTCCCTTACTACTGTTTTAGCATCATACTAAGTCCTTAGCCAAGCTCTAGTCCCGGCCAAAACCCAATCTATGCCGCCACGATCGTCACCGTGGCGGACAGCCGCGAGACAGCCGCGCTGTAGCTGATTGGCGTCGATGTTCCCGACCGACCAGAGGTCAAATCACCAAGGCCTTTCACCGGTGCATGTCCCATGATGTTCCCAACACCCTCACCAACCGGTTTGGCCAGTAGAGCAGCCAAGCTACCGCAATCAAGGTCGACATACCCGCTGTCCGGTTTCTGGACGCGTTCTGCGCGCGCACTGGATTTGCATTCGTGTCCCCCGTCAATCCGAAAGCCGTATGGATGCACCAACCGCGTCACGGCGTGTCCCATGGAGTCTTCTACGTTACCCTAGGAGCCTATCTCCATTTGTGCAACAACACAACCAGGACGCTATTGCCAACCACAGCACTTCGCATCCATCACCCGTCTCATCTGTGCTAATCGTTCTTCCTCTCAGTGGATGATCTACTAAAACCCATGACATAGCATTGTGTTCCCGGGTTATATGAACATCCTTTTTCAAATAGTTCCTCAAAATTCATAGCCAATCTCTGGGAACGCGAGCATCTTTGTTCCTGCATTTGTTCGCGGTCACCACCAAACCTAGAAGCAGTCATCGCTATTTTGCTGCTACCTCGGATGACCCCATCCAAAACCAACCATATTGCTGAGTTAGTCTTTCCGCGTTCTACACCATGCTTCCCTCATTTCACTGAAACACCACTAAAGCCGACATCGATGTTTGTGGTCACATGCCCAATCGCCATCTACGATGAATCCCGAATCACCACCGCTACATAGAGTCACCAGTAGTATCCTAAACCTAGAAGCACAACCTTCCGCATTTTTGATCCATCATAGGTGGTCGATACTAGATATCAGTGTATCCCTTCTTTAATCCAAGATGGTACTTGCATAGTATGCCAAGTCAGTGCCGCATCATCCTCCTTAGTCTAGTCTATCCTACACTTCTTGAATCTTGCGCAATAATATTGTCAACCCTGACACAGTGATTGTGCAATAAACTTTTTCCCATAGGAAGATAACTCCAGTAAATTAGTCTTTCTTTTCAGTCTAATCCATCTCTCAAAAGTTGTTCTCTTTTCATCTTAACTCCGATTTAGGTGATTCTTGCGTCTAAATGTTCCTAAAATCATCCCTATCCAACCATAGTATTTTTAAAGTGTTTTGATGATATTTGGTATGTTGTTTTTAGTGTTTTCCTTTGTGTTGTTTGTCGGTAGTTCTCGCGATTAGTCGATAACGTTTCGGAGCAGTTTGAATGGCTTCAAGACCAAGATTTCGACAACACTGAGCAGCATTGGGAAAAAGGCATGTGTCCTTGATCATATTGAACCTATGTTTTTAAATATTTTGTTTTACAAAATTGCATGCAGTGTCAATATGATGGGTAGTCACCTATGTTAGGGTTTTCCCTAGATCTTCCCTTATCATCCCTTGGAACCTAGATGGTTTATGGTAAGGTGTCTTTTGTGGGTAGATTACTTAGTCATGCTTTTGGGATGTTGAGAAGTGTCATAATCTTGACTAATGAACATATGCAGCAATAGTCATTAATGTGTTAATGGTCTATCAACATGGAACCTTAGGCCTTGAGCAAAGTAGTTTTGATGGTTATCATGGTTATGATGTTGGTTTAGTGTTTGCTCAAGTAACCTAAGTAAGGACCGGTTCATGGAGCGATAACCCAAGAAGTAATGTACCAACCACGAGGCTGATATGGGTAAGGCGTGACATACTGATTAGAGTCTGTCCAGTGTGTGTTGGGTCAGCACAAAAGGAGGCTTCTGGGTAGGAGCTTTGCTCGCGTAAAGCCTGGCTGTGAAACCTAGTGGGCAGACACATACTGGATTAGTTTCTGGTTAGTGGAAAGTGTCATACAGTGATTCTTGGCGGCACACCACTGGCGTGTCTTAAGTGTTTCGCGAACACGGTAACATGGAATTCACTAACTCGTGGGGAAAGCTGGACAACCTCTGCAGAGTGTAAAACTGTTATAACAGCCGGGCTCACAGATATGAGAAACTTGAATCCTCACATGATTAGTTGTTTGTGGTTATGAGTTTGGTTGTGGTTATGGTTCTGGTACAGGGAGTACTAGATAGTTGTGGTTATGGTTCTAGTACAGGGAGTACTAGATGGTTGTGGTTTTGGTTATAGTACAAGGAGTACTAGACGATTATAGTGTGCAAGGTAGGGAGCCTTGTATGCTAAATGCTGAACTGTATAGGTTACATTCACTTAATAATTGCTTAATGTTTTGAGTCCAAATGTGTTTTCATTACTCGCATTTACGCAAATATACCATGTGTTAGCCTATTCTTGGTATAAGCCTGCATATCATTACTCTCCCCCACTTGCTGAGTACTCTATGTGCTCACACTTGCTATTTTCCCTACACCGTGTGACATTTATGCTGCTGCTCAGTGAGTGAAGATGTTGAAGACTATCAAGTCGAGGTTGTGACGTTCTATGCGCGTGTCTCCCGGTCGGTTGCCTGCGGCGTTGTTGGGCACCAGTGCTTCTGTTCCGCTGTAGATATCTTCATAGAGGACAATATATGTCAATTGCTGTAAGAGTTTAACGTTTACTTCACCTGTGACGTCCTTATGTGTGTTGAACATCCTGGGCACACATAAGCCGCATCTGGTTTTAGCCGTTAAAACCGGGTGTGACATTGTGAGGTCATTTTTCTTGTTGCTAGAGGCATAAAATTCACAAACACACACTTATGTGATGGCGTCTTGAATTTCCTTGCCTCTAGACAATCAACATGGAGAGTTTCATTTTTTAGTGTTAATCTTTTCTTGTTTCTTTGCAAGTTGTGATATTTCGAGTGCTGAGACACATGGATTGATATTAAATGGAACCTATGGTTCATATACCATTCGTGGGGTTGTGTTGCCTCGATTTTCTCTTGTTAAAACTTCTCTCTATTTTTGCTTCTTCTTTAGTTTTGAGGTGCGTTGGGTGATCCAAATAGGAGAAGGTCATAGATTTCGCAAGAAATTTGTTGAGGCGCCTATTCACCCCCTTCTAGTTATTAATCTCGTTCCTACAATTGGTATAAGAACCAGTTTGATCACTTGTTGATCTTAACCGGCTTTGTGATCCGTAGGCGACATGGAGAAAAGTGGGAATATTTTAGTCTTTGATGACCGTGATTTTTCGTACTAAAAGGTGTGCATGGAGGCTTATCTCTTAAGTCAAGGAAGTGCAATTTATGAGGTAGTTGATTCCAACTCTGAGATCCCTGCTGCTCGCACGACTCAGGTTCAAATCAAACAGAATGAGGCCAACAACAAGGACAGAAATATTTTGATCACAAGCTTCAGTCGGAATGAATTTCACAGGGTTTAACAACTCCGTACTGCCCGTGAGATCTAGACTACTTTGAGTGTCTTTCATGAAGGCACTAATCAGATTAAGGCTAGACGCCAAAGCACATACAACCAAGAATATCAAATGTTTCTTTTGATGACGAGGAATCGATAGAGAAGCCTAAGAGGAGAAAGAGCAGAATGTCCATCAGAGGTCACTGACCCTTTACCTGCCACCTCCGTTGTCTCCTTGACGTCGACATCACGGAACAATCAACACAAGAACCGGTGACGTGAGTGGTGCAGGAGGGAGATGAAGATGGTGGTGATCTTGATGAGATGACCAACCAGGTCAACAATGAGGTCTACTATGATGAAGCCCCCGAACCTCTGGTGGTAGAGAGAACACAGTCACTTTCTCCGTCGACAACCACCAAATCATCTTCGCATCATGCGAAGGACTACGCACCAACGTCAGCATCGGTCAATAGCTCTAGTAGGGTCTTTGCCCTGATCACTCTCACTAGCCCTTACGCTGGCTGGCGTCCGGTCCCCAGCGCAATCAGTTGCCGTTCGAGGGATGAATATAGAAGATCCCTTGACTCATTCAAGGGGAAGTAGAACCTGCACTATTTGCAAGAGCTAGTGGATCCTTCCTGTCAACTTTGCACTAGCCACGCAGGTTAGAAGAAAAAGAAAAAGTGTGTAGTTGAATCAAATGTAATTGACCTACTTGTATTTTACCTTTTCTATGAATGAAACTGTCAAAGTTGGTTGATGTTCCATGAATGCTTGAGTATCTTGCCGTTTGGAGTTGATAATTGTACTGATCTAGGTTGAGTAATTATGACTACTATGTAGGGTCCTTCCCACTTAGGTAATAACTTATGGCGTCGGGTCTGTTTCTGCACCTTTCACATGACATGATCCCCAGCAGCGAGTTTCCTAGACTGGATTTTCTGACTATGGTATCTACGCAATGCTTGTTGATTTCCTGGGCTGGGCTGGATTTTCTGCCTTAGCCACTTGAATAGATGCTTGATCATGATACTCCTCGAGTAAATTGATGTCGTCTGCTCGTAACTGCTCTTGCCCCCCCCCCCCTTTGAGTAACTTTCCACTTGCGCTGATCCAAACTGCAACACAATCAGGAGCACTGCCTTTGCTCCATAAACTAAGAAGAATAGAGTTTCACCGGTGACTCTATTCATCAAAGTACGAATGACCCATAGTACCTAGGGAAATTCTTTCACCTAGTGTTTTGAGTAAGCCTTTAGCCTATCGAAGACCCGAGTTTTGATACCTTGTAAGACTATACCATTAGCACGTTCAACTTGACTGTTACTTTATGGGTGAGCTACTGAAGTGAAACATGTTTTGATGCCAAATTCTTCACAGAACACAGTGAACGTCCCACTTCTAAACTGGCTACTGTTATCCATAATTATCCGATGTGGAATACTGAATTGAGTAATTATGCTCCTCATGAACTTCTTAGCTGCTCCAATGTGTGGTAAGATGCATGATTACCACACATGCCTTCATGGATATCGAGCAATATTTTATTATCCTATTCCTGCGTGATGCATTTCATCAAGATTTTGTTACTCCCCATTTGATAGAGCTTACCGTTTACTAATGCATAGAGCTTGAACTTATGAGTAATTTTCTCTGCAGACGCATCATAATTAGAGATGTCTCGACCTTCAAGATAGGCTTTGTACGGAGTCATCCAAGTCAGTTTACGTTTGAGTAGTGCAGCATCCGTGTCGGTGAGTTTTGCCTCCCTGACTAGACCAGACTGCTGGTCGAGTTGGACAGCATTCGTCCATCAAACTATTGGGATAGATGGTTTGAGAAGTTTCTCGACAAAGACTCCTACGAGTATCGGAGCTTGGGAAGAAGCGAGTGTAGCGAGTTCATCCACATCGGAGTTGTCACTCCTCCTGATGTGCATTACTTCTAGCCCTTCAAACTTTTCCTTGAGCTTTCGCACCTCGTTCAAGTAAGCCGCCATGTTATCGTTCGAGCACTAGTACACTTCTTGAACATTTTTTATGACTAACTATGAGTCCCCTTTCACGAGATGTCACCTGATTCCAAATGATGTAGCTATGCAGAGCCCGTTTACCAATCCTTCGTATTCTGCAACATTGTTGGAAGCTTTAAAATCTAACTAAACAACGTACCTGAGTTTGTCGCCCTTGGGGATTTGAGTACAATACCAGCTCCCAAGCCCTGAAGCGTGAGCGACCCATCGAAGAAGAGCGTCCAATGGTCTTGGACCATACTGGGCCTTGTTTTTTCAATGCTTGTCCATTCGACGATGAATTCCGCTAGTACTCAGGACTTAACACTTGTACATGGCACATATCCGATGTCGAATTCATTAAGCTCGACTACCCATTGCGCGATTCGTCCAGTGGCCTCCCTATTACGTATGACATCCTTCAGCAAGTACATCATCACAACAGTGATCCTGTGCTCTTGAAAATAGTGTCGTAGCTTCTAGGAAGACATTAAGACTGCATATAGCAACTTCTGCACTTGCAGGTATCGTAGCTTGGCATCATGTAGGACTTCGCTCACATAGTAAACAGGTCTCTAGACCTTGGCCTTCTTCTCGGAACATTCCCATTCGACCACCAGGACCGTGCTTGGGTAGCTGCAATGTATAAAAAGAGCTCCTCTTTTTTATTAGGTAGTGTAAGAATTAACGGAGATGATAAATACCTTTTTAAGTCCTAGAAGGCGCGCTCTACTTCTTTCCTCCACTCAAACTGGCCATGCTTCTTTAGAAACTTGAATAAAGACATCCCTCGCTTGCCCATCCTAGAAATATATTGACTAAGAGCTGCAATGCATCATGTTAATTTTTGAACCTCCTTCAGTGTTTGGGGTGACCACGTCTGGTCAAGAGTCTTGATTTTGCTTAGATTGGCCTCAATGCCTCGACTCAACACCAGGAAGCCGAGAAGCTTGCCAAACAAATGCCGAACATGCGCCATATGATACTTCCTGAGGTTGTTGAACATCTCCTTGAGATCGTCAATCAAAGCATCCTCGGTTCTCGACTTGAATACAATATCATCAACAAAAGCTTCCACAGTGTGCACAATTTGGGATTGTAGACAGTTTTGAATACACCGTTGATAAGTAGCACCAACGTTCTTTAAATCGAAGGGCATCTTTACATAGCAAAATACACCGAAAGGAGTAGTAAAATAGTTTTCTCCTCATCCTGTATTCCCATGCTAATTTGGTGATACCCCGAATAGACATCTAGAAAATACAACAATGTATAACCCACTGTAGAATCGATGATCTGGTCGATGCGTGGAAGAGGAAAATGATCTTTTGGATATGCTTTGCTGAGGTTGGTGAAGTCGACACATATTCTCCATCTACCATTAGCTTTCTTGACGAGGATGGGATTTGCGAGCCATGTGGGGTGATGAACTTCTCTAATAAAGCCCGCCTTAAGAAGTTTTTCAACCTCCTCCTGGATGATTTGCTTCCTATCTTTTGCAAATCTGTGTTGCTTCTGCACCATAGGTTTGGAGTCGAGCCTAAAAGCTATGCGAACACATCTTGGTTTGCCCGGAGGAAAGTGACGAGCTCGAATTCCTATGTAGGGTCAAGGTTAGCCCCAACGTTAACTATCTTGGTTGGTTCAAACAGGTCAAGGGGGGTCGCCTTGATGCTATCATTGGTCTCACGCTTGGCGGCATCATTGGACTTAGAGGTGTTAGTAAGACTTACAAGCTTGGAGTCCTTGACTTCAACGGTGGCTTGATGCTTCTAACGATTGGAAACTGTATCTTTAGAAGTGATTGCCGCTCGACTAAGGTGTTCCACCATATCTAGGCTCTACTTGTCACATTTTACTGCTGCGCATTGATCTCCCCTTACAGTTATGATCCCTATGGGGCCCGAGATCTTGAGCGTCTGGTATGCATAGTGCACCACTGCCATAAACTTACCCAGCATTGGGCGGCCCAGGATCACATTGTACACTGTCTCAAAGTCTGCAACATTGAAGGTATGCTTCTCTGTACGAAAGTTGTCAGGTGTGCCAAACATGACTGGCAACTCGATCTGGCCTAGAGGCATGGTCGTTGAGTTGGGGATTTTGCCATGGAAAGGCTCGACTAACACCTTAAGTTTCGACCTCTGAACTCCCATCTTGCCTAGGGTCTTGGCAAAGATGTTGTTAAGCGAACTACCCCTATTGACCAAAGTGTGGCGACTTTGATGTTGAAGATACTCAGTTGGACCACAACTGGGTATCGACTAGAATGTGGAACCGCGGCTGGGTGGTCAACTTGATTGAAGGTGATCGGAATATCTGACTACTTGAGGTATCGAGTAGGCCTAGTTAGATCCAAATTGAACTCTCATTAGATCGCCTTGTACTGCCTTTTAGATTCATACACGGTGGATCCTCTGAAGATATGTGCAAGACTTTGGTCATCCTCATGGAATTCGGGATCATCACCGTGAACGTTCGGCTTGCCCTGTTTGTTGTTATGCTCAATAACAGCGGCCTTGAGCTTTTCATCAACCTTGTTTTTGATGACATGTCAATCGTCGAAGTCGTGTTGCCTATTCTGATGAATGGGACACCACTTCCTACCACCTTGACTCAGGCCTTTGTTGTCCCCAGTGTTGCGCGACTTGCTCCTATCAACCGTAGATATGATCATATCTGGACCCTTACGCTTGTCACTGAGTTTATTTTTCTTCCCCACGTTCTTCAAGGACTCAGACTTGTCCTTGCCAGATCAAGGATTTTTGATGCGTAATTAGGTTTCCGCTCGCTTTGCACACTTGTCGGCCAACTCGAAGAGCTCTTTGACAGTGTGGATCTTCTGAGTAGCCATCTTCCTGAGTAGATCCGTGTCCTAAAAAATAATGGGGTTACCTTTGTGGATCAAAAATCAAACATGAAGCGAGGCACACACGATGTATACAGCTTTGGACTTCCGGTTGGTGTAATACCCTACGTCCTGTGTGAATGATTATGTATATGTATTCACCCGAGTACAAGCAATATGGCTAACCTATTACAAGGAGTAGATCCTAACCTAGGGCTAAAGTCCCTGAGTTTCTCCTATGTCCAAGTCCTGATGCTTGCCTTGAGTAGCTGGAAAAAAGAGCATCTCCTGGGGACCTAGGTCCTTGTCTTATATAGGGGTAATGTACCGCCTCCTATCTATCCATAGTCGATAGGAAGTCCTTCTTATCATCGCCCAAGTAGACAAATTTGTTATGGGTACTAGTCTTCTCGAGTTAGGTAAGCAATCGAGGTCTTCTTAGTACACACCTTCTAGATTCTAGGAGTATCAGATACTATAGATTTGGTTTCATAATATCCGAAGTTGTTAAGTAGGCGCATGGTATACCCTTTCCGTTTATGGTATACTCCTTATGCGTATATATTCCATAGTTAGGTATTCGACACACCCACTCCTTATTACTGTTTATGACATTGCCCTTCTAACTGCCACATTCTCGACATATTCATGGGTAATTCGGTAATTTCATAAGTACAACCAGCTAATTTACAATTTTTCCACTTGTTGTCTTTGGTTGTCAGCAACGGTCACTCTTCGCTCGAGCTCCCAAAGGCCTCCACTTGGCAACGCCTTCAGCCTCTCTTCATTCATCCTCCTGGTAGTGCCAAGCGGTGGTCTTCGACTAGCCTCCGAAGGCCCAAGGAAGGCTTCGCCTGCGACAACACCTCCGACGCCCATTTAGTTGAAGGTACTTGGTTGGCACTCGAAGGTCTGTCGTAGGCTTTGCCGATTCCATCTAGTGGATATGTTCTTGTGGTTATGATCCGAAGACTACCTTCGGGGTGTCGAACGATTCCTGTAACATGATAGACCCACAACAACTGTAAGTTCTACCAATAAACAATGGGTGCAGAGGTCTTCGACCCAAGATCTGAAGGAAGCCTGTAAGACCATTCCCCAACGCATCAGCAAACTTGATCTTCTGAAGATATAAACTGTATATCAAGACATTTGTCTGTCACTCGTTCTCTTACAAAATGATAGTCAACCTCAATGTGATTAGTTTGTGCATGAAATATAGGATTGGCTGACAAATAGGTTGCACCTAAATTATCACACCAAAGACATGCTAGTCTCAACTGAGATATTCTAAGCTCTTGAATAACAGATTGAACCCAAATAATTTCAGTTTTATCCTTAGTAGTGATTTGTATTCTGCTTCAGTGCTAGACCTTGACATTGTAGCTTGTTTATGAGTGCTCCAAGATACAAGGTTTGATCCTAAAAGAACTGTAAAACTCCTTGTAGATCTCCTATCATCTGGGCACCCGGCCTAGTCTGCATCAGAAAATACACTTACCAACATAGAGGGAGATTTACTAATCTTAATGCCCAAAGCTATGGTGTAGGAAACATACCACAAGATTTTATTATAGCTGTCAAATGTAAAGATGTCGAGCCTTGAAGAAATTAATATACTTTGCTGACAGCAAAAGAAATATCTGGATGAGTTAATGTTAAATATTGTAAAGCACCAACAATACTCTTGTACTTTGCTGAATCTTCAATAATGACGTGTCTGCCTTAGAAGCAATAAACCAAGTTGATGTAGCTTTGTACTTAGTCTAGAATACTATGCTCGAGGAGCCTATTTTAATCCATACAATACTTCGTCAAGTTTGCACACATACTCAGGACAAGAAGGATTTTCATACCCAAGTTGTTGTTTCATAGACTCCTCCTCCATAACACCATGCAAAAATGCGTTCTTAACATCTGGCTAACGAAAACACCAATTCCTGGAAACAATGATGGATAGTACAATACGTATAGTTGCAACTTTCACGGCATGTATGAAAGTATCTTCATAGTCAATACCATATCATTTTTTAAATCCTTTAGCATCTAGACATGCCCTGTACCTGTCTATTGTCCCATTAGATTTTCTTTTTACCTTGTAGATCCACTTACAATCTATTGGGGGAAAATAGACTAGTCTAAGGATAATTGTTGACGATCTCTATCAAAGGTCCCTCTGGAGCCTTCAGCCTCAGGACTCTCAGTAGGAGGCCTGGCCCTCAGAGGCTTCGGACCCCTTCGCACCACCTCTCTGGCACATACATGGCCTTCTGAATACTCGTAGTTACAGAAAGTCCCTCTAGAGCCTCATGGAAGAAAAGGACACCCCCAGGCAGCCAACTTGGCGTGAGGTGACAAGTGATTAATGCCAGTGTAGGTGGTGCTTATCCTGACACCCCAGCACAATGAAAGTCATCCTGACACCCGTCGGGTCGTAATTGGTAACTGGATCACCCTTCAGGGGGCAGGCACCACAATAGTTACCACAATAGATATTTATCTTCTATGTAGGGTAAAAAATAATTATCCAGGATAAAGACCAGTAATTCAGCCAGGTCCTAGATATTTGTACATCGTGATAACTTGTACACTAATCTACGTACCACCCTATAAATAGGGGGTAGAGGCCTTATTCTTGCAAAGGTACACCCACTACTACCTATCGATAGTTTACCTAGTTGGTCTATCTTTTGTACAGTAAGATCAAAATATGTTGGAGCCCTCCAACCTTACTGCTAGAAGTTTTACAACAGATAGCCACTTGGTAGAAATGGTAAATCTACATTACGTCCCTGTTTAGCAGTAAATATTAGAACTTAAGTTACATCTTCATTTGATATGAGTTATAAATAGTTGTCTGACCTAGCTATGTCTTATGCTGCTTATTGCCAACAGTAGACTGTAAAACTTAACTAGTACATAACCATGCAAAAATCCACATACCGTGGACGCAACATGCCTAGGTCACCTGGAAGGCAAGACTGCCATGGTTTCCTGGAAGGTATCGCGTAGAATCGGTAGACAGTGAGGCCCACACACCTACAGCAGCGCCGCATGCCTAGGTCACCCAGTAGGCAGATTATGCCAAGATGTCCTGGAAGGCATTGCATAGCCTCGGAAGTGTGGACGTCACTTATCAAGGGATGACCTTGATGTGAGGATGCGGTGCTCTGAGGAATCCTGTTGCAAGAAATCCTCGTTGCACGACATGCTTATACACCGTGAGCGCAGCATGCATAGGTCACTGCGAAGGCATCAAGCCTAGGTTTCTTGGAAGGTATTGCATAGCTTCGGTCGCATAAATGCCACACGCCGGGCACACCCTTGCTGGACAGTGTTGCGGTGCACCTGAGGCATTTTCTCGGGAGCACGACAAGCCTACACACCGCGGGCATAGCATGCCTGGGTCACTTGGAAGGCAAGACTGCCTAGGTTTCCTGGAAGGTATTGCATAGCTCCGATAGTATGTAGAGCCTTCGGCATTAATACATGCCAAAGGGGATACAAAACCTCTGGCAAAAATGGAGAATCTTACAAAACCTCTGGTAAAAATGGAGAGACCTACAAAACTTTCGGCGAAAATGGAGGGCCCTATAAAACCTCTAACAAAAACGAAGAGACTTACAAAACCTCCAGCAAAAATGCTACAAAATCTCCAGCAAAAACAGAAAGTCTTACAAAACCTTTGACAAAAACGAAGAGTCCTATAAAACCTCCGGTAAAAAAGGAGAGACTTACAAACCTCCAGCAAAAAAGGAGAGTCCTGTGAAAGCTCTGGCAAAAATGGAGAGTCTTACAAAGCCTCCGACAAAAACGGAGATACTTCCGAAAACCTCCACGAGACGGAGCATCTTACAAAAACCTCCGCCAAAATGGGGATGTCTTCCAAAAAAACCTCCGCAGGATGGAGAGCCTTGCAAAAACCTCTGCAAGATGGAGAGTCTTTAAAACCCCCCACAAATGGGGATGTCTTCCAAAAAACCTCCGCTAGACAGAGAGGTTCTAAAAAGACCTATTGTCTAAAAACCCTCTGGCATCTTGAAGGCAGTGCCTCCGTGCCGTAGAAGTATATCCCTCTGCCATCTTTAAGGTCTAGCTAACCTACGTGGTGGAGAGGCAAAGACCGCTCCGGCATCTTGAAGGCAAAGCCTCCATGCCGGACAGGCATATTACCCTCCGCCATCTTTAAGGCCTAGTTGACCTACGTGGCGGAGATGTAAGAAAACCCTCTTGCATGTTGAAGGCAAAGCCTCCGTGCCGAAGAGGTATAACACTCTACGCATAAAAATGCGTGGGCCACTCTACACATAAAAATGCGTGGGTCACTCTATGAACAAAAAATGTGTGGGCCACTTATTCACACATATACATACATACATTCATACATAATACATACATACACTCATATATCATACGTACATATATACCTACGTACATATACATATGCTTACAGGTTGTACAACCGTCTTAGAAGCTTCCCTGCCTTGGCTAAGGTCATGGCAATAGCACTAATAGAACACGCCCTGCACCCGCTCGCAGCCAAAAGGCGCGAGGGGGGTTGGGGAGTCAGTGAGCCAGAAGACTCAGTCGATCCTGCACAGGTTGCAGAATTTTGCTATTCCCTGTTAGAGCACATTATGTTCAAAAGTAAAACCCTCTGACATCTTGAAGGTAAAGCCTCTATGCCGGACAGGTAAATAAAAACTCTCGGCATCTTGAAGGCAAATGTCTCCGTGTTGAAGAAATGCGAAACCCACTAGCCTCCAAGAGGCATAATCAAAAGATCAAAGGGGTATAAATCCCCCTCCCCGTAGGGGGAGGTATGGCCCACGTGACTCAAAAACGCATGGTAAAAGGTAAAATCATTACCCTGCAGTCTCATTTAAGACACGACTCACACATCGTTTATAAAGACTATGCTAATATTAAGCAAAAGCCCACTCTGTGTGGCATGAGAAATAGAACGGAATCCGCAACTGTTCATTGCAGAGGCAGCAGTTTCTGACACGCCGTCGCCAGGCTTGAGACGGATTACCTCCAGAGCCGAGCAGCGGCTAAGGGCTAAGGGGGTTGAGGACCACCTCTCCCGTCTAGCCTTCAGCTTCACCTCCGACACGCCATCGCCAAGCTCTGGACGAATTACCTCTGGAGCCGAGCAATAGCTAAGGACCGAGGGGGTCGAGGAGCACCTCTCCCATCTAGCCTTCGGCTTCACCTTCGACACGCCGTCACCAGGCTCCGGACGGATTACCTCTGGAGTCAGGCAGTGGCTAAGGGCCGGGGTTGAGGACCACCTCTCCCATCAGCCTTGAGCTTCCCCATCAATGCCCACAGTTTCCACCGAAAAACTCCTCCGGGAAAGGGAATGGTCTTCGGGCATTCTTGTTACAAGCCTAGGCTGGAGTTGGTTTTTCTCTACATCCTCTCACACGTCCAAATGTCAAGGCCAAAGAATGAGGGGGTACTATAGGGGGAAAATAGATTAGTCTGAGGATAATGGTTGACGATCGCTATCAAAGGTCCCTCCGGAGCCTTTGGCCTCTGGACTCTCAGTAGGAGGCTTGGCCTTGAGAGGTTGTGGACCCCTTCGGACCACCCTTCCGACACATACATGGCCTTTCGAAAACTTGGAGCTACAGCAAGTCCCTCTAGAGCCTTTGGCCTCTGGACTCTCAGCAGGAGGCCTGGCCCTCAGAAGCTGTGGACCCCTTCGAGCCGCCCCTCCGGCACATACGTGGCCTTCCGAAGACTCGGAGCTACAGCAAGTCCCTCTAGAACCTTCAGCCTCCGGACTCTCGGCAGAAGGCCTGGCCCTCAGAAGCTGCGGACCCCTTCGGACCACCCCTCCGGTGCCCATACAGCCTTCCGAAACCTAAAGATGCAGCCAGCCTCCGAAGGTAATATCAAGGAAGAAAAGGACACCCCCTGTAGCCAACCCGACACGTGATAACAGGCGATTAATGCCAGTGCAGGTGATACTTATCCTGACACCGCAGCGCGATGAAAGTTGTCCTGACATCCCTAGCAGTGTGGCGCCAGGTCGCAATTGGCAACCGGCTCACCGCTCAGGGGTAGGCACCACAATAGTTATCATGCATGGCAGATATTTATCTTCTATGTATGGTAAAAAGTAGTTATCCAAGATAAGGACAGTAATTCGGTTAGGTCCTAGATATTTGTACATCATGATAACTTGTACACTAAGCTACATACCAATTTATAAATAGGGGTAATGGTCATCTAAGAAAGGAGGGGCGACAAGGAGAACACTCATGGCAACACACAATATATAAAGGTGCCCAAGCGTTAAACCATATTGTGATACTCACTCAGACCGATCTATTTTTTTACTATCAATACATTTATGGTGTTCTTTCCTCTCAAATTTCGTTTCCAAGTTTAAACCTCTTCTTTAGAAAAAACTCTCGTCGTACTTACTGGAGCAAGATAAACTCTTACTCCAACACAATCTATCTTATTACTGTTCCATTAGCTGGAACCAGATGCTAAGTCTTGTTCTTCATCAGTGCAGAGTATTCTTGTTTCATTGCTTTGTTCCATCTACTGTCTTCCGATGCTTCTTGCAGGCTTTGACGTTCTCCTGTAACACTAAAGAATCCATATCGCATTGTCCTATCAGTAAATATTTTTGATTTAGCAATATTATGTTGTGAACGAGTGACAGGTCGTGTAATCGCATTATAATCATTGTCGAGCTTTAACATATATTCATTACCTCCTTCACCCGATATACTACTAGGTTCCGACCCGGTCGGTTCGAGCCCCGAGACAGAAGAGCGCTCAGCTGAGTTCGGCGATGAGATGTCTAATCGATGCGGGACCCGAGGATCAGACGGACCAGGTGGAAGCGCAAACCGAGACCACTCTGCAGTAGGCGACCATGTCGGACATGTCTCATGTGCCCCCTGATTCCGAGACGGTGGCTGTGCAAGCGCAGCTGGAACCCGAGACAGACACATCTCCTACACCGCTTGACTCCGAGACGATAGTCATCCAGCCACCGCTGGCGCCGAATACACATCTACCATGCAGAGACAGAAATATCCCGGTCCTGAGACGTACCTAGGGGTTCTGGAAGATTTCCTTCGATGCTAGCGTCGGGATCTGGTGTGGCGAATGGAGCAACACCCCCATCGCTCATAACATGATCTCCTGTAGCCACCTATTCTGCAAGATTTTGTGCACCGTTTGTGTAGGGACCTGTTCTGGAACATTCTCAAAATCTTTATTTATTTATCATGTTAGTACCCACTATATACCCCCAAGAACTATTGGAATTTATCAACGTTGGATGAAGGAGAAGAAGCTCGGAGCGAAGCTATGCGCCAGATTTGGATGGAGATGAGCAGAAGGAAAAACCGTGTCATCAAAAATCACGTCTCGTGAAATATAAACACGACCTATAGAGATGTCAAGACACTTATAATATTTATGAAGGCTGCTATAACTATGAAAGGCACACTTTGTGGATCGAAATTGGAGCTTTCTTATGTTGTAAGGATGCAAATTGGGCCAACAAGCACACCCAAACATATGGAGCAGGGAATAGTCAGATTTTTGACCAAAAAGACACTCCATAGATGACTCAAATTGATAATCTTGGATGGAAGCATATTGATAAGATAGGGAGCAAAAAGGAATGCTTCATCCCAAAATTTTAACTGCATGGAGGCATGAGCAAGTAAAGCTAAACCAATCTCTACAATATGATGATTGCGTTCCGTTGACCTGTTCTGCTGATGAGTATGAGGACAAGAGACCAGATGAGAGATTCCTACTCTTCTAAAAGAAAGAGTGCAATTTCTGGTGTTAACCTCCCCAATCAATTTGCATGGCTATAATTTTCCTATTAAAGAGCTTCTCAACATGTTGCTGAAACTCATGAAACTTACTCAACACATCAGACTTGTTTTTCAATAGGAAAACCCAAGTAAGCCTACTATAGTCATCAATAAAGCATACATAATACTTATTTCTTCCAACAAAACTAGGTGAAGGTCCCCACACATCAGAGAACATAAGCTCTAAAGGAACTTTAGACACTTGATGACTTCGGATAAGGGAGCTAATGGCTCTTGGCTTGTTGACAAGCATCACACACAAACCAAAACTAGACTCTTGAGAAAAAGGTAAATTATTGGTACTAATGACCTTTTTAACTATGATAGATGAAGGATGACCTTTCCGATTGTGCCATCGTTCAGATGATGCTTTTACAACACTAAGAGCTTGTGTTTGGGATGATAACTTCTTCAAGTTTGGGAGAGGATAAAGACCGCCTCTACACCTACCTCATAGCAGAGAAGATTCTTTTTGGCATTAGAAATGCGAAGGATACTATTAAGATGAAGACCACAATCAGGGGTATCGGCAATAGAGTAACACACATGATTAATAGCCATACCTATACCATTAGCAGTATGGATCTACTCTGGCCCATTGTACTTCTCACGAGTGTTCAACTTGTCTAATTCTACAGTAATGTGATCAGTAGCACCAATATTTGTATACCAATTTGTATCAATACCATATGAATTAACAATTGTGTTTGCAACCTTTTCTTCACCAGTGAAAGATGTGTCAAACCTCTTCCAACAACGATGAACAATATGACCAACTTTTGAGAAAAGCTAGCATACTAGATTTGAAGCTGATGAGCCGTTGCTGTTGTTATAGCCATGACCACCAAGTCCACCACCTCCGTTTCCATCATTGCGGTCACATCCTCCATGGCTGCGAGTATGTCCTCCTCGAGATCCGCTGTTAGCTGTCATGTGAAACTGAGAATTCTATGCTTTCAAACATGCCTCAGTGAATAAAAGTTGAGCATAAAGATCACTCAAACTAATAGGGTCAATTCTCACACTCACCGCCTCAATGAGCGGATTGTATTAAGAATCTAGTCCAGTAAGAATATAAGACACGAAATCATCCTCATCAAGTTGCTTACCTGCAGTAGTCATCTCATCGACAAAGCCCTTCATCTTGGAGAAGTACGATGCTGCAAACATGTCTCCTTTACATGTGCTTGTTAGTTTGGAGCATAGATGGATGATCCTTGACCGTGACTAAGAGGTGAACATCTCTTGGATCACCTTCCAAACGTCAGTGGCACTCATTAGTGTCGTCACTTAAGCAAGCACCTCTCTTGATAGAGATGCGAGAAGGTAGCTTAGCACCTATTCATCATGCGTAATCCAGGTCTCATACACAAGGTTTGGCATCACTTCAATGGAGTTGTCATCCTTTGCCACTTCTATGGTGGCTACCGGCGTCTGGACAGTACCATCTAGGTACCAAAAAACTGAGTCCATCTGATCACCAGCAAGACTTGTGCCATCCAGAGGATGTAGTATCCTTGGTAAGCTTCTCTGCAACAGGAAGACTGAAGGCACAACCGGTCATGGTTGTAGGTGAAGGTGATCTGCCCTAGAGAAAATCATAGAGATGATTGTATCACATTGATGTTTATTTACTTTTGAATAATTTGTTATTCTAAGAATTACTATCATTTATATTGATTGGCAAGTATGTGATTTGTTCGTGGAACTCTTTGTTTGTATCATGATGTTATTCAAAATTAATCTCTAGTCACATATCGTTGTGATGATTCATAAGACCAGCACATGTATTAATTGATGATCACGTTTCACGGATCATAGGTGTAGAGATACCAGGTTAATAATGTGGACATTTATGTTAGAGAATATGATGTTGGATAGACCCACCTTGAGATACTGCTGGGATTGCTATTTATGATGTGCCATTAGTTGTTATCTCAGATGGTGTACCTATAGGATCCTTAGACCTAAGATCGTCATTGATTTCCAGAATGTGTAATGACATACTTTGAGGCTACCAAATGTTGTTCCGTAACTAGGTAGTCATAAAGGTAGTTTTTGGGTGTGTCATCAAAACATGTTGTGGGGTGTGAGCGATCAAGATAGAATTTGCCCCTCCTTGATAACGGGAGAGATATCTTTCGGCCTCTCGAGGTAGTTGGATTGAGAAAGTGTATGGCCATGCTAATATGATTAAAGAGTTAATCATGATGAATCTACTACTTGATCGAGTGAATGGTCGAGCTATCATATGGGTAGCATGTATGTCACCTTGAGCTTGACTGGTATCATGAGGCGAAGCGATCAGTGCATGTGTATATCAAGGTTCAGCCGATATGATCTTTGTGTATACTCAGGAGTCAACATGTCCTACTAGGGACCACTATTAATTTTAGTTTGGAAAGGGTTTCCGAGTCATAGCCGTTTGTACATGAGACTAACGGGTCACACACTTAATGGGTTGGAACAAAACATATGAATTGGATTCATAAATGGGTTTGATTAGATTGTGATCCATGAGGTGTTAGAGTCCTAAAGGGCTTCCAATGTAGGAGCCCATTAGCGAGCTCTATATAAGAAGAAGCGTGGGGTGGGGCATGGTGAGGTGAACCACTCTGAAACCCTAGCCACAACCCTCCACATGATCTCCCGAAACCCTAGCCACATGCACAGTGCTAGCACATTGGTGCTCGATGATCCTACCTAGTACGTGTTGATATCATAGAGGCACTGCTACTATTACAACACTGATCTCCTTGATGTAAAGATTGCGATGCTTCTATCTAGCTAGCCGAGGACCTACTCGGCTGGTCGACATACCTGCTCGCCTGGTTGTGGAGCACGGCGCGACCACTCAGAGCTGGTCGAGGATGCGACAGACCTGCTCGAGGAACTGGTCAAGAAGCACGACCACCTGCTCGGAGATTATCGAGGAGCGTGACCACCTGTGCGAGACTAGTCGCGGATCTAATCGAGAAGCTACTCAAGGAGTTTGACGCGTACGACGTTGGATCGGTCTACTCTAACTCTTCTTTTGCTGCACTGCGTGTCAAGTGGCAACGATCTATGATCTCCTATTTGCATGGTTTCCTGAGTGAATGCAGTAGATTTTTTTTTAGGCTAGCGTAGCCAACCTGTTCCCCAATAATGGTATCAGAGCCTACTTGCATCATTTTTGATCTGGATCAGTCACATATAGATGATATGTGGTAAAAGATTGGATCTTGATCGGTTCATGTGATGGATCGGTTGTTACACGATTTGTTGTAATTGGGGCAAATGAGGTGTGAGTCGATGGAAGTATATGACCAAAAGATTAGCTCGACTCTCACCTGGCCACGCGTGTGACTTGTCCCTACCAGCTAGAATCACCATCGGGGCCGCTGCTACATGGTTGGATGAGCAGCAGATTGAAGTTGTGTGTGTTGTCGTCATTTCTAGAAAACCTCACGTGATGATCAATATGATTGATCTAGTGAAAATAAGACATTGTGAATGACTCAGAATCGACTTGATATGATCAAACTGATGAGATGTTCGTAGCAATTTCATAGATTTTCATTTATTTTCATAGCGGCGTACGGGACTGCCGTGCTGTCCAAGTCTAGGGCATTTTAGGATAACATGTTTCACGCAGTAAGAATTTGATTCTGCTGCTTAACTTGTTTTTGCAGGGAATGATGTCAATAGTACGGCCCTTGATGCATATTTGTAATTCTCATGGCTTGCATGTCATGGTTAATTTTAGACAAGGTTGTCGTATTATTGCAAAACGGCTTGCGTGCCAACTTGTGATGCTTCATATTCTCATGTAATTCATTGCTAGCTACTAAGAGTAGTAGTCTAGTACATGATCATGGAGACCTGAAGCATGATGACCCAAAGGACAGGACCGTGGCGATGGAGATCACCATGTGAAGGGGCTATGCTATGTCACAATTATACGATTGCCTATGATGTTTATCGATGTTCCTGTCATGCTATTTTATTCATGTTTTCTATGAGATGGATAATATTTGCATGATAGAATAGCCTCCCTAAAAAAAAGAGTAATTGATGCCCTTCCAATAGCTGCACCTACATAGGTTTTGATCATTGTTTGGTAGGTCTGCCAAAGCACGGTGCTATCATTTATCTTAACTAGTTAGGATGGATGTTGGACATTTACATGCACAGTGTTGGTTTACTTAACAAAACTATCAAAATGATTTTGGGCTTTGGAGCATGGTGTTGGGCGCCGAGGCATTGGATGCACCAAACAAACAAAAGTCATATATGATATGATTAGCAAAGTGTTGCTTACATATGTCACTAGGTTTCTAATAGTGATGCTAGAGCTCACTAGAACTTAGTTGAATATGGATCTTGTCTCATTATATGTCATTAGAGGGAGACAATTTCATATAATGAGAGTATCTTTTGTTAAATTGTTAATGAAAGATTTACATAAACACAGTACTGAACTTTGCATGTTTATTTTCTATTGTAGATCATGGCACTGACTATTAGAGTCAATTCTAGTTTTAATTTGCATCCAATTCTTATAAAAGCTTTCAAGAACAAACTTTATTGATTGGTATAGAAATCTGAGAATTCTTCTCAAACAAGAGAAAAAAGAAGTATGCTCTAGAGGTTCTCTATCCTGATGAACCAGCTGATAATGCATCTGCCACGATCGGAGGGCTTACGAGAAGCACACCAATGATTCACTTGATGTTAGCTGTCTCATGCTTGCCACCATGTCCTCTAAGCTTTAGAAGCAATATGAGAACACGGATGCTCGTGATATGATTGTGGGACTCCAAGGCATGTTTGAGAACCAACCTAGGGCCGAGAGGTTCAACACCTCCAAGTCCTTGTTTGCGTGCAAGTTCATAGAAGGCAGTCCAGTTAGTCTTCATGTGATCAAGATGATTGGTTACATTGAGAGCCTGGAAAAACTTGGTTTTCCCCCTTAGCCCTAAGTTGGCTACGGATGTGATTCTCCAGTCGCTCCCTGCAAGCTTCAAGCCATCCATTTTGAATTTTCATATGAATAGTATGGAGAAGAGTATCGATTAGTTGCATAGTATGCTTAAGACTGTTGAGGAAAGCATTAAGAAAAGATCTAGTCATGTGATGATGGTTTAGAAGGATAACAAGAAGAGAAAGCGCAAGGCCAAGGCTAAAGCGTTAGATGAGATCTCGAGCTCAAAGCCTAAACATGTTGGAAAGTCCAAGGCTGGCCCTACTGCTTCTGATGCTCGCCATCACTGCCATAAGTATGGCCATTGGTGGATGAACTGCAAGCTATACATGAAGAACTCAAGAAGAAGAAGGGAAGTAAGAGTTCCACTTCAGGTATAAATGTTATCAAATTAATCTTACTACTCATCCTAATAATTCATGGGTATTTGATACCAGATCGATGATTCATACTTGCAAATCGTTGCAGCGATTGAGAAGGACTACGAAGAGTGCGAGAGGCGAGATAGATACTCGTGTCGGCAATGGTGCAAAAGTTGCTGCGTTGGCCATTGGTGTTTATTCCTTATCGCTACATTAAGGATTAGTTTTAGAATTAAATAATTGTTATTACATTCCTGCCTTGGACAAAAATATTATCTCTTCTTCATGTTTAGAAGAAGATGCTTATGAATTCATAATAAAGAATAAGTGTTGTTTGATTTATTTGAATGGTATGCTCTATAGTATTTCTCCATTGGTGAATGTACTTATATATTCTAGATCTTGAGGAAGTACCTGTCTATAACATTAATGTGAAGAAGCCTTGGCTTAATGATTTGAATCCTACTTTTATTTGGCATTGTCACTTAGGTCATATAAATAAGAAGCTCATGCAGAGGCTCCATAAAGATGGTCTTCTTGATTCATTTTATTTTTAATCATTTAATACATATGGATCTTGTTTACTTGGCAAGATGACTAAGGCGTCTTTCACCCATCAAGGAGAGATGTCGAGTGAGTTATTGGCCCTTGTACATACGGATGCATGTGGAACAATGAGCTCTATTGACAAAAGTAGTTTTTCAGTATTTCATTACTTTTACTGATGACTTTAGTAGATATGGTTACATCTACCTAATGAGGCACAAGTCTGAGTCATTCAAAAAGTTCAAGGAGTTTCAGAATGATGTACAAAATTAACTTAGCAATATAGTTAAATTTCTGCGATCTAATGGAATGGGGTGTCCGAACGGAGGAATTGAACTTTACTAGACAAGGTCTGGTCCATGATGAGCCAATCTGATCTTCCATTATTCTTCTAGGGATACGCTCTAAAAAAATGCTACGTTCACTTTAAATAGGGTTCCATCTAAAGCTGTGTCACACCCGGTTTTTAGAAAGGGACAAAACCAGATGTAAACCACATGTATGCTAGGATCAAGTTTCATACATGTAGCGACTTCATCAGTATATCACACACAGTGTCATTATTACAACGTTTAACTAGAATAAATAAAGAGACCAAAAAGTCTTAAACAAAAGCACACAACTAAACTCCATGAAATTCCAACTTCCACAGGCATTTGACCGGGGGAAGCGCCAGCCTAGCAGTGTTCATCTTCATCAACGTAGAAATTTGGATCTCCTTCAATGTCTGAGCAGCGCTTGGATGACATTTGGGGTAAAACAACAAGTGTGAGTACAACTAGTACTCCGCAAGTGTGGGAAGATAAAATGCTATGCAAGCTTAAACAAGGAACAAGCTGTAACAGTTAAAGTTTTGCACAAAAGCCAACTGCACTAATGAAGTATTATGAAAGCATCCTACTTATCTAGGTGATTCATCATTAGATCTCCAACTCCTGGAACCATCTCCACAATTTTTCCCATCCACCTGAATCCCACATCAGGCTCCCAATAGACCAAAACAACCCAAACCCATTTAGCTAATCATGTGAGGATCCAAGTCTCTCATAACCATGAGCACGGCTATTATAACAGTTTTACACTCTGCAGAGGTTGTCCAGCTTTCCCCACAAGTCGTGATTTTCCTTGTTGCCATGTCTGCGAAACACTTAACACACACCAGTGGTGTGTTGCCCGGAAAGTCACTACAAAGTCGTTACAAAGTTTCATCCAGTATGTACATGCCCGCTAGGTTTCACCACCGTCAAAGTGGCATTCACACCACCCAGAAGCCCCCTTTTGCGCCTTGTAGCTCCAGAAAGTTCTCACCCTTCCCTTCCACTACACATCTCATACCACTAACCAAATGGTTATGGCATTTGCCGTCCCCACACATCCACTCTTCCATTTGGCACGCACAAAAACTGGAATCCACTAATTAATAGGCTAGGCCTGTCCCATACCAGGTCTCGTGGTTGGTACGATATTTCTTAGGTTGTCGCTCCACGAACCGGTCCTTACTTAGGTTACTTGAGCAAACACTACACCAACATCATAACTTTATCATCACTGACCCAACTTTGCTCAAGGCCTAAGGTTCCATGTTGCTAATGCCATCATTAATACAACCAACTCATGATTGCATTAATTAGTTAATCATGTTTAACCCTTAACCCTTCAATCCCCTTGTGCGAAGCTAAGCATGACTACCCATCATATCCTCTACTATTAACATGGCGACAAGAAATTATATGGAACAGGATACTATAAGTACATAGGATTCAGGATTAACAGCATGAAAGTTTGAAAAGAATGCATTTTAAACAAAACTGGGATCAAAATATTCAAGGACACTTGCCTCGCCCAACTTGCTGCTCAAAGTCTTCAAAAACTTGGTCCTGAAGGTTCTCGAACTGCTCTTCGTCTGCTTTCGACACACACCGGAAAAATATACAACAAAACCAACTAAGAACAGTATACCAAACAATAGCTAACATCTATGAAAAAGGTACTACAAGATAGTACACGTTGCTACGAATACGTGAGCGCGAAAATCATCTAAATCAGAGCTAAAACGAGAAAGTTATGCTATAAATAAAACTAGGGTTAAATCTGAAAATAAAAAGGGCTTAGTTTAAATAAAAACAGAAAGGTTAGGGGCCTTTTTGAAAAAATTGAGGGACCTATTTGTAATTAAGAAAAATTTCAAGGGCTATTCTGCATAATTACAAGGGCTCTTATTTAAATATAGGAAAGTCCAGGGGCTTATTTGCAAAGCTGCCATTACTCCCGAATTAAATGAAATAGGAAAATATGACTGGAAAAGGTGTGCTGACGTGCCACTACCACGTGGGCTAAATCGATGAGGTGGCCGGCTTATGCAAGCGATGACGTGGCCTGATTTGCTGACTAGGATTATGTGGCCATGTGGCAGCATGCGATTGGACGCCGAAAGGTTATGTGAAGCTTTTAATCACGGCCATCCAAAACAGATCTAACGGTTGTTGGGGGGGGCTTAGTTGACTGGCGCCAGAGATGAAAACGGTGGCGCTATCACCGGAGAGATGGCGATCCTCGTCACCGGGCACGGGGGTCAACGGCGAGAGGCGGCAGAGGGAGAAGTGGACAAGGTAATTCCATTTTAGCGCTTACCTCGAGCGGCGGGGCATCGAAAGCAGTCGGCGGTGGGGTAGACGGCGGCGGTCTTGGGTGAGCTACGGGGAGGGAGCTCCGGTGGCCAAAACTCGTCGGTGAAGACAGCAGCGGCCGCGGTAGACGGTGGAGATGCTCAGGTGCGGCTCAGCTACGGCAAACGGGTGACGGATTTCGCCGGGTCGGAGTTGAACCGAGCAGCTATGGTGATGGCAGAAGAGCTCGAGTCGGCACGAATTTTAGATGGGAAAACTGAGGGTGCTCGGGTGCTTATATAGGCGGGCATGCGGCTGCGGATAGAAAATAATATAGCCTAGGTTCATTTTTCTAGCATTTAGAAAATAATTTCTTTCTCCTAAGATTTTGAGGCAAAGAATAACACCCTATTCTAAGGAAAATGATACCTATTACTATTTCTAAAAAGTTGAAAAACTAGGGTGTTATAAACTGTAGAGAAGACACCATATGAGATATGGACCAGGAAGCGTCCCATGTTGTCTTTCCTTAAGATCTAGGGTTGTGAGTCCTATGTAAAACGTTTGACGTATGATAAGCTCACTCCCAAATTAGTAAATACTTCTTTGTGAGGTATCCTAGGAAAACCAAAGGATATTACTTCTATAACTAGGAAGAAGGCAAAGTGTTTGTCGCCCGGAATGATGCTTTTCTGGAGAAAGAGTTTCTCTCAAAGAAAGTTAGTGAGAGCACGGTGCAACTCGAAGAGATTCGGGAAATCAGAAAGTGTTTTAGCCCCAATTGAACCACAATTAGATATTGCAGAACATGTTGTGGAGACACTAGCCCCACTACTGTCGAAATTGGTTAGTTGTATACCTAAGAGGTTTATGTTCCTAACCACGGAGCAGCGCAACATACTATTATTGGACAATGATGAACCCAAGACCTATTTGGAAGCGATGGTGGGATCAGACTCTGAGAGATGGCTTGGAGCCATGAGATGCAAGATAGAATCCATGCACGATAATCAAGTTTGGAACTTGGTTGATCCACCTGATGGTATTAAAGCAATTGAGTGCAAATAGGTTTTTAAGAAAAAGATAGACATTGAAGGAAATATTCACATCTATAAGGCATGATTGGTGGCGAAAGGTTTCAGAAAAATTCAAGGAGTTGATTATGATGAAATGTTTTTCGCCTGTCGCAATGCTAAAGTCTATTCGGATCATCCTAACAATTGCTGCATATTATGACTATGAGATATGACAAATGGATGTCAAAATGACTTTCTTCAATGGAAACCTAAGTGAGGATGTGTACATGACATAGCCTGAAGGTTTTGTCGATCCAAGAAATGCTAGGAAGATATGCAAGCTGCAAAAGTCCATCTATGGACTAAAACAAGCTTCTTAGAATTGGAATCTTCGTTGTGATGAAGTGATCAAAGGGTTTGGTTTCATAAAGAATTGAGAAGAGCCTTATGTTTACAAAATAGCTAGTGTGATGAGCCCATGGCTCCTTCTGATACAATCAATACCACCAATAATCCTCAAATCATACAAAGTCCAATTACAAGAGCACGTGCACGACAATTAGACCACCAGGTGAACTCATCCCTTGTTGTTCATGCTTTCTTGGATGGATTACTACTAAATTCTTATGAGAAATTGCTTAGGAATGTGGGAGAAACAACATAATCTTACCCGAATGTCACCCCTCGAAGGCTAAGTCTACTCGGACTCGAGGCTGAGCTCTAGTTGTGGTCGTGGTCGAGTCCCAGGATAGCACGTTAGTAAAATGGGTATAACTCTCTCATACGAAGTCCGTTTTAGCCAATCTTAGATATTCTGGAAAGCTTATGATGAGCCCTTTCCAATGGATATGAGCTCGACCAAATATTACTTTTGGTGTAGCCAAGTCGAAGGAATAAGGTGTTATGCCACTGTTTTGGACCTAGTTGGGTCTTGTAATCGTGTCGGAGTCAGACTCTAGGTTGTGTACGCCTCTTTCCATGGCTGCACAATCCTAGGTCAACCTCCTTATGTCCGCCCTATATATACAGAGTAGTCGTCGTAGTGTAGGCTCGAGGTTTAGCTTAGATTATATTGTTTTAGATAGTTTCATCGTTAATTGGTTTGTTGAACTCCAACTCGAGTACTTCATTGGTAATTAGCAATATTCAAATTGCATATACTTATTCTTGCTTGTGTTCTCAATTCGCTTGCAGGAAAAGCCTTCTTGGCGAGGTCAACCGCGTCTTGGCACAGTTGATAACCACGGAGTAGTGGTGTAGTGGTTGCGAGGGTTCTCGATCTGTTCTGTTTGGAGCCTTTGGATCATCAACATCAAAGCTCTACCAATTGACTTATCATATTACCTTTCGGAAGATCGGGCAAACGCGCATCAAGTGGTATCAGAGCCATGGTTGCCCGTTAGGTAATCTAAATTATCCCCTTTGTTTCGTCGTTTTCTATTACCTAGAGTCCAGAAAATTTCCCCACAAAAACATTTAGATCTTAGTTTTTCCGTTGTCCAAACCACTATGAGCCTTCACAATTTTGTTTTCAGTATTCAACGCCGTTGAGTTTGAATCCATCGTCGGTTTCTTTGTTCCTGGTCGAGTCATCGTGTTTTAGTTTCTAGTGTCGAGCCTTGCTGTTTAGTAATCGTGTATCTCAATCTGTCCTTGTTTGCTATAGCCGAGATTGTGTATCTACTCGAGTTCGACCACTAGTCGAGTCGACCATCAAGTCGTGTTTGACCACTAGTCACTTTAACCATCTACTCGAGTTCGACCACAAGTCGAGTCGACTATCAAGTCGTGTTCGACCACTAGTCGCTTAAACTATCTACTCAAGTTCAACAATTAGTCGAGTCGACCATCAAGTCGTGTTCAACCACTAGTCGCTTAAACCATCTACTCGAGTTCGACCACTAGTTGAGTCGACCATCTACTCGGGTTCGACTACTAGTCGTTTCGACCATCCTTTCTAGTTCGACCACCTAGTTGGATTCAACTACCCACTCGTTTTCGCCTCCACAACCTAGTCAGAGTCTATCTATTTCTGGCTGCTCTCAGACATCCTACAAACTCATCATATTGAGCATTGTCCGATAAAGTTTGAGTATCACTCGATAGCCCAAACAGAGATAGTCAAAGTTCAGAGAGAGAGAAAGAGAGAGTATATTTTTTATTACCTTTATACCCCTACTCTTCAGAAAAAAGTTTGTGACTCACATACCTCACTGGTCTTAGAAAAGGCAGTAAAAGAGTTTTTGAGTTTGTGTAACATTCGCAAAAAAAAAAGAAAAAAAGAAAAAAATCAAGCAAGAAGCAAAGAGTGCCAAAAAAGAAGAAACAAAGAGTGCAAATAAAGAAGCAAAGAGTGCAAAAAAAAGAATTGAGAGAGAATTAAAAAAAGAGAATTAGTTTGCATTGCGAATTTTGTTCCATTGTGCTTGTGTCTATTATAGTTTTCGGCTTGCTTGAGCTAGTTCTAGGGACGCGTCGGGCCAGCAACTATGACGAGTACTGTGGACTTTTATTCAGCTTTGCTAATCTAATTTCATTAATTGCTATTCCTTGCTACTAAATATTGCCTGTCCAAGCTACACCTTCTCTCAATCAGAACGGTATCTTCCCTTGCAACTACCTCACTCGTACCTGATAAGGTATCACGAACCAGCCACCGGTTGTGCCAACTGCGGTGACTGGTTAGAATAATTGCAAGAGCGTGGTAAGATGCTTGAGAGTGTGTGACTCCACCTCCACCACCTAGTAGTTGATAGGGATAATTTATCTTTCGTTGTTTTCTATCTTCGACAAACCATGGCAGGAGAAGCATCGGATGCGAAGAAGTATATTTTGAGGAAAGAACTCACAATGTTGTTGGATGATCATCAACAAACTATTAATGATGACATTGACAAGAAGCTTATGGGAATGAATATTGTATTGCAGCGACTCAATAAAAGCATTGCAATGCTCAATACACACTTTGATCGATTGGTTAATCCGCCACCGAACATTGGTCGAGTGGATCCTCATGATGCAGCCTTTGAACAAGAGGAGTCCGTCGCAGATGATGAAATTTTGAGACAAGAACGTGACGCCTTTGATGAACGACAAAGGAACCGATTGAACTTCAACCCTCAAGGTATGATAGGTAATAATTTTCAGCAATATAACCCACATATTAATGATGATCTATTTGCTAAGTTTAAGTTTACTATACCATCTTTTGAGGGTGCTTATGATGCTGAAAGGTATTTAGATTAGGAGATGACGGTAGAACAGAAGTTTAATGCTTATTTAGTCTCTGAAGTGCACAGAGTTAGGCAAGCCACTAGTGAATTTAAAAATTTTGCAATCATCTCGTGGAATAGGGTTTGCATTGACGTATTAGCGCCTACTGCATGGAAGGCTTTAAAGGTTGCTATGCATAACAAATTTGTTCCACCCTCTTTTAAATGTGATTTGTGTAAGAAATTGCAGCGCGTAAACCAAGGTGATAGATCCGTAGAAGAATATTACCAGGAGCTACAAATTAGTATGTTGCGTTGTAATATTATTGAGGTTGAAGAGGCTGCAATGGCATGCTTTTATAGAGGGTTAAGGCGTGAAATTCAGGATATAGTTGATTACAAATAATACAATAGTGTTCCTAGATTATTCCAACTTGTATGTCTGGCAGAAAAAGAATTGTAGGGATGACAATAGAGGCCAAGGAGCAATTTTGGAAGCACGACTACTTCCAAATTAACACTGGGACAAGTCAAAATAGCCCCACATTTAGCTACACGGTCTGCTACCCCCTTCTCGAGTAGGGCACGTTTAGCAATACCTTCGATACCGTCACACGCTCCTGAGGCAAGCAAATCCGTAAGTGTGCAGGGTCCAGCGAAGTGCTCTTCTTCGGTTGCCTCAACTGGTTGCACGACTGGGATTATTTGCCACCAATATAAGGGAATGGGCCATGTCATGAACGACTGCCACCGATGTCAGCACGCGTATATTGTAACAGAAGACGGTGGATATGTAAGTGCTAGTGATTGTGAGGATGAATATGCTCTTGCAGCTAACCATGCAGGTGACGAGGATGGAGATGAGACGGATATCGACCATGAGGAAGTGTTCGATGAAACTGCCACGAAGGATTATCGGACCCTCATTGTGCAGTGAGTATTAAGCACTCAAATGGAGCAAGCGGAACAGCTACAACACCACAATTTATTTCAAATATTCCTCATAGTCAAGGATTATCGTGTCCTAGTCATTATTAATGGAGGAAGCTGCAACAACTTGGTAAGTTCAGATATGATCAAGAAGCTTGCCTTGCCGACAAGAAATCATCCTCACCTGATCATATTCAATGGTTCAATAACAGTGGTAAGGTGAAGGTAATGCAAGCAGCTAGGGTGCATTTTTCTATTGGTTCATACCATGATTGTGCTGATTTTGATGTAGTTCCCAATCAAGAATGTTCACTTTTGTTAGGATGACCATGGGAGTTTGATACTGATGCAACACATCATGGTAGTATTAATAAGTACACCCTTATGCATAAAAGAAAGAAAAATAACTTTTCTACCTTTAACCCCTGCTGAAATTGTGAAATATGAACAAGAGATAGCTGAAAATAAGAGAAAAGAGTTTGAGAATGAATCTAAAAATCAGCAAGTAGCGGAAAAAGTTTTTCCACCCAAAAAGGAGAAAGCAACAACAACTTCTAAGTCCAATGGAATTAGACTAAAAGGGTGTGTTATGTTTGCTACTAAATCTGACATTGCTGAAATTTGTGATAATGAGCTGCCATGCTATGCTTTAATATACAAAGATGCTTTAGTTTCACTCGAGAATATATCTAGCTCTTTGCCTCCTGCTGTTGCTAAGCTTTTGCAGGAGTTTGTGGATGTATTTCTAGCTGAAGTACCCCCAGGATTACCACCTATTCGAGGGATTGAACATCAAATTGATTTGATTCTTGGAGCAAATTTGCCAAACCGTGCTACATATAGGACCAACCCAGAAGAGACTAAGGAAATTCAGTGACAAGTCCAAGACCTTTTGGATCACTAGTACGTACGAGAAAGTCTTAGTCCTTGTGTTGCTCCTGTTCTTTTGGTTCCTAAGAAAGATGGTAGTTGGCGTATGTGTGTTGACTGTAGAGCCATTAATAATATTATTATAAGATATCATCACCCTATCCCTAGGTTAGATGATATACTTGACGAGTTGAGTGGTTCTATAATTTTCACTAAAATTGTCTTGCGAAGTGGATACCACCAAATTAGAATGAAACTTGGAGGTGAATGGAAAACTACGTTTAAAACTAAGTTTGGCTTGTATGAGTTGTTAGTAATGCCTTTTGGGTTAACTAATGCACCTAGTACTTTCATGCGATTGATGAACGAAGTTTTACGTGCTTTCATTGAAAGATTTATGGTAGTATACTTTGATGATATCTTGATTTATAGCCAGTCACATGAGTCACACTTTGATCATCTATGTGATATTTTTAATGCTTTGAGAGATGCACGTTTGTTCGGTAACCTTGAAAAGTGCATCTTTTGCACAGATCGAGTTTCTTTTCTTGGCTATGTTGTTACTCCACAGGGAATAGAGGTGGATGAAGTAAAAATTGAGGCCATAAAGGGTTAGCCAACCCCTATGACTGTTACTCAAGTGAGAAGCTTTCATGGTCTTGCGGGTTTTTGTCGGTGCTTTGTGTGGGATTTCAGCACCATTGCTGCCCCATTGAATGAATTGACGAAGAAAGGAGTGGATTGCCAATGAGGACCTACACAAGAAAAAGCATTCAAGTTGTTGAAAGAGAAACTTACCCATGCTCTTTTACTCCAATTCTCTGATTTTGGTAAGACCTTTGAGCTAGAGTATGATGCTAGCGGGATTGGAATTGGAGGTGTGTTAATTGAAGAAGGTAAATATGTTGCTTATTTCAGCGAGAAATTAAGTGGGCCAAGTCTAAATTATTCTAACTATGATAAAGAATTGTATACTTTAGTTCGTGTGCTTGAAACTTGACAACATTATCTATGGCCCAAAGAATTTGTTATACATTCTGATCATGAATCGCTGAAGCATATTAAGAGTCAAGCTAAATTGAATAAACGACATGCTAAATGGGTCTAATTTATTGAGTCTTTTCCATATGTCATAAAACATAAGAAAGTAAAGAACAATGTGATTGCTAATGCACTTTCTAGGCGTTATACCATGTTATCTCAACTTGATCCTAAGATTTTTGGTTTAGAGACCATTAAGGACTTATTTGCTACTGATTTGGATTTTAAAGAAGTGCTTGAACATTGTAAAGAAGGGAAAACATGGAATAAATATGTGATGAATGAAGGATTGCACTATTGTGCTAACAAGCTATGCATTCCAGCTAGCTCCGTACGTCTTTTGTTGTTACAGGAGGCGCATGGAGGAGGATTGATGGAACATTTTGGAGCAAAGAAGATTGAAGATGTGCTGGCCGTCCACTTCTTTTGGCCAAAGATGAGACAAGATATCGAACGCTACGTGTCTCGATGCACCACTTGGTCTCGCTTGAATCCACATGGTCTTTACATGCCTCTTCCTGTTCCTAGTGCATCATGGGAGGATATTTCTATGGATTTTATTTTAGGACTACCTAGGACAATGAGGGGGAGGGATAGCATATTTGTAGTTGTGGATAGATTTTCTAATATGGCACATTTTATGCTTTGTCACAAGAGCGATGATGCTACAAATATAGCTGATTTTTTTTCCAGGGAAATCGTTCGACTATATGGAGTGCCTAATACTATCGTCTCAGATCGTGATACAAAGTTTTGAGTCACTTTTGGAGATCACTTTGGAATAAATTGGGGTTGAAGCTGCTATTTTCTACTACGTGTCATCCCCAGACCAACGGTCAAACAGAGGTTATCAACCATACATTATCAACCATGTAACGGGATGTTCTAAAGAAAAATTTGAGGATGTGGGAAGAGTGTTTACCACATATTGAATTTTCTTACAATAGGTCGATACACTCCACCACCAAGGTAAGTCCATTCTAGGTAGTGTATGGATTTAATCCCCGTGCTCCTATTGATTTACTACCTTTACCTACTTTTGAAAGACTTAATTTTAGGCAATCTTGGACATTCTGGAAAGCTTACAATGAGCCTCTTTCCAATGGATATGAGCTCAACCAAATATTCCTTATGGTGTAGTCAGAGTCACAATTTTGGACCTAGTTGGTTCTTGTAATCGTGTCAGAGCCGGAGTCTCGGTTGTGTACGCCTCTTTCCACGGCTGCACAACCCTAGGTCATCCTCGTCATGTCCCCCCTATATATACATAGTATCCATCGTAGTTTAGGCTCAGGTTTAGCTTAGATTATTCTGTTTTAGACAGTTTTGCCATTTATCGATTTGTTGAACCCCAAACTCGAGTACTTTATTGGTAATTAGCAATATTCAGATTGCATCTACCTGTTCTTGCTTGTGTTCTCGATTCGCTTGTAGGAAAAGCCTTCTTGGCGAGGTCAACCGCATCTTGGCATGGTTGATAACCACGGAGTAGAGGTGTAATGGTTGCGAGGGTTCTCGATCTGTTCTATTCGGAGCCTTTGGATCATCACCGTCGAAGCTCCACCAATCGACTTATCATATTACCTTTCAGAAGATTAGGCAAAAGCGCATTAGGTGAGGAGGATCTCAATGTAAATGTTTACATATTTCAATTTGGTTTTGTGTTTTGCCTCAATGGAGGAGCAGTGAGTTGGAAGAGTTTCAAGCAAGAAACAGTGGCCAATTCCATGTTGGAGGCTAAGTATATCGCAATTCCGAAGTTGCAAAGGAGGCTGTTTGGATCATAAAGTTTGTTTCTGAGTTTGGTGCAGTGCCTAGTGCTTCTAGTCTAGTGGATCTCTATTGTGATAATAGTGGAGCCATTGCGCAAGCCAAGGAATTGTCACACCAGAAGTCCAAACATATACTACGGCGCTATCACCATATTCAAGAGATTTTAGATTGGGGTGATGTGAAGATATGCAAGGTGAACATGGATTTGAATATTTCTGATCCGCTGACAAAGCCACTCCCATAACCCAAGCATGAGGCGCACATGAGGGCTATGAGTATTAGATACTTACATGATTTACTCTAGTGCAAGTGGGAGATTAAATGTGATATGCCCTAGAGGCAATCATAGAGATGATTGTATCACATCTATGTTTATATTGTTTTGAATAATATGTTATTTCAAGAATGAGTATCATTTACATTGATTGGCAAGTATGTGACTTGTTCGTGGAACTATTTGTTTGTATCATGATGTTATTCTAAATTAATCCCTAATCATGTATCGTTGTGATGATTCATAAGACCAGCACAAGTATTGATTGATGTCACGTTTCATGGATCATAGGTGTAGAGATACCAGATCAATAATGTGGACATTTATGTTAGAGAACATGATGTTGGATAGACCCACCTTGAGTACTGCAGGGATTGTTATTTGTAATGTGTCATCAATTATTATCTCAAATCCTGCAGGATCCTTAGACATAAGATCATCATTGATTATCAGAATATGTAGTGAAATACTTTGGGGCTACCAAACACTATGACGTAAAGGTAGTTTTCAGGTTTGTCATGAAACATGTCGTGGGGTGTAAGCAATCAAGATGAAATTTGCCCCTCCTTAATAACGGGAGAGATATCTCTGGGCCCCTCGAGATAGTTGGATTGAGAAAGTGCATGGTTGTGCCAATATGATTAAAGAGTTAATCATGATGAATCCAGTACTTGATTGAGTGAATGGTCAAGCTATCACAAGGGTGGCACGTATCTCGCCTTGAGCTTGACTGGTATTGTGAGGCAAAGGGATCGGTGTATGTATATATCAAGGTTCAGCTGATATGATCTTTGTGTATACTCGGGAGTCAACATGTCCTACTAGGGACCGCTATTGATTTCGGTTGGGAAAGGGTTTCCGAGTCGTAGCTATTTGCACAAGAACCTAATGGGTCAGACATTTAATGAGTTGGAACAAAACATACAAATTGGATTCATATATGGGTTTGATTGGATTGTGATCCATGAGGTGTTAGAGTGCTAAAGGGCTTCCAACATGGGAGCCCATTAGCGAGCTCTATATAAGGAGAGGCATGAAGTGGGGCGTTGAGAGGTGAGCCACTCCGAAACCCTAGCCACAACCCTTCACACGGCCTCCCTAAACCCTAGCTGCGCTTGTTGTGCTAGCACATTGGCGCTACCTAGTAGAAGGGATCGGTGACATCCAAGGAGGGAGGGGGTGAATTAGGACACTTAGAACTATGTCTGCTCCAAAAACAACACCTATATGAAATTATATCTACATGTTCTCTAAGTTTATCTAGTGTGTCTACTCTACCGATCAAAGCGATTGCAACCTATCTAAGAAGGTAAATTGCAAGAATGTAAATGCGGAAACATAAATAAGGTAGAGAGAGCAAACTCAGCATAATAGATTTTTTTTCTCGTGGTATCGATGGCATGAATGGCACCCCTAGTCCACGTTGGAGCTCCACAAATGATATGCTCCCGGTCAGCACCCAGTCACAGCTCTTGATCCACCAAGTTACAAAAACAAGGCATCCACCCGGATGAGACACCAAGCCACCAAGGCAAGGTCTCACCACTAGCGTCTCTTTCGGTTCCTTGCCATCATGATCACTTCGGAGCTTGAGCCACCAAGGCATGGTTCTCGACATTCCAGCACAATCGTCTTGCTGCCACTGCACACCAAGTCGGAGGGTCAAAAAGGTTGCCGATGAGTCACCAAGACTCCAAGGTGCCGGCATACCACTTGGTACAAGGTTGGATCACTCCTTGATCCACTCTCTAGGCAGCAATCACCTAACAATACTTTCTCTATGCCTATAAGCAATAATCACTCACTAATCTTGTGCATAATCGCCTTGGATAATCACATTAAGCACTTTGGTGGCTTGGATGTCTTCTCAAGTGTATATGAGCTTCCTCTATACTCCAGCAGCATTAAACCTACACACTAGCCTCAAGTGTGGATGTCTTCCTCTAGGTTGAGTGGAGGGGTATTTATAGCCTCAAACCCGCGCATTAGCCATTAACCCAACGGCTCAGAAAAGTTAACATCGGATGATCCGATGAGAACAATAGTAATAACACCGGATCATCCGGTGAGTACACTCTCACAAACTAGCCGTTGGAACCCCACTCAAGCCTTTGTGAACATCAGGCATTATGGTGTATACTTCATCTCTATCACCGAACTATCCGGTGAGTTATCTTGAGCCATCCAAGCCTTTCCTTCTTCTCTGTGTAAATTACTTCGGTGAAAGCATCCAATGCACATAACTTTATTACCAGATTATCCAGTGAGTTGATTTCAGCCAACCGAATGCAACCCTCTTTGGAAATAATACTCTAGTGTACACAATGTTCATCACCGGATCATCTGGTGCCTTGAACTTCGTTCTTCAACACTTAGCACCCTATGTAAATTAGTCTGATGTTAAGCCTCCAGTGTGTACAACACATACACCGGACCTTCTTCTATACATTTGCATTGCTCATTATCCGATGTGTGCAACACATTGATCACCGGACCATCCGATGCTTTGATCTTCAACTTCAATAGCTGCAACCTTCTTTGGACAAAATGCTTCGATGTGTATCTCCTCTGATCACTGGACCTTCCAGTGAGGTCTTAGGCCTCTCTCCTCTTTCTCAAATATGCTTCGGTGAGTTCAACACCTAGAGCACCGGACCATCCGGTGAGGCAAATCTTCCTAGGACTTCTCCAATTCACTCCAACTTTTATCTCGGCTGCAGTGGCTTTTTCATGTATTACATCCATGAGACCTACTAACATATATTCTTGACAAACATGTTAGTCCCATTGACTATGTTGTCATTAATCATAAAAATCACAATCATGACCTATAGGGCCATTTTCGCTACAATCTTCTCCTTTTTGGTGATTGATGACAATACAATTAAAGCAAGTGACAAATAATAAATGATACCAAATATAAAGATCATAAGCAAGCATAAAGTCTTACCACATTGCTTGGATACATATTCTTACAACTTAGTCTCCATTTGTTGTGGCTCTCCCTTTCTCCATTGCCATTATCTCCCTTGAACGACCTATGCAAGAGCTTCTCTTTTGTCAATCTAGGCACCAAGCATCTTTTATTCTCCCTCTTTGTCAACTTCAGCATTCCTAGATGTCTTGCTTGTTGCTACAATCTTCTCGCATTGTCCATCTTGCTTTCATCTTGCTTTGGTTGTCAAAATTCTCTCCATTTGTCAACAATCTCCCAAAAAGAGCTATAAGCACATGTTGAACTCAAGGGAAAAACATTAGAGCACATGTGAGAGAGATTCACAAATCATGATCCAATAAAAGGATACCAATGGTATATATATCACTATAAATGAATGATACCAATTGTAGGCTATGAAAGCACATGGATCATAATTTATGAAACTCACATAATATAGTCTAAACTCCCCCCTATATGTGTGCATACATACAATGAGAAAAAATATATATGCACAACTAGACAATATGTCAAGATAGGAAGTTTAAGATATATTATGCATGGATGTAGCTTAAATTAATAAAAGATTTGACAAAGATACCAATTGAAGCATTTAAGCATTGTATATCTTCGGGGACATGTTGATTGCTCCATGAGACTAAAAAATATGTCACTAGAAACATTTGTTAGTCTCAAAATCACAACCTATAGGAAATACTCCCTCTAAATATGTGCATACAAGTGTTGAATACTTGTGAGATATATATACACTTGTTATTGATAACATAGAGATTTATCCTATAGATTGAATCATGGCACATAAACGATACAAAATTGTAAAACTAGTACCATGTAAAGAACCTACAACTAATAAACCATGTAGGTTGCCCATGGGTTAGAGACAAACACAAGCAACCTACCATATAAAAATCTACACTAGGCATTGCAATAAATTGAAATAAGCATATGCAATACTAGATGAGGCAAATAAGCTAGAAGCAAAAAACAAAATACATGAACATAAGTCTAGCTACTATTTACCTCTTTTACCTTTGGATGGGAATTTCGGTATACGATGATCATGATTTTCATCAAAGTGCCCAAACTTGTATACTTGACTTCTTTGCTTGAACCTTCACTTCATCTTGTGAGCCAAGTCTCTAAATCCCCATAGCCACTTCAGGCTTCAAGTCTTCTTTGAACCCAAACCGATTGGGACCCCTTCATGTTGGTGATGACTTACTTGGACACCCAAATGGGTTGGTTCCACCTTGTAACACCCCAGGGCTGCCAAAAACCTGGGATGTCACTAAAATACGCAACCTACAACTTGCCATAATAATAAAAAAAATGGCAGCATCTCCTCTATGAAAATAAACATCGCGGAAGCATTAACACAGATAAACAAGATATGCAGATTATCACAATAACGGATAAAAGCATCCTAACATGAACTAAAAGGAAAATATTAAGTTTAACTTCACCGCCACACTTTAAACTTCAAACGTACGACTCTAAGGACTAAACTTTATTTATTATTACATCACAATGATAAAAAAAATATAGGCATGAAGTGCAAAACGTGCTGCTACATTCCCATCCCTTCACGACATGCATCAAATACCTGGAAGGAGTAATGCAAGGGTGAGATATAAAATTCCAGCAAGCAAACTTGTTTTGACAAGTTATTTAAACCACAAGTTGATTAAGCATGGATTTAATACAGTTTTCTCAAGACATATTAGGATAGTATTAACAACATTAAAGAATAATTTCAAATAAAGATCACAACCACATGTGTAACTTCATATCCACAATAACATATAAATATTATTAATTTCCAAGAATGCATATGAATGCAATGATATGTCTTCTTTTACATCGCACCCCTCCTCGGGCAACGTACGATGTGTACCGGTACAGTCATGATCTTTACGACATAACTTCCAATGCATATGCAAATGCAAGTGCACATGGTAGAAATATGCTGCAATTGCATTAAAATATACTACCAATAATACTTCAACTTCATCCTCAAGTCAAATAATAATATAGCTCACAAGAATTGTAGCAACGTAAGGATAGATATAAGTCAATGATTAAACATGCTTAAACATAAAGCATAATATAAAGTTCAGATCACAGTTAAATTTTCATGGTTCTGAAATAAAGGTGTAGGTGATGAAAATAACAAGTCAAAATGGTACCAACAACATAGCTACGTTTACTTGCCTTCTACCGACGATAATGGCCAACTTCAAGTGTGAGATGAAGAACCACCACCTAAACATAACCATAACTCAGCACCAACACTTCTCATAACATGCAAATACATAAAACAAAGCGCTCCTATGCCCGAAACCCTCAATCAAGACATAACCAAAAACAGCACACACGCATTAGTTTGATAGGAGCAGCAGTACTTATTTTTTTGTAACTATTTTTCTACCACAGATATAATAGCAAACTAATATATTTTCAGAAACTACAGAACAAGGGCTACAACTTTTGTTGAGATGACACAATTTTCTCAAGCCTCTAAGGTCTCCTAAATGACATAGAAAAACAGCTCTAGAAACCTGTCGTCAATTTCAGACAGCAGCCACCCAAACCTGTTTATCTCCAGAAATACGCAACAAAAAATTCTAACATTTTGTGGACATGTATATCATAACACAAGATTCAACTTTTGTATCATTCGGATCTACATAAAACATCTCTAACAAGGCCTAATCAAGTTCTGAACTTCGACAACGAAATCTGTCAACCATTAATTGCAGAAAAGTTCAGAACAACGTAACTAGAGTTACAACCAATGAAAAATTGCATTGTTCACACCATTGGAAAGCTTAATGAATCCTCTACAACCTTCTAGCATTCTGAAAAATTGGCTCAGCAACTAAGATGCCCAAAAATAGAATAGATCTAACACTGACAGAAATTCGATAGAGGTACAACAGTCAGATTCAGACAGCAATATCTCCTAAACCACATGGCCAACAAATCTGAAATTTCACTGATTGCTAGGTTTCTACGTTAGCTACAACTTTCCAGTTGATTACTTCTACAGGAAAAATCATCTAGGTCACCGAAACATCAAGAACACGCATACTGCTCAATCTGCCTGCGCGCAGAACACCAAACCACAAATTCCCCTAACCAAAACCTCTCAAACCAAGATCTACCGGCCATAATCATCAACCAAAACATAAAGAACAGTTGGGGAATTATTATCTTAGGGCACCAAAGCAAGAAAATCCCAAAATCCCCTAGCTCCAAACCTCCTCTTCCCCTCTTCTCCTTGCTTTCCTTGCTGCCCTTCCCTTCCTCTTCTTCTCCTCTTCTTGGCCGGATTCCAGCAGCAGCAGCCACTCTAGGGCAGGACTGGGAGACGCCACCATAGGGGAAAGAGTGTGGGGGGGGGGGGGCGGCACAGTAGAGGGATGGCTAGGGTTTGGCGGGGTGGAGGGGAAAAAGAAGGGGGGCGCCTAGGCCTTTAGGGGAGGGGCTAGGCTAACCGGCCCAAGCCCAGGTTGGCTCAGCCCACTCTCATGGTTAAAGCTTCTCTATTTTAAAAGAAATACACTGCTGCAATTTGCCTCAATTTCTTCTCTTTTCTTTCCCGGCGAGAGCGATTCAATACCCAAAAAACCTGAAACGACGACTTCCAATTTCCTTCCAAAATTTTAGGGCATTACATCCTCCCGTCCTTTAAAGAATTTGTCCCCGAATTCAGCTATACTACGACCGCTACCGAAAAGAAATATATCAACTTAAACCAAAACTTAAAATTGACCTTCCTCAAACAGCGCTGGATACCTCTTACGCATTTGCTCCTCGAGTTCCCAAGTAGCTTCACGTTCCGACTGATTAGTCCATAAAACCTTCACATATGTGATCATCCTCTTCCTCATGACTCGTTCTGACGTGTCCAAGATACGCATTGGGCGACACTTAACAAACAAGTCCTGATGTACTCTGATAGGCTCAAGATCAATCTTATGCTCTGGATCCCGCAGATACTTCCTCAACATGGATACATGGAAGACATTATGCACACCACTCATAGAATCTGGTAACTGTAGACGGTAAGCCAAACTACCAACTCGAGCTGTGATGATAAAAGGTCCAATGTACCTCGGGCTAAGCTTCCCTGTAGTGCCAAACCGAACAACACCCTTTGTGGGCGATACTCTGAGGAGAACCTGGTCACCTACCACAAACTCCAGCTCACGTCTCCTCACATCTGCATAACTCTTCTGTAGGCTCTGAGCGGCCAACATGTTCTGCCGTATCTCCCGCACTTTCTCGGCAGTCTGCTGAACGATCTCAGGACCAAGCACAGCCCTCTCACCAGACGAATCCCAACACAGGGGGGAAACACACTTCCTGCCATACAAAGCCTCATATGGAGCCATCTTAATGCTAGCATGATAACTGTTATTATAGGCAAACTCCACCAAAGCAAGGTGATCCTCCCAACTGCCCTTCCAAGAATGGACACAAGCACGTAGCATATCCTCCAAGGTCTGAATGGTCCGCTCGGACTGCCCATCTGTCTAAGGATGGAAATCGGTACTCAAACAAAGCTTAGTGCCTATAGCACTCTGAAGGCTCTGCCAAAACTTTGATACAAACTTGGTGTCTCGATCTGATACAATCGACTTAGGCACACCACGCAACCTCACCACTTCCTTGATATACAAGGGAACTAAATCCTGAGCTAAACTTGTCGTCTTCATAGGAATGAAATGCGTGGACTTAGTGAGCTTGTCCACAACAACCCATATGGCATCCCTACCACGAGGCGATCGGGGTAAACCAACCACAAAGTCTATAGTGATATGCTCCCATTTCCACTCGGGAACCTCTAAAGACTGAAGCAACCCCGCAGGCCTCTTATGCTCGGCCTTTACCTGTTGACATACACCACAAGCTGCCACATACTCGGCAATATCAACCTTCATCCTTTTCCACCAGAAGCTCCGCTTCAGATCTCTATACATCTTAGCCTCACCAGGATGAATTGTATATGGAGTCCGACGAGCCTCTCTCAAGATGTCCATCTTCACATCTGACTTCTGTGGCACACAAAGACGTCCTCTGAAACGGACTACATCATGCTTATCGATACTGAACTCCCGAGGTCTGCCATCTGCAATCCTTTTGCGAACCTCCTGAATCAAGCGGTTATGTTGCTGTGCCTCACGCACTCTCTTGAGTATGGGTGACTGAATGATCAACTGGGTCTCCTCTCTTGCAGTGCCTGCATAGCAAAAGGAAATACCCATACGATCCAATTCTGCAACCAAAGGCATCACTGTCTTAGGAACACCCATCCTGCTTAGGGCATCTGCCACCACACTAGCCTTCCCAGGGTGATACTGGATCGTCAGATTATAATCCTTTATCAACTCAAGCCATCTACGCTGCCTCAAATTTAGCTCCTTCTGAGTAAAGATATACTTGAGGCTTTGTGATCAGTAAAGATATCACAAGACTCACCATAGAGATAATGCCTCCAAAACTTCAAAGCAAACACCACTGTAGCCAACTCTAGATCATGGGTAGGATAGTTCCTCTCATGGTTCTTCAACTGTCGGGAAGCATAAGCAATTACTTTGCCATCCTGCATAAGCACACAACCAAGACCAATACAGGAAGCATCTGTATACACCGTGAAGCGCTTGCCGCTCTCAGGCAAAACTAGAATAGGAGCATTCACCAACTTATCCTTCAAAGTCCGGAAACTGGCCTCACAATCATCAGTCCACATAAAAGGAACACCCTTCTCTGTAAGCTTGATCATCGGCTTTGCAATACTAGAGAAGTCCTGCACAAAACGCCGGTAATAACCAGCAAGACCAAGGAAGCTTTGTATCTCCGTCACACTGGTTGGCCTTTGCCATTCCACCACTGAAGCAACATTCTTAGGATCAACAGTAATACCATGCTGATTAATCACATGACCAAGGAAGCTCACTTCAGAAAGCCAGAAAGCACATTTCTTCAACTTTGCATAGAACTTATTCTTCCAGAGAGCATCCAAAACAAGACTAAGATGACGCTCATGCTCCTCATCAGACTTGGAGTAGATCAAAATATCATCGATGAAAACGACAACAAAGTCATCCAAGTACTCATGCAACATCTTATTCATCGCTTCCATAAAGATAGCAGGGGCATTCGTTAGTCCAAAAGACATAACAACATACTCATAATGCCCATACCTCGTGATAAAAGCAGTCTTCTCAATATCCTCCTCCTTAATCCTTATCTAGTGATACCCAGAGTTCAAATCAATCTTGGAAAATACCTTAGCACCTCTTAACTGATCAAAGAGAGCATCAATACGAGGCAGAGGATACTTATTCTTGATGGTCACCTGATTAAGAGCACGATAATCCACACATAGCCTCTTAGAGCCATCCTTCTTCTCCACAAACAACACCGGGAAAGCCCAAGGTGACTTACTAGGTCTGATGAATCCCTTAGCAAGAAGATCATCTAACTGCTTCTTCAACTCCACCTGCTCCATTGGAGCCATCCGATACATAGTTCTATAGATAGGCTACGTGCCAGGAACCAACTTGATCTCAAAAACCGAATCACGCTCAGGGGGCACACCTGGAAGTTCATCAGGAAAAACATCGGAGTAGCGACACACCACTGGGATATCCTCCACGTGCAAGGCAACCTTGCGATCATCGACCATCGCCAAAAGAACGCCAGACTTCCGAGTCCAACGATCAGGAAACAGCTGGCACAACAAAGAGAGAGTGTACTTCACCGCACTCCCTTGAAAGACCACCTCTCGACCCGATGGTGCCTGTAAAGAGACTGTCTTCCAGAAACAGGAAATAAATGCTCTATACCGAGAAAGCCAATCCATGCTAAGAATAACGTCAAAAGGATCCAAAGGAATTACCACCAGATTAGCAACAAAGGTTTCATCAGCAAGATGAATAGCACAACCGGGGCAAACAGAAGAACTGGAGATGAGACCTCTAGCAGAACTGACAACAATAGACAGACTAATCTTCTGCATAGAAAGACTAGCACGAACCATAAAACCCTTCGAGACAAACGAGAAGCTAGCGCCAGAATCGAAAAGAGCATGAGCATCAAACGAATCAACTGAAATAATACCTGTCACCACGTTTCCACGGTCTCTGCCGTCAACACAGGGCATAGCATATGCCCCTAGAACTGGAGGTGCTGAAGGAGCAGTAGCCTGGGTTTGTCGAAACAACCCAGACTGAGGCATCGAAGGAGTAGTCTGTGTAGTCGGAGGCGCCATCAAGTACTGAGGGTAGACTGGCATGGGCAGGTACTGTTGAGTGGAAGGCGCCGGCAAGCACTGCAGAGTGGGCGGCGCAGGAAGGTGTTGCTGTGCAGAGGAGGTCACCGCCATCATCTAGACGGTGCTACTAGAATGTGAAGCTGAAGAAGAAGACACTGGCTCCCAACGCATCTTCCCATTGGGATGCTTCCTAAATACCACGTCCTTGTGATCCATGCCACAGATAGAACACCTTCCGGTCCACTGACACTCCACACGACGGTGCGCGTCACCACACCGGAAGCACACCAGCCCTAAGCCAGGCTTGGGAACAGCCCAGTACTGAGGAGCGCTCCCTCCTGAAGCACTGGACTGAGAAGACTTGCCGCGGTATGGCTGGTGACGCTGGAACTTCCCCTTCTTGTGAACAGGGCCACCAGAATGGCCGTTCCTATCGCTCTGACCGCGAGACTGCTCACCACCTGAAGACTTCTACAAGTCAGCAGTGTACACCTGCTGCATCTCCACACCCAAAGCCTGTTCCACTGTAGTGCGGAAGTCAACCACTGGAAAAGCACCCAACACTTGGCGGATCGAATGCTTAAGACCTTGACGAAAGTGTTTTGCCTTCTCTACCTCGTCATGTGCCACGTGTGGGATGAAGCGGACAATCTGATTGAAACCCACTTCATACTCTGCAACTGACTTCTTATCCTGCGTATAGGCATTCAGATCAATCTTCATCCTATCCAGGAAAGTCACCGGGTAGAACCTCCTCTCAAACTGCCGACAAACTCGTGCCAGGATAACGGGCCATGTGCAGCCGTGCGAGCTGACTGCACACCCTTCCACCATATCTGAGCCTCCCCTTTCAGAAGTTGTACCCCATAACGAACACGATCGTGAGCCAACACATCAAAAGCCTCCATCTTGTCCTCCACATACGACAACCAATCAGCAACATGAACCGGAGTACCACTGCCGTCAAAACTGTCTAGCTTCATGCCAACCCACTACATGAGAGAAACACCGCTGACAGGACCATCTGCAATAGGAGCAGTGCCAGAAGCAGCGCCCGTAGGGGCACCAGCAGAGGCAGCCTGCCTCAACGTCCTCAACTCGTCCTGCATTGCCCGCATCGTGGCTACTAGCTCAGCTTAGCTATCACCATCTGGTGTAGCCGGAGCATGCCGCTTAGGTGGCATAACTACAGCCACCAAAATATACAAACAACACAAACATCCATTTCAAGTAATTAAGCATAAGCACTAGACAGAGCAAAACATAACATGATAGGAGCAAAGATATACAAACCCTTACCCATCCTACAAGTGCAAGTGTGTCAAATTAAGCCTTATTTCACCTAGAATCTAAAGCCTAGGCTCTAATACCAACTGTAACACCCCAGGGCCGCTAAAAACCTAGGATGCCACTAAACTACGCAACCTACAACTTGCCATAATAATAAAAAAAAATAGCAGCATCTCCTCCATGAAAATAAGCATCGCGGAAGCATTAACACAGATAAACAAGATATGCAGATTATCACAATAACGGATAAAAACATCCTAACATGAACCAAAAGGAAAATATTAAGTTTAACTTCACCACCACACTTTAAACATCAAACGTACGACTCTAAGGACTAAACTTTATTTATTATTATAGCACAATGATAAAAAGAAATATAGGCATGAAGTGCAAAACGTGTTGCTACATTCCCATCCCTTCACGACATGCATCAAATACCTGGAAGGAGTAATGCAAGGGTGAGATATAAAATCCCAGCAAGCAAACTTGTTTTGACAAGTTATTTAAACCATAAGTTGATTAAGCATCGATTTAATACAGTTTTCTCAAGACATAAGACATATTAGGATAGTATTAACAATACTAAAGAATAACTTCAAATAAAGATCACAACCACATGTGTAACTTCATATCCACAATAACATATAAATGTTATTAATTTCCAAGGATGCAATAATATATCTTGTTTTACATCGCACCCCTCCTCGGGCAACGTACGATGTGTACCGGTACAGTCGTGATCTTTACGACATAACTTCCAATGCATATGCAAATGCAAGTGCATATGGTAGAAATATGCTGCAATTGCATTAAAGTATACTACCAATAATGCTTCAACTTCATCCTCAAGTCAAATAACAATATAGCTCACAAGAATTGTAGCAACGTAAGGATAGATATAAGTCCATGATTAAACATGCTTAAACATAAAGCATAACATAAAGTTCAGATCATAGTTAAATTGTCATGGTTCTGAAATAAAGGTGTAGGTGATGAAGATAATAAGTCAAAACGGTAGCAACAACATAGCTACGTTGAGACGACACAATTTTCTCATGCCTCTAAGCTCTCCTAAATGACATAGCAAACCAGCTCTAGAAACCTGTCATCAATTTCAGACAACAGCCACCCAAACCTGTTTATCTCCAGAAATACGCAACAAAAAATTCTAAAATTTTGTGGACATGTAGATCATAACACAAGCTTCAACTTTTGTATCATTCGGATCTACATAAAACATCTCTAACAAGGCCTAATCAAGTTCTGAACTTTGACAACGAAATATGTCAACCATTAATTGCAGGAAAGTTCAGAACAATGTAACTAGAGTTACATCCAATGAAAAATTGCATTGTTCACACCATTGGAAAGCTTAATGAATCCTCTACAACCTTCTAGCATTCTGAAAAATTGGCTCAGCAACTAAGATGCCCAAAAATAGAATAGATCTAACACTGATAGAAATTTGATAGAGGTATAACAGTCAGATTCAGACAGCAATATCTCCTAAAACACATAGCCAAAAAATCTGAAATTTCATTTGTTGCTAGGTTTCGACGTTAGCTACAACTTTCTAGTTGATCAATTCCACAGAAAAAATCATCTAGTTCACCGAAACATCAAGAACACGCACACTGCTCAATCTGCCTGCGCGCAGAACACTCAGTTCGACCCCAAACCACAAATTTCCCTAACCAAAATCTCTCAAACCAAGATCTACCGGCCATAATCATCAACCAAAACTTGAAGAACAGCAGGGGAATTGTTATATTAGGGCACCAAAGCAAGAAAATCCCAAAATCCCCTAGCTCCAAACCTCCTCCCCTCTTCTCCTTGCTTTCCTTGCTGCCCTTCCCTTCCTCTTCTTCTCCTCTTCTTGGCCGGATTCCAGCAGCAGCAGCCACTCTAGGGCAGGACTGGGAGACGCCACCACAAGGGAAAGAGTGGGGGGGGGGGGTGGCGGCACAGTAGAGGGACGGCTAGGGTTTTGGCAGGGTGGAGGGGAAAAAGAAGGGGGGGGGGGCGCCTGGGCCTTTGGGGGAGGGGTAGGCTAACTGGCCCAAGCCCAGGTTGGCTCAGCCCACTCTCATGGTTAAAGCTTCTCTATTTTAAAAGAAATACATTGCTGCAATTTGCCTCAATTTCTTCTCTTTTCTTTCCCGGCGAGAGCGATTCAATACCGAAAAAACCTGAAACGACGACTTCTGATTTCCTTCCAAAATTTTAGGGCATTACACACCTCTAATCATTTCTACCAACCATGTGTGCAACCACCTTGCCATTGTTCTTCTTCTTGAGCTTGTAGTGGTTGCTCTTGGTCTTAATCTTGTAGTTGGACTTGGTGTATAGGTTAGAGGTCTTGTTGGAGAAGTTTTCCATCTTCTTCTTCTCCTTGGTCTCCTTCTTCACTTGTTTGCATTGGAATGTCTTGTGGCCTTTTTGATGGTATTTTAAGCATGTCACGGTGGACCCCTCCGTAAGGTTCTTCACCATGAAAGCACGCTTATCTTGAGGAGGTTGGACATATCCTTTGCCCTTTAAACCCGCCAAGTCCTTCTTGAGCTTCTACATTTTTTGCTTAAGCTCATCATTCTCTTGTGCAACTAGGTTATTAGATGATTCTACAACAACATCCTCAATACAAATCTCGTTGTAAAAGGGTGAGCTAGATAAAGCAATTAAATCATCACAAGAAGTAGAAGCATCTACCAAAGAATTAAAATTAAATAGAGAGGTAGATTGCTTCAAAGAGACCTTAGTTTGAGATTTAATGCACTCAAATTTAGCCTTAAGCTCTTCATGCTCCTTGTTTAGCAAATTAAATTTGCACAATAATTGTTCATAATTATAAACAAAGGTAGCATAAATGTCATTAAGTGCATTGAATTTCTTAAGCTCTTTATATTGTTTCTTAAGGGCCCTTTGTTGCTCATTGATCAAATGAAGGAGTTCCTCATAGGAGGGAGTATCCTCATCGGATTCATCATCACATAGATCGCTATCCATACCTTTGGCTATGAGGCACTTGTGTGATAACTTACACGATGACGACCTTGAGGAAGAGGTTCTCTTAGAGGAATGGATGGTGATGCTCTCATCACTTGAGCTTGAATCTTCATCATCACTCACCCATTTTCCTATGCTAGCAAGTACCTTGGCTCTTCCCTTTGTCTCCTTGTTCTTGATCTTGGTCCTATTCTCTTTCTTGATGTGATCAATTATTTTGACCAAGTCCTTTATAGAGATTGGGTGATCAATCTTGACATTGATCTTCTTGATGTTCTTCTCCACTTGTGAGATGAGCTTGGCGACTTCGGCATCCACCTCTTCATCGCTTCAGGTGCTTTGCTCATCTTCTTCATAACTCTCTTTGTCTCCATCATCTTCACTTGAGTTTGACTTTTGCTCTTGTTTTCTCATCGTTGCCTTCATGTGTTGGCATTGAGCTTGCTTCCTTGTGACTGCAAGGTTCCTGGTGTCAGATGAGGAAGAAGCTTCCACCCCCATGTTCATTGTCATCTTATGAGTGGTGATCTTACCGAGCACTTGACTTGGAGTTATCCTCTTGATGTCATTGTTATCGTAGATGATGGAGACTATCAACTTGTACTTAGACAAACATCCAACCCTCGATTGGATGATAAAATGATACTCTTGGATAATGCATCTAATTGCCTCTCCTTGTTGGTGATACGAGGTCTCATCCCATCCTCAGTGACTCTCCAAACACCCAACCCTTGAGCTTGTAAATAACAAGTCACTAGAACCACCGGGGGAAGTTTGAGCCATCGAAAAGTGGAGCACTATGCGAATCCATCCCAACCCCGAACCTCACAACTCACTAGGCAGTGAAGCCGAACTGATCACAATGAGACAAAGGATCAAATTCTACTTAAATTGGTGAAACCTTGTGAAAGGTGTTAAGCTCTAACACAAATTGAAGAGCTAGATGTGAGCCCTAGCTCTGATACCAATTGAAAGGATCGGTGACGTCCTAAGAGGAGGGTGAATTAGGACACTTAGAACTATTTCGGCTCCAAAAACAACATAAGATAAAACTATATCAAATTCTATCTAGATGTGCTCTAGATTTATCTACTGTGTCTACTCTACCGATCAAACATAAGATAAAACTATATCAAATTCTATCTAGATGTGCTCTAGATTTATCTACTGTGTCTACTCTACCGATCAAAGCACTTCCAACCTATCTAAGAAGGTAAATTGCAAGAATGTAAATGCAAAAATGTAAATAAGGTAGAGAGAGCAAACTCGGCACAAGGCTTTTTTCTCGTGATATCGATGGCATGAATGCCACCCCTAGTCCATGTTAGAGCTGCACAAAGGATATGCTCCCAGCCAGCACCTGGTCATGACCCTTAAGCCACCAAGTCGCAAAAATAAGACCTCCACCCGGATGAGCCACCAAGCCACCAAGGCAAGGTCTCAGCACTAGTCTCTCTTCCAGTTCCTTGCCATCGTGATCACTTCGGAGCTTGAGCCACCAAGGCATGAGTCTCCACATTCCCGCACAATCGTCTTGTCGCCGCTCAACACCATGTCAGAGGGTCAACAAGGTTACCAATGAGTCACCAAGACTCCAAGGTGCCAGCGTACCACTTGGTACAAGGTTGGATCACTCCTTGATCCACTCTCTAGGCAACACTCACCTAGCAACACTCTCTCTATGCCTATAAGCAATAATCACTCACTAATCTTGTGCTTAATCTCCTTGGATAATCACATTAAGTACTTTGGTGGCTTGCATGTCTTCTCAAGTGTACATTAACTTCTCTGGACAACAGTAGCACGCAACTACCTTCAAATGACTGAGTGGAGGGGTATTTATAGCCTCAAATCCACGCACTAGCCGTTAACCCAACAGCTCAGAAAAGTTGTTAACACTGGATGATCCGGTGAGAATAATAGTACTAACACCGGATCATCCGGTGAGTACACTCTCACAAACTAGCCGTTGGAACCCCACTCAAGCCTCTGTCAACACTGGATACTACGATGTATACTTCATCTCCATCACCGGACTATCCGGTGAGTTATCCTGAGCCATCCGAGCCTTTTCTTCTTCTATGTATAAATTACTCCAGTGAAAACATCTGGTGCACATCACTTCATCACCAGACTATCCGGTGAGTTGACTTGTCACACCCATTTTTATAAAGGGACAAAACCAGATGCAAACCATATGTATGCTAGGATCAAGTTTCATACATGCAATGACTTCATTAGTATATTACACACAGTGCCATTATTACAATGTTTAACTTAAACAAATTATATAGACCACAAAGTCTTTAACTAAAGCACACAAACTAAACACAGGGAAGCTCTCATCTTCCATAGGCAATTTATTGGGGGATCCACCAGCCTAGCAATCTTTGTCTTTATTGATGTAGAAGTCTGGCTCTCCATCAATATCTCCATTGTCTAAGCAGTGGTTTGATGCACATTTGGATGGAAATAGCAAGTGTGAGTACATATCGTACTCCGCAAGTGTGGAAAATATATGACATGCAAGCTTGATTAAAGATAGGCTATAATAGGTAAATTTACATAAATGCCAACTATGCTCTCGTAAAAGAGTTATAAAAGCATCCTATTTAACTATGTGATTCATCATTAGACTTCCAACACCTAGGAACATCTCCACATGATTTCCAACTACCTGAATTCCACATCAGGTTTCCAAACCAACCAACTTGATACCCATCACAGGTAACCGAGAACCATCCACTGACATTCACCCTTCACAGATAACCAACCAAACCAACTAATCGTATGAGCATCCAAGTTTCTCATGACCATGAGCATGACTGATATATCAGATTGTACACTCTGCAGAGGTTATCCAGCTTTCCCTATGAGTCGATTTCCTTGTTGCGTGCCGACTAAGCACTTAACACATGCCAGTGGTGTATCGCTTGGAGATCACTACAAGGCTGTTACAAAGCATCCTCCTAAAAAGAATAAGCCTGCTAAGGTTTCACCACCGTCAAAGTAGAGTCACACCACCTAGAAGCCCACTCATGCGCCTTGTAGCTCTGGAAAGAATCACTCTTCCCTTCCACTACACCACCAGTGGCTCATTCTATGCTGAGGATCGCTAATTACTAAGCCGGGCCGTACCCATATAAGCCTCGTGGATGGATGATAATTCTTGAGTTCTCACTCCACGAAAACCGGTCCTTAGGACACTGAGCAAGTACTACCACCCACCAAAATGTTTCACACACTTGTGCCTCATGAACCATCATCAACCAACCTTCTACTCGACATCCCTAAGTTCCATGTTGCCACACAAGTTACCATAATTTCCAACTCATAGTTCCATAGTTCATTAATCATGTTTAACTGATAAACTATCCATACCATTGTGCAAAGCTAGGCGACAAGGAATATATGGAACATCGTACTATAAGTAAGTGGGATTCAAAATTAATAGCATGCATGTTTGCATAAAGAACACATTCGTAAACTGGGAACAAAATGTTTAAGGACACTTGCCTCTTCCAACTTTTTGCTCAAACCCTTCAAAGGAGTGGTCCTGGAGATTCTGAAACTGCTCTTCGACTACTCTCGAAACAAACAGGAAAAGCACACAACAAAACTAACTAAGAAGAGTATACCAAACAATACTAGCATCTATAAAAAGGGTACTAAGAGATAGTACACGCTAGTACGAATGCGAGAGCACAAAAATCTCTTAAAACGGAGCTAAGACGAGAAAGTTATGCTAAAAACAAGTTTTAGGGTTAATCTGAAAAAGAAAAAGGATCTATTTTGAATTAAACATAGAGTTTAGGGACCTTTTTATAAAAATTGATGGACCTAAATGTAATTTTGGAAAAGTTTAGGGCTAAATTATAAAAAGATAGGGCTTTTAATTAATTTAGAAGAGTTGAGGGGATTATTTGCAAAATTACCAATTTCTAGAATTCTTGGAATTAATTTTGTATTAGAAAAGATTGATTTGCTGACTAGGCTAGGTTAGGCAACGTGGCATGATGCATCGGCTTAGATGTTGAGGTGGCACTGAGTGATGACTGGGTTTAAAGGGACATGCGTCGACTCAGGATTAGATGGCCGAAGGGGTATTTTAGATCTAATCTCATCTGTCGGATTTGGATCGGACGGTTGGGCAAGGGGGCGGCGCTGGCCGCCCAACAGCAGAGAGGGAAAACGACAGTGGGAGGGGATTGACGGCGGCGCTCTCGCCGGAGGGAGCAGAGACCTCATCGCCAGACACGGGGTACGACGGTGAGTGATGGTGGGCTGTGGCGCGATGCTTTTGGATCTGGGCATCGACAGATCAAGAGGGGGTTGGACATATATAGGCGGGCGGTCACGTGGGGGAAAATGGATTCGGTTGGGTTGTTGGGATTTGGGCCCAGGCAGGCGATAGTGTCAACAGCGCGAAGTCGGACTCGAGCGGCGCGGCGCGGTCAAAGATGAAGATGGCGCGGGGTCCACATATCAGCGACAGGTAGAGAGGAGGCAACGGTGTGCACGGGAGCGGCAGGCTAGGCCGGAGCAAGCATGGGAACGGGCTAGGAGGCGGCAGGTGGGAGGGCGAGGCTGCCGCAAAGGAGATAGGAGATGCGTGCCGGGCCAAAAGAAATGGGCCAAGAAATTTAGGAGGAAAAAGAAAAATAGCCCGAGATGGAATTTCTAGATTTTCTTTTATGATTTTGAATTGATTTCTTCCACAACTTTTAAACAGCGCTTTGCCGGGTTTTTCAAAAGGGAATTTTCCACACAATAAAACCCTAATGCATCTACTCCAACATGAATGCGACAAATAATTCCTAAATCAATTATTTGCTCCATAAATTAATATTTTTCTCTAGGGTTTCAAGAGCTAACACAAACACCTCTAACAAAATTCATTACTATTTCAAAAATGTGAAAATTAGGGTGTTACAAACCTACCCCCTTAGAATGAATCTTGCCCTCGAGATTCGGAAGGATTGGAGAAGAGCTACGGAAACTCGGCTTTGAGATATGATTCTCTTTCCTATGTCGCTTCTTCTTCAGAACGGTGACTCCACTACACCTTGCACATACGGATCCTTCTGTTCCTGGTAACTCATTTTGATGTCTCAAGAATCTTGACACGATACTCCATGTAGGTGAGATCTTCTCCAACTTCTATTTCTTCTAGGGGCATTTTCCCTTCGGGAACTCGTAGGCATTTCTTCAACTGTGAGATGTGGAAAACATCATGAACATCTACTTGCTGAGGGGGTAGCTCCAATTTTGATATGCTACTTCTCCTTATTTTTCCAACACCTTGAAAGGTCCGATAAATCTGGGTGCATGTTTTCCTTTGACTTTAAATCTACGAAAATCTCTAATCAATGAAACTCTAAGGTATACGAAATTACCCACCTCAAAAGTCAACACATGACGTCGATGATCAGCATAACTCTTCTGTCGTGATTGAGCTGTTCTCAAATTTTCCCTGATCTATTATACTTGTCTTTCTACATCTCCTAAAATTTCTGGGCCAAACACTTGGCTTTCACCAGTCTCATTACAGAACAACAGTGTTCTACATTTTCTTCCGTACAGGGCTTCAAATGGTAACATCTTCAAACTAGCCTGATAGCTCTTGTTGTAGGAGAACTCTGCATAGGGAAGATTTTTATCCCAACTAGCCTTGTCTTTCAAAGCACAAGCTCTCAACATATCCTCCAAACTTTGATTTACTCTCTCGGTTTGACCATAGGTCTGCGGATTATATGCTGAACTGAAGTTTAACCAGGTATCCAATGACTCATGTAGTTTTTGCCAAAACCTAGAGGTAAACTCGCTTCCTCTATCAAACACTATTCTCTTGGGTACTCCATGCAAACACACAATTCTAGCAATATAAACTCAGTGAGTCTAGGTCCTGTGTATGTGGTCTTGACTGGGATGAAATGAGCAACCTTTGTCAAACGATCCATTATAACTCAAATAGAATCATATTCAGATTGAGTTTGGGGCAATCCAACGACAAAATCCATACTAATTTCCTCCCATTTTCACTTTGCTATCTTCAAAGGTTGAAGCAATCTAGTGGGTCTCTGATGTTCGGCTTTGACTCTCTGTTATATATCACATGTTGCTACATACTCAGCAATTTCTCTCTTCAAACCATACCACCAATATCGATCCTTAAGGTCTTGATACATCTTGGTGCTTCTGGGATGAATAGAATATGAAGACTCATGCGCTTCTTGAAGTATAGTTTCCTTGATAGATTTGATATCCGAAACACATATTCATTTCTCAAACACACCGTTTCGTTCTCATCCTCAGTGAAACCTGGGGCTTTACGCTCCTTAATCTGTTGCTTGATTTCCAAGATCTTCTCATCCTCGAGTTGCCCTTTACGAATTTCTTGTTCCAAAGTAGAAACAACTTCCATTACCACAGCTTCTGCGTTGTTTACTAATCCGAGATTGAGCTTTTCAAACTCTTTGAACAACTCGGGTCGCCTATCTTGCACAGTCATTAGACTGAGATGAGCCTTTCTGCTCAAAGCATTGGCAACTACATTCACCTTGCTGGGATGATAGTTAATTCCCAAGTCATAATCCTTGATAAGCTCTAACCATCTACGCTGCCTGAGGTTGAGATGTGGCTGAGTGAAAATATACTTCAAACTCTTATGATCCGAATAGATCTCACATCTCTTTCCAATCAAGTAGTGCCTCCAAATCTTGAGTGCATGAACTACGGCAGCTAACTCCAAATCATGTGTCGAGTAGTGTTCCTCATTCTTACTCAATTGTCTTGAGGCATAGGCTACAACATGTCCTTATTGTATAAGAACACATCCTAATCTTTAGCGAGAGGCATTACAATATATGGAGAAGGGCTTCTGTGTATCTGGCACAACCAGTACTGGTGCAGATGTTAATCTTTTCTTCAACTCTTCAAAAATTGCCTCACAAGCAGGGGTCCATTTAAATGTTTTACCCTTTTCAAGTAACTGGGTGATAGGCTTTGCAATCTTGGAGAAACCTTCTATAAAACAGTGGTAGTAACTAGCTAATACAAGGAAACTACGGATCTCAGAGATATTCTGCGAAAACTTCCAATTCAAAACATCCTCTACCTTACTTGGATCAACTGCTATTCCTCCGGCGGAGATGACATAACCGGGGTAAGAAACTTGGTCTAGCCAATACTCACATTTGCTCACCTTAGCATACAAATGATTGTCCCTAAGTCTCTGTAGAACCAATCTTAGATGGTCTACATGTTCCTCTTCATCCTTTGAGAAAACTAGGATGTCGTCTATAAAGACTACCACAAACTTATCCAAATACTCCATGAATAACTTGTTCATCAAATACATGAAGTAGGTAGGGGCATTGGTCAATCCGAAAGATATGACCGTATACTCATATAATCCATAACGGGTGACAAAAGCAGTCTTAGGAATGTCGGATGCTCGAATCTTCAACTAATGATAACCTGAGCGAAGATCGATCTTGGAGAATACACACGCACCTCTAAGCTGATCAAACAAGTCATCGATCCTGGGAAGAGGATATTTATTCTTGATGGTCACCTCATTCAAGGCTCGATAATCTATACACATCCTTTGGTTACCATCCTTCTTGCGTACAAATATTACTGGTGCACCCCATGGTGACGAACTAGGTCGGATATAACCTTTGTCTAACAACTCTTGCAATTGTTGTACACGGCTAGCTAATTAGCAGCCATTCTATACAACATTTTAAATATAGGAGTCGTACCAGCGTTGTTGTTCCTTTGAGAGGTCTGAATTGAAGTGCGAGACACCTGAAAATTGGAGCACTAGTACTATCCCGTATTCCTGGATGAGTTCTGATTTGTAGCCTATGTTCTAGGCTGGTTGTACTGCTGACCAGAATGATTCATACATCCTGACTGAGATGAGTCATAACGGGGCCTGGTATTGCTGCTTGACTAACCTGGGCGGTCCATCTTACGCTTGCGCTCAATCCTGTTTCTCTTGTGCTACAAGATGATAGTGCAATCTACAAGGGCCTGAAAATTATTGAAATCATGAGAATCCAGGTAATACTTCAGTCCATCATTCAGACTTTCTAAGAAATAGTCTTGCTTCTTCTTGTCAGTATCCACGTCTTCTGGTGCATACCAGAACAACTGAGTGAATTTAGTGACATACTCATAGTCATTCCTCCTTGCTTGAGTGATAGGAATTCCTTTCTTTTGATTTTGATTGCTCCTTGGGGAACATGATGAGCACGGAAAGCAATCTTGAACTCCTACCAGTTGATGCTATTAGGTTCTTCATGAGCAGTGACATAGGCATCCCACCAGTCTACGGCAGGTCCCATCAGCTGGTGTGATGCAAACAAAACCTTCTCCTTAGTGTTGCACTGAGTGACTAAAAGTTTCTTCTCAATGACCTTGAGCCAGTCATCACCGTCCATAGGTTCAATAGCATAGGAGAAGGTAGGTGGCTTAGTCCTCTGAAAATCTCCTAGCTTGTCACGGGTTTGTTGTGGCAGTGTAGGGGCACCGGCAAGATGATTCTGCTACATTTGGGCCATTGTGTGGGCCGCTCCTTGAAGAATCTGAGTTTGCACTGCCAGAAACTGCTTGAGGGAAGGCTGCGGTGGTGGAGGGGAATTGTCATTGCCTTGTCCATTACAAGCATTTTTATTAGCGTTGCCACGGTTCCTTTGGTTCACCATCTGACATAGGTGCAGGAAGATGAGGAGACAAGAAAATAGACAGAATAACAGAAGCATGAACTGACAAAAAAAGGACAGAGATAGACTCCCAAACTAACTAATATATTATTATAAGGATGCATCCATGAAGAAGCTATTCACAATGCACCAACCACTCAAACAAAGATCCAAATCATTACAAAGCACATAACCAAATCAATTCCCTAACTAACACGCTATTCTAACGACTCAAATTATCTAAAGAATTAACCTGCTAAATAAACTCATAACCCTGCCAAAATCTTAGGGTGCTGGTGCTGGACGATGACGGCCTGAAGACGGTGTGGGGAGCATAAAGTCTCTTCCTCAGACTCAGAGTCAGAAGAAGAAGTCTCCCAACAATCCTGGTGATGACGCTTGTTGTTTCGTCGCTCACTCTACACCTGAGCTAGCTTGCCTCTAACATACTGCAATTCCTCAGCTGTACGATCCAACTCACGACTCAGCTCCAAAGCCAGGGCGGTCTACTCTCCAAGCCTGGTAGTGCCTTCTACGATGACGGGTGTAGCGGTGATGTTGGTGTAGCCACGACACACTGAGGGTAATGGTTGGATTGAGTAAAGATCAGGTCGTCGCTGTGGCAGTGACAAAGGACCAAAAGGGCTTAGCATGTGATGTCATGAATTCCAGCCTCGAAGGTAGCTCTCGGTGAGATGGCATAGTGGATGCTCATCACTTCGTAGGCTCCATGCTCTGGTAGTGAGCCATAGATCACCACTTCAACTTTCCACTCAGGAGGAGCATCGACATACTCAGTCTTTACTCCTACATACTCAGGTGCCTTCTCGAATCCCAGACTGTGAAGTATCTCCCAAAGCTTGGCGAGGAACCATCCTACGCTACGTCCATCGGAGTGGTAGACACAACTCTAACGCTGAACATGAGGTGGCTACGGTCTTGCAAAAGCCATAGCACAGGTCGGGGTCAACGGTCGAGTAGGAAGATGACCACCAGTGCTCTTGCGTGCAGTATGACGGGTCCGGGCCATCTATAACATTTTGAAAAGGATAGGGAGAGTCGGTAACAGGGTTTAAACAAAATAAGCTAAGCAAAGCACAGAAATGCCAAGGCAGAGTTTTTCAAAAATAGTTTTCTTAACAAAAAGAATCCTTAAGACTCGACCACTCTAACTAGGCTCACATCCTACGATCAACACGGCTCTGATACCACCTCTGTCACACCCAGTTTTATAAAGGAAAAAACCAGATGCAAACCATATGTATGTCAGGATCAAGTTCCATACATGCAGCGACTTTATTAGTGTATCACGCACAGTACCATTATTACAACATTTAACTTAAACAAATTATATAGACCACAAAGTCTTTAAATAAAGCACACAAACTAAACACAATGAAGCTTCCACAGGCAATTGACCGGGGGATCCACTAGCTTAGCAATCTTCGTCTTCATCGATGTAGAAGTCTGGCTCTCCTTCAATGTCTCCATTGTCTGAGCAGCAGTTATATGCACATTTGGATAGAAATAGCAAGTGTGAGTACATATCGTACTCCGCAAGTGTGGAAAATATATGATATGCAAGCTTGATTAAAGGAATAGGCTATAACAGGTAAATTTACAAAAATGCCAACTATGCTCTCGTAAAAGAGTTATAAAAGCATCCTATTTAACTATATGATTCATCACTAGACTTCCAACTCCTAGGAATATCTCCACATGATTCCCAACTACGAGAATTCAACATCAGGCTCCCAAACCAACCAACTTGATACCCATCATAGGTAACTAAGAACCATCCACTGACATTCACCCTTCATAGGTAACCAACCAAAATAATTAAACCAAACCAACTAATCATGTGAGGATCCAAGTTTCTCATGACCATTAGCATGGCTAATATATCAGATTGTAGACTCTACAAAGGTTTTCCATCTTTCCCCACAAGTCGTGATTTTCTTGTTGCCGTGCTAGCCAAGCACTTAACACATGCCAGTGGTGTGTCTCTAGGAAATCACTACAAGGCTATTACAAAGCATCCTCCCAACAAGAATAAGACCGCTAAGGTTTCACTATCATCAAAGTGGAGTCACACCACCCAGAAGCCCCCTCATGCGTCTAGTAGCTCCGGAAAGAATCACTCTTCCCTTCCACTACACCACTAGTGGCTCATTCTATGCTGAGGATCTGCTAATTACTAAGCCAAGCCGTACCCATATAAGCCGCGTGGATGGACGATAATTCTTGGGTTGTCACTCCACGAAAACCGGTCCTTAGGACACTGAGCAAGTACTACCACCCACCAAAATGTTTCACACACTTGTGCCTCACGAACCATCACCAACCAACCTTCTGCTCGACATCCCTAAGTTCCATGTTGCCACACAAGTTACCATAATTTCCAACTCATAGTTCCATAGTTCATTAATCATGTTTAACTGATAAACTATCCATACTATTGTGCAAAGCTAGGCATAAACTACCCATAAACCACTACAGACAGCTAGGCGACAAGGAATATATGGAACATGGTACTGTAAGTAAGTGGGATTCAAAATTAATAGCATACATGTTTGAAATAAAGAACACATCAAAAACTGGATCAAAATATTCAAGAACACTTGCCTCTTCCAACTTGCTACTTAGACTCTTCAAAGGCTTGGTCCTGGAGATTCTCGAACTGCTCTTCGACTACTCTCGAAACAAATTAGAAAAGCACATAACAACACTGACTAAGAACAGTACACCAAACAATAGATAACATCTGCTATGAACGCGAGAGTGCAAAAATCGCCTAAAACGAAGCTAAGACGAGAAAATTATGCTAAAAATAAGTTGTAGGGTTAATATGAAAAAGAAAAAGGACCTATTTTGAATTAAACAGAGAGTTTAGGGACCTTTTTTACAAATAGAGAGACCTAAATGTAATTTTGGAAAAGTTTATGTGCTAAATTGTAAAAAGACATGGGATTTTAATTAATTTCAGAAGAGATTAGGGGCTTATTTGCAAAATTACCATTTCTAGAATTATTGGAATTATTTTTGTATTAGAAAAGATTGATATGCTGACTGGGCTAGGTTAGGCAACGTGGCATGACACGTCGGCTTAGATGTTGAGGTGGCCGGCTGACTCGGCAGCTGAGGTGGCACTGAGTGTTGACTTGGTTTAAAGGGGACACGTGTTGAATCGGGATTGGATGACCGAAGTGGTATTTTAGATCTAATCTCATCCGTCGAATTTGGATCAAACGGCTGGGCAAGGGGGCGGCGCTGGCCGACCGGCGGCAAAGAGGGAAAACGGCGACGAGAGGGGATCAATGGCGGCGCTCTCGTCGGAGAGAACGGAGACCTCGTCGCTAGGCACAGGGGTCGACGATGAGCGGCGGAAAACAAAGAGGGGCTTACGGCGAACTTGATTGATGACTCACCTTCAATGGAGTGGCTCAGGAAGGAGGTCGGTGACGGAAGGGTTTTTCAAAAGAGAATTTTCCACACAATAAAACCCTAATGCATCTACTCCAACATGAATGCGACAAATAATTCCTAAATCAATTATTTGCTCCATAAATTAATATTTTTCTCTAGGGTTTCAAGAGCTAACACAAACACCTCTAACAAAATTCATTACTATTTCAAAAATGTGAAAATTAGGGTGTCACATGACTTTAGCTAACCGAGCCAATGCAACCCTCTCTGGAAATAATACTATGGTGTACACAGCTCACCAGACCATCTGGTGCCTTGAATTTTGTTCTTCAACACTTGGCACCCTATGTAAATTAGTCTGGTGTTAAGCCTCTTGTGTGTACAACACATACACCAGACCATCCGATGTGTTGACCTCCTTCTATATATTTGCACTATTTATTGTCCGATCTGTGTAACACATTGATCACAAGACCATCCGATGCTTTGATCTTCAACTTCAATGGTTGCAACCTTCTCTGGATAAAATGCTCTAGTGTGTATCTTCTTTGATCACTGAACCTTTCGATGAGGTCTGCAAGCCTCTCTCCCCTTTCTCAAATATGCTCCGGTGAGTTCAACACCTAGAGAACCGGACCATCCGATGAGGCAAATCTTCCTAGAACTTCTCTAATTTAGTCCAACTTTGTTCCGGCTGTGGTGGCTTCTTCATGTATTGCATCCATGAGACCTACTAACATATATTCTTGACAAACATGTTAGTCTCATTGACTATGTTGTCATTAATCATCAAAATCACAATCATGGCATAATAGGGTCATTTTCCTACACTAGTACATGTGGATACCGTAGAGGCGCTACTACTAATGCAATGCTGATCTCCTCAGTGTGAAGATTGCGACACTTCTGTCCGACTAGTCAAGGACCTACTCGGCTGGTCAGCATACCTGCTTGTCTTGTCATGAAGCACTACGTGACCACTCGGAGCTAGTCGAGGACACGACAGACCTGCTCAAGGAACTGGTCGAGAAGCATGACCACCTGCTCAGAGCTGGTCAAGGAGTGTGACCACCTGCGTGGGACTGGTCACTGATCTGATCGAGAAGCTGCGTGAGGAGTTTGACGTGCATGACGTTGAATCAGTCTACTCTAACTTTTCTTTCACTGCACTCCACGTCAAGTGATAATGACATATGATCTCCTACTTGCATGGTTTTTTGGGTGAATGCGACAAAAAAATTACTTTTCGGTTAGCATAGCCAACCCGTTCCCTAACCGTAGGAGTCATTGAGGTTTCTATCACAGATGGGAGCGACATGGAACAAGTTGGCGTAGATGAAATAGAGGAGGTAGACCCTGATGCCATGAAAAAGGTTGAAGTGTGTCTACCCTTGTGAGCCGCTGTGTTCGTGTTAATATAGGTGCTGGGAATAGCCCCGAGCATGGCAATTACAAATGGGTTTGGGTCCGGCAGAGATCGATTCAAATAGAAGATAAAACAGGCTAGAGATATGCTATACAGTTTGAATTAGATACTACTCTATCTATCTCTACCAGAACCAAAGTATCTCTACATATGAACTCATTTACAATTCAATCTCTAACACCAAGATTAGGAGCCAGGGACACAGAGGCACATGAGTTAATCCCCAGAAGAGAACCAAGACAAGCTGGAAAAGCACAAGAGAACGTGAGAGCACGACAGAGAAAGAGCAATCGAATGGGCGGGCATGGCAAGAAATCCCAAAAAAGGCTCATAACGGCAACAACTACGATGGCAAATCACCAATTCGCCGAAGCACAAGCTAATGGAACCGAAATGAAGCACAATAGGAATGCAGAGTAAGCATGAACAAACGAAGCCGAGGAAGGCAGAACCGAATGGAGAGACAGGCAGCCAGAGGCCCTCCCTCCGACGAAACTAAGGGGGGAGACAGAAAAATATCGCCACGCATCATGGCAACCCAAGGCCCGCACTGGGTCCATCTCCGCCACCACGCGGCCATCGCGCAAATGCGGAGCAGAAAGGCAGTGGTGACATAGCGAGGCAAATAAGTAGGATAGGCCGCAACACAACAAGCCAAAAAACAACAATGAGACCTAAAACAGAGAACCCAATATGGAACGGCAACATCAAAGGTGTGTGCAAAAACTACCATAAGAGAAGGGATCCCGGATGCCAAAACCATACTAAGCGGGTGTTTGGCACAACTCTAACTCTGAATTTCACCACAGATTTGGGCGGAGCTTTGCCAAATACCTCAGCTCGACCAATTTTCAGAGCATATAACTCTATGGATTAGGCTGGGATTACTGTTGATTTTGGTGGAGAACCCAAAGGGGTGCTCCACGAAACCCTTTTTCCAACGTCCTCGTGGAGTTAGGGTAAAATTACCCGCAATTGCAACTAGTGTAATACCCCTTTGTGCTCGAGTCTGCCCACCCGTGCCCCCCACCCGACTCCTCTCCTCTAGCAACCTTGCCCTAGCTCACCGCCGCCCACCTCCGCCCTAGCTCGCTGCCACCCACCTCAAGAACAAGCTGCTCCCGCTCAACCTCTGCCCCAAGAAGACCCGCGCCATCCATAGGCACCTCACCAAGCACCAGGTATATATGGCATGTTGTTCTCCCCCTTCCTACAACGCCTCCACGTATTGTGTTGTTTCCTTGTTGAAACTTACTATTTGACCGATGTTTTGATGTTTTGTGGCAACCCTAGTTATTAGATTGTAATCAAGGGTAGAGTAACGACCAAGAGTGCAGCTCCAAGGTTCAAACAATGGTTCAATCATCTTGATCCAATTGCAAAGATCATTATTCTGATTTTCTTCAGTTGACACATAACTTGGGCACTTGGTATTTTTTGGACAGAACTAGAGCAATAATTTACATTCGGGTTGCGAAACAAATTTACGCCCATTGGTGACCCTTACACATCATTATTTGCATCACTGTTCTGGATTTCTCCAGTCACATTACTTACATGGTACTCTAAAGAATAAGTATTTACATTTCAGAGATCTCAACATCTTAGATGTGTTCAGTCAATGTGATTCTTTTCCACTCATTTCCCTTGTTTACTAATTCTTTTCCAATGTGATTCTGTTCAGTCAATCATTGCCCTATCATTGTTCCCTAAAAACTAAGAACAGTCCAATGTGATTCTTTCCCACTCATTTCCCTTGTTTACTGATGTCTGAAATATTTTTTTCCTTGTCTGAAATCATATGAATTTACTTCGTGTTTCGACAGTAGCTATTCATGATGTATAGTATTACTACCAAGTACTATACTAGGAAACCCCTGATCTGATGAAAAGTAAATTCAGTTGCTCAGGACCAAGTGAGCTATGTTCTTGATGGCACTCCTGGTTACCTGCAATAATTAAAATGTTGCGTTATGCAATGCAAGTCTACAAGCACTGGCTCACAAAGCAAGCTTCTTGCAAGTTGGCCTATCTGCTTGTACTTCTCAGTGAAACTAAATATTGTGACAAGTTTAGAATTGTAAACTGGGAGGATCTACAAGTGCTCAACTAATGTTCCAACAGCTATGCTGATTGAAAAGGATGATATTTTTGGTTGCTTGTTTATCTCCACTTGCACGGAACAGGGTAAACTATGCAATTTATTTTCTTAATGCTTGTGGGTGCATGCTAAAACTTTATGTATGTCTTCTCTTCCTGATAGGGCGCCAGGCAGGCAGCTCCTCTTGTTTGACATCAGGCTTAGGCAGACTGAGGTTCATGCATTTAGTTGGAAGCAAGACAGCAGTGAGTCTCAGTCAGCTCTAATTAACCAGTCATGGTCTCCCAGGAATTTTGTTCGCCCAAAGGAGTTGTATTGATCATGGTTAAAGAAAAGTAATGCATCAGTTGAAGAAGCAGCAAAATCAGCGCATTTTGAGCCAGTTTCGCTGGCCCTGCTAGGCCATTAGCTTTCAATGCGGCAGAGCTAGCGATGCAACTGAAGAGCCCCACAGTTGGAAGTTTTTGCTCCTGTTCATTGAAACATTTCCACCTTTTGAGCTGCTGCTATTGGATATGCTATTGGATATGTGTCGAATAATTGTACGGAGTTGGTTACGTATAGGACTTAGAGTTGTATTCACGGTACATAGTGGAATCCTAGTAGGACTCTAGTGGAATCCTAGTAGGACTCTAGTGGAATCCTAGTAGGACTCCTGTCTTCAGGCCTCCTCATAAATATGAGAGGAGGGCCGCTGTTTGTGATTATGACGGCATAGCAACAGGTTCGCAGGGGGGCAGCGAGTCTGCGGGAACCCCGGGAAGCAACCGGTGTTGCTAGTTGGGGAGGAGCGCCCGTAGTCATGCCCCGGGGATGTAGGCTTCGGCTGAACCTCGTTAACAAATATCGTGTCTCTGGTGTCGTCTGTGATCGTGTGCATCATCTCGGTAGATCCATCCGTTGCTTCCGCTGATGGCTTATTTCCTAACAAGTGGTATCAGAGCCATGGTTGGATTGGATCTAGAGACGGTGCGTGAAAGATCACGTGGAGGTGCGAGGATTATGCTCCTACAGGGCGTCATAAAATATACGGGCAGTGCGGATGGACACGGCGCAAGGTGGAGTATAGCGGCGGATGGTGCTTACAGACGATGTCGTCGAGGAGTTGCGGATGCGAGGTGAGATTCGCGGAGGCCAAAACCACGGTGGACTCGAAGAGGATCAGGAAGCTGGCGGGCAGGCGTGGGGTGATCATCTGATGGTCACGGGAGCACGTGTGGGAAGCTAGCTGTGGTCGCGTGGCCGGTGGAGGTCGAGCGGCGCACGGCCTGAGGAGTCTCGGTTACCAGAGGTCCACGTGAACACGAGCGGTCTGGTTGGTCGGAGGCCAAGCGTGGCTGTGGCCTGGAGACAGGGCGACGACTGCTCTGGAGGTTCGGTCCAAGAGACGTGAAGGCAACGTTTGGCTCGGAGGATCGCGCGTGGAGGCTGCTGTGTTTGCGAGACTTGGTCAGCTTGGTCAGGACGGTCAAGACCGGTAAGTTATTTCTGCTCAGCTACTTTCTCGACTAGATGCACAAAATATATGGCATGGAGTCCGTGGCGAGCTCGGAGCAGGAACGGCTTTGGCTTCGGTCTTCGGTTGAGAGACGCACACGTGGTGACGCTTGGCAGCTTGGTCTGGTACGTTGGAGTCGGGTGCTATCCAGCCCAGAGGCAATTCGGCCATACTTGCTCACTTGCCTCGGGACTCGGGTGGAGTCGGACGTGGCCTGGAGACTAGAGGCGAACATGTCTGACTCAGAATTACAAGGCTCTCGGTGGATAGTTGTCTGTGAGTTGTACCTGCATGGAATAAAAAAAAATGCACGTGCTGGTGCATGCATTGGCTGCACTTGTGCCCATGACTCATAAAGGCCTGGAGATGTTTCGAGTGTTGCATGCTCATCAAGGTGGCAGGCGCGGAACATCTCAGTGTGTGATGGCTAATTTCACAGGCACGAGCAATGAGTCTTGGCAAGGCAAGACCAATGGCATGAAGGCAGGTATCTGGCAGGCCCGTGGTGGCAGGTGACGGCGTGAATCAGCGAGTTCGCATAAGGGAAATTCGACGATGACAGGGGGTTCAGTGATGGACCCGGGTAGACAGTTCGCGGTGAGGGCGGATAGTCTGGTATTTGGCGATGTGAGACTGAAGTTTCGGTCAGGCGTTAGATGAATTGGCGTACAGCTGATAAGGTGTGTCGTGCAAGCAGTGCATGAGATGCGCATGTGTTGGAGTGTGACAGGAGGTCACAAACACGAGGTGCGCAGATGCTGGAGCATGATAGGATGTCACAGAGACGCTGATAAATATTGCAACAGGCGAAGGAGGAGAGGTAATCGATCGATTGGCCATACCTTAGGCTGGTGTTGCGGTGCTCGGTGATGAGCATGGGCTGTCGATGGTGTTTGGTTGTGGTGCATAAAGCGACTAATGAGAGTTTGACAGTGATGGCCGGACAGTTTGCGGGCACATGGCAAACGGTCCAGGAAAGGCTGACGGACAGTTCACTTGGAGGGTGAACATACCGTGGTGCAGGGTGGACAGGCTGGTGGCGACAGGCCAGTCATTCCGCGGGTAGCAGAAATGATGAGACTGGCAACAACAACATAGAAGCGTGATGGTTATTTTCTGTGGCGTGGCAACACATGGCGCGAGCTCAGGATGCAGGATGGCATTGGAGAGGGCTTGTGTGTTTCCAAATCAGCAAGGTCGCAGATCGATTCGAGTTGTACGCGTACGGATTTCTGAAGTGTGGATCGATGGGCGTGAAGAAGCTTCAAGGGCTGAATTGGAAGGAAGTAAAGATTATGGAGATCTTTACTTGCAACTGGAGTAATCTGGTTGGTCTGAGACTGTAGGAGGCTACGGTGTAAGACGTCAGAGAATCGTAACCTAAACAGTCAGGTGAAAGAGCAATGCTAGTGTGGCAATTTCTATGTGTGGCTCGGAAAGCAACATTGGATTTCTCAGTATCAAGAAGTAGTCAATTGGGAGCGTGGATATCGGATTCAATTGGTTTTTTATGTGACGCCTAACAGGGAGTCTGGTGATTCTAGTTGTATCTACTTATGTGACAACGCGGGCTACCGTGCTGTTGGAATAAGGTACTATCAAAATCAAGATTTATTATGGAGTTGTGTGCTTCAGGGAGTCAGGCATGTGTCAAAGCTAAGGAGGAATCTGATTTCGCTCAAAGAGGCTGTGTTGATAGAAGAGAAAGGTACTCAGTTGCAGGTGGAGTCATGGAGTCTGAAGTTGCAGGGATAGCAGTGTCTCTAGAAGGCGGTGGGTTTGAGTGAAACTCATCGAGCAGCTCTCATTGAGTGGCAAAGGTGATAACTCAAGTCCGATGTACAAGGAGGTTCGCGCATAACGGCTTCAAAGTGGCAAATTATTCGTCAAGGTGGAGTTTGTTGGATATGTGTCGAATAATTATACGGAGTTGGTTACGTATAGGACTTAGAGTTGTATTCACGGTACATAGTGGAATCCTAGTAGGACTCTAGTGGAATCCTAGTAGGACTCTAGTGGAATCCTAGTAGGACTCCTGTCTCTAGGCCTCCTCATAAATATGAGAGGAGGGCCGCTGTTTGTGATTATGACGGCATAGCAACAGGTTCGCAGGGGGGCAGCGAGTCTGCGGGAACCCCGGGAAGCAACCGGTGTTGCTAGTTGGGGAGGAGCGCCCGTAGTCATGCCCCGGGGATGTAGGCTTCGGCTGAACCTCGTTAACAAATATCGTGTCTCTGGTGTCGTCTGTGATCGTGTGCATCATCTCGGTAGATCCATCCGTTGCTTCCGCTGATGGCTTATTTCCTAACAGCTGCGATTGAGACTGCTAGGCTGTTGGCTCTCCAATCTGCCAACTGCCAGAGTGGCATATGTCGAGGGTTTGTTCCTGATAATATGTTCGGAAATAACGGATTACCTTTGTGGATCAAAGATCGAACATGAAGCGAGGCACACGCGATGTATACAGGTTCAGACATTCGGTTGGAGTAATACCCTATGATGATTATGTGTATGTATTCACTCGAGTACATGTAATATGGCTAAACTATTACAAGGAGTAGATCGGATCTAGTCTAACCTAAGGCTAAAGTCGCCGAGTTCCTCCTGCACTAAGGTCCTGATGCCTGCCTCCAATCGCCGAGAGAGAAAAGAGAGCCCTCTTTTCTTCGAGGGACTAGGTCTCCACCTTATATAGGGGTGATGTATCACATCCTATCTAGCTGTAGTCGATAGGGAATCATTTTCCTTATAGTCTAAGTACATAGATCTGTCATGGATACTAGTCTTCTCGAGTTAGGTAAGCAATCGAGACATTCCTAGTATATACCTTCTAGATTCTGGGCATATCAGGTACCGCAGATTCGTTTCCATAATATCCGGAGTTGTTAAGTATACTCTCGGCATACCCTGTCCATATATGGTACACTTCTTATACGTATATACCCTATAGTTAAATATTCGATAGTAGCCCCTAACTCTACTCAGCAGGGATGATTTCTACAAGCACCTACTCGAGTACCGCAAGGTCCAAGTCTGGTCGAGTAAGGTAGATCGAACTCACAGTCGAAAGAATCGGATAAGAAGAGGCTTTGTTCTGAGCATCGAGTGAAAACACTTTTGGGTCGAGTGCCCTTTGTTATCTGCACTCGAGACTCAATAAGGGCTAGTAATATCGACTTCTCGACATCCGTCTCTGAGTAGAGTTAAAAAACCTTTTGAAATACAGGCGTGCAAATATTCGCACGATGCCATCATCCCGCTTTCATGCCAATCGAAGTGCCACAGTGACAGGAGTGGTTACCAAAGAAACGTTAAGCCTAAGCTATTTAACTATACGAACCTGAACTGTAGCAATCCTTCCTTGCCCTCGCCGCTAGTCCTCTCATACAAAGTTCCATCTCCCTTAGCCCAAACACACGCTTCCGCCAAAAAACTTAGGTTCATAGATTCCAGTTCCCCTGCAAAGACCTCCGCTTCCTCCTCGCCAGAAAGAGACTTCAGTGCGAAGGCCGCCGACATCTCCCTCGAGTATCTGGACAAGACGAAGCTCCTGACCGAATCTTGGGCAATCTTAATGATGCAAGAGTCAAGGTTGAAGGAACTCGAAGCAGAAGGAATAGTGCCTTGTCAAGATCTGGTCAACTGGAGGCCTTGCAGCGGGTGAGGAATTCCCTTCCTACCAATTTGACCATGATATTGTGGCTTTTGAATCGTTTTTCTTCTGTGGATTCAACGTTCCCCCTTCTAAATTTCTCCTCAACATACTCGACTGGTACAAAATTGAGCTCCACCACTTGAATCCAAACTCAATCACAATGCTTAGCATTTTCGTTCACCTATGTGAAACCTTTCTTGGCATCGAGCCCAGCTTGAATCTATTCTAGTACTTTTATCATCTGAAGAGGAATAAGGAGAACAAATATGTTGGAGGTTGTGGTTTCCAATTGTGGCTTGGAATGAAGAACTCCTATATTCCAGTTGCGTTAACCTCTTCTTGGCAGAAGGATTGGAAAAAACTCTGGTTTCACATCTCCAACCCCGACCCAATCCATTCTCCCTTATATATAAGAACATTCTACCTCGCCAAAATCCATCTTGGTCGAAAAAGCACTATGAGTCCAACCACACTGCCTATTATGTCACGAAGATTGGTGAATGTAGAGTGGCTTAACCAGGTGGCATGTAGCCAAGGATTTCATTAGTCGAAGGTCGAGTCCTTTGAAAGCGTGAACTCGCTTTGCCTGGGAGTATTCTGGAGATAAAGACAACCCTAGGGATGCGACCGGAAGTAAGAGCACATGGCACTTTGCTGCTTCTGCTGTCGTAGTCGAATTATTTCGAGTAACTTTACCTTGTCTTTTTCAGCTTTGTCTCTTCAAGACACTACAGCTTGATTGAATAAGCTCTTCTCCTATGAAGCTCAAGAGTGCTCTATTCAACCTTACTCCCGTTCATATCCTCGACCAGAGGTGGGATTCTCAAGTAAGAAAGTATTGCTAATTGCTGCTTAATCATCCTGACTCATTTTTCTGATAATAGGCTCCAATTGTCCATCAAGAACACATTCTTACGACCGAGGTCCATGAGCTTGATGGCTCTTCCTCCTTTGGCACCGGCGACAAAGGGAAAATGCCAGTTGATGAAGGGGCCAAGGGGTCTCTTTGATCAAAGTGATCGTCCTCATCATTTGATCCGCTACATGATCCGAAGCCGCTCAAGCGCTCTCGGAGAAGAAGCTAACTAGTAACGATATCGAGTTATTAAATAATTATGTATTTTCTATTCTGGTTATCGAGTACTCACTTGCTGACATCCGATATGTATGAGTGGTCCTTTGACAGGGAACATCTAGAACTCCCTCTTGATCGCCTCTTCACGCAGCTGACACACCTGATGACTCGGTAAATAAGGCAACTCTTAGTGAGTCGTCGCCCTTACATTGGCCATTCTTCTAAGCATTGGTTCGATAAGTCTAAAATGATGATGAATCATTATGGGTTAGTTTCTTGCAAGCACTGGTGACTTTGGCTTCATCCAATCCCCTGATCATCCCCCTGCGCGACCAAACCCTACCACCGGTACGATGAGGAAGATAGTAATCAAGAGATAGAAATCAAAAGTCAAGATACTCATCCCAGTTGCCCAAAAGGTTTTATCTGAGTATTTGGATTAATCTGCATCCTTCTATCATGTTTCTAATCCATTTCTTGCAGCTTGTTGATTATGGAGAAGTCCAAAGAACTGATTGAAAGTGGTTTGGTCATCCAAGTGAACCTATCTTCCACAGTTGCTCTGCCACCGCCTTCTTGAGTAGAACAACCTCTTGCAGATGTTCCCGCACCAAGCTCGAAGCTCAACGAGCCTAAAGCTCCTACAAGCCTTCCTGTTATCGATCTCTGGGCAATAATGAAATCTCTTATTGAGGCTATCTATGACCAGGAAGCAGCAGTCAAGTCCCAGCTTCTGTCAATTAAGCCCATGAGCTACTAGAAGGATCTCAAAGAAAAAGATAGCGAGCTAGCTACTTGACAACAGACAATTGAAGGTTAGTTTACTTCTTAATCACTAATACGTGATTCTTACATTGGGGAACTAATGATAACTTTTATCATTTGTTCCTCTAGATCTTGAGTCCTCTATGGAGAGAAAAGTAACCCTTCTCAATGATACGATGAAAGTCCTCCACGAGAAGGACAAGTATTAGAAGAGGCTCAAAGATGCTTCAAATAAGGAAAAAGCTGATCAAGACGCAATGGTTGATACTTTTAAGAAAGCAGAGGCTGATCGAGATGCGGTGGTCGATGCTTTAAAGAAGGTAGAGACTAATCGAGATGTCATGATCGCTAGTCGGGATACAGCAGTTGCAGCACTCCAAGAGCTGAGGGAGCAGATCTTTGACTTCCATCAGTGCCAAAATAACCTAGTCGGCTTCCATCAGCTCCAAAATGATGCTTGGTCACCTCAAGAGTTACAACCCAAATCTTAACACCTCAGTGGTGATGGCAGGTTTTGGATGCAGGCAGAGGAGGTAGCACAAATTATAGGAAAGCATCGAACCTATGATCCCTGCTTTCGTTGAGTCTTTAGGGCTCAACCTGTCTGACAATTAAAGCGAGGGTAGCCCTTCTAACTGATGGTTTGTAGTTCCTAACTTGAAACATTTAAAATCAGATCCGTAATTTGGGGGTGTTTGTGAACGCTACTATTATTTTGCTTGTCCAATATTCTACTGCTTGCTATTTCCTTATCGATGAAATAGAGTTAGCATTAGTAGATGCAAAATTGACTAGCAAATGTTATGATAATCCTCGTAATCAATTGATATATCGAATATATGTCAATATCTGAAAACTCAACTAGATAAATTGTTATATGTATGGCTCTCGAGTTACTACTCAAGGTAACCACAAGAGTAAGGAAAAGACTTAGTGTAAAACTAAAAATAGAAAACATGATGACATTTTGCAAACTTTCACTAACTTGCGCACTTGATCACGTACGAATATGAACTCGACAGAGAACACATATGGGATCGACTAGAACTTTAGAACCTCTTTTTTAGCCATTAGGAATGAGATGTCTAACACTCTCTTGTGTCGTTATGCTTTACTAGGTGTAATTGTCTGTCATCAACCCAAAATATGCCTCTACTAGCTCTTATCCAAAGCAGTCGATGCAAAGCTAAATAAACTTTTGCAAAAGATACTTACAAAAATTATGGTGTTATTATGTAGATCTCGACTCTATGGTCGAGGAGAAGATTACTCGACCAAAGAAAAGAAAGAAACATACCTGTGTTATTGGAAGTGTATGGTGTTGTAGCCCTCGACTATCTACTCAATGATTGGATCGAGTAGAGAGTAAAGTCATAGCATCAGAAGTATGTGATGCAGCCCCTAACTCTCTGTTTGATGTGATAATCAAGGCAGAGAGTGGAGTATATGCACCAAAATATGCTTGATGTGGCCCTGTCTCTTCACTCCATGACTAAACACGAGTAGAAAATGGAGCATAAGCACTGACATTATATAATTTAGCTTTCGGCTCTTAGGTTGGTATGATAACCGAACAAGTATGATGTAGCCCCTAACTCTCCACTCGATAGCTAGATCAAGTGGAGAGCAGAGCATAAGCATTGAATTCTGTTTGAGATGATGTTATGGTCATCGACTAAATTCCAATAGTTGGGTAGGTGGGCATAGTGCTGGCCACCTGGGTGCCTACTGGGCTAGCCCAAGGCATGACACTATAGGCATGGCACGGCCCAAGGGGTAGACGGGTCGGGCTGGCACGGGGCACAGTTAGCCAGGTCATGGTTGGGCTGACACCTTGTTACAGCGTACTGGCATGGCCCTACCTGGCCACTATAGTCCTGCCACCCAACCGCGCCGCTCGCCACCCCGCCCCTGCCCCAGCTGCCCCCATCTGCACCGCCTGGTCACCCCCGTCCTACCGGCTAGTCACCCCCACCACGCCACTCTGCCACCCCTCCTCGCCCAGCTGGCCCGCCGTGCCGCAACCATGCCCGGGCCAGCCCGACATGGCACAGTCGACCAAAGGCCATGATGTGGGTCGCGCCTCCATCACGCAGGCTGGCACGACATGACATGTTAGCCTATCAAGCCATGCCTAGCCAGGCCCATGCTGAGCCAGCCCGGCAGGCCAATTTTGATAGGTCTAGGTGGGCATTAAAATCCCACTCTTGTTTGTGCTCGTTTTCACCGCGACCTTTGACCTAACACATCATAATGATACCGCACCCCTCTTTGCAGAGATTAGATAGGTCATACCATCTTGGCAATGCCTCGACTTCCGCTGAATGCACCACATGATCGAGGAATCTTGAAAACACGCTCACTTTGGATCTTGACGGCTCTATTTGCATAGTGTGACCTGTTCTCGTAGCTATAAATAGAGAGAACCCAAGGCCGTTCGTTTCTCACCTCGTCTCCTTCCTTCTCTACTCGTTATTCCAGAGAACTCGTACAGCCTAAATCCATGGCCTCCACTCCACTGTCATCTAGTGAGCTAAGCCCAGAGAGTGAAGAAGCAGGGCTCCTCTCCCTAAGCCCTCTCCATGGTTCCTCATGGGGTCATAATTGTTTCCTCCAGTGATGAGGAATCGAATGAGAACAAGGGGGATGAAGGAAATGAAGGGGATGAAGATGGTGGTGATCTTGATAATATCATCGACTAGGTCACCGACGAGGTCGTCAGCGATGAAGTCACCAAGCACCCAGTGGTGAAGAGAGCGCGGTTGACTTCTCCGTCGATAGCCACCAGATCAGCCCCACATTCCATGGAGGATCCATCGGTACAACCAGCATCGGTCAGCAGCTCTAGCACAGGCAGAATCTGTTTTGCAGCCACTTTCCCTGATCCTTATGCTGGTTGGCATTCGGTTCCTAGTGCAATCAGTTGTCATCCGAGGGAGGAGTATAAAAGATTCCTTGATTCATTCAAGGGTGAGTAGGACTTGCACTGTTTGCAAGAGCTAGATGAATACTTTCTGTCAACTTTGAACTAGCCATGTAGGTAGATAGAAAAGAAAACGTATGTAATCGAGTAGTAAATTGAATCAAATGTAATTGACTTACCTAGAATTTGCCTTTTCTATGAATGAAACTTGGAGTTGGTCAATATTCCATGAGTACTAGAGTATCTCACTTTTTGGAGTAGATAGCTGCACTGATCCAGGTCAGGTAACTTTGACCACCATATAGAGTGCTTCCCACTTAGGTGATAACTTATGATGCCTAGTAAGTTTGTGCACCTTTCATAGAACAAGATCCCTGGTAGTGAGTTTCCTGAGCTGAATCTTTTTACTATGATGCCTACGCAACGTTTGTTGATACTTAGCCGCTTGAATAGATGCTTGATTGCGATACTCCTCAAGTAAACTGATGTTGTCCACTCGTAACTTCTCTTGCCCTTCCTCCAAGTAACTTCCCACTCGTGGTTATCCGAACTACAACTCAGTCGGGAGCATTGCATCTGCTCCATAAACTAAGAAGAACAGAGTTTCACCGGTGGCCCTGTTAGTAGAAGTTTGAACGACACATAGTATTGAGGAAAGTTCTTTCACCCAGAGTTTCGAGTAAGCCTTTAGACTATCGAAGACCCGAGTTTTGATGCCCTGCAAGATTATACCATTAGCATGTTCAACTTGACCATCACTTTGTCGGTGAGTTACTAAGGCAAAACAAGTTTTGATGACAAATTTTTCACAAAACATAGTGAAGGTCCTGCTTCTGAACTGGCTACCTTTATCCATAATTATCTGATGCGAAATACCAAATCGAGTAATTATACTCCTCATGAACTTCTTAGCCGCTTCTGTGGTTATCTTTCCCACGGGTTCGGCCCCGATCCACTTAGTGAACATGTCGATAGTGATGAATAGGAACTTATAACCACCTTGGACCATTGGGAACGGTCCCAGGATATCCAAGCCCAAGACGGAGGAAGGCTAAGAAAGAGGAATTGTTTGTAGAGCTTGGGCTAGTCCAGTGGTCTGCCTTCCAAAAAATTTACAGCTCTCGCCCTTTTTGACCAGCTCAGAAGCATCCTGAAGGGCAATCGACTAATAGAATCCATGGCGAAAACCTTTTCAGACCAAGGTGTGGTAAGACGCATGATTACCACACATGCCTCCATGGATATTGAGCAATATTTATTGCCCTCTTCCTGCGTAATGAACTTCATCTAGATTTTGTTATTCCCCTTTCGGTAGAGCTTGCCGTTTATCAATGCGCCGAGCCTGCACTTATGATTAATTTTCTCTGCAGACGCATCATCATCAGGGATGTCTCAACCTTCGAGATAGGCTTGGTACGAAGTCATCCAAGTCAGTTCGCGTTCAAGTAGTGTAGCATTTGTGTTTGCAGGTTCTGCCTCTCTAACTAGACCAGACTGCTAGTCAAGTTGGGCAGCATCCGTTCGCCGAATGATCGGGATAGATGGTTTGAGAAGTTTCTCAACAAAGACTCCTATGGGTACCGGAGCTCAGGAAGAAGTGAGTCTAACAAGTTCATCCGCACCAGAGTTGTCACTCCTCCTAATGTGTGTTACTTCTAACCCTTTGAACTTCTGCTCGAGCTTTCACACCTCATTCAGGTAAGCTACCATGTTGTCATCCGAGCACTGATACTCCTTTTGTACTTGGTTTACGACTAGCTGTGAGTCTCCTTTTAGAAGAAGTCACCTGATTCCAAGTGACTCAGCTATGGAAAGCCCGTTTACCAGTCCCTCGTATTCTGCTATATTGTAGGAAGCTTTAAAATCAAATTGAACAGCGTACCTAAGTTCATCACCCATTGGAGATTTAGGTATAATTCTAGCCCCTGAGCCTTGAAGCATGAGCGATCCTTCGAAGAAGAGTGTACAGTGGTATTCGACCACACTTAGCCTTGTTTCTTCAATGCTTGTCCATTCGGTGATGCATTCCGCTAGTACTCCTGACTTCACACTTGGGCGTGGCACATATCCGATGTCGAACTCATTGAGCTCGACCACCTGCTGTACGATTCGTCTAGTAGCTTCCCTATTGCGTATGACATCCTTCAGTGGATACGTCATCATGACGGTGATCTTGTGTGCTTGAAAATAATGTTGTAGCTTCTTAGAAGACATCATGACTACATATAGCAACTTCTACACTTATGGGTATCATAGCTTAGCGTCGTGTAGGACTTCGTTCGCATAGTAAATAGGTTTGTGGACCTTAGCCTTCTCTCAGGGCTTTCCTGTTTGACCACTAGGACCAAACTTACAACTTGTGGGATAGCTACAATGTACAAAAAGAGCTCTTCTTTTTTTGTTAGCTGGTGTAAGAATTAATGGAGATGATTAATACCTTTTTAAATCCTAGAAGGCACTCTCCACTTCTTTCATCCACTCGAACCAGTCATGTTTCCTCAGCAGGTTGAAGAAAGGCATCCCTCACTCACCCATCTTAGAGATGAATCGACTAAGAGCTCCAATGCATCATATTAATTTTTGAACTTCTTTCAGTGTTCATGGTGACCGATCTAGTCAAAAGCAACGATTTTGCCATGATTGGCCTCAATGCCTCAACTTGACACCAGGAAACCAAGAAGTTTGCCGGACGGAACACCGAACATGCATTTTTGGGATTACGTATCATACGATACTTCCTAAGGCTGTTAAATGTTTTCTTGAGATCGACAATCAATGCATCTTCAGTTCTGGACTTGACTACAATATCATCTACATACACTTCTACAGTGGGCCCAATTTGGAGTTGTAAATAGTTCTGAATACACCATTGATAAGTGGCGCCAGTGTTTTTTAAACTAAAAGGTAGCTTTACATAGCAGAATACACCGAAAGGAGTCGTGAAAGCAGTTTTCTCCTCATCCTCTATTCCCATGCTAATTTGGTGATACCCAAATAGGCATCTAGAAAACATAGTAATGCACAACCTGTCATGGAGTCGATGGTCTGGTCCATGCGAGAAGGGAAATGATCCTTGGGATAGGCTTTATTGAGGTCGGTGAAGCTGAAGCACATCCTCCATGGGCCATTCGCTTTCTTGACGTGGACAGGATTCGCCAGCCATGTAGTATGATGAACCTCTCGAATAAAGCCCACCTTTATGAGTTTTCTAACCTCCTCCTGGATGGCTTGCTTCCTGTCCTCTGCAAATCTTCACTACCTCTGAACCACGGGTTTGGAGTCGGGCTTAATAGCTAGTCGATACTCAATCGCCTCCCTAGGGACTCCGAGCATATCAAACAGTTGCCACAAAAAGACTACTTGGTTTGCTTGAAGGAAAGTGATGAGCTAGAGTTCCTATTTAGGGTCTAGGTTAGCCCTAACCTTAACCGTCTTGGCTGGTCCAGACAAGTCGAGGGGTATTGCCTTGATGCCACCATCCGTCCTTTTGTTGTCGACACCGTAGCTGGTCTCACCCTTTGTGGCATCATTGGACTTGGAAGTATCAGCAAGACATACAAGTTTGGAGCCCTTGATCTCAATGGTGGCTTGATGTTTCTGATGCTTGGAATCCGCACCCTTAGAAGTGGTTGCTACTCGACTGAGGTGTTCAACCTGTCTAGACTCTGCTTGTCACATTTGACTGCTACATGCTGATCTCCCCTCACAGTTATGATCCTTTTGGGACCTAGGATCTCGAGTTTCTAGTACGTATAGTGCACCACTGTCATAAACTTATCTAGCATTGGGCAGCCAAGGATCACATTGTACACCGTCTCGAAGTCCACGATTGAAGGTAAGCTTCTTTGTATGGAAGTTGTTGGGCATGCCAAATGTAACCGGCAACTCAATATAGCCTAGAGGCATGGTCGATGAGTTGGGGGTTATGCCATGGAAAGGCTCGACTCTCGCCTTAAGCTCTGACCTCTGAACCCCGATCTTACCTAGGGTTTTGGTGAAGATGAGGTTAAGTGAACTACACCAATCAACCAAGGTTCAGGAAACTTTTATGTTGAGGATAGTCGGTTGGACCACGATCGAGTATCGACCAGGGTGTGGAATTGCAGTTGAATGATCAACTTGATTGAAAGAGATCGAAACCTCCGACCACTTGAGGTATCGAGTAGGCCCAGTCAGATCCAAATTGACCTCTCATTCGATGGCCTTATACTGCCTCTTAGATTCATACATGGTTGATCCTCCGAAGATGTGTGCTAGACTTTGGTTGGCCTTGTGGAATTCAAGCTCGTCACCGTTAACATTCAGCTTGACCTATTTGTTTTTATGCCCAGCAACAGCAGCCTTGAGCTTTTCATCAACCTTCCTTTTGATGACATGGCATTCATCGAAGTCGTTTTGGTTGGTCCGATGAACAAAACACCACTTCCATCCACCTCGACTCAGGCCTTTGTGTTATCCCAGTGTTGCATGACTTAATCATATCGACTGTGGCTATGGTCATATCTAGACCCTTGCGCTTGTCGTCGAGTTTGTTCTTCTTCCCCCCGTTCTTCGAGGACTTGGGCTTGTCCTTACTAGATTGAGGGTTCTTGGTGTGTACCTAGGCTTCTGCTCGCTTTGCAAACTTGTCGGTTAACTCGAAGAGCTCTTTGACCATGTGGATCTTCCGAGTAGCCATCTTCCTGAGCAGTTCCATGTCCCGAATGCCTCACTTGAAGGCAATGATGATTGACTCATAGATGTCCAGGATCGTATTACGCCTGTCGCTAAACCGGCAAATGAAATCTCACAGTGACTCGTCCTCACCCTGGTTCAGCTGATGGAGATAGTTCTCTGTTCCTGGACGCTCAAATGTGCCTTGGAAGTTGACTATGAACTAAGCCTTCAACTCGACCCATGATTAGATCAAGTTAGGAGGTAGGTTCAACAACTAGGACCTGGCAGGTCCATCGAGCGCAATCAACAGATAATTGGCCATTACCTTGTTGTTGCTGCCCGTCGCTAAAATAGCTGTGGTATAGATCGGTAACCACTCGTTAGGGTTGATCTTCCCATCATACTTCTGGATTGAGCTCGCCTTGAACTTCTTGGGCCACTGTATCGATCGAAGCTTGTGTACGAAAGCTTTGCAGCCTCCATCAAATTCTTCAGGAGGAAGTGTGGGAGGACTATCACGCCTGTTCCTTCAAGAAGGGGAGTTACATCAACCATCTCGTCCTGGAGATCTACGATCATAATAACAGCTATTGTCCTCGTGGCATTCCTCAGGGAGGTTATGTATCAGTGTACATAGATCATGCTGATATTGAGCAATATGACTCCTCCGGTCTCCCTGGTTCCTACGCCTATGGGAGGGTAGTTACAGTTTGCCCCACAAAGCAGTGCTCAGGCTCGATCACCTGAGCTTCCTGCCTGGGATCCCTCAAGTTGGGGATGCTCACGTCCATAGCTCCTCAAGCCAGCGCCTTGCCGACTGAGGCATCTAGAGGTGCTAAGATTGTTCGCTCGAGTAGCTTGGACCTGGGCCGCATCAATTAGGGTCCTGACCTGGTTAACCATAGGGATTAAGGGATTCGTTGTATCCAACTCTGGAAGGGATCTTAGAATCAGATGGGCTCCCTGGATATTAGCATCCGGAGTGCTAAAAATATCACTACCCAGACTTGGCTGTGGTCGAGATGATGCTGCTCCATAGTTGCTATCCTAAGGGAGCTCGTTCCTCGATGCTTGAGCCACTGGTGGTGGAGGTGTGCCCACTAGAAGTCATAGTTGAAGACCAGGAGGTACCTGACCTCCCACAGTTCATCGATGGAGAGTTGTGTCAGGGACACGTAAAGCTCCAGCTGCATATGTCTCTGGCGGTATTTCACTGGCAATGCCGGTACCATGAGCGGCGGTTACCGTTGCTGGATCTACCACCGTTGGGCCAGCAAGTGGGATATCAGCTCCTCTGGCCATGAACACGAATCGATCTGTTTAGCTGCTCTAGTTATTAGCGATGGAGTCGTCATCACCATCCTCACCGTTGTTGGTGTCCATGCACTAGAGAACATTAGGTTCCTTGGGATCCCACTCAAGATGTCCCACCTCACAGTATGTGTCCAATTGTTTGGACTTGATCATACCGGTGCGGATCAGTTCACCTTGATAGTCCCACCAGAAGATCATAGTTCCAAATGTGATCTTCGATCTGGCTAAGGGTGATTCGAGGGTGATCACTGTTGACCCGAAGTGGTCATAGAAGCCAGCATTGGAGAATCCAGTGCCAATGTGCACTCGAGACATAGTCGATCCTGAAAAGCATAAGACTTCTGCCTAGCGCGCTAACTGTCGAGGGTCTGTTCCTGATAATGTGTCCGGAAATAACAGGGTTACCTTCATGGATCAAAGATCGAACATGAAGCAAGGCACATGCGATGTATACAGGTTTGGCCCTCTGGTTGGAGTAATACCTTACGTCCTGTATGGATGATTATGTGTATGTATTCATTCAAGTACAATTAATGTGGCTAACCTATTACAAGGAGTAGATCGCATTTAGTCTAACCTAAGGCTAAAGTCACCGAGTTCCTCCGGCGCTAAGGTCCTGATGCCTACTTCCAATCGCCGAGAGAGAAAAGAGAGCCCTCTTCTCTTTTGGGAGGTCTAGGTCCCTGCCTTATGTAGGGGAGATGTACCACCTCTGATCCAGCCGTAGTCAATAGGGAATCCTTTTCCTTGTAGTCCAAATAGATAGATTTGTCCTGGATACTAGTCCTTTTGAGTTGAGTAAGCAATCGAGGCCTTCCTAGTATATACCTTCTGGATTTTGGGCGTATCAGGTACCACGAATTTGGTTCCATAATATCCGGAGTTGTTAAGTATGCTCTCGACATACCCCATCCATATATTGTATAGTTCTTATGCGTATATACCTCATAGTTAAATATTCGATAGTATGCATCTGAAGAGGCTTAGGTTGAACGTTTTGTCCTTCTTACTTTGGAAGAAAAAAATAACTGGAGTGGGGAACCCGGTATATATGTCCAATCTATTCGACAATGTATATCTTATTTGCATTTGGCCTCAACATGTTAGATTTTGTAATGGTTAAGACTGGAGTATCCTGACTGTTGGCCTCCTTCTCCATTCTAGATTCAGTGGAGTTCTTTCAAGATTCAATCATGTCATGTGGTGCTTTCATTTTCTTTAGGAACTCAATAATAATATTTGCATACTTTTTAGAAGGAAAAAAACAGAATTCAACAGCAAACACAACATTTTGATTGACAAAATCTGTAACTGCGAGCATAATTAGAATGACAACAAACCAATCACAAATGTTTATATGTAAAAAATAGTGCACATGTAACATCACAAGGTATCATTGATAATTCCTCCAAAACCCTCTTACTCCTGAATCTGGAGCAATCCTACTAGCCAAACACCTTCACTATTAGTTCCAACTCTATTGGGGCAAGAGATCATCTTGCCCCAGTAAGTACGGCGAGAGTTTCTTCTAAGGAGGAGACTCAAACTTGGAGACGAAGTTTGACAGAAAGGAATACCACAACTATATTGATAGTAGAAAAACAGATAGGTCTGGGGGAGTATCACAGCGTGATTTAGTGTTTGGGCACCTTTGTGTCCTGTGTGCTGCCTTGAGCGTTCTCCTTTTTCCCCAGATGACCATGACCCCCTATTTATAGGGTGGTGCGTAGCTTAGTGTACAAGTTATCATGATGTATAAATATCTAGAACCTGGCTAAATTACTGGGTCTTATCCCAAATAACTACTTTTTACCCTATATGGAAGATAAATATCTATTGTGGCAACTATTTAGGTGCCTGCCCCTGAGGGGTGAGCTGGTCGCCAATTGCGGCCTAGCACTACTCTGCTGGGGGTGTCAGGATGACCTTCATTGCGCTATGGTGTCAAGATAAGCACCTTGCGTTAGGTCAGTTGTAGGGGGTGTCCATTCTTCCCTGATATTGTCTTCGGGGACCTGCTGCATCTTTAGGCTTCTGAAGGCCGCACAGGCACCAGAGGGGTGGCCTAAAGTGGTCCGCAGCCTCCAGGGGCTAGGCCTCCTGCTGAGGGTCCAGAGGCCGAAGGCTCTGGAGGGACTTGCTGTAGCTTTGAGTCATTGGAAGGCCACGTACGGATCGGAGAGGTGGCCCAAAGGGGCCCGCATCCTCCAGAAGTCAGGCCTCCTGTTGAGGGTCCGGAGACTGAAGGCTTTGGAGGGACATCTGATACCAATCGCCAACCATTATCCTTAGGCTGGTCTATTTTCCCCCACCAGTACCCCCTCATTCTCTGGACCCGATGTTCGGAGGGGTGAGAGGATATAGAGAAAAACCAACTCTAGCCTAGGATAGTAACAAGAATGCCCGAAGGTAAATCCCTGTCACTGAGAAGTTTTTCAGCGGGAACCATGGGCGTTGATGGCAAAGCTCAAGGGTGATGGTGCCTTGGTGGTGGCAACACGCCCTGGGATTATGTTAAGGTCAGAGGTGCAACCGGCGTCGAAGTCAAAGCCAAAGATCGAAGACGTATTAGCAGAGGAGGCATGCTCCGGAGCCTGTTTGGAGTTGGTATATGCGGTATCGGGACCTGAGGCTGGAGGGGCATCGATGGAGGTGATGCACTTTGGGGTCCGTGTGGCGGCTGATTTAGATTCTTCGGTCTTCTTTGATGATGGTTCTTCTCGCCATTTGAGTTTTGTCATAGTAGAGATTACGTGTGGGATTGGGGGGCTCCCCACGTTTTCCTGTTTGAGGACAGTAGGATTGGATGTGTTAATGGTGCGTTTTCACTGGATAATGCGCGGGTTCATTTAGGATCTTGTGCCCATGCCCCATGCATGCGCCGAAAGGAGTCTAGGTCATTAATGTGATGGGATGTTCGTGCGAGAGAATGAGGCGTCGCCGTAGAATGTTGCCATGTGTTGGTGGAACGATCGGGATCTGAACACGGGCCCCTAGGAATTCAATGGGGGACGCCATGGAGTGACGCCGCATTGGTTCTGCTTTATCTTCCGGGAGTACATGGCTGCTTGGCCCAGATATAAAGTCAGGGTCATCCGGCTGGATTCACCACTACCCCACGAGTGAGCACTTAACCTTTGACTTGAATATGGCATCATCTTCCTCCTCATCATCTTCGGAGATGTCGATGGTCTCGACTTCTTCTCCTGGGGCTGAGTCGGCGCTACCGCCGGCGGTGATGCCAGTGGCTGTTCTGCTTCTATCCCTACAGGGTGGACAGCTGCCTGTCGCTCCTATTCAACCTCTCATTCGGGAGACCGTGTCTGTTGAGATCATTGACATTTCTGACGACAAAGAGGAGACTGACTGGGACCTATGGAGGGAGAGCGATGTGGAGGAGCAGGTGTCTGCGGAGACACCGGCGACTTCTGTGGCGAAGGAGGAGGCTGAGAAGAAGGGGGAGGAGGCCCCAACGGTGGCTCCTTCGGTTTCTTCTTTGTCTTCTGACAGCTCGGGGGTCAGTTACTACATCAGCTTCTGCGGTGGTAGGCCGCAGATGAGGTGCATACGCCGCTCTATGCGCGGCCCGTACCGAGACCCGTAGGAAGCGAAGGCAGTCTTCGGGGGAGCTTCTGGTGAAGCCGTGGGACATCCCTGTCTCACGGTCTGACTATGTCCCTACTGCGGGCCCTAGTTGCCTTTTGCCACCTTGTATTTTTTTCTCCCCCTAGTTTGCTCGTTCGGGGTATGTATCCTCCATAGCGACCTTTGTGCTGTTGCTTCTTTGTACGCGTCCTCCAGATGCACGATTTGTTTAATAATGTATTTGGACCTTTGGGGGAGATTGTAATTCTTTTGGGGCCGAAGTGTAAGGGGATCCTTTGAAAAGGTGACCGCACGTCTATGTGCCTTCGTGCCACACTTCTTCGCCTCCTTCATAGGTGATGGCTGGTTTTTTTGGATGACCAAGGTATCGAGACTTTGCATAGATCATAGCCATTCCTTCATTGGGAGATGTGGCCCCGGGAATATGGTAGCAGCAGACACATAGGGTAATTAAGGAGGGCCGGATGAAGTAGTGGTGACTTCGTCGTTCCTGGCCATCGCGTACTCAGGTTCAGCATTGGTAGGGCCTTCTTCCAAATTTGTTCTAAATTTTTGACGCGACGAAGTTCATCAGGAATCTTTCGTGAAAAGCTCTGGAGGTGGTCCACAACCCTTCGAGTTCTTAGCTGCTGCCCGGCTCCGAAGGCGATCCGTCTAAAGCCTAGCGACAGCATGTCGGAGGTGAAGCTGAATACTAGATGGGAGAGGTGGTCCTCGACCCCCTCAGCCCTTAGCGACTACCCGGCTCCGAAGAAGCCGAAGGCTAGATGGGGGGTGGCCCTTGACCCCCTCGGCCCTTAACCGCTACCTGACTCTGGAGGAAACTCATCCGGAGCTTGGCTACGGCGTGTTGGAGGCGAAGCCGAAGGCTAGATGGGAGAGGTGGTCCTCATCCCCCTTGGCCTTTAGCCGCTACCGACTCTAAGGGTAATCTGTTCGGAGCCTGGCAACGGTGTGTCGGAGGCAAAGCCGAAGACTAGACGGGAGAGGGGGTCCTCGTCCCCCTCGGCCTTTAGCCGCTGCCCGACTCCGGGGGTAATCCATCCAAAGCCTGATGATAGCGTGTCAGAGGTGAAACCTAAGGCTAGACGGGAGAGGTGGTCCTCGACCCCCTCAGCCCTTACCACTGCCCAGTTCCGGAGGTAATCTGTCCAGATCCTGGTGACGGCGTGTTGGAAATTGCTGCCTCTGCAATGAATAGTTGGGGACTCCGTTCTATTTCTTGTGCCACATAGAGTGGACTTTTGCTTAATATTAGCATAATCTTTATAAACGATGTATGAGTTGTGTCTTAGATGAGACTGCAAGGTAATCATTTTATCTTTTATCATGCGAGTTTGAGTCACGTGGGCCATACCTCTTCTTGCGGGGAAGGGGATTTATACCCCTTTGATCTGTTGGTTGTGCCTCTCGGAGGCTAGTGGGTTTCGCACTTCTCCATCACAGAGACATTAGCCTTCAAGATGCCAGGGAATTTTGTTTGCTAGGTCTTTTTAGAACCTCTCCGTCTGGCGGAGGTTTTTTGGAAGACATCCCCATTTGAGCATATTTTTTAAGACTCTTCATCTTGCTAAGGTGTTTGCAAGGCTCTCCGCCTAGCGGAGGTATTTTGGAAGACATCCCCATTTGCGGGGGGTTTTGAAGACTCTCTCTCTTGTGGAGGTTTTTTCAAGGCTCTCTGTCCCGCGGAGGGTTTTTGGAAGACATCCCCATTTGTGGGGGTTTTTGAAGACTCTCTATCTTGCGGAGGTTTTTGCAAGGCTCTCTGTCCTGCGGAGGTTTTTTAAGATTCTTCGTCTTGCGGAGTTTTTGGAAGTCTCTCCGTTTTGGCAGAGGTTTGGTAAGACTCTCCATCTTGCGGAGGTTTTGGAGGATTCTCCGTTTTTGCTGAAGGTTTAGTAGGACTCATCATTTTGGCAGAGGTTTTTGTAAGATGCTTCGTCTCACGGAGGTTTTTGGAAGTCTCCCCGTTTTTGCTGGAGTCTTTGTAAGACTATCCATTTTTGTCAGAGCTTTCGCAGGACTCTCTGTTTTTGCCAGAGGTTTTGTAAGTCTCTCCGTTTTTGCCGAAGGTTTTGTAGGACTCTCAATTTTTGTTGGAGGTTTCATAAGACTCTCCGTTTTAGCCAGATGTTTTGTAGGTCTCTTCGTTTTGGGTGGAGGTTTTGTAAGTCTCTCTATTTTTGTCGGAGGTTTTGTAGGACTCTCCATTTTTGCTAGAGGTTTTGTAAGTCTCTCTGTTTTTGTGGGAGGTTTTGTAGGACTCTCCATTTTTACCGAAGGTTTTGTAGGTCTGTCCGTTTTTGCTGGAGGTTTTGTAAGATTCTCCGTTTTTTATGAAGATTTTGTAGAACTCTCCATTTTTACCAGAGGTTTTGTAGGTCTCTCTATTTTTGTCAGAGGTTTTGTATGTCTCTCTGTTTTTGCCGGAGGTTTTGTAGGACTCTCCGTTTTCGCCGGATCCTTATATCATGGTCATCCCTTGATATGCGGCGTCCACACTAGCGAGGCTATGCAATGCCTTCCAGGACACCTTGGCATAATCTGCCTTTAGGTGACCTAGGCATGCTGCGCTACTGTAGGCGTGTGGGCTCCACTACTTACCAGGGCAAAGTCTACCCTCCGGGAAACCGTTTCAAGTGACATTAGGTTTAGGCAAGAAATGCTTACAGGTGCGTGGGCGTGTCACGCCTCCCGAAGAAATCCTTCGGTGCGCCGCAACTACATTACCAAGGAAGTCCCTTGATAACCGGCATCTACACAAAATAGAGGCTATGAAACGCCTTCCAAGAAACCTATCCTTGACGCCTTTGCGGTGACCTAGGCTTCCTGTGCCCGCGGTCTGTAGGTATGTCGTGCATCGAGGATTCCTTGCGACAACATTCCTCAAAGCACCGCATCTCCACCTCCAAGGACATCAACCAGGGCATGGCTTCGACACTACCGAGGCAATGCAATACCTTCTAGGACACCTTGGCATAATCTGCCCTCTGGGTGACCTAGGCATGCGGCACAGCTGCAGGAGTGTGGGCATCACTTTCTACCGAGACTACATGATACCTTCTAGGAAACCTAGGCAGTCTTGCCTTCTAGGTGACCTAGGCATGCTATGTCTGCGATACGTGGGTTTTTGCATGGTTATGTACTAGTTAAGTTTTGCAGTCTACTATTGGCACTAAGCAACTAATTGCAGTATAGGACATAGCTAGGTCTGACGACTAATCACAACTCATGTCAAATGAAGATGCAACTTAAGTTCTACTGCTTATTTCTAAATAGGAACGTAATCTAGATTTATCATTTCTACCTAGTGATTATCTGTTGTAAAAACTTCTAGCAGTAAGGTTAGAGGCCTCCAACATATTTTGATCTTATTGTACGAAAGATAGACTAATTAGGTAAATTATCACTAGGTAATAGTGGGTGTACCTTTACCAGAATAAGGCCTCTATTATGAGGCTTGAAGGCCTCGAAGCCTACAGCTAGGCCGGGAGAGGTGGTCCTCGACCCCCTCAGCCCTTAACTGTTGCTCAGCTCCAGAGGTAATCCACTCAGAGCCTGGTAATGATGTGTCGAAGGGAGAGCTGAAGGCTAGTTGGGAGAGGTGGTCCTCGACCCCCTCGGCCCATAGTCGTTGCCCGGCTCTGGAGGTAATTCGTCCAGAGCCTAGAAATGGTGTGTCGGAGGTGGAGCTGAATGCTAGTGGGGAGAGGTGGTCCTTCATCCCCTCGTCCTTTAGCCGTTACCCAACTCCGAAGGTAATCCATCATGAGCCTGGTGACAGTGTGTTAGAGGTGGAGCCGAAGGCTAGTCAGGAGAGGTGGTCCTCGACCCTTAGCTGTTTGCCCGGCTCCAGAGGTAATCCGTCTGAAGTTTGGCGACGGCGTGTCGGAGATGGAGCTGAAGGCTAGTCGAGGGAGGTGGTCCTCGATCCACTCGGCCCTCAACTATTGCCGGGTCTAGAGGTAATCCGTCAGGAGCCTAGCGATGGCGTTCTCCTACTTAGTCCTCATCGCTGGGATATTGCACCATCAGTGGCAGAGTTGGTGGCGACAGAGTGGGGTCGGAGGGCCAGGGATTTGCCTAGGAGTTTGCCCTAGGCTTCCGACCCCTGTGCTGTCCTTCACTGGTTTCCTCTGTGGCTAGGTATCCTGTTTGTCTTCTGAGACACTCCTCCCGGAAGGTCGTGAGGGTTCGGTAGTCGTTGGTGTTGAGGTTGCGACCTGGTCCATGCAGGATGCACCCGTGTGCCTCCGGGAGTACCGGAGCCTGCAGTTGAAGTTGAGGTCGCTATCAAGGGCGCATGCCCCGGAGCCTATGGTTTCCCAAGGGCCTCCTTCCCTTTGGGGAGACCGTCAAGGTCGTCCGATGAACCGGCTTTCAGAGCCAGAGTGGCTTTGACTACGCCTCCATGGACGAGGTGGACTTGGGTTCCCTGCATTCAGTTGGTTTCACGAGGGCTGCGTCGGGGGCACTGGCGGGGTTTGCACACTCCAGAGCCTTACGCCTCCTTGGAATCTTCTTTCCCCGGAGGAGCCTGAGGAGGACGCTGGGTGGACAGATTCTCTGAAGATGTTGGCCCACCTGGGGCAACCCAGGTGATATCGAAAGAGATACTTTGGGACAAAGCCCAGGTGCATCCCTGGGTTCGACCGCTTGGCTGCGACCTCGACCGTGACCTCTCCTGGTGCAGTGAGGTCTTCGCCATGCAGAGGCTGGACGGCCTCCAAGCCGTCTGGAGTTTCTGTACCGACCCAAGGATTTTGGTTGGTCAAAGTCGGAGGAACGTCGTCCCATACGGCAGTGGGGCTAGAGGGTGCACGCAGTGTGCATGGCTGAGATAGCCACGCATATAGTTGCATAATTATAACGGTGGATATGGCGGCTAGCGCGTTGGTGGTTTTTCTGGTGGATTCCTACCTCTCTTTAGCACTTCTGTGTTCGAATCCCCACGGACGACACACTATTGGGGCAAGAGATCGTCTTGCCCTAGCAAGTATGGCGAGAGTTTCTTCTAAGGAGGAGACTCGAGCTTGGAGATAAAGTTTGAGAGGAAGAAACACCACAAATGTATTGATAGTAGAAAATGGATAGGTCTGGGGGAGAGTATCACAATGTGATTAAGTGTTTGGGCATCTCTGTGTCCTGTGTATTGCTTTGAGCGTTCTCCTTGTGACATTTTTTCCCCAGATGACCACAACCCCCTATTTATAGGGTGGTACGTAGCTTAGTGTACAAGTTATCACGATGTACAAATATCTAGGGCCTGACCGAATTATTGGGCATTATCCCGTATAACTACTTTTTACCCTATATGGAAGATAAATATATACCATGGTACCTATTGTGAAGCCTGCCCCCTGAGGGGTATGCCGGTCGCCAATTGCGGCCCGGCACAGCTCTGCCGGGGGTGTCAGGACGACCTTCATCACGCTAGGGTGTCAGGATAAGCACCATTTGCACCAGCATTAATCACTCATCACCTCGCATCAGGTCAGTTGCAAGGGTGTTCCTTCTTTCCTAATATTGTCTCTGAGCGCCTGCTGCATCTTTAGGTTTCGGAAGGCCGCATATGCATCGAAGGGGTGGCCCGAAGGGGTCCGTAGCCTCCGAAGGCCGAAGGCTCTGGAGGGACTTACTGTAGCTTCGAGTCTTCGGAAGGCCACGTACGTACTGGAGATGTGTCCCGAAGGGGGCCGTAGCCTCCGCAAGTTGGGCCTCCTACTGAGGGTCCGGAGACCAAAGACTCCAAAGAGACCTTTGATAGCAATCGTCAATCATTATCTTCAGACTGATCCATTTTCCCCAACAAACTCCATAGCATATCTACTCTACCATAAATTTTTGAAGTAGAGCTGAAAAACCTAGAATCGAATTGTGGCAAACTGGCCCTAAAGCACTTATGATCCAACGAGGCCTCCCACAGGACGGTTTCCCCGTAGCCTAGAACCAAAGACGCACACCAACGACACCGAAGAGAGGGAAGCCCAGCACAGAAGGCGACGAATGGAAGAAGAGCCCAGAAGCAAAGAGCCGAGGACCATTGTCGGGTAACATAGAGCAACTGGCAAACAAGGATTTGTGCAGAGGGGCGCGAGCTGCCAGGAGAGCTCTGTTTATAGGCACTATTAGTATTAGTATATGTCTAGAGTCTGACGAGACATAATCTACTGTAATGATGCACATATAGTTGTCTAGTGCTAAAAATTTGCTGAGATTAGTGTTTCGCTCGGTCATTCCCACTCTCGGCAAAGCTACTCGACTACACATGCTCTTAGGTAGGTACATTGATACATATCAGTCGTCTCATAAATTGTTGATGCATTCAAAATATGTATACATAATAATTATGTTTTCAATACAAAATGCTCTCATATGCCTCCTTGCTAAATACGCTTTCATAGTATAAGTTGCGTAAATCACGATAAACACGTTTAACACCTTGAATATTATATATTTTATCATATTATCATATTTGAATAATTTTCTTCTTATTTTTATGCATAATAAATATGTCCTTGAACTCCCATGGATGAACTATGATGAAAAGGCCTAAGTCGGAGCCTGTCCGGAGGAGTTACAGGTGTCTAATTCACTACCTGAACCTCATATTAATTATTTGGGAATATAAACGATTTCTAATGCAAATGGTTACAACAAAAAAGTTGTAGATCTCATCCAGAGTTTGATATAAGATCGTCTCCATCCAAGGTCGCATGTATTTTCTACAAATTTTGGAAGATGAGCTGAGTAGAAGAAAGTACAAAAAGTTTGGAGGACTGTCACCCGCGACCGTATCGGGTTTTGGAAGGTCACGTGAAGACCTAGTTGAAACCCTAACTTACCCATTTTAACTCCTATTTGATTGTGACTTATTTTGAGAGGTTCCTTATCACTTAAGGAAGATATTTTAAAGGAGGTAACCACCTATCAATCATTGGATTGAATTGGATTCACATTGGAAGGGTTGGAAGGCCACCTATAATCTGTATAAGGAGATCCAAATCCTAGATGCTGAGAGAATGCCCTCACACATAGTGGTGCCCCTTGGGCGCCTCCTTCTCTATCTCCACGCCACTGCCACACCTCTATGCCATCTCTATGTTGTCGCTGCAGCCTTCGATCGTCGTCTCCACCTCGGTGTCGATCTCCATCACTATCTCTACCGTGATCGAGTCTTCTATTGTAACTTAGGGAGTCCTGGACAACATTTGTGCTTGTAACTTTAATAAATCCATTGTATCTTGTATTTCCATGTCTTTATTTATCTTTGCATGGTTGTCTAGATGTTGCATCAGTAGTTGAGTCGTTCTTTGGCCAAGACAATCATGATGCGAATTAGGGTTATTTGATTGTTATTGATATAGATGTTTCTCTTAGCACGGGTTTACGGTTGCAAATGTACATTCGGGTGTAGCGAAAATGGCCCATTAGGTCATGATTGTGATTTTGGTGATTAATGATAACTTAGTCATTGGGACTGACATGTTTGTCAAGAATATATGTTAGTTGGTCTTATGGATGCAATACATCAAGAAGGCACTACAACCGGGATAAAGTTCGATTGAATTGGAGAAGTCTTAGGAGAATTGACCTCACCGGAAGGTCCAGTGCAAAAGAATTTGCACTCACCGGAGCATTATGCAAAGAGGCTCATAGCCTCATCAAATAGTCCAATGCTCTATGTGTTAAACTCACCAGAGTATTTCTAACGAAGGGGGAGAAGGCTAAGGACCTCACTGGATAGTCCGATGATCTGCAAGGTAACACCAGAGCATTTCTTGCAGAGAAGAATGTGAATGTAGAAGACTAAAGATCAACCCACTGAAAGGTCCGGTGCTTGGTTTGTGCACACTTGAGTATAGCACTGGAGCATTTCTTGCAGAAGCGACTGCAAGTGCTGAAGAATGAAAATTAACTCACCGGATAGTACAGTGATTATAGAGATAGTTGCACCTGAGCATTTTACACAGAGAGGCTCTAAAGGCTCGAATGGCTCAGGATAACTCATCGGAAGGTCTGGTGATGGATTTGAAAGCACACCAGAGTGTCCGGTGTTCACAGAGACTTTAGGTGGAAGTCTAATGGCTAGTTTCTGAGTTTGTACTCACCGGATGATCCGGTGTTAGTACTACTATTCTCACCGGATCATCCGGTGTTGACAGCTTTTCTGAGCCATTAGAAAAACGGCTAATTAGTGGGTTTGAGGCTACAAAGACCCCTCCACTCAGTTATTTGTGTGTGTGGCATGCAGCTGGAGTCTAGGGGAAGCTCATACACACTTGAGAAGACATACAAGCCATCAAAGTGCTCAAAGTGATCATCCAAGGCGATTAAGCACAAGATTAGAGAGTGTTTAGTGCTTATAGGCTTAGAGTAAGTTGTAGCTAGGTGCTGCAGCTTGAAGAAGGGATCAAGTAGTGATTCTAGCTTGTATCGAGTGGTACGTCGGCACCTTGGAGTCTTGGTGACTCGCCAGCATCTTGGGGCGTGGTGGCTCAAGCTTGTTGAACCTCTGAATTGGTGTGGAGTGGCAGTAAGTCATGTGTACGAGGATGCGGAGACCCTTTTCTTGGTGGCTCAAGCTCCGAAGTGATCACGGCGGTAAGTGACCAGAAGAGAGGCTAGTGGTGAGACCTTTCCTTGGTGGCTTGGTGGTTCATGTGCTTGAGATCTTGTCTTGGTGACTTGCTAACTCAAGAGTTGTGACCGAGTGATCCTAGTTTGTACCGAGTGGTACATCAGTGTAAGACCCCAACCCGGGATCTCCTGTGTCACCATTATTAATCACTGGATCAAGTAGCTAATATGCACAGTACAACAATTATAGTATCACAGACAAACTGCGTACGTAATTACTAAGGTTCAAATTACAAAACGTTACAACCCATACTGTATATTACAAACCTGGCCGAGACCCAACAAAACATAGCGGAAAGCAAAAGTCCAAGCCACAAGAAACTTAGGGTACGAACGTGACTTCTAAGACTTCCTCATCTGAATGATAGCAAGAGTGAGTATGTAATACTCAACAAGACTTATACTAATTCAAGATATTGATAGATCTATAAAGGGGTAATTCAAGGATGAAGCTTTATGGTTTAGTTTTAAACATAAAGTAGTTTATGCAGGTATTCAATTGTATCATCTACGATTGGCTTTAAAACAACTTATGTAGTTCAAAACCAGGTATCAAGCTATATCTGGGGTTTTCAGTCCTGGTAGGGGCTCCACCACACTCCGTAGTCCCTATCATCACATCTGGTGTACCTCTAGTACGACACAGCATCTAGCAGATTGAGCTAGGAACCTAATCACATGACACCTAGTCCACACACTCATTCATCAAGACATATGCACCTGAAGTCTATTCAAGTGTGACCATGCCTTCGCATGTCCATGACCATGGACACGGATATTCAAATAGGTTTACACTCTGCAAAGGTTGTACAACTTTACCCATATGATATGATCAGCCTCCAACCGTTGCAAGCGGAGGAGCGAATCATACTGAGACACTTCATTCACCTTTCATATATGGCTTTTCTACGAGATTTACCCCCAAGTACTAGTGGTCTTATACTAAACACGTTCCCTTTTTAAGCATTTGTCAGTCTCTACATGTTCAAACAGAGGGCCACATAGTCACTTGATTCTCACTGCTCTCGACCTCCTAGTATGATGCCCAACTTAGTCCGGCGAAGAAAAGTCAAGTCCTACTCATTCAGGACGCATGGTCGCACAGGGGTGGCTAAGCATGATGGTGCAAGACCCGGTCCTTAAGCGGCCAGGGTATGTATCTTCTAGCCATGAACACCACAAAGGTGACTCAAGCCCCCATGAGTATTCTCAACCAGAGTACTACTCCACCTGCCCCCGCCAAACAGTTTTCACCCATTTTTACGCACCTCCCACCATATCCCACATGACATCAAGGATTTCAAAGCCATCACAGATTTTATAACCATCGAGGATCCATGGTATATGAGTTTAACATTGACAACAATAATTCTTTTCTCCGAGGAGAGGTGTTTTTAAGGGGACGTCTCCGAAGAGACATATTCAGTCCCAAGCATGCTAGATATCAATATGGCATTTGTTACTAATATAGATAACAATAGGTCATCCTAGGGTGATATGTACTTTGGATGATAACCTTTATGACATGGCAAGTGCTTAATAGGATTAATGACTACAAGTAGTTTGTAATAGCGCAATACATAGCACATGTGATATAAGTCCAGTTTTAGTTGATCATGTAGATTAGTTGAAAACATAGGTTCAATATGATAAAGGAGATAGGACTTGCCTTCTCCGAGGTTTTCTTCAAAGTCTTGGTTGTAGTCAGGATCTTCCTCGTTCCTGACACTTCCCGCGCAGCACTCGCAGAATTCTGGCGGTTCTGCAATTGTGACTACGATCTTTAATAGGCTATACTTGGGAAGAATCAAATAAGAATAAATGGAAAGTCAAATGAGCCCTAATGGATATCACACTATGATGAATAGATAGATCTCAAATTTAGATGAAGTTTGGCAAAAGAATCGCCGGAATCAGAGCTAGAACGGAGAAGTTATGACTCCGAGAAGATTTAATATAAATTAAATTAGAAAATTATGAAATGCGCTATTCATGAGTGGGGCCCATGAGCGGGACTACTGAATAGTAGTCTAGGCCCACATGAACAGTGACTCAGTGGGACCCACATGAACAGTACTAGCTAGGCTAAGATGGGCTTGAATTGGGCCCGATCCAAGCCTGGATGGGCCACAGCAGGCTTGGGCCACACAGTGCTGGGCTATACAGTGTAGGCCCACTTGGGTTGGGGCTGGTGGCTAGCGGGCTGCGGAGCTGGACTAACCCGTTGGTGTGTGGCTAGCGGGTGGCTGGGCTAGCCTGACAGGCTAGCCACAACTGGGCCTAGGCCATAGCCTGCTTGGCTAGGCTGAACGGTACGCGGACGGTGCCCTGCCACGCGCGCACGAGCGTGTGTGCGTGCAACATAGTTGAGTAGCAAAAAGGATCGATTGGCATTCACACTCCAGCCAGGGGCTCTCTAAGAGGAGTGGTCGTCGGGCTTCTACACAACACGGCAGACTCAACTGGGGGCTCATCGACAGCAAGCCGAGACCGGGACAATGCCAGATGGAGACCGAAGTTGACGACGGTGGCATAAGAAATCTTGGCAGCACCTCCCCCGCCCTAGCACGCTCTAGGACACCTGCAATCCTATGTCTAGGTCCACGTGACTAACATTGTGTGAAGGCCAGTCAAGAGAGGGCTAAGGGTCCCCGGTGGTGAGGAATATCAACGGCGGCGGGGAAACTCACAGCTGCATGCGACAACACGAAAAGAAGGCACGGGGATGGCTATACCGTACCTAAGAGGATACAAGAGGGGACAAGGATGCTTACCGAGCTCAAGGCCGGCAAGAAACTAGCCGGCGATCGGTGATGCGATGCAGCTGTGGCGGCGAAGGTGACTCGACTACCGACGTGGGTGGGCTCCCATCGGGCTTCTAGCCGATGGAGAGCGGCATAGGGATGGCGGCATCCACCTCGAGCTCTTGGGTAGGATGTGGATGGCGGATATGCAATGGTGGAGGTGCGATGGCGTGAATGGCGATGGCGGCTAGGTGGCGTGGTGAAATGGAGAAAGAGAGAGAGAGAGACCGGGGCCCTATTCATAGAGGAGAGGGAGTGTACAGAGAGGCAGACATCACCGGGCAGCACAGCGGCTAGGTGGCAGGGCGGCGCCCACCGTTTTTCCCATCGTACAGGCGCTCTGCGCTGACCATGTGCATGCGCTGGCACGAAAGTCGGGCGGCGCAAAGGCATAGGCTCATGAGCATCAGTAGAGAGACAGAAGGGAGAGAGTAAGGGCACAGAGGCCAGGCAGGTATATTTTCTTGGATGGTAAAATAGCGGCCGGCGCGGTGTTACATTGAAGGAAGGAGGAGAAGGAGGCTAGGCGGCCAGACGACCGATGTGTGATGCATGGACAGCCACGATCGTGCGGGTGCGCGCGGGGGGGGGGGGGGGGCTGTCCAGTGCGAGGGCGAGCAGGCCGAGTGGTTCGAGCGATGCGGTCATGGCCCAGCGCGGGGAAGGAAGAAAGGGGCAATGAAAGGAAGGTTGGGCCAGTAGTCGTGGGCCACGTGAGATAGAAGAGAAAGAGGTTCGGCCCATGAAGAGAGAAAAAGGAAAATGGAATAAGGAACTAGGTTTAAATTCAAATTGAGGTATTGAATATGGATTTGACTTTGCATTAATATCAATTCAATTAAACATATTTGAATTGTGATTTGGACTTGGATCTTGATTCTTGAGGGAGGATTCGAATTCAATTTGGATTTGGGCTGAATAGACTAAGAATAGATTTGAAATTGAGAGATTCAATTTTAAATCTCCATACAAAGAACCATAAAAACTGTAAACCAACACATATGAACCAATTTAATGTAGAGATTATTTTGGAAACAATTTTAGTGCATTTTGGAATACCTGGTCAACATAATACATTTAATATATATGAATGTATACATACTAGTATATATATACATTCATATGCATATTTCCTTGATTTTATTTAGCCTAATTAATCATAAAAAGTTTTAATTGGGAGTTAAATTTGTAATTAATTAAAGGAATCTCAACCTCGAGATTCGAAAAGTTCGTCAAAGAGGTTTGGAAACTCCTTCATTAGATCCTCTTTGTGTTCCTGTGTAGCTTCTGCTTCTGTGTGATTACTCCATTGTACTCGGCAGATTCTGACTGTTGTTCTTCTGGTTTGACGGGTTGTCACATCTAAGATTCGGATTGGTCTTTCCTGATACTGAAGATCTTGCTGGAGGTCCATGATTTCTAGAGGAGCCAATTCTTTCAGAACTCTCAAACATTTATTTAACTGTGAGATATGGAACACATCATGTACATCATACATCTCTTCCGGGAGTGCTAACTTGTACACCACTGTTCCAATGTTGTCGAGTATCTCGTAAGGTCCCACATTTCTAGGTACTAGCTTTCCATGAACTTGAAATCTTCGATTGCCTCTTATTGGGGAAACTTTGAGGTAGACGTAGTCTCCAACTTCAAAGGTCAAGTCTCTCCTCTGGTTATCTACATAACCTTTCTGTCTGCTCTGAGCTGCTCTTAGATTTTATCTGATCTTAGCAAATCTTTCTTCTGCGTCTTTTATTAACACTGGTCCAAAGAATATACGCTCTCCTACTTCTGACAAGAATAGAGGTGTTCTACATTTCCTTCCATACAAAGCCTCAAAAGACAACATCTTCAGACTAGCTTGAAAGCCGTTGATGTATGAGAACTCTGCAAATGATAGACTTTTCCCTCGGTTTTTTCGTAGGATATCACACAAGCTCTCAAAAGATCTTCCAAGATCTGATTTACTCTTTCCGTCTGACCATCAGTCTATGGGTGGTAAGCAGAACTAAAATCTAGGGTAGTTCCTAGGACAATATGTAGACTTTCCAAAATATCGAAGTGAACCAGGGTCCTCTATCAAAGACGATCCTACTTGGGATTTCGTGCAGCCTCAGAATATTGTCAATATACAAGTCTGCCAATTTGTCCCCTCTATAGGTTGTTTTGACCAGTATGAAGTGGGCTACTTCTGTCAAATAATCCACTATAACCCATATGGAGTCGTTACACCTCTGGGTTCTAGGTAACCCGACTATGAAATCCATACCAATTTCATCCCACTTCCATGTTGCGATCTGTAATGGCTGCAGCAATCCTGCTGGCCTCTAGTGCTCTATTTTGATCCTTTGACATGTGTCACATCGAGCGACAAACCATGCTATGTCAACTTTCCTTCCGGTCCACTAGTATTTTCTGCTCATGTTCGTGAACATCTTGGTACATACAGGATGAATGGAGTAAGGGGAGTTGTGGGCTTCCTCCAGGATTAACTCCCTAAAATTTTCCTGATCTGGTACGCATAACCGATCCTTCTACCACATAGTTCCTTGGGAATCTATTCTGAACCCTAGTGCCTTGTCTAATCCAAGATTCTTCTTGACTTCCAGAATATCCTCATCTTCTGACTAGGCTTCACGAATTTTATCCTCTAGTGTTGGATGTAACACTAGGGTATGAACTTGCTCTTCTATTATGTGCAGATTCAAATGTTGCATTTCTGAGAGAAGTTCTGGTCTCAACTCTGGTACTTGAAGACTACTATAGTAAACTTTCCTGCTTAGGGCGTCAGCCACCACATTAGCTTTGCCTAGGTGATATTGGATGCTTAGATTGTAATCCTTTATCAACTCTAACCACCTTCGTTGCCTCAGGTTCAATTTTAACTGAGTGAAAATATGCTTCAGACAGTTGTGATCCATATAGATCTCACACTTATTTTTTCTGAAGATAGTGCCTCCATATCTTAAGTGCATGCACAACTGCTGCTAACTCCATATCATTAGTTGGGTAATTTTCCTTATGCGTCTTCAGTTGCCTAAAAGCTTCGTAGTATTGAAAAACAAATCCATGAATTGGATTTGGAAAGGCTAAAACAGTCGTGGCACACCCCCCCCCCCACAAGCACCCCCAGGCGAAGGGGGCCGGTTGACAACATCCAATGTCTCCCGTAAGCTACAACCTTGCTTTCTTGCATCAATACACAACCTAAATCCTGGTGTGAGGCATCACAATAGACCAAAAAGTCCTTCTAGATATCTGGTAACTTTAACACCAGGGCGGTAGCCAGTTGCTTCTTGAATTCTTAGAAACTCTTCTCACAGGCTTCATCCCATTCAAACATGGTTTGTATTCGGAGAAGCTTAGTCATTGGCTTAGCCAATTTTGAAAATCCTTCAATAAACTTGCGGTAATAACCCACTAGCCCAAGGAAGCTTCTGATTTCCATGATATTGATTAGTTGAATCTAATCAACCACTGCTTCAACTTTTGAAGGGTCCACTGACATACCTTCATCTGTTAGAACATGTCCAAGAAATACCACTTCTTGAAGCCAAAACTCACACTTGCTGAATTTGGCGTAGAGCTGGTGTGCTCTTAGCCTTTCCATAACCACTCTCAGAAGTTGTTCGTGCTCTTCGGCACTCCTTGAGTAGACAAGAATATCATCAATAAACACTATCACAAATTAGCCCAGTTCTTCTATAAACACCTTGTTCATCAGATTCATAAAGTATGCTAGGGCATTTGTCAATCTAAATAACATAATTGTAAACTCATACAATCCATACCTTGTTACAAAGGCGGTCTTCTGGATGTCACTTTTCCTAATCTTTAATTGGTAGTATCCAGATCTCAAATCTATCTTAGAGAAGTACTTGACTCCTCTTAACTGATTGAATAGAACATCAATCCTTGGTAGTGGATACTTGTTCTTTATGGTTATCTCATTCAAGGAACGGTAATCAACACACATCATTTGACTTTCATCTTTATTTTCTACAAACAGAACTAGTGGTCTCCAAGGTGAAGAACTAGATCTGATGAAACCACTGGCATGCAATTCTCTAATCTACTCCTTCTATAACTCTAGTTCATCGACTACCATCCTATAAGGTCTCTTGGCAATCAGGTTGTTCCGGGTAAGAGATCTATAATGAACTCTATGTCACGGTCCAGTGGCATACCAGGTAATTCCTTTGGGAATACATCTGGGTATTCACATATCATTGGCACACCCTCTATTGACTGGGTAGATAAGTTGCATGCCATTAGGTCAGATTTGGGTCTTTTAATCTCAAATTCTACTTTGGTTCCTTTACGATTGACTAGGGTAACTCTTCTACTAGCACAAACAATATTACCTTCATGTTTGGTTAACCAATCCATTCCCAGGATGATATCTATTCCATTTGAATTCAGGATAACTAGATTTTCTAAGAACTCTACCCCACTTAAGTGGAGTTTAACCCGGGGGCATCCTAGACGACATAAGATATTTCCCGCAGGGGATCGAACTAGCTTAGGATTCTTAAGAAACAGTTGGCAACTAATGAAGTGAAACAAAATTTGAAGAAACAAACGAATGTGAAGCTCCAGAATCAAATAAGACTGTTACAAGGGTTGAGTTGATGGGGAACTCACCGAGTATGACTTCTGGTGCTTCCTGGGACTCTTGCGCGTCAATGTGGTTCACGCAGCCTCATCCATAGTTCCATGACTATCTGGATGACTGATTCCCTCCTCGTCATGCTCTTACTGCTGGAGCAGTAAGGGCTGAATGGGCTAGAGCATTGTTCCGGTTAGCATTGGAGCGATCCTTCATGTAGTGACCTAGTTCATGGCAGATCTAGCATATCCTCTATGTAACTGCTAAAGTTTGGGTGTTGATCTTCTAGGATTACCCTGCATTGGAACTACGGGGAGTTGACACCGCTGTGCGGGATGTGGATCCCGGAGTCTGGTATTGCATAGTCTATTGTTGCCGGTATTGGGATTTATGTCGCTGGCTCTGGTTGTTCCCTTGGGGTCTACTAGCATGTTGCCTTTGGTCAGAGAACTTTCTCTTTCTTTCTGCCTCTATGGGTTCACGGGCCTCTTCTAGAAGGATGGTCCTGTTCATCAGAGTGTTGAAGACGAGGTAGATGATACGAGCTGGACATACAAGCTACACTACAGTTCTTTCTTGAAACGATCCTGCTTCTCCTTGTCTATTGACACATCTTTTGGCGCATAGCAGGAAAGACAGATGAATTTCCGGATGTACTAGTTTACTTTCATTGATCCTTGCTTTAGGCTACAGAATTTGTCAGTCTTTATTTCCATGGTTCCTTCTGGCACATGGTACTTCCAAAACTCTTCACAGAATTCCTCCCAAGTGATGGCATCAGAATCTATTGATGCCTCACAATAATTCTACCACCATTCTACTGCAGATCCAGCAAGTTGATGGGTTGCTAGATTCACCCTTTCTGGTGATGGCCCTTAGCAGTCATCAACCTCTAAGGGGTCTTTGGTACTGTCAAAAGTTGGAGGTTTGATCCTCATGAACTCTGACATCTTGTTATGAGGTCCATAGCCTCAGTTATTGTTTCCTGCTTGTGCTATGGCCTCTAGTAGGCGGGTTTGGTTGGCCATCACTGCCACTAGGTCATTTTCTGGTGGTGAGGGAAGTAGGGTTCCTTGATTGCTGTGGTGGCTCTGGTGGACTTCCTGTTTCATTGGTTCTCGATTAACTTAAGAGTTGGCAACCCTGCCTCTGCCTGTACCATGGCTCATAGCGGCGCTCCCTCTGGATCCTATCGCACTTCTAATTTCAGATCCACCCTCAGGGGCCACAACGATCTAAGCCCCATGGCATTGTTGCCAAAGGTGAGATGATTGCCTACATGATTTCATCTATTCTCTGTAGATAAGAGAGGAAGCAAGAGCTGAGATGGAGCTAAAAGATAAGGGCAAGCAAGATAAAAGCAAGGACAATCCTTGCCAATCATGCAATCAATAGCCAATAGGAAACAACACCAAACACAAGCATTAACAACATGTATTAAACAAACCTAGGACTATCTCCGCTAGGTCACTAGTATAAAAGTTTTCGTTGTACAAAACCATGCTCACCGAGCATCTGACTACAGGGTTATCTACAACAAAAGTTATAAAAGGATCTGCTCCTACTGCTAACTAGCTACAGCGTGTCGTCCTCATGTGTCATCTGCAGACCAATCAGCGGCATTGCCAGCTACTGACTCAGCAGGTAAGAGGGCCCCTGCTGGTGCTAGGGTGGAAGTGGGGTTGAAGATCCTGGCTCGCTAGGGTCCTCCTCCTCTGAGTTATCGGTGGGTATAACCATATCTCCATCCTGAATCGGCTTGGTGGGTAGTATTCCTCCACTGGCTGCTAGAACTGGTAAGGAATCAACCCTGTCATCTGCTATAGTTGCTGCTATATGTGTCGGTAGGAGGGTTACACCTGAAAGGATAATGTGCTGGGTACAACTCGCGAGTAGCGTGAAGGTACTCTTCCTAGTAGTTGTTCTGATTCGGGAACCATTCATGGCATTCTGTTTGTTAAGATCCCTGTGATGCGCCCTCACTACCCTCTGCCATCCTTCATGGTTCCTTATCGCGATGTCTTCAGCAGCTGCTGCCTAGACCCTGATCTGATCCAGTATCACACAAAGAGCTCTCTCCCGTGTCTCTGACTCCTCTGCCCTCTGGTGACTAACCTGGAATAGTTGATAGGTCTCATTGTGCATGTGCTCCAAGGTGTGGAGGTACTGTGCTATGACAGCCACAGTGGTGTCGTCCTCCTCTTCCTCCTGCCCTGCATCCTCCATGATGGCTAAGCATGCACCAAATGGCTCACTGGCCAGTGGCAGCTGGGAAGTGCCTCATAGGAGTGTGTGCCACCTCTCTGACACGTTTCTCACATAGGTTCTTAAGTGCTTCATAGGCCACTAACTGGTACATGTTAGGGTACCGTACTCTAGTGGTGCTAACGTGCCACGGTTGCCAACTGGGGTATCTCAGGCAGTTGAAGATCTGCAGCAAAACATGGCACTTTTGGGATCCATTCTCGTTGTACTTGCGCCCGGTGTACTCTGGGCGTCAGGTATATCCCAGGCGCAACAAGCTTCCCAGAACAACTTGGGAAAGTCCTTCACTCGTAGACATCACATTGTATTCTAGTCCCCATCTTCCATCTGTCGAGGAAAAAGGGACAGCTTAGAACTAGCACAATAAGTTTTCAAAGGTAACAAGACAAAAGGTAAGTACAGAAGCAGTTTTGATAACATAGTTTTTGAAAAATAAACAGACACGAGCAATTAGCTAAGCATGGCTCTAATACCACTCCTGTAAGACCCCAACTCGGGATCTCCTATGCCACCCGTATCAGTCCTTAGATCAAGTAGCTGATACATACAGTACAATAGTTGTAGTATCACAGACAAACTTCGTACATAATTAGTAAGGTTTAGAGTACAAAAGGTTACAATCCATACTGTATATTACAAACCTGACCGAGAGGCCAACAAAACACAGCGGAAATCTAAAGCCCAAGCCACAAGTAGCTTATGGTGCGAATGTTACTTCTAAGACTACTCCTCATCCCCACCTTCACATCTGGCAAATTCGACATCGACTTCCTCATCTTAATGACAGCAAGAGTGAGTACGGAAGGTACTCAGCAAGCCTTATACTACTTCAAGGTATTGATAGATATATAAAGGGGTAATTTAAGGATGAGGTTTTATGGTATAGTTTTAAGAGTAAAGTACTTTATGCATGTATTCAACTATATCATCTATGATTGGCTTTAAAATAGTTTATGTAGTTCAAAACAAGGTAACAAGCTATATTTGGGGTTTTTCGGTGTTGGGAGTGGCTACACTTTACTCCGCATTCCCTATCATCATATCTGGTGTACCTCTAGTACCACACAACTTCTAGCAGATCGAGGTAGGAACCTCATCACATGGACATCTAGCCCACACACTCATTCATCAAGACACAAGCACCTAAAGTCTATTCAAGAGTGGCCATACCTTCGTATGTCCATGACCGTGGACATGACTATTTGAATAGGTTTACACATTGCAAAGGTTGTACAACTTTACCCATACAATATGCTCAACCTTCAACCGTTACAAGTGGAGGAGCTAATCATACCAAGATACTCACTCAATTAACCTTTTTCGCTGGGCTTCTCTACGAGATTTACCCCCAAGTAGTAATGGTCTTATACTAAATGCTAGGTTCCTTTTTCAAGTATTTGCCGATCTCTGCACATTCAAACAGAGTGGCACATAGTCACTTAATTGCTCGCTGCTCTCAGCCTCCTAGTATGATGCCCAACTTAGTCCGATGAAGAAAAGTCAAGTCCTATCCATTCAAGACGCATGGTTGCATGGGGGTGGCTAAGCATGACGGTGCAAGACTCGGTCCTTAAGCGGCCAGGGTAGGTATCTTCTGGCCATGAACACCACATAGGTGACTCAAGCCTCTAGGAGCATCCTCGTCTAGAGTACTACTCCAACTACTCCCGTTAAACAGTTTTCACCCATTTTTACACACCTCTCACCATATCCCTGATGACATCAAGGATTTCACAACCATCATGGAGTTCATAACCATCAAGGATCCATGGTATATGAGTTTAACATTAACAATAGTAATTCTTATCTTCGAGGAGAGGTGTTTTAAAGGCGACGTCTCTGAGGAGATGTATTTAATCCTAAGCATGTTAGATATCAAGAAGTAATCTATCATTAATATAGATAACAACAGGTAATCCTAGGGTGATATGTACTTTGGATGATAACCTTTATGGCATGGCAAGTGTTTACTAGGATTAACTACTACAAGCAATTTGTAAAAACGCAATACATGGCACATGCAATATAAGTACAGTTTTAGTTGATCATGTTGATTAGTTGAAAACATAAGTTCAATATGATCAAGGATATAGGACTTGTCTTCTACGAGGTTTTATCTAAAGTCTTGCTTGGTTGTAGTCAGGATCTTCCTCAATCCTAACGCTTCCCGCATAGCACTCGGAGAATTCTGGCGGTCTATAATTGTGACTACGATCATTAATAGGCTATACTAGGGAAGAATCAAATAACACCAAATAGAAAGCCAAATGAGCCCTAATGGATATCACACTATGATGGATAGATAGATCTGAATTTAGATGAAGTTCGGTGAAAGAATCGCTAGAATCGGAGCCAAAAAGGAGAAGTTGTGACTCCCGGAAGATTTAATCTAAATTAAATCGGGAAATTATACTATTCATAAGTGGGGCCCATGGGTGGGACCCACTGAGCAGTAGTCTAGGCCCACATGAACAATGACTTGGTGGGACCCATATGAATAGTTCCAGCTGGGCTGAGATGGGCTTGGATTGGGATGGGTCCAAACCTGAATAGGCTGGTTCGGGCTTGGGCTACACAGTGCTGGCTGCGTAGTAATGGCCTGCTTGGGTTTGGATTGGTGGCTAGTGGGCTACAGAGCTGGGATGGCCCATATTGGTGTGGCTAGCGGGCCAAGCGTTACGCGAACGGTGGCCCGGCCATGTGCACGTGAGTGTGAGGGCGCACGACACATAACGCGACTGGGCGGCAAAAAGGATTGACCAATGATGAGGAATCACGGTGGAGTCGTGCCGGCGAGCTTGCCAGATCTACGCTCGGGCCGGGGGCTCTCTAAGAGGAAAGGTCGTTGGGCTTCTACACAACACGGCGAACTCGACTGGGGGCTCATAGAAGGTGGGCCGGGACCAATACAGCTCCAATGACAGCTGGAGTTGACAGCGGTAGTGCAAGAAACCTGGGCAGCACCTCTCCCGCCCTAGCGCGCTCTGGGCCACCTACAATCCTATGGCTAGGTCCACGTGACTAACACGGTGCAAAGGCCGGCTCAGGAGCAGGCTAAGGGTCACCGACAGTGAGGAATTTTGACAGTGGCGGGGAAAACTCACAGCCTTACACGACTACATGAAAAGAAGGCACAGGGATGGCTATACAATAGGTAAGAGGATACATGAGGGGATGAGGATTCTTACCAAGCTCAAGACCAGTGTGAAGCTAGCCGGTGACTGGCAATGTGATAAAGCGGTGGCGGCAGAGGTGGCTCAGCTATCGGTGTGGGTGAGCTCCCATTGGGCTTCTAGCCGATGGAGAGCGGCATAGGGACGGTAGCGTCCACCTCGAGCTCCTGGGCAGCACGTGGACGGTGGATTGGTGACGGCACAGGTGAGGTGCCATGAATGGCGACGAAAGTGAGGTGGTGTGGCAAAATAGAGAAAGATAGATAGAGAGAGAGAGAGACCAGGGGCCCTATTTATAGAGGGAAGTGAGTGCACATAGAGGCTGTGTGTGCATGACGTTGGGTGGACGTCAGTGGGCAACACAACGGCAAGGCGGCGGAGCGGTGCCCACCATTTTTCTTGTCGTACGGGCACTCTACGCGACCATGTGCATGCACAGGCATGAGAGTTGTGTGACGCTAAGGCATGGGCGCACGAGCAAGGGTGGAGAGAGAGAAGGGAGAGAGCGAGGGCGTGGAGGCTGGGTGGGGATATATTCCCGAAGGGGAAAATGGTAGCCAGCACGGCGTTGTGCTGGAGGAAGGAGGAGAAGGAAGTGGAGCGGGCGGCTGACCGATGTGTAACATGTGGACAGCCACGCTTGTGTAGGCACGCACGCGCGGGCGAGCAAGTTGAGTGGGACGAGTGGCATGGTCGCGACCCAGCATGGGGAAGGAAGGAGGGGGGAAAGAAAGGAAGGTCATGCCGATTGCCATGGGCTATGTGAGAGAGAAGGGAAAGAGGTTCAACCCGAGAAGAGCGAAAAAGGAAAATGGAATAAGGAATTAGGTTTAAATTCAAATTGAGGTATTTGCATTTGAATTTGACTTTGGATTAATATCAACTCAATTAAACAAATTTGTGATTTGGGCTTGGATCTGGATTCTGGAGGGAGGATTCGATTTCAATTTGGATTTGGGCTGAACAGAAAATAAGAATAGATTTGAAACTAAGAGACATTCAATTTCAAATCTCCACACAAAGAACCATAAAAACCATAAACCAAAACATATGAACCAATTTAATGCAGAGATTGTTTTGGAAACAATTTTAATGCATTTTGGAATACCTAGTCAACTTAATATATTTAATATATATGAATGTATACTTACTAATATATATATATATATATATATTAATATACATATTTTCTTGATTTTAGTTAGCCTAATTAATCATAAAAAGTTTTAATAGGGAGTGAAATTTGCAATTAATTAACATGTTTTAAAACTCAGGATGTTACAGTCAGGGCTTTGGAGTCTTGGTGACTCACCGGCATCTCAGGCCTTGGTGGTTCAAACTTGTTGACCCTCCGACTTGGAATGGAGTGGCGGCAAGATACGTGTACAGGGATGCGGAGACACTTACCTTGGTGGCTCAAGCTCCAAAGTGATCATGACGGTAAGTGACCGGAAGAGAGGTTAGTGGTGAGACCTTGCCTTGATAGCTTGGTGGCACATTGTGTTTGAGATCTTGTCTTGGTGACTTAGTAATTCAAGAGCTGTGACCAGAAGAGACTTGGCGATCTAGAGCATATCCTTTGTGGAGCTCCAACATGGATTCAGGATGGCATTCATGCCATTGATACCATGAGATAAAAATCCCTTGTGTTGAGTTTGTCTCTCTACCTTATTTACGTTTCCGCATGTACATACTTGCAGTTTACCTTGCTTAGGTTGCAATCTTCTTGAGCAGTAAAGTAGATAAACTAGATAAACGTAAAACACATATAGATAGATAATTAGATAAATTTATCTTGTGAACTTTTTGGAGCTAATTTGTTTTAGGTTTCTAAGTGTTCTAATTCACCCCCCTAAGGACGTCACTGTTCCTCACAATTGGTACCAGAGCCTCATGCTCTTGATAGACTTAACATCCTAGAGTTGTGATGCCCAGGGTTGGGATGGATACCCATAATGCTTCACTTTTTGATGGCACAAATTTCCTCCATTGGAAAATTCTAATGTCTTGTTATTTACAAGCCAAAGGTATAGATGTTTGAAGAGTCACTGAGGAAGAGATGAGGCAATGCATCACCAATAAGAATAGACAATTAGATGCATTAACGAAAAATATTCTTTTATCATCTTTAAATGTTAATGTATTTAATCGTGTTTATTCTCTCACCAATGCACATGATATTTGGACTAGTCTCATTAAAATTCATTAAGACACAAAGGATGTGTGCAATAAGAAATATCATGTGCTAGTTACTACGCTCAATGGTATCAAATAACTACCCCATGAAAATACTAATGATATGTACTCACGTTTGAATATTCTTGTCAATAAGATAAATGAGCTAGGTTTGACGCCAATTGATGATAATCAAGTGGTGAGAAGAATACTTCAAGCTCTTCTTCCCAAGCACAAGTTGATAGTCTCCATCATCTACGACAACAATGACATTAAAAAAATGACTCCAAGTCAAGTGCTTGGCAAGATCACCGCCCATGAGATGACCATGAACATAGGGGTTGAAGCTTCTTCCTCATCCGACGCCAAGAACCTTGCTCTCATAAGCAAGCAAGCACCATACCCACACATGAAGGCGAAGATGAGGAAGCAAGGGCAAGAGTCAAGCTCGAGCAAAGATGATGAAGATGAAGAGAGCAATGAAGATGATGAGCAAATCACATAAAGCTATGAAGAAATAGATCCCAAAGTCGCCAAGCTCATCTCTCAAGTGGGGAAGAACATCAAGAAGATCAATCCCAAGA